>NC_060140.1:715802977-717002977 GCF_021461385.2 Schistocerca piceifrons | reverse complement strand
CACATGAAGATGTCACTGTGCAGTGTGCCTGAGTGTATAGCACTTTTGAAAGCCTACTATGCGAGCAATAACAGCCTAACTGTGGCTCAAAGGAAGTCTGCAGCCGAATCCAAGCTGAAGACAACCAGCCCAAGTGTGCTAACAATCAAGAATTTGATTCACAAGTTTGAGAGAACGTGTAGTGTTTGTGATGACATTGTTGGCAATGTCAGTTGTCCAAAAAGGGTGAAAATGCCTGGAAACTATGAGAAGACAGCCATCATGTTTCAAACCAGGCCCAGGAAATCGATCAGACTAGCTGTACAGTAGGTGGGAATCAACTGGGAGACACTGGACCAAATTGTTGTTGAAGACCTGTACCTCTTCCCATTCAAAATTCAAACCTATCAGCCATTAATTCCCAGGGCCATGGAACAGTGATCGTGTTGCAGCAACACTGCTGCCCAGGTATTGATGAACAGGACTTTGATGTGAATATGGTTTTGTTTAGCGAGGAAGCCCAATAATCGGTGTGATATTCCTTGATGGCACAATGACTGCCAAATGTTACGTGAAGGTTTTGAAGATTATTTCATCCTCATTATCCAAAGTGAACTTGATTTCGATGAGATGTGGTTAATGCCAGGTGGATCTCAACCCCATCAAAGCAGAGGAGTGTTTCATGTCCTGGAGGAGCACTTTGGGGACTGCATTCTGGCTCTGGGATACCCAGACACCACTGGCATGGGCATCCATATTCTCCCAATCCAAACATGTGGCTCCTTTTTGTGGAGCTATATTAAAGACAAGGTGTACAGCAATAACCCTAAAACCACTGCTGAGCTGAAAACAGCCATTCAGGAAGACAGCATCGATATTCTGACACTACAGCGTAACATGCAAAATTTCTCTATTCATCTGTGACACATCATCGCCAAGGATGACAGGCATGTCAAGCATGTCATAACCTTCATCCCAAGATCTACAGTTGCATTTATATTTTGAATGAAGTGTGTGCACGCCGCAGTTTGTAATGAAATTACTTTATTTTTTATTTTTATTATTATTTTTTCTTCTTCTTCGTGTAGTTCAATAATTGTCACAGTGTAAGATGCATATGTGCCTCCTTTCCCAGGAACAGTAGTGACAGAACTGTTGAGACTCAATTTGGAGATGGTTCTACATAAATTTTCTAGTCATTGTGTCATATTACAGGGAAATTTAAACTTACCGATTACAGACTGGAAGACATAAATGATCAGAGTAAGTAGTGGGGAGAGGGAATCGTTGAAATCATTCTAAATGCCTTCTCTGAAAATTACTGTGAGTCAGTTAATCAGAGAACTGACTCATGAAGGTAACATCTTAGATCTCTTGACTACAAACAGGCCTGAACTTTTTGACTCATTTAATGTAGAACAGGTGATCAGTGACAAACAGAGCATAGTGTGTCATGCTTGATTTAATGGAGAGAAATCTTAAAATTCTAAAGTAACTTTGAGCATGTTCCAAGGGAGTGTCATTAGAAAAAGCAATTGAAGATATTGTTAAAGATGTCTTTCAAAGAATTATTAGGTGGTTCTCAGAAAATTGACTCTCCCTCAATTTTGAAAAAAAAAAAAAAACTCACTATATCCAGTTCTGTACACCAAATAGAGTCATACCAACAACTGATGTAGCATATGAACATGGCTCAGTTAACAGGGTAGATTTCTCCAAATTTTTGGGTGTTCACATTGATGACAACTTGAACTGGAAGAAGCATATTACTGAGCTTCTCAAACAACTAAGTTCAGCTTCTTTCGCTCTTCATATAATCGCTAGTCTTGGTAATAAACAGATCAGCCTCCTAACGTACTTTGCATATTTCCACTCAATAATGTTAAATGGAATAGTTTTCTGTGGTAACTCACCACTTAGACATAAAATATTTATTGCACAAAAGAGAGCAGTGAGAATAATTAGTGGTGTTCACCCAAGGATGTCATGTAGGCACCTTTTGAAGGAGTTACATATTTTAACTGCAACAACAGAGTACATATGTTCGCTAATGAAATTCGTTACAAATAACCCATCTCAAATTGTGAAGAAAAGTGATGCTCATATGTACAACACTAGAGGGAAAAATGACCTTTCCTATCGGTTATTGAAGCTGTCAGTTGCTCAAAAAGGAGTACATTATTCAGCAATAAAAATCTTTGATCATTTGCCCAACAACATAAAGTGTCTGGCAGGTAGCAGATCAAGTTTTAGATCTAGCTTAAAATCATTTCTTTTGGACAGCTTCTTCCACTCCATGTATGAGTTTCTGTCTCAGAAATGATAATTGTAGTTGCATGTGTAGAACTAAAAATTTCAGCAGATGTAAGTATCCCATTAATTCCTTGTCTTAAAACTTTTCAATATCTGTCCATGACTCATATACAACAAATCACTATAGGTAAAGCTTCAACATACATTGAAGCATCACACTCCTGTGACATGCAGCACACCTAAACAGTTCCAGTACTCTCAGGCTACATATATGTGTAAATCACCCAAGAGCGGTGCCAGAGTTTTAGATATACTAACTAAACTAAACTCCGCCCGAACAGGCCATGAAAGTCCAATGGTACAGACCAGTCGCCATACCGTCCTCAGCTCACAGGCATCACTGGATGCAGATGTGAAGGGGAATGTGGCCAGCGCACTGCTCTCCCGGGCATATGTCAGTTTACGAGACCAGAGCCGCTGCTTCTCAGTCAAGTAGCTCCACAGTTTGCCTCACAAGGGCTGAGTGCACCCCGCTTGCCAATAGTGCTTGGCAGACTGGATGGCCACCCATCCAAGTGTTAGCCCAGCCTGACAGCACTTAACTTCGGTGATCTGATGGGAACTGGTGTGACCAGTGTGGCAAGGCCATTGACATTTTAGATATACAGTGAGAAAAAGAGCAATGAATGTAGTTACAGGTCTTTGATTTCTGCCAAACAGTCTCTGCTAAAACAAATTAAAGTCACAGAACCGATGGGAACTGGCGTGACCAGTGGGGCAAGGCCATTGAGTTTTTAGATATACAGTGAGAAAAAGAGCAATGAATGTAGTTACAGGTCTTTGATTTCTGCCAAACAGTCTCTGTTAAAACAAATTAAAGTCACAGAACTTATGAAAAAATATTGTCATTATATAGACAAGATTTCAAACTGTTTGTATGAGGTATGTTCAGAAAATTCCAGAACATTCATATTTCATGCTGATGGTGTGTTGGATCATAATGTAGTATGCATTCCTGCACATGCCTGTGTTTAATGTGTAACTTCTGGAAGTTTGATTGTTGTATGTCTGTTAGTTATTGTTCAATGCTGTATTTAGTAGAACATTGTGTCACACAGTTTGCAAATTTTGAGATGATATAGTTAGAGGAGCAACGTGTCTCCACAGGGAAACACTTGCAGACACACACCAAATGATGCAGGAAGCCTATGGTGATGGGTGCTTAAACCATACTTGGTGTTATGAATGGTCCACATGGAAGTTAAAGATGCCACTTGTTCGTCTACCAATTATGCTCATCCAAGGAACATCAATGAAAT
This sequence comes from Schistocerca piceifrons, assembly GCF_021461385.2. Classification (NCBI taxonomy): domain Eukaryota; kingdom Metazoa; phylum Arthropoda; class Insecta; order Orthoptera; family Acrididae; genus Schistocerca; species Schistocerca piceifrons. Next base: position 716,999,426 of record NC_060140.1, on the reverse strand, counting down.
TGTGCATGTCAATCAAAGACTGACTGTCCAAGATATTGCAGAAGAATGTAATATTTCAGTTGGATCATATTATGAAATCGTGTCGAAGCATCTTGGAATGCATCATGTTGCCACCAAGTTCATTCCATGGCTCATGAATCAAAACTAGAAAGACATTCGCCTCACAATCTGTAAAGAGTTTTTGGATCACACAAGTGAGAACAAGATTTTCCTTAAGAGAATCATAATCGGTGATGAGATGTGGATCTACAGTTGTGATGTTGATACCAAGGTTCAATCTTCACAGTGGCTTGAGAAAGGCTCTCCAAGACCAAAAAAAGTTCATCAGGTCAGGTCAAATGTCAAAGCTATGCTGATAGTTTTCTTTGAGTTTGAGGGATTAGTTCATCATGAATTCGTGCCACAGGGACAAACCAGTAATTGATGGTACTACTTGTTGTGATGACTGCAAGAAAACGTGATAAGGAAACACCCTAAAATGTGGCAAGACAATTCATGGCTCTTGCACCACAATAACACACCCCCATTTTCATTCTTGTTGGTGCGTCACTATTGCACAAAAAACAAAATCGCCATGCTGCCTCATCTTCTGTACTCTCAAGACCCGGCACTTGCAGACTTTTTTTTCCCAAGATTGAAAATCCCATTCAAGGAAGTAGATTTGCAATGATAGATGAGATAAAAAAAAGTTTTCAGACGGCTACCATGACTGCTTCCGGAAGTGGAAACAGTGTTGAGAGCAGTGTATCAATTGTGGAGGAGAGTATTTTGAAGGAGACCATGCACAATAAGTAAAAGGTAAGCATAGAAAGATTTTAGAGACAAAGTTCTAGAATTTTTTGAACAGACTCATATTGACTGCTTCTAGTGTTGCACTGTTTGGAAGAACTGACTGATCATGTGATTGATGACTAACAAGCAGGATTCAGGAAAGGTTGATCATGTGCCAAACAGATAGATAACATGGAGATGAAATGAAAGATCTGCCATTCCTTGCCTTCTTTGTGGTCATGAAAGAGGCCTATGGCTGTCAACAAACAGACTATTTTTGATACTCCAGAAGATCTCGGAGTGGACATGAAGCTCAAAGAATGAATCTATGAATCTGCCAAAGGCTGCATCAAAACTGAATGGCCTTGGTGTTTGACAAGGAGATGATTTCAGCCCCCTTTCCCTTTTCCCTACTGTTTAACTTAGTTCTGCACAGTGTTGTAACAGACTGGAAAAAGACATCAAATGTATGTACCTAAGATATTCTGGATACAGAGTCAACATTAAATGCTCAGCCATTGCTGATGATTTAAAAATTATTGCTAAGATATGGAAGAATTAAATATGCCACAGAAAAATTGCACAGGACATCAACAGAGGCAGGACTCTGGATGTCTTACAAGAAACTATTACATGCAAAATTTGTATCAAAACACCAGAAAAGTTCTACTGAAGAAAATTTTATAGCTATCTTTCTTCAGATTCCTCTGAAAGATCATATTTCCACTAAAATAATACAGTAGCTCAAAGTTAGGAAGAGCCATTGAACTTCAAAAGACATTTAAAATTATGTGGAACTACTACATCCAGAAAGTAATATTGCACAATAGCGACTTGTGACATTACAAGACAGTTCTTTCACTGAGAGCAGTATATGCTCTAGAGAACATAGCTCTTGGTGTTGCGGAACTGAAAAACAGGGGTGGGAAATTGTTACAAAAATATATGGCCCCACACAATAAACTGACATTTGCATGAAGTGGAGAACATGTGTGACCTCTACACACTGATAGATTAGCTCCCTAATACTGTGCACAAGATAAGCTTGAAATTCTGTGAAGATATTTATTAAATGACAATACATTCACCAAGAGACTTACCTTTATTATTAATTCAAAGATGATCAAACTCAGTGGCTTAGAAGAAATTGGATAAGATTTACAAGACATAAACTCAACAAAAGAAATTGTAATAAATTTTCTACCCTTTGGAACTCTAGTAACAAATTAGAGATTTATAGAGAGCCTTAAAAAAAACTGACAATAAATGGTTAGAAGATTGGAAGAAAATGCATAGTGAATTCATTATTTTGGATGGATGAGCAGGCAAAAACTATCAAATGAAGTTAAAAGCCCTTTAGGCTGGCAGTAGTAAGAAAAAAAGGAAAAGAAAATATAATGGGATTAGTGATATCTGTCTTGGTAATAATAATATAATATCATAATTCAGTACTGGTACCGATTATGTTTTTAACATAAGTGAATGACGTTCCAATGACTTTAAAAGACATTTTAAAAAACTTTGATTGCGTTACTGATGCAACTACATTATTTGAGGAGATGCTTTAACTGACAAAGTCTCATTTTCTGTTAATTTTACTATGCTAAACTTACTTTGAATATTCACAAAAATTAACTGTAGTTAATTATTAATGTATTTGTCATCAGTTGCTTCTGCTTTTCAATATTTAGCTTGACTCATTCCATTTCCTTGAAAGTTCTTCATTAAACTCCTTCATGTAGATGAATCCGCTCATTTCTGAATGTACTATACTGATGCTGATGACAATGCAAAATAAATTATTGTAGGTAAATTCTGTTTTTGAAATATAAAAACAGTGTAGGAGAAAGAAAAGGGCACAGAAAAAGTAATCAAAAATAATCAGGTTGCAGCTGCAGTGATAAATCACTGTGAACTCCCATTCAAAGAAACAGAACATACCTATATCATTTATGAGTAGCTTGGTGTAGTGTCTCTGATCTTAAACCAAAATCTCGAAATTCATTATTTTGTACCCTTTTTCTGTTACCATTGACACCGTGTTATTTATTCCAGTTTCATTATGACATAAATGCATTATTGTTTTTTCTCTCAAATTCAGGAGCTCAGGGAAAAATTTATTTTTAAACTGGTGCCGATGTTGAATCCTGATGGAGTGATTGTTGGGAACAATAGGTGTTCACTTACTGGGCGTGACTTAAATCGTCAATACAGGACTGTGATTAGAGAAACATACCCACCAGTATGGCACACAAAATTAATGATAAGACGGTGAGTGCTTTGACACATATTTAAGGTACACTGGGATATTCTCTGAGGAAGTTACTTGATACTGTCTGCACACACTAATTTGACACTCAGTGAGGTGGCTGATGGCAGCAACCATAAAGGCGCTTCCCATTTATGATCATTCCCATCAACCATCATGCCAAGTATCAATTTGGTTTGTGTGAACAGTATACAAAACTCTTTATTATAATATGTAATTATGTGTATCAAAATATTTTAAATGTACAGTCAGTGGCCTGCTTGTGGAAACTGCCAACAAGGCAACACTTAGTGATTTGTAGCTGTTGATCACTGTAAATTCTGGTGTGTTCCTTGCTTCTACTGCTTAGTTTACTGTTGTTGTTGGATTACGTAAATACAATTTAATATTTTTTTATACTTTTCACTTGTCACTATTATGTTATGTTTTGAATGGAATATCTCATCAGCAACACAATATGCACATACAGTGCTGAATCAAAACAATGTGACTACATTCTTAAATAACATGTTGGTCCATGTTTGCAAAGCACTATAGCAGCAAATCTGCACAAGATAGTTTTGATAAGTCCTTGATAGGTTTCTCAAGGTATGTGGCACCAGATGTCTACACAGAGGTTGTACAATTCCCCTAAATTATAAAGCTGTGGTTTGTGGATGTAGAGCAGATGCTCAATAGTATCCCAGATGTGTTCCATTTGGTTCATGTATGGCAAATCTGGTGATTAATGAATCAACATGAGTTGACCACTGAAATTTGATTCTGACCCTGTGACACAGACAATTGTCCTGCTGGAAGATTGTATACCCACTGAAGAGTACATCAAGCATTAAGGGATGCAGGTATTCAGCAGTAGGGCCTAATGCTTGTGTAGTCCGCAGTTGTCATGGTGCCTTTGATTATTACCACAGGTTCCATGGAAGCCCATGTGAATGTCTCTCATAGCATAACACTGCTCCACTCCAGGTTTTTGGCAGTGACATGGTGCATGTTTCAAGCAGCCATTCACTTGGCTGATGCTGATCTGCTCCAGGCTTGTGGCAGTGACATGGTGCATGCTTCAAGCATCCATTCACTTGGATGATGGTGTTTCTGAACACAACCATTGATGTGATCCATCTGAATTGGCGACACACTTCTGTTGATTCACAGTCTAATCTTGATAATCCCGTGACCACCAAAATCATAAATGATGATGTTGTGGGTCAACATGGGAACAGGTTGGACTTGTTTGCTTTGGAACTCATCGTACAATGAAGTGTGCTGATGGTGTTGTTTCCAGGGCTCTCAAGTGTCCAGCCGGATGTGATCGTTGAAGTCCCACAATATTTCAGCGAATAACCTTTCCGCCATCATCAGGTGGTTCTGATGGAATGGTATGTCTGCTCATTGTCAGTCGGGCTTCAATTCCCTGCGCTGACGGTCTGATTGCAGCCACCAAACTTCCAGTTGCGGCCGTCGACATTCCATTTGCGAGTGCTGATGCTTCAATTGCGACTGTCAACAATCCATTTGCGGGCGTTGACCCAGGTTCGCGCCCACCCTGGCGTCGCGCCGGGTGGTGGAAGATGCAGAATCTCATGGAGTGTCCTCTACGGCAGTCATAGGAGGGCCTTGTGTCCGCTTGTGGCGTGACTCCTTGATGGAGTTAAGTAATGGTTGCCATCCCTTGCTTAGTTGAAAACCTGTGTCTCCGTTTATGAGACTGTCCATTACGTGAATTTCAATGGCCTCCTTGAAGATGCTGTGCTAGTAGAAACTGGTAGGTGCCAGAATCTTGATCTCTTTGTATTTCGCGTTGTGTCCAGTTTCCAAGCAGTGTTCTGCCAGTGCTGATTTGGTGGGCTGGCCCAGGCGTGTGTGGTGTTGGTGTTTTTTGCAGCGGTCTTCGACTCTTCGGATTGTTGACCAATGTATTATTTGCTGCAACCATATGGAATATTATATATACCCACTTTCTTGTGGCCAAATCTGTCTTTCACTGTCCCCAATAGGGCCCGTATCTCGGATCGTGGTCGGAAGACCATGTCAATTTTGTGTTGTTTTAGCAGTCTCCCAATTTTTGATGTTGCGTTGTCTGCATACGGTTGAAAGGCAAGGCTTGTTTCCTCGTCTTTAGACTGTTCTTCATCTGGATTTCGCCAGTGTTTCCATCGTCTGAGGGCTGTCTGAATCTGTCGTTTGCTGTATTCGTTCTTGTGAAACACATTTTCTAGGTGTTTGAGTTCTTTGTGCAGACTTTGGTCATGCGATATCGAGTATGCCCTATGAACCAGTGTGTTCAGCATCCCGTTGAGCAGTACACGCTATGACCCAGTGTGCCATTTGATCTCTGCTCTACGAGTACATCAAGAAAGGGTAATTTCTCTTCCTTCTCGATCTCCATGGTGAACCGTATGTTGTCGTGGACGGAATTTAGATGTTCTAAAACCGTCTGCAAATGATCAGGTCTGTGGGGCAAGATGACAAACGTGTCGTTCACGTATCGGTAAAAACATACGGGTTTCCATTCGGCCTCTTGAAGTGCCTCCTCTTCGAAACTCTGTATAAATAAGTTGGCTACCACTAGTGAGAGAGATGTGCTGATGGTCTTCCAAAATATTTGTACCTGCATTAGAATTGTATTATGTCATCAGATCTGTCACAAAATGCCACCTATCTTGCTTTACAGAATGGGTAAGTCTCTGAAGTATAGACACAAACATGGCAGAGCGTAAACTTGAGACAATTGATGCTGGCATTTACATGGCAGAAATGTATAGATGCTAATATCAGTTGTCTCAAGTTTATGCTCTGATTTATTTGTGCCTATATAACTCTCCTGGTAATGCACCAATAATGACTATGTTGTAGTTTAAATATAGATCTGCAATAAATTATGGATTTCTGCAATTGACTGCTGTCCTCCTTTACATTTGAATATTCAATGGCCGATGTGCACCACTGGTATCGGGTGGATTCCAATTTACATATCACCAGAATAGATCAACAGCAAGTGAGGGCACTTGCTCATCTCCCAACCCCTATCTCCCCTCAAGAATCTGGAGTATAGAGTTTTTATTCTTTACCCAATTCTCATACACTTCTGGATGTGATTTCTCATGAGTCTGGTGTATCTCTCATGTAGCCAGTTTTAGTATTACTGTGGCTCAGGCAATTGCTGTATAACTTATGTTTGTTTGGTGGATGCAATATTATGGAAAATTATGTTATTTCCTCGGGCACTGCTGCATTTTTGTGTTGACCTAAACTCAGAGCAGATGCAGACTGTTGCAGGATAGTGTTTCTTTCCTGTTGATTCCTCATATCTGTGTTTATGTGGGTACAGAGGAGAACAAGTCCAATGCATCAACAAGCTGCCACAGATTCCCAGAAGAACCTCCATCCCCTTTCCACTGCCACATAATTTAACCATGGTAGTAGCCTGGTGTCCATCATCAGTTCTCGGGTCACCTCAGTCCCATCCCTTCTGCCATAACTAACATTATTTGTATATGAATAAAAATATTGTTTCTAAATATTTTACTGCTTTTTTTCCTCACTGATTGATCATTTTGTTGAACATATGTTTAACTTAAATCATAAACTTCAAAAATTGTCATATCCATAATCATTTTAATGATACAAAAAGATCCACTTCAAAAATATTCATTAAATCATGCTTATCTTTTAAGTATCAAAGAAATATTGATTGGGGAATTCTGTTCTCTGGCGTAACATACATTTTTTTGTGTCAGTTGCAAAAGTTAGTTCTTGTTGTGTGACACAATTCATTTGCGTAAAAAATAGCAATTAGAGTCTTGTTTTCAAGAGATTTTTTTGTGCACAGTGTAGGTCACATAAAAAATTATCAAACAGTGTATGGTTTTCATTTAATAAATATCTAAGATTTTCATTTGAATCTCTCCAACTGATCAGAATGAAATGCATAAACTTGTAGAATCAAGGATGATAAATAGAGAACTCCCACTGATATCTAGATACTGTTTTTAAAATATTTGCAAGCAAAGAAAATAAGAAAATGTTTCCTTTGAATGTAATGTTGTGGCAGTTGTTTTCACCTTCATTTATTACACATTTATTTAATTAATGACAAGCCACTTCAGTTGCTGATATATTCTTGATGTCGCTTCACCACAACACAATATCTACTTGAAAATGACCTGGATGTGAAGCCCAAAAACTGAATGTTGATTTAAAAAAAAAAAGACTATATCAGCAACTGCAGCAGTCTTTCTATAACAGTGTATAAAGTTGTGGAACAACGACACTATCTAGACACCGCACAACTAGTAACATATTTATTTGTCATTGGGAAGCATGAGCTTTCTGCTTACATAGTATAACTCTGAATTACAAAATTTGCAATTACCTTTCTTCATTACTAGACTGATTGAGGAATGTGGAATTGAAATGTACTGTGATCTTCATGCACACTCACGAAAGCACAATGTATTTATGTATGGATGTGAAAGCAGACGCATTGGGGACAGAAGGCTGCAAGAACAAGTGTTCCCTCTGATGTTGCATAAGAATGCTGCTGATAAGGTAATATTTTAGAAATCTTCCCATAGCACAATATTACTTGCAGTACATTCATATCTTTACAAAACCATTTTTAACAGTTCTCATTTGAGAACTGCAAGTTTCGTATTCAAAGGTCAAAGGAAGGAACAGGTCGTGTAGTTGTGTGGATGATGGGAGTTACTAATAGCTATACAATGGAGGCATCATTTGGTGGTTCAACTCTCGGAAGCCGTACTGATACTCACTTCCACAGTCAAGATTATGAACAGATGGGTCGTTACTTTTGTGAGACATTGTTGGATTTTTGTGACCAGGAACCAAGCAAGGTGAGTTATCTAGTTTGCATGTGGTATATGAAGTAAAATTGTGAAAAACTGGGTAATTTAAAAATGAAAGCAGTGCATAAAATCAGTTTTACTGTCAGATTATGTTTTACTTTGTTGTGTAATTTCACAATGACATAGAAAACATACTAATTTCAATCAGTTTTATAATTTTGTTTCACCTCACTTTACTGTAAAGTGTCTTCCACTGACATACATTTCTCTTTATTCATGCTAAAACTTCATATCTGAATTTCTTTGACAAGACAGTTGTATCAGATTCTATGTTCACGTTACATACATGCTGAAGTTGAACAAGTTCTTTGTCAGTTTTTCTTTTTTTCTTCCTCTTCTGCTTCCAAATTGTTTTACTTAATGTACCTTATACAAGAATGCAGCAAAGATTTTTAACTGTGGAAAGTGACAGTTCTATTGATAAAGCAAGCTAAAGCGAACAGAGGAAACTATTCATTGAACTATATGATGTCAGAAGAAATGCTATAAAGAGATTTTATTGCCATCATTTTCTCAGTCATAGTTTACTCTCTACATCTGCATCTACATCTATATGACTGCTCTGCAATACATACTTAAGTGCCTGGCAGAGGGTTCATTGAACAACTTTCATTGTGTTTCTATACCATTTCATTTTGAACAGCAAATGGGAAAAACGAACCCTTAAATCTTTCCATATGAGCTCTGATATTGCTTATTTACAAGATTCTCTGCCTATGTAGATGCATATCAACAAAATATTGTTGCATTCAGAGGAGAAGTTTGGAGATTGAAATTTTGCAAAAAGATGTTGCCGCAGGGAAACAGGCCTTTGTTTCAATGGTTGCCACCCAAAATCACATATTGTATCTGTGACACTCTCTCCCTTATTTTGCAATAATAAAAAACTAGCTGCCCTTCTTTGAACTTTTTTTGTTATTCTCTGTCATTTCTGTCTGCTAAGGGTCCCTTACCAGAGTCTGTTTAGTGCATTTGTTGCATCTTCTAAGTGTTCTATGAATAAAATGCAGTATTTGGTTGGACTTGCCCACCACTTTAACTATGTGATTGTTCCCATTTAAGTTGTTCATAATTGTTATTCATGTGTATTTATTTGCATTGAGAGCCTTAGATTTGACAATATTATGAAAAGGATAGATTGCTAATCACCATGTAGAGGTCTGCCCCCAGTAGCTGAGTGGTCAGCGCGACAGACTGTCAATCCTAAGGGCCCGGGTTCGATTCCCGGCTGGGTCGGAGATTTTCTCCGTCCAGGGAATGGGTGTTGTGTTGTCCTAATCATCGTCATTTTGTCCCCATTGACGCGCAAGTGGCCGAAGTGGCATCAAATCGAAAGACTTGCACCAGGCGAGCGGTCTACCCGACTGGAGGCCCTCATCACACGACATTAAAAAACCATGTAGAGGAGACATTGAGATGCAGACAGGCCCACCAAAAGACTGCTAAACATTTGAGCTTTAAGCGAATAGACAACATGCATACATTCACAAAAGCACAACTCGCACAAACAAGACCACTGTCTCTGGCCACTGAGACCAGACTGCAAGCAACTGCGCATCATGAGAGAAACCTTCTGGGTTGAGGGGGTAAGGAGGAGGCTGAGGTGGGAGGGACAGGTATAGCAGGGTAGGGGTGAGGGTGGTAAAGTGTTGCTTGTGGGAGCATGCAGGAACATGATGGGGACAGGGTAGGGCAGCTAGGTGCAGTAGGGAGGTTGGGTGGAGAGGGGCAGTGGGAAAGGAGAGAAAGAGGCCAGGGAAAAAATACAGAAGTAGAGGAGGAGAAAAGGGGAAAGAGAGACTAGTGTGTATGTTTGTAGAATAGAAGGCTGTGTAGTACTGGAGTGGGAGCGGGGAAGAGGATAGACAGTTGGAGACCAGGGACTAGCGATGGTTGAGGTCTGGGAATGCAGAATATTCCATAGAGAGATTTCCCAGCAGTGCAATTAAGAAAAGCTGCTGTTGGTAGTAAGGATCCAGTTGGTGCAGGCTATGAAGCAGTCAATGAACTGAAGCACATCATATTGGGCAGAATGTTCAGTAACAGGTTGCCCACCTGTCTCTTGGCCACAATTTGTCAGTGGCTATTCATGCAGACAGATAGCTTGTTGACTGTGACGACCATGTAGAAAGCAGCATAGAGGCTGCAGTTTAGTTTATAAATTGCATGGCTGCTTTCACAGGTAACTCTGCCTTTGATGAGTAAGTGATGTTTGTGAGTGGATTGGAGTAGGTATTGATGGGTGGACATGTGGGACAGGTCTTGCATCTATGTCTGTTGCAGAGTTATAAGGCGTGAGGAAAGAGGTTGGAGGCAGGGGTGGAATAGGGCAGACAACGATATTGTGCAGGTTTGGTGGGTGGCGGAATACTCCTGGGGGAAGAATGCAAAGGATAGTGGGTAGGATATTTCTCATTTCAGGGTATGACTGAGACAGTCAAAACCCTGGCAGAAAATGTGATTCAGTTGCTACAGTCCTGGGTGGTACTGAGTCACAAGGAAATTCTCCTTTATATCTGGATGGTGGGAATGTGGGAGGTGGTAGGTGACTGGAGAGACAAGGCGTGGTAGATCTGTTTCTATACAAGATAAGGAGGGTAATTTTGGTCTATGATAGCCTCTGTGAGACCCTTGGTACATTTGGAGAAGCACTGCTCATCACTACAGCTACAATGTCCATGGGTGTCTAGGCTGTATGGAAGGAACTTCTTGTTATGGAAGGGGTGTCAGTTTTCTAAGTGGAGGTATTGTTGGGGGTTGGTAGGTTTGATGTGGATGGAAGTACTGATGTAGTCATCTTTGGGGTGGAGATCAACATTAGGGAAGGTAGCTTGTTGGTTTGAGGGGGAATGGTGAAGCATTGTTGAGGTATTGGAGGAATGTGCATAGGGAAAAATTTCTTGAAAAACTGTCTTTCTGGTACCACCATGTTTCTGCATGCTCCCACAAGCAGCACTTAACTGTTCCCCAGCCCAACCCTGCTACCCCTCCCCCTTTCCACCCCAGCCTCCTCATTACCCCCACCAGCCAGACTGCTTCTCATTTCACATGCAGTTGTTTGCAGACTGGCTTCAGTGGCCAGAGACAGTGGTCATGTGTGTGAGAGTTGTGCTTGTGTGAATTTGTGTGTGTTGTCTACTTTAGAGGAAGGTCTTTTGGCCTAAATCTCGCATGTTGAGCAGTCTCTGTTGTGTGAACTTAACATCCCCTCTATATGGCAGTTAGCAATCTATCCTTCTCTTAATATTGTCATTATTCCAACCTGGAGTTTTCATTGTTTGATTTGACTTTTAGATTTGTGTGATTTATCATGTAACCAAAATTTAATGGATTCCTTTTAGGACTCAAGTAGATGTCCTCACACTTGTTGTTGCACCATACAGATATCTTGTATAAATCATTCTAGAATTGCTTTTGATATTCTGATGACTTAACTAGACGATAAATGACAGCATCATGTGCAAATAATCTAAGAAGGCTGCTCAGATTCTGCTCTAAGTCATTTATATGGATTAGAAACATCAGAAGGCCTTTAACCCTTTCTTAGGGAATACCAGATATCAGTTCTGTTTTACTTGATGACTGTCTGTCAGTTACTACAAATTGTGACCTTTCTGACAGGAAATCGTGAATCCAGTCGCACAAATGAGGTGATACTCCTTAGCCACGTAATTTTGTTAGAAACATGCAACATTTCCAGTATCATCTCATGATCAGATTAAATTTTACTGTGTATCTAACAGTTGTGTTAAGGTCAAACGCAACTAAAATATATCGCCTGACTCTGTGAGAATACAGAATGACAAGCCCTAATTGACTATGTACTGTTGGAAATAATGCTCTGTTACAATAGGTAGCAGTTCACAGTGATTCAGAGCACTATTTAGGTACTGAACTACTTGCCATTACTGCATCCTTACAGGCCAGCTGCAATTAATCCACCTGACAAAACTTACATGACCTTCCCTCTAGTGCAGCTATCAGTATGTTGCACTCAAAAAATGTGAATTCTGAATATTTAAGTGTTCAACACAAGCTCACTTGGAGAGTTTGCATATAACTATAAATGAAGAGAAACTAATTCTTCTAGAAGGGAACTATATTTTGGAGCCCAGTGTCCTCACAATAAGTGGTTGTACATTCATAATTACATTAAAACAAAATCAAAGGTGGGGCTTATCAGAATTCTCAAAGCAGTCTTAAACATGAGTGTGCCGACACCAGTGGTGCAAAGGCCACACACAAAAATTCACTAACATAAGAGTGTTGTTGTTGCAGTCTTCAGTCCAAAGACTGGTTTGATGCGGCTCTCCATGCTACTCTACCATGTACAAGCCTGTTCATCTACGAATAACTACTGCAACCTACATCCTTCTGAATCTGCTTACTGAAATCATTTCTTGGTCTCCCTCTAAGATTTTTAACCCTCCACACTTTCCTCCAGTACTAAACTGGTGATCCCTTGATGTCGCAAAATGTGTCCTACCAATCAATCTCTTCTTCTAGTCAGATTGTGCCACAATGCCACAAACCTCTGCTCTTCAGTTCTATTCAGTACTTCCTGAGTAGTCATGAGATCTACCCATCTAATCTTCAACATTTTTCTGTAGTACCACATTTCTAAAGCTTTTATTCTCTTCTTTCCATACGTGGATACACTCCATACAAATACATTACTTTCAGAAAATACTTCCTGGCATTTAAATCTGTATTTGTTGATAACAAATTTCTCTTCTTCTGAAATGCTTTTCTTTCCATTGGCAGTCTACATTTTATATCCTCTCTACTTTGGCCATCACCAGTTATTTTGTTGCCCAAATGGCAAAACTCATCTACTATTATAAGTGTCTCATTTTCTGATCTAATTCCCTCAGCATCACATGATTTAATTCACCTACATTCCATTGTCCTTGTTTTGATTTTGTTTGACATAATCTTATATTCTGCTTTCAAGATCCTGTCCATCTCATTCAACTGCTCTTCCAAGTTCTTTGCTGTCTGTGACAGAATTAAAATGTCATTTGCCAACCTTGAAGTTCTTATTTCTTCTCCCTGTACTTTAATTTCTATTCCACATTTTTCATTTGTTTTCTTTACTGTGTGCTCAACATCTAGATTAAATAACATCAGGGATAGGCTACAACCCTGTCTCATTTCTTTCTCAACTACTACTTCCCTTTCATGCCTCTTGACTCTTATAACTTCCATCTGGTTTTTGTACAAGTTGTAAATAACCTTCTGTTTGCTGTATTTTACTCCTGCTACCTTCCAAATTTCAAAGAAAGTACTCCAGTCAACATTGTCAAAAGTTTTTCTAAGTCTTCAAATGCTATAAACATAGGTTTTCCTTTCCTTAACCTGAGTTCTATGAGAAGTCATATGTTCACTATTGCCTCGAGTGTTCCCACATTTTTCCAGAATTGAAACTAATTTTTCCCAGGTCAGCTTCTACCAGTTTCTCCGTTCTTTTGTAAAGAATTTGTCTTAGAATTTTGCAACCATGACTTACCAAACTGATAGTTTGGCAGTTGTCACATCTGTTAGCACCTACTTTCTTTGGAATTGGAATTATTACATTCTTCTTGAAGTGCGAGGGTATTTTGCCTGTATCAAACATCTTCTTCAGTACATGGAAGAGTTTCGTCATGTCTGGCTGTCCCAAGGCTATCAGCAGTTCTAACAGAATGTTGTCTGCTCCCTGGGCTTGTTTGCATGTTTTATAAATGCTACAATACAGATTACCTGTATTGAGGAGATGCAGTTAATGGTCATTGCCACACAGGGCTTGTTTAAGTATCCTGCCTCAAAGCAACAGTTCAGTTGGAATCCTTTAAGCAGGCTGTCATGAAGCAACAGTCCCCACATGCTCTGGGCCTCGGCCCATTCAGCCTGTGAGTCCAAAAGCTCAATTTCCTTCTTATATAACCTTTATGGTTGTACGTATTTCAAATTTTCCTTGAACAAAAACTTAATGCCGCTTTCCTCTCTCAGCACTCCTGCTCTACATATTTTTGCTGCTTGTACAAATTCACTGGTTTGTTCTTTGTGCCTATTTTCATTCCTGATGTTTTGAATATCTAATTTTGAACCCCACAGATCCCCCATTTGCTGTCTCAGTGAACCTCTATTGTTTACTGTTTCCACTGCCATTGATGTTTGTTCTTCAAGTAATGTCACGATTCCAAACACATCCCCACCTCCAGGCCTCTTTATTATGTTAGAGTCCTTAGCATACCACATTTTCTGGTTGTGCCTTCTGCTATTTCATGTGCTCCCTTCATTCGTTTTGTGACAACAGTGTCCAAGGCCACCTCTCCCCATTTCTTGTCCCAAGTTACTCGCAATCCCTGCTAAATGCAACGGCGTGCTAGCCCTGGTACTAATACCCCCATCAGCACCTGCACCTCGCCTCCAACGTCACTTGTGGCCTCTGCTGTCTGTTATATGTTCATATGAATTCCGTATCCATTCTGCTCTGGAGTTTCATTAGGTGATGGGATCTCAGACTTCCATGCCTCCGGCCAGTCCCTCACTGAGACATTGTCTAGTTTAATGTGTCATCATGAAGAGTCTGATTGTCATGTTCCATTTCTTCTCCACTGTGCACAATATTCTGTCACTTATCACATCCATTACACGAGCGAACAGTGTCATGCATAAGCTGTATCAGCCTCCCCTCTTCCCTCCATCATGACACACTTTGCTGGCTGCTGTCGCTACCATGCAAATGTTCCACTCATTCTGTGAACCTCATATATTGGTCATAATTGCCCCTAGGTGCAGCTACCAATTCCCAACAGATTTTTAATGGCAATATTTATTCTCTGCCCACAGCTAACAGTTTGATAGCCATACCCAAGTCAAGAAATTTGATTTGCTTCCACCAAAATTCACAAGTTTCCTTCAGGTTCCATGATCTGCTTGATATTTGTTATCAGTCCAGAAACCCACCAACAACTCCCTTTGACTCTCTTCAGACCAATATTCTTTTAAAAACTTGTCACTACACTTTGATAAATCAATACAAGTATTAGACACCTCTTTAACCCATCTAACAGTGTCCTCTTGTAAATAGCCTATCACAAAAGAAATCTGTTTTTTCTCTAATCTGGATATGTGCAACATGTCCAAGAATGTCTGTATGATCAAGTTTGGATGCACATTTCTAAGCAGATTTAAGCAATTAAATTTCATACAGCGAAAGAATGCTGCATGCGCTGGAGCACACGATGAAGCCTGTTCACCCCATCTTTACATCTTGGACATTGCTTGTTCATTTTTGCAGATTGCTTGTTCATTTTTAATCATTGATGAGTTCAGTGTCTTATTATGCACAACCTGTCCTCTTTGAAGTGATTCATGCGCTGTTTGCTCTGTGATCATCACTTGAGTTGTATCTCTCACAGGCCCCTTGAAATTATTACTGTGTTCCAAACATAAGTTGTTACTAATGCTACTTAACTCTCTAGTAACCAGAATCAAGCAAGACTGGGGCACACCAGCCAATGGGCTGATAGTGTCAACGGGGAATCACCAGTACAGCACAGACACACACAACAGGGATGACTGACAACACATACCTCAAGGCAAAATACCAAGACCACAGAGCAAAATCAAACTGGATACCAAGACGTAGCAACTATCAGTGACCAGAGAGAGGATGAATGGATAAACAATCACTAGCACTGTCGAAACACGACTGTGGTCTTAGCCCCTGTGCTGCCAGCTTTATTTAAGTGCTGATAAGCTGGTGCAGTGGGTGTGGCCTGTGCATAGCACTGTGGCAGTGACAGCAGCACTCGCAGATTATAGGGGTGCTCCCTAGCTCCTGTCATCTACATCCATGCTTTCTGGTGGGTTGTAAAAATTGTCAGGCTGGGATACCACATCCCTCCCTCCCAAAATGGGCACATAGAGCCTGAAGTGCCCTAGGCAATGTTATAGAAAGTGAACAGGTCATGTCCCATCAGTGGAGGCTGCCAGCTGATAGAAGGGATGTGGGCACTGTGCTGGGGAACTGCAGTGTGGGGGATGATCCTCAGAGCAGATGGAAGCTGTGGTGATGTCTCGACCTCCTTACCTGTGCCCACAGGAGCTGCCAATGATGTACTGGAACACAAATGGTACTCTGTGAGGCAGAGGAACATATGAGGTCGGGGACTCAAGAGTGATCCACTGCTGGAGGTGCAGGCTGGAGGCAGGAACGAAGTTGGTTTATGTGCCAGTGCTTCAAACCTCTTGGGGTGCCAATCGTCATAAGGTGCTGCACCATCATTAGTGTTCACTACTATAGCTGGCATCTGTGAGGATTTCGATTGATAGCGACATGCCCAAACAGCTGAACCTGGAAGGTATTGTCCACCATGTCGGGTCTGGGGTTCCTTGGGTTGGGGTGCCAGGAGTTGGAGGAGGATATGAGACTGTTGACCATAGAGGAGTTCTGCTGGACAGTGGTCATGGATAGGAGTGGGCCTATAGGCACTCAGGAACATCATGATTTCCGCTGTTACGGTAGATGCACCCACGGCCTTCAACATTTCTTTTTTAAATGTGCACACATCTGCATCACTTCACCATTGGAGGAGGGATGAAACATAGGGCTATAAGGATTTTTGATGCCATTGGTGGTGCAGAACTGTTCAAAGGCTGTAGCTGTGAACTGGGGTCCATTGCCAGTTGTGATGGTGTGAGGAAGCCCCTCAGTGGTGACACTCTACAAAAGGGCATTGAGTATGGCAGCTGTGACAGTGGACGTCATTCTGACTGCATAGTGGTAGTTGTAGTGGACATCATGCTGACTGCTTAGGGGTAGTTTGAATAAGCATCTATGACAGTGAGCCACATAGTGCCAACAAAGGGACTAGCAAAGTTGAGATGACTGCAATCCCAAGGGCGATGGGGAGTAGGCCAGGGCGCAAAAAGACTGAAGTGGAGCAGCTTGATTTTGAGCACATGCAGGACAGTGGCACACCATATCCTCCATGTCCTTGTTCAATCCTGGTCAGTAGACATGTCACCTGGCAAGGACTTTTGTCCATGACATATTCCAGTGCCTGTGATGGAGAAGTTCCAAGATGTGAGTGCGTTAGGTAGTTGGGATGACAGGGCTGTGCTTACCTGTCTCGATATTCATCAGGAGCACATTGGAGATGATGAACAATTGATGAGAGAGGTGAGCCCAGGTTCAGAGCTGAAGATCATTAACTTTGCAAAATAAGTGGGCCATCCTTGTAGTACATAGTGTATGACAGCCTGAAAGATAGGGTCATAGCACATGTCCGCTGCAGTGTGAGTAGCAGCGATAGGAAACCCATCCCAGGTGTGTTGTCATTCCTTATCAAAGTGAAAATGGAGATCTCCAGTTGGTCAAATACTGGGCTTGGTCCTGATAGTGAATGTGAGAGGGTATGTGTGTTTGCATGTTGTGCAGTAGACTTGTACTTGGTGGTGCAATTGTAGGAGCTAAGAAAAAGAGCCCAAAGTTGGAGCCTCTGAGCTGTCCACTCTGGAAGCCAAGAGTGTGGCCCAAAGAGTGCTACTAATGGCTTATGGTCTGTAACAAGGGTAAACCGGGTCCACAATAGGTACACATGGAATTTCTTCGCAGCACATATGACCACCAATGTCTCTTTCTCAATTGGGGAGTAATTGCGTTGCGCAGGCATCAGTGTATTTGATGCATAGGCGATCAGTTGCTCTGTACCATCATCATTATGGTGTGCTAGCACTGCACCAATGCCATAGGGAGAAGTGTCCACAGTCAAAACAAGGGGGCATGACGGGAAAAAGAGGTAAGGCAGGGTGCAGAGCGTAACATACATTTCAGCTGTGTGAAGGCCTGCTCATGGCCTGCCGACCACTGAAACGGAATGCCTTTCTTCTGCAACTGGTTGAGGGGATGCATAATGTGTGCTGTCTGTGGAATGGACTTAGAATATTAACTCACTTTGCCCAAAAATGCCTGTAACTCCTGGAGGTTTTGGGAACATGATAGAGAGTCAGTAGTGGAAACATTATGATCAGTGGACTGGATCCTGTCTTTGGTGAGCAAGTGGCCAAGGCAGCCCACCTGTTCCTGAAAACACTGGCATTTGTGCAGATGGCATTTGAGCCCTGCATCACATGATGTACTACAGAGGGAATGCAGGCTACACAGGTGGTCTTGGGGCATAGTACCCATAACAATTAAATCATAAAGGTAATTGGTAAAAGCTGGTATGGAAATGGTTAACTGTTCCAGGAATCACTGGAAGTTCACTGGAGCAGGAGAAATCCAAAAAGACAAACACTTGTATTAGTGTAAGCCAAAAGGTATATTGATGAAAACAATGTGTTGCAATTCTTCATCTAGTGGAATCTTTAAATAAGCATCAGCAAGACATATTTTAGAAAAACATTCACCTACAGCAAGCTTTGGGAGGAGGTCCTCTTGACGTGGTATGGGGTACATCTCCACCAGAGCTTGGGCATAGAGTGTCAACTTAAAATCTCCACATAGTCAGAGGGAGCCATATGGCTTCTGGACCATGAACAGGAGTGTGGCCCAAGCACTAGTTTTGGCTGGTTCTATGACCCTAGCATTGTGAAGACAACCTAGTTTGAACTAGGAGGCTGTAAGAGGACATGCTCGACAGAAACAGGGCACTGCATCTCGACGTAAAGAAATATATGCCTCAAAATTACTGGCACGCCTCAAGCCAGGCTCAAACGGAGCCACAAAAGAGGCACAAATATCATCAAGTTCCTGTAAGTGCACTGTGTCCAAGGTGACCTGAACTTCATCCATAATGGAGAACCCAAACAGCAAGAAAGTATCCAGGCTGAAAATATTGCCAGCTGAATGACTGTCGACAATACACAGCATTAACCACCTTGTATGTTGCCCTAGTGGTGAACTGACTTCTAAGGGGAGTCGACTTGCGAGAGGGTGGGGCCAGTGCTGGGTAACCCAGATGAGTGCTTATCAGGAGACTGACCAGGGAAACCGTCGCTCCCATGACAACTTGAAAATGAACATCCTGACGAGTGATGGTGAGATCAGTATATAACTTGGGGGCACAAGGATTGCCCTGGGGAATGATGGCCTGAAGTTCACGCACAAGTTAGGAGTGGGTCTGATTGACCTGATGCCTGACAGCAGACAGTTTGGAGATGTCCATCCTTTCCACAATGAGTGCAGTGTGCCCAGCAATCACGGCAGTCTGCATGTTGGTGCATCACAAAACAGACAGGACAAGAAGTTAGACCATGCTCTGTGTGCCAATAGGGCAGGACTGGTTGCTGAGAGATCATTGACATGTCCGAAAGTGAGGAATCATAACGCCGCCATTGGGAAGAAGGCTTGCAAGAATTCAGTGTCCATGGTGGTTGCTGAACTGCTGCAGCCTGGGGGTGGGTTTCAAGACATTCATTTACTGCCTGCACGATCTCAAAAGAGTGCATGATTTTCAGTATGTCATCCAAGAAAGGGTTGTCTAGCTTGCAGATATTCTGAATCTGGAGCCAGTTGTATCATTACATCACAAATAAGGGAGTCAGTATATGAGGTTTTGGAAGACAGGTTGGCACAGGTGAAATGACGATGCAATCCGCTGGAGGCCCAAGAAAGGAAGAACAACTCTTGGAGAGTATCATCAGAAACCTAAAAAGTGGCGAAGTGCTGTTTCAGCTGCTGCAAATACATGCCCCATTCCTTGTTGGTATCATAAAATGACAGAAATGTAGGTGGGTGAGACTCTGTCTGGGAGGTGACAACATGCTACATGGATTGTGAACCTATAACTGTAATCTTTCTAATAGAAGCTGAATTTCCAGATGCAGAAGGTCCATTTGCTGTTGGGACTCCTGTTGGAACTGCTGTTGAATTGCTGCTGCAGGAGCAGCTGTTGCTGTTGCTGTTCTGTGAGCTTCACAAGTTTAGTGTCCATAATGCACTGTTACCCTTTTACCTCATCACCAATTCTAGTAACTGGAATCGAGCGAGACCGTGCGCACCGGCTGATGGGCTGATGATATCAATGGGGGATCACTGATACAAGAACGCACACACAACAGGGACAACTGACAACACACACTGCATGGCAAAATGCCAAGACCAGAGAGCAAAACCAAATCAGATACCAGAACATGGCAAGTATCAGCGACCAGACCGATGATGAATGGATAAACAATCATGAGCAGTGTCAGAACATGACTGTGATCTGAGCCCCTCGACTGCTGACTTTATAGGACAACTGTGAGCATCAACAGAACAGTGTGGTGGGCATGACCCACATGTAGTGCCAACAGCAGAGCTTGGAGACTGTAGGGGAGCTACCTAGCAGCTATCATCTGTGACCATGCCTTCTGACTGGCTGTCAAAATTATTGGACTGGGATACAAGAAAGTCATCATTAAATTTAGTTTCATACTCTATTTGTCTTAACTCTAACAATGCCATGAAGACATGATAACCAGTCTGAATCTCTTCCAATGTTTACAAGATTTTTGATACTGATTCTATGGGGCATTTGTTACAATTAGTGCACATCACAACAGCAGTAGAATATACCTTGTAACAATCTCTTTTTATTGTGTTTCCACTTAGTGTTCTAATGGCAAATGGTTCAAATGGCTCTGAGCACTATGGGACTTAACATCTGAGGTCATCAGTCCCCTAGAACTTAGAACTACTTAAACCTAACTAACCTAAGGACAGCACATAACACCCAGTCATCACGAGGCAGAGAAAATCCCTGACCCCACCGGGAATCGAACCCGGGAACCCAGGTGTGGGAAGCGAGGACGCTACCGCACGACCACGAGATGCGGACTTCTAATGGCAACTTATATTTTGTAAACTGTTCACCAGTGCTTTACTTCCATTTTTAATCCATGCGAATTTACTGCTTCCACATTGGCATTCGATTCCTCAATTCCAATTTGGACATTGTCATTTATTTTTTTCCACTTAACTCTGCACTAGTTAACCTATGCTTTCAGTGAGTTCCATCTTGAGATCCCTTAGCATTGCAATTTGCGAAATCAGCAAAACATTTTCCCCCTGCAACTTCACCTGGCTTTTCCGTATCATCTGTCATTAACTGAGTGTCACCAGTGCCTGTCATCACTGAATTGCTCAAATTAATCTCTAATGGTTCCACTTTCACTTGTGTTAACTCTACAGTAATTGAAAATTCTACTCTCTGCTCCTCATCAAACACTACTTGTGTCGAGTACATATCTGGAGTAAAAACTTGTGTCATTAATTGTTTCTTAGCAACACCCACTGAAATTAGTTGATCATCTAGTACCTGGGTATCTGCTGGGTCTTTGATATGACATTTTGCATTAATGTTCCCAACAGTTAGTTAAGAATATGAGAGAGCTTGACTGTTGTGGCAACTGTCGGCATGTAGACTCCTGCTGCGCTGACTGCCATGCTGATGTGGTGTGTTGATGCTGCGCCTTGGCTGCAGAGACACACTTGCAGGGTGCTGAAAGCTGGATGCGTCTCCAACATGGCTGTTTTACTTGAGTCTTGCTTATTCCTATCTTAAACTTGGAGCATATCTGACAAAACCTATGTACCATATTACTAATTACTCCATAGCCTTCTGTAATGAATTTTGGCACCATGACACACCATTCTAAAACAGTCCTTTACTGTAATAATAT
The DNA here is from genome assembly GCF_021461385.2 of Schistocerca piceifrons. Classification (NCBI taxonomy): domain Eukaryota; kingdom Metazoa; phylum Arthropoda; class Insecta; order Orthoptera; family Acrididae; genus Schistocerca; species Schistocerca piceifrons. Next base: position 716,977,865 of record NC_060140.1, on the reverse strand, counting down.
TACGATAAAGAAGGTTGCTACTCTCCATATAGCAGAGATGGTGAATCGCAAATAGACCTGACAAAAAGACTGTCACAAATAAAACTTTCACACACACACACTCATGCAACACAACACATGGCTGCAGTCTCAGGCAACTGAAACCACACACTGCGTGCAGCACCAGTGCATGCTGGGAGTGGCGACTGGGTGGGAGTAAGGAGGAAGCTGGGGCAGGGAGGGGGAGGGATAGTGTGGTGGGGGTGGCAGACAGTGAAGTGCTGCAGGCTAGACGGAGGATAGGGGAGAGGTGGGGGGGGGGGGGGGGGGAGCAGTAGCGAATAAGGAGAGAAATAAAAAGACTGGATGTGATGATGGAATGATGACTGTGTAGTGCTGGAAAGGAAACAGGGAAGGGGCTGGATGGGTGAAGACAGTGACTAATGAAGGTTGAGGCTGGGAGGGTTACGGGCACGTAGGATGTACTGCAAGGAAAGTTCCCACCTGTGCAATTCAGAAACGCTGGTGTTGGTGGGAAGTATCTATATGGCACAGGCTGTGAAGCAGTCATTGAAATGAAGGATATCGTGATTGGCAGCGAGTTCAGTGACAGGGTGGTCCATTTGTTTCTTGGCCACAGTTTGATGGTGGCCATTCATGTGGACAGACAGCTTGTTGGTTGTCATGCCTACATAGAATGCAGCACAATGGTTGCAGTTTTGCTTGTAGACAATATGACTGGTTTCACAGGTATCCCTGCTTTTGATGGGATAGGTGATGTTAATGACCAGACTGGAGTAGGTAGTGGTGGGAGGATGTATGGGACAGGTCTTGCATCTAGGACTATTACAGAGGTATGAGCCATGAGGTAAGGGATTGGAAGCAGGTGTTATCTAAGGATGGACAAGTATATTGTGCAGTTTCGGTGGACAGTGGAATACCAATGTGGGAGGGCTGGGAAGGGTAGTGGTCAGGATATTTCTCATTTCAGAGCACAATGAGATGTAATCAAAACCCTGGCAGGAAATGTAATTCAATTGCTCCAGTCCTGGATGTTACTGAGTTACGAGGGGACTGCTCCTCTGTGGCCAGATGGTGGGACTTTGGGAGATGCTGGGGGACTGGAAAGATAAGGCAGGGAGATTTGTTTTTGTACAAGGTTGGATGGATAATTATGGTCAGTGAAGACTCCAGTGAAACTCTCATTATATTTTGAGAGGGACTGCTTGTCACTGCAGGTGTGACTACCACAGGTGGCATGGCTTTACGGAAGGGACTTCTTGGTACGTCATGGGCAGCAGATGTCGAAATGGAGATATTGCTGGTGGTTGGTAGGTTTGATATGGACGGAGGTACTGATGTAGCCATCTTTGAGGTGGAGTTCAACATCTGGGAAGGTGGGTTGTGTAGGACCAAGTGAAGGAAATGGTTGAGAAGTTGTTGAGGTTCTGGAGGAATTTGGATAGAGTCTCTTCACCCTCGATCCAGATAGCAAAGATGTCATCAATGAATCTGAACCCTGTGGATAGGGTTTCCTCACCCTCGCTCCAGATAGCAAAGATGTCATCAGTGAATCTGAACCAGATGAGAGGTTTAGGATTCTGGGTTTTTAGGAAGGATTCCTCTAGATGGCACATGAATAGTTTGGCACGGGATGGTGCTATGCAGGTGCATAGCCATACCACAGATTTGTGGGAGTGGGGCAAAGGTGAGGCCTTTGGAAAGGACTGATATTTCTGTGGGGCTAAGGCTTCTGTAGGAAAGTTTCATGACTGTGTTGCAGGTCTGTTTATGCTCTGGATTCTGTATGGTGGTGGTAGGGAATTTTGGAGGGTCCAGAACTGCAGCAACTGAATTACATTCTCTGTCAGGGTTTTTGTTATCTCTTGTCATGCCCTAAAGTGAGAAACGTCGTGCCCACTATCCTTCCCACGCCCCCCACAGTGGTATTCCGTCATCCCCCAAACCTACACAATATACTCATCCATCCTTACACAACCTCTGCTCCCAATCCCTTACTTCATGGTTCACACCCCTGTAACAGACCTAGATGGAAGACCTGTCCCATACATCCACCCACCACCACCTACTCCCATCCAGTCACTAACATCACCTATCCCATCAAAGGCAGGGATACCTGTGAAACCAGTCATGTGATCAACAAGCTAAGCTGCAACCATTGGCTGCATTCTGTGTAGGTGTGACAACCAACAAACTGTCTGTCCACATGAATCGCCACAAACAAACTGTGGCCAAGAAACAAGTGGACCAACTTGTTGCTGAATATGCTGCCACACACGATATCCTTCATTTCAATGACTGCTTCATAGCCTGTGGCATACGGATCCTTCCCACCAACACCTGCTTTTCTGAATTGCACAGGTGGGAACTTTCCCTGCAATACATCCTATGTTCCCATAACCCTCCTGACCTCAGCCTTCGTTAGTCACTGTCCTCACCCATCCAGTCCTTTCCCTGTTCCCATTCCAGCACTCCACAGCCATTATTCTACCATCACACCCAGTCTTTTTATTTTTCTCCTTTAGTGCTACTCCTGTCTCCCTCCTCCCCACCTCTTCTCTGCCGCCCCGTCTAACCTGCAGCATTTCACTGTTCACCACTCCCACCATATTACACCTACCCTCCCCCCCCCCCCACCCCCACCCTCCCCCCAGCCTCCTCCTTACCTCCACCCAGTCACACTCCCATCATGCACTGGTGCTGCTGCTCACAGTGTGACTTCAGCTGCCAGAGACTTCAGTTTTGTGTGTGTGAGTTGTGTTTGCATGTGTGTGTGTGTGTGTGTGTGTGTGTGTGTGTGTGTGTGTGTGTGTGTTTTGTCTATTGTTGACGAAGGCCTTAATGGCTGAAAGCTTTAATTGAGAGAGTCTTTTAGTTGTGCCTAGCTATAACTCAGTATCTCCGCTATATGGTGAGTAACAACTTCCTTCCTTTTCATAATATTGCTACATTCCATCCTGGATTTTCCATTGTTTGACAGTGCTTTACTGTTTATTCAGCTTTATTCCAAATTACTACCAGTTGATGCAACATATTACAGCATTTCTAGTGTCCTCTCATGGCTAGATTAATTTTTACTATGAATCTGAGAATTGTGTTGGTGCTGCTCACAACAAAAATACATCAGCTGACAGTGAGAGGATGCAGAATTTAAAATCCTAATTGACAATGTACTGCTGTGCACTATTCTCTGTTACAGTAGGTGGCAGTTTACAGGGATACAGAGCAAAATTTTAGTACTGACACACCTGACAGTACAGCAGGCCACCTGCACTTCTTCCACCTGACAAACTTACTCATCAGTATGCTGCACTCAAAAAATGTGAATTCTGCCCTCTTAAGTTTTCAACGCAACCACACTAGGGGAATTTGAATTTAACTATGGATGAAGAGAAACTAGTTCAGGTAGAAGTGAACTATATTGTGGAGCTAAGTGTCTTGAAAGAAAGTGGCTGTAAATTCATAATTACATGAAATCAAAATTGAAGCTGGCATGTATCAGAATTTGCAGAGACAGCTCAAACACAAGTGTCCCCATACCAGCAATACAAAGGTGAAACTTCACTCACATAAGAATCTATGTTTTCTAAATGCCACAACACAGCTTATCTGTGTTGGAGAGATGCAATTAATGCTGTTTGTCACACAGGGCTTATCACACCTCACCAGGATAGTTTGGAAAGCTGTAAATAGTTAATAAGATTTCCTCCAAGCTAATAAATTCCACAAATTTTGAGTTGCAAGCAAACGGTCATCAGCGATGATAAATCACAACACTTGAACAGTTAACAGTTTGCCAGTATGCTATGCTCAATCTACCTTCACAATTGGGAGTGACTTATTGAACCTGCCAAAGGCTCTTTAACTATTTGTGACTAAGCCTCAACAATTTGTCACCAGCAGAAATATATTTGAAAAATCGTCATAAAGTTCATAACCTGTGTGACTTTACTCAGACCTCATTCGTAGTACAGTACGTGTACAATACAAACCTTGGTGTGCAGTCATGATGGCGGGAGACTTGGTAAACATCTGCCAAGCTGTTTCCTTAAAATGGTGCACCACCCCATTCTCCTGATTCTTTCTGTCCATGATTTTAAGTTTACCATGCATGAACTCCACTTGCATCTACCCTTTCTAGACTCCACTGGTTTCATACACCATGTTGACTGGCAATATTGGGGACTGCCAGCAGCATTTTCCCCTGAATGTGTGATCTTGTCACCTTGCACTCACTCCATCATGTAAGTAAATTCTCATAGGGTTGCTGAATTAGAACTCAAGAATCTCCAGTATATATACTCCAACCACTATGGTGTTTCCATCATTCTTAGTGCAGTAAAATACCACAAAAGTGAACAAGATTTTGAGCTAATTACTTTTCTTAATTATTATGCTTAAGTGTTTAATTTGTTTAATTATCAGCCTGAGTGTGCACATTGTTATAACAGCCCACTGCCATGTCTCAAGCCCCTTGCAGGGAATGGTGTCAAAAGCCTTTAGGAAATGTAGAGATGTGGAATCAATTTGAGACCCCTGTTGATAGTACTCATTACTTTGTGAGAATAAAGTTTTAGATGTGTTCCACAAGAATGATACTTTTCTGGATCTGTGTTGATTTTGTGTCAGCAGATTATTTTCTTCAAAGTAATTAACAATGTTGAAACACAGTACATGTTCCAAAATCATACTGCAAACTGGCGTCAGTGGTAGGGGCTCTGTAATTCGTCAGAATATCCATATTTTCTTTCTTGATAACTGGGTTGACCTAAGTAATTTTCCAGTCTTTAGGTACCAATATTTCCTCAACCAAGTGGCCATATCTGATTGTTAAGTACAAAGCCATTCTATCAGCATACCCTGAAAGGAATCTAATTGGTATACGTGCTGGACTAGGGGACTTACATTTAGGAAGTGTTGGTACACTGAGGTTATGTACTTCTAAATTTCTCATCTTGGCAGCAGTTCTTGATTCAAATTCAGGAATATTTACTTCATCTTCTCTGGCAAAGAAATTTTGGGAAACCATATTTAGTTAAAGTGCTTTAGTGGCACGGACACTGGTATGATTACATTGCTATCATGCAGTGAGAAGTTATTGATTATGTCTTGCCATTGGTGTATGACCAGAATTGATTTGGATTTTCTGTGATTTCAAGATAGAATTTTGTTCTGGAAACTATTAAATGCATCTCACATTGAAGTTTGTGCTAAATTTTTAGCTTCTGTAAAACATCACCATTGTTTTGAAAAGGCAAAGCTGGTTGTACAGGACCATCTGGTGTAAGCTTCCAAAATTCCTTCTGGTGTACTACAATATTGCCCAAAGATTTGGTGATAACACTAGCAGACCCAACATTCCTTTGCACTTCTGATTCAACTAATCCCTATAGGTTCTCCTCCAAACTAGTCTATATATTTGGGCTACTGCGTACTTCACTAAATTCTTTACTTTGTTATGCTGCCTCAATCCAATCTCACATCTCTGAGATTTGGGTATGTATATCATAGAATTCCTGGCTTGTAAGTTCTTCTATTTGTTTCAGTTTCACAGTTATCTCTTTAAACTGTTAATTAACTTTGTTTTGTACTAAACTGCCATATTTCTCTATCTTAAGCTGTAATTTCTTAGGTAAATTTAATAAGGTCTCCTCTATATCCGAGATTTTATTTACTTTAGTACCTATTCCCTCCCTTTGTGTTTTTAAGTTTACAAAATTTGTATTTAAGTTTCTTAGCTCCTTGCCTTGTGTTTCTCCTTGAATTTTAATATTATTGGAAAACTCGTTTTTGGTGGATTTTGATTACTCACTTCGTGTTTTAATACTATTTGACATTTCCTTAAATGTATCTAATACGACTGCTAGATTTTCTACCAATTTTGTGTGTACTGACTGGTGTACAGTGTCTCTGACAGTATATACACTTAATATCTCCTAACTATATTGACTGATAAGGGGACCATCAGAAATGTAAATAACAGATTTTGATGGGTCTTGGATATGTTGTAGAGGGACATGCTCTGAGTATCAGGCTATCTGCTCCTTTAGCAATGGGCCTTTATTTTTGAGAAAATTGATTTTGAAGTTCACTGCATGCTGTAATATGCATAACAATAGCCATGTTCCAACCAAGTGAGTGTGGTGCGATGGTTAAGGTCTACAGCTACCATGCTGGAGGTACTGTGTTCGGGACCTTTCTGTGTTTTTGCTTTTTTTTTTATTAGAATAGTCTGACATTTTTCCATTTTATTTTACAGAATATCAACAAACAATTAATTTTGTGTGAACTTATTAAGAAGGTTAAATTGTGTAGGCTTGGTCAAACAGAAAGCAGATTATCCTCACAGATGTCCCGTGTGAACTCTGTGTATTTATTTGGCTACAGCGATATTTTTTATATTTCACAATACACAGAGTTTGCATGGACAGTCCTCTTTGTATTTAGAACATTTATTGCCATGGTCAAACAAACAGTGGTGACCTAGCTCCTAAACCACTAGTTTGCATTTGTCTTCAACATTTGTTGCTCACAACACGTCGTTAGTGCCGTGCATGTTCACAGAATATAGTGAAATGGATGACCCAAGTGTGTCTACAGAAGTGCAGCCAAAAGAAGATACACTATGTGATCAGAAGTATCCAGACAGCCCAAAAAACATAAGTTTTTCATATTGGGTGCATTGTGCTGACAATTACTGCCAGGTACTCCATATCAACGACCTCACTAGTCATTAGACATTGTGAGAGAGCAGAATGGGGTGCTCCACAAAACTCGCAGACTTTAAATGTGGTCAGGTGACTGGGTGTCACTTTTGTCATACATCTGTATGCAAGATTTTCACACTCCTAAACATCTGTAGACCCACTGTTTCCAATGTGATAGTGAAGTGGAAACATGATGGGACACATACAGCACAAAAGCGTACAGGCCAACCTCGTCTGTTGACTGAGTTGAAGAGGGTCATAATGTGTAATAGGCAGACAACTGTTCAGACCATCACACAGGAATTCCAAACTGCGTCAGGATCCACTGCAAGTACTATGACTGTTAGGCGGGATGTGAGAAAGGTTGGATTTCATGGTCGAGTGGCTGCTCGTAAGCCACACATCATGCCGGTAAATGCCAAACAATGCCTCGCTTGGGGTAAGGAGCATAAACATTGGATGATTGAACAGTGGAAAAATGTTGTGTGGAGTGATGAATCATGATACACAATGTGGCGATCCAATGGCAGGGTGTTGGTGTGGTGAATGCCCAGTGAACGCCATCTGCCAGCCTGGGTAGTGCCAACAGTAAAATTTGGAGGTGATGGTGTTATGTTGTGGTCTAGTTTTCCATGGAGGGGACTTGCACCCCTTGTTTTTTTGTGTGACACTATCACAGCTGATGTTTTAAGAACCTTCTTGCTTCCCATTGTTGAAGAGCAATTCGGGGATGGCTATTGCATCTTTCAATGCGATCGAGGACCTGTTCATAATGTACGGCCTATGGCAGAGTGGTTACATGACAATAACATCCCTGTAATGGACTGGTCTGCACAGAGTCCTGACCTTTGGGATGTTTTGGAGTGCTGGCTTCATGCCAGGCCTCACTGACCGACATTGATACCTCTCCTCAGTGCAGCACTTTGTAGGAATGGGCTGCCATTCCCCAAGAAACCTTCCAGCACCTGACTGAAGAGATGCCTGTGAGACTGGAAGCTGTCACCAAGGCTAAGGGTGGGCCAACACTATACTGAATTCTAGCATTACCAGTGGAGGGTGCCACGAACTTGTAAGCCATTTTCAGCCAGGTATTCAGATACACATAGTGTACATCAGAGGTAGAGGAGTTGAATGAACAGTCAAGAGGTGAAATCACTGAACGCCATCAAATATGCCGAAAAGTTGCTTCGTTATTTAAATCTTCTAACAAACACAAACACACCACCCAGCACGATCTCTGCTAATTCATTTGCAATTGGCAATGAGATATGTATCACAATACAAGATCTGTTGGCCAAGAGACAGATCATTGATGGCAATGAATTAATAAACATGAACGAAGCAGACAAGGTGTACGTATATGAAGCAGTAAGTTTCACTTTCATGTGGATGTTCTCTTTTTTGTGGATGAATTGATATAATATAAAGCAGTATATGGAAGTAGAGGGAGATGCCAATTTCATCATCGAAGAATTTGCACATGAACCAGCAGGTTATGTGCCTCTATCCTACAAAGAACGAGCAGTCACTCTTGCAGTAGCTCATCCGTAATGGAGCCTCAAGAGTTTGCAGTCCCACAGCATCTCTTGATTAAATCATAAATCAATGCTATATCAATGGAAAGAGGATGTGAAATGAGGTGGAATTCAACGCGATAAATGGGACACTATCAATCGTGAGATATATGAATGGTCTGTCAAAGCAATATAGAATTTGAAACTAGTAAATCAAATCAAAGTATATGTCAAATACATTGTAAGAAAGAGAATGGCTTGTGATAATAATATAATTTCTTCCATGAGCAGGTGACAACCAGAACTTAACAGCTCGGTATGAGTTGAATAATTTAAACAAAAGCATAAAATCAGGCAAAGGAAGATACAAAGTCATCAGTTCCAAAGAATGTACAACGATAGGAGAAGTATTAGTAGCTGTGGAAGAATTTTGTACCCAAACGAAAATCCTTATTGGTAAATTTAACATCGATCAAACAGACTGTCAGTATCAATTGATGTACAATAGATCCCTCTCAGAGAAAGGGACAAGAACTGTTCTCATGCAGAGAAAAGATTTAAACAAGGTAAGAGTGTACACAGTGCAAAACACTGTGTTAGGAAAGATGATCCCTTACTTTTTTTATGTATGCAGGAACCATTGCGAAAATTTGGCCCTAATGTTCAGAAAAGAGTGGATGAATTTACCTTCAAATTTAAAAACATAATTGTATCCTGCACAAAATCAGGGAAGTTCACACAACTGGTGTATTTTTTAAAATCTGTGATTCTTCCATATGTGGGATAGGAAAAATTTCTATATACATTGATATGTGGGGAGGGCAGACTGATCTGTCCATATTTGATCACGTCTTCGTGGATGAAAGGAAAGTGTGGACCTGCACCGTAAAAGTTATCCCATCAAAGTATACACCACTTTGCCAGCCATGTGACATATCTTTTTACCGACAGGTTAAAATTTTCACAAAGAAAATTCAGAACTCTCCCGATTTGTTGAAGACCAATGGAGCAGTCATGTCCAGGGATGATTCCATAAAACTACACTCATTAATTCTGCACCGGCCGCGGTGGTCTAGTGGTTCTAGGTGCTCAGTCCAGAACCGCGAGACTGCTACGGTTGCAGGTTCGAATCCTGCCTCGGGCATGGATGTGTGTGATGTCCTTTTAGCTAGGTTTAAGTAGTTCTAAGTTCTAGGGGACTGATGACCACAGATGTTAAGTCCCATAGTGCTCAGAGCCATTTGAATTCTGCATCAATTCAGAGCACCTGCTTTTTTGAATATGATCAAATACGTGTGGTATGCATCAAAGTTAATGGATGAAAGAGAAACCTTTTTGAATGTAAATGAACAATGTTTTCTGGTATCGCTCTTAAATCTCCATGCACCTGAAAGACAGTAATAATGATGTGAAAATTAAATTACTACTGCAAAATTGAATATTTCTTAATAATTTCATACAATGTACACTGTTTGTTGATATTCTGTAAAATAAAATGGAAAAACGTTGGACTATTCTGCTTTTTAAAAAAAGCAAAAGCATGGAAGGGACACAAACATGGTACTTCCAGTGTGGTAGCTGCAGACCTTAACCAGTGCACCATGCTCACTTGGTTAGAATGTGGCTAACATTATGTGTATTACAGCACACAGTGAACTTCAAAATCAATTTTCTCGTAAATCAAGGCTCCTTGCTAAAGAAGCGGATAGCCTCATACTCAGGGCATGTCTTACTACAATATATTTGAGACCCATAAAAATCCATTGTTTACACTTCTGCTGGTCCCCTTGTTAGTTAAAACACCACTGCACAAACACAGTGAAATGGGTCACTACAGTTCTTCATAGAACAGATTTAAAATATTCTCAAGTCTGTGCTGTCTACATCTCATCTAATTAGTTGCACAGCAAGATGCCCTTCTCTGCCAATGCATGACTCATGGGCAAAGCGATTAGTTGCTGTATACTCAGCACGTAATTGGCCACTTCTCTGTGAAGCGACGCTGTACTGTAGTCATGGTGGTCAGCTGTCTCAGGGATGCTGCCAGAGATTGCTTCTGTGACTGTAAACTCACAGTCCCCACTCAGAATTCTTCTGTGTGATTGACAAATTTCTTCTTTATACCCATGCCTGAGATTGCTTAAGTAGACTACTATGTATTACTTTTGATCTTGTTGCTTTGTTCAGCAGGTATTCTTTTCACAACTTTTAATAGTGCTTCTTCAGTTTGAGCACAAAATAACTTATTTCTTGTTAGCTAATCAAATCTCTTTAGGTGACAGCCATGCATGAGTCCATCATTATCTTCATCGTTGGTGACTTTTGTTGCTCAGAGCAACATTGTAACTTCTTGTCTTATTTTCATCCAGATTTCTTGAAAAATTACAAATGGTCTCTCCTTTCCACACCTTCAATTTGTGTGTACTGACTGGCATACAGTGTGTCTGACACTATATACACTTAATATTTACTAACTATATTGACTTAATTAAAACACCACTGCACAGACACAGTGAAGTGGGTCACTACAGTTCTTCAGAGAACAGATTAAAAAATTCTCAAATCTGTGCTGTTTGCATCTCACCTAATTAGTTGCACAGCAAGCTGCCCGTCTCTGCCAATGCTTGACTCATGGACAAATCCAAGGAGCAACATTAGATGTTTTGGAGTGTTGGTTAATGAAATGTTATACCTGGTGAACAGTACATCACCCAGTAGCATGTATCTTCACTTTACCTCTTCAACTTGTCGCATTGTGTAGGTGCTGGAATAGAGCATTAATCTGTTGAAATCAATGATGTAAACAATTTAGCACCAACTCTTCTGTATTTTTTGCACAATGCTATCCTTGTACAGATTCAGTTACAGTAGTGAGTGAACAGTTGTATCTAACTGCGTAACTCAATGACAGATTACAACATATATGTGGCTTTGACATCAGCTTTGATGGCTGTACAAGGGTAATATTTCACATAAAATACAGAAGAGTTGATGCTAAATTGTTTACATTATCTGTCTGAACAGATTAAAGCTCTATTCCAGCAATTCCATTCAGGCAAAGAATGAAGCAGTGGAAACTTCATCAGCAGTTTTAGGAAAAGGATATTTAGGTACTCACCTTAAAGATGACCCTTTGAGTTGCTGACATGTACAACAAGAAGACTGTTATACATTATAGCTTTTGGCCAAAGCCTTCTTCATGTGTGTGTGTTGTGGTAGGCGATGAAGAAGGCATTGACCGAAGGCAGTAATGTGTAACAGTATTTTTGTAGTACCTGTGTGCAACCCAACAGGTTATTTTTGTGGTAAATAGCAATCTATCCTTTTCCTAATATTGCCGATCAGGGAATGACATTTTTATGCAACCAAACTTCACTTGTTTTTTTAATCATTTACATTCTTGCATGTGCTGCTTTGCTCCTTGGCCTCCAAGGCACTGTCAAGCAGTGACACCCAAAGAACAAGCACTCTGCCACAGCAAGTGGAGGTGTTTACTCACATTGCACCTTGGTGATGTCCAGAACTGATGTGACTTACACTTCACCTGCACATTCATAAAAGAAGGTGTGCACAGTGGGATGTCCCACATTTAACAATTACCTAAGACTATATTTTTCAACCTGCACAGATATCCTTTGTTGGCCTAGGAGGATGAAAGAGCAACATGTTATCACTTAGAACCCCATGTTACACTATATGTGGATGAAATAAGATTAGCAGCTGCACACACAAATGTGAGATTTGTGGAAGCCCTACAGCAAAATGACCAGCCCTGAGTTAACATTGCTGTGAGTCGTATAATCATTGAAGAGCCCCACAAAATGCTTAGCAACACACAGGAAAGTAAGTTTAGTTTACTTCATCAAGATGTTAGAGGACTGAGTAATAAGGTAAAAGAGCTTCTTATTTGTTTGGAAAATTTACAGAGCTCTGAAAAGATAGACATCCTGTGATATGTGAGCACCTCAAAACCACAGGGTTAGCTAAGTTACATATAAAAGATTCCACTCTAGCAGCCTACTCATGCAGAACTAATATGAGAAAAGGAGGTGTTGTTATGTGTACTAAGACTAAACACAAATTCAGAAACATTGAGACAAGTAGATTTTGTAGTGCTCAACACATAGAAGTATGTGCTTTTGAATTAATACTGAAAAACATTACTCTTTTAATAGCAATTGTATATAGGTCCCCACAGGGAAATTTTGAATTATTCATAAGTAATCTGGGTTCCTTACTGTGCTATCTATCAGACATTAGGAAGCAGTTAATAGTTTGTGGTGACTTCAGCGTAGGTTTTCTAAAGGATCAGATAGGAAAAAGATCTAGAAACTTTATTTGAATCCCACAATTCGATCTTGGTAGTTAACGTCCCAACACAGACAGATAAAGACAGTGGGAACCTAACTGATAATGTTTTCTTTCATGAACCTCAAAGCAAGGAAATAACTGTGTATGTAGTGACAAACGTTCTCTCTGATCATGCTGCACAGTTAAGATAAACAAGATAGCACCTTACAGTATGACTCTTTCTCAGTGGAAGTTAGTCAGAATAATTTATGACTCCAGGGACAAATGTTCCTAAGAATAGATGACATGGGATGAAATTTGTAATGAACCAAATGTTAGCATAAAATTTAATTTATTCCATGATACATAAGCTTCCTGCATAAGCTATATGGAGAAGACATGAAACAGCCACGTAAAAACCATGGACCATTAGAGGGCCTAAAGCATCATGTGAATGGAAAAGGGGATTATATCTGTTCGCAAGAAAAGGCAGAAATCCTGCAGTTGTTGAAGACTACAAAAACTACTCAAAAGTACTAAGAAAAACTATTAAAAATTCAGGGAATGTGCACATAATGTCAGGAATCGATAAGGCGTAAGGCTGTATGGAATGTAGTGAAATGAGATACAGGACAACCAGCGAATCACACATAGCAAATCTATTTAATAATCATTTCTTAAACATAGTAGAAAGCATAAAACCAAAGAGTTCAAGAGAAAAGTCAGATCAGCCTGTTGCAAAAGCAATTCTCATAAAATTCAGTTGAACAAATGTATCATCAACTTCTACTTCTGAAATTAAGAAATTATATATTCTCTCAAAAATAAAAGCTCATCTGATTTTGATGGTGTTTCCAATAGGGTACTGAAGACTTGTTCCCATATAATAAAACACACCTTATCGGAAATATGTAATGCATCACCAGTTCTAGGCATTTTTCCAGAGAAATTGAAATATGTCATTATCAAACCCCTCTTTAAGAAACATGATAGGAGATATGTCAGTACCTACCAACTTGTTTCATGTTTCACTGCTGACATCATTTTCCTAAATTTTTGAGAAGGTGATGAATTCTAGAATAGTATTTCACCCAAGCAACAATAATATCCTCAGCAAATCACAGTTTGCATTTCAGTAGAGCTGCTCTGCTGAGAATGCCATTTACATTTTCAACCACCAAATTTTAGAAGCGTTACATAACAAAAATAGCCCTGGTTCATATTTTCCGCAACCTATCTAAGGCATTTGACCATGTGAATCACAATATTCTCCTAGATAAATGAAAGTTTTATAGAATTCATGGTATAGTCAACCAGTGGATAATGTCATAATCTAATCATGGATAAGCTAACCAAAAGAATGCAGAAAGTTGTACTTAGTAATCCAACCAATGTAGTCCGGCAACTTAATTCTGAATGGGGAGAAATCATCTGTGGGGTTCTCCAAGGCTCAATCTTATGTTCATTATTGTTCCTCATATGTGTAAATGGTCTTCCATTTACAACAAGCAGAATTAGTTCTTTCCCCAGAAGTCACTTGTATTTTAAGCAATCCAAGCATACACACAGCAATAATATGGTAAACAATGTTCTGAAAAATGTCATTGACTGGTTTTCTGCAAATGGTCTCACCCTCAATTTTAGAAATACATGACATATTCAGTTCTGCACATCTAGGGGTACTACACCAATGATAAGTGAGGCACCTCATCTTTAAGAAAAAATGTCTTCATTGCTCAAAAATATGCTGTAAGAATAATATGTGGTTCTCATCCACAATCATTTTGTAGACATGTATTTAAGGAGTTGGGTAATCTGACTACTGCTCACAGTAGATTTATTCCTCCCTGAAGTTTATTGTAAATGATCTGCTGCAGTTCAAAAGAAACAATGATGTACTGCACAAACTAGCTTTTTGACTTAGCTGGAAGCTTCAAAGACATTTAAATCAAAACTCTCAACATATTCATTCTTTTTTACTTCTTTGTATTAGTACCTATGATAAGTAATATGATGCATCATGTAGGTAAAGTAACATGATACGCGATGTCATGTCTTATAACATGAGACATGCCATTGTGTCATCTCACATGGCATCCATCGTGTCATGCAATATGACTCAGTGTGTCATTAAAGTTTAGGATGCCTGCATTCCCACTCTGGGACATTTTCTATTACAGATGCACCCCCACTCTTAGAGACTTCCTGTTGCCAATGCATCCCACTCTATATACGCGTATAAGTTTAGGATGCCTGCATTCCCACTCTGGGACATTTTCTATTATAGATGCACCCCCACTCTTAGAGACTTCCTGTTGCCAATGCTCTATATACGCATATAAATTTGTGTCTATTTGTTCTTACATCCCATACATGTAACAGGGGGTGGGTTTGGGGGAGAGATGGTCCTCTTGGGGAAAAATTAATTCCCTTTCAACCCGAAATCAAAAAATTCTTTTAGTGTCCCCCCAGGAACAAATCCACCCCCACAAAATTTATCCCTCCAGAAAAACTTACTTAGTTATTTCATAAACGCCCTTCAGTCTTATGATATTGTATATTGTTTACTATGTATGATGAATCTTCTGTATTTTGAGCACAGGTATGAGGACTATAGCCTAGAAATTACAAGATGCAAGTGTGCCATCACCTTGCAATGAAGAGAGGCAGGGGAAGCATGAGTAACTTATAAAAAAGGTGCAATATGCCAAGATGTTTTGACTTAAATGTCTTTCAAGCTTCCAGATAAGTTGTGAAGCTAGTTCCCTTCTTTTACATCCCTAATATTGCCCAAGACACATTCAACCTTTTTTGTGCTATGATAGGAGCATTTTTGATTCTGGTTGCCAACTTTTACTCTACCATAATTTCCACATTAGACCACCACAGTTTGGCATCAAATGTAGATTTTTGTTGACCCAGGCAACAACTGATCCAGAACCATGTTGCTGTAGTTGGGCATTGTTAGTCTGCATAATTTGGTTGAACCTGTCCGGTACAGCCTACTATGTCCTCAGAGCACACAAGCCTTACCACCACGTCAAGGTCACATGTCAATGGGAGGTTTTCTGTTTTATTTTTTCGTATCTTTATTTTTATTGGTTTTATTATTTTGTTTTATATTTTTTAAAATTTGTTTAATTTGTTATTGCCTTTTTAAAAAAAATTGTTTTGTGTTGTACACATTTTATTCATTTATGCATGAGACTGTAGGCACAAACATATGAAACATTAACCATAAATATGTAATACAGTGCACAAAATAACAGGAAACATAAATACAATACTGAATGAAATATTAAACATTTAGTGAAGTTTATGATCATAATCTATGTAAACAGTTTATATTACATTGATAAACTTATGACATGTCTTTATTACATAGGTAAACTTATTAAAAAGCTTACTATATCATGAGTTGATTGGTTCACACAACAAATAATAAACTATTGAAAGCATACATCTTGTTATTAACTCTTATCTTAAAATTCTTGTCATTGTTTATATAAAGTATACAATAATAAAGACTGAAAAGAAAGAAACTGCTGCAATAAAAACTCACATGAATAATTTAGGTGTGAAATGTTGCAACAATCAATCCAAATTAAGTATTAGCATGACTGGCAGAAATAAGCAGAAAAACTGAGAAACAATATATGTTCTGTAAAAAGGCTGGTGACCACAGATGTTAAACTGACTGATTTTTAATTCCCTAAACCATGTGGATTAACTAGGAGGGGGAAATTAAAAACAAAATAAAACGTCATGAGTTGACGGGACATAAGATGTTATTTGAGTGGTTAGAATATCGAGTGAAATTTACGAAGAACTTAGTAGCATGTGTCTGCTGTTCAGTATGGGGTTAAAGGCCCTGTGGTGTGGGTGTGTGCACTCATTTAAGGGGAAGTGTGTCATAAAGCTGCTATATCCTCCCCTGAGACAAGTTGACTACAACTGTTGTAACGTGTTACTGGTATCCTGAATGGTGCACTGGGACAGACTTGATGTTGGAGCTGATGCTGTACGTATACAGTTGGCGACACATCTGGGGTTCTCGCTGGCCTAGGGAGTACCTCAAAATCATGTAGACCATTCATACAAACATGTGCCATATACAGTCAACAGTTGCCCTCTTGCAAATGCACCATGATCCCATCACATTACAGATAACACATGAGGACATAGGATATCCATGACATACAGTTGTGCCATCAGAGTTCCCTCAGTCACTACCAGCTATGGCTTGAAGTCATACCCAATGGCTTCCCACATGATGACATCAGGAGCTACACTTCTGTGCCTCTGTGCCTGCAGTGTTAACAGCAGCTCATGCTTGGAACAGTAATTCACTAGTCTGGGAATTTCTTGTGGTGCAAGGTGACACAGAATGTTGCAAGAAGTCCATTACTTTTTCTTGTATGGCTGGCATAGATGTGAAAGAGTTACAGTAGTGCTTGGTGCATAATACAACCATTGTGGTTGATAGAAACCTTAACAATTACTATGCTTGCCCTCACATTCACAAACATCCCCAATGTATAGCTGCTCTCACATCCAATTGCCCCACAAATGTAGATATTGCATGATTCTGCCAGCTTGCCAAATGAGGACTCACAATGAGATATCTTACTAACTCTGTCTCACACAAGTATGTGGCATCTCAGTGTCCTTCACAGCACTAAATCAACATTTAACACTGTTCACACAGCTTGTATACCTGCCAGTCCTGGTAAAAACACTACACATGAACAACACTACTGCACTCTGGTGGCCATCTTCCTATGGTGTGCATGTATGAAGTTATATCGACATCTGGTTGTGTCTCCTGGGTGCTTCACTTTTTTGTTTCCTCTTATGATTCTGTATATGGAGTTTTCATTTCCTTGGACAAACTGTTTCAGCTCCTTTGCTTACTCCATCTGATACTAACCCATGTTTGGGTTTTCATCAAATTGTGTGGAAGTCATTGGGAACATGTCTTTTTCACCAGTAATGTACTGCAGTCTTTGACACTCATAAGGATGCCTCTATATAACATAAGCAAAATGCTGATCCTCTTCAATCATATTGTACACAGCATCAATGTTTTTTGGAACAACAATAACCATGATCAAATTCTAAAAACCCACGAAACACTCTTTTCTGAAGGTGATTGATTATCAAATTTGAAAAAAGTTATTTGAAACATTGTTGTTGAGTTAGTCCATTATGAAAACCCTAAAAAATTATCCAACAAAAGTTTAATGTAAAATTTAAATTTTTTCTTGACTCTGTTCCTATAAACATTCCCTGTAAATGAACTACTTGGGCACTTTCTGCCATTATTTTATTAGTAACAAATGACACATTTTAAAACATAATAATATCCTATCTAGTGGTTATTCATAAAAACTTACAAGGTGACCCATGTAAGTGGAGAAATTTTAGGCAACTGACCAATATGAGGCAAAAACAATGGATATCAAAATAGAAAAGTATGAGCAGTGTGCAGTCAGTATACTAATAACCAACCTTTTCATCTCAGAGTAGCACTTACACCCAATGTTTTCAATTGTTTATTGGATATATTGCAGTCTCTTTTCCCCTACAGCTAGTGCCCTCTACAGCCCCTTCTACTATCATGAAAGTTATTTGCTGATGTTTTAACTCACTCCTATCATGATGTCTCTTATTCTAGTCAGTGTTTTCCACAGATTCCTTCCCTCACTGATTCTGTAGAGAACCTCCTCATTTTTTGTCTTACTAGTTCACTCAATTTTTAGTACCCTTCTGTAGCACCAAATCTCAAGCACTTCTCTTCTTTTCCTGTTTTCCCATGGTCCATGATTCATTCCCATGCAATGATTTGCCTCAGGTGCACATTCTCAGAAATTTCTTTATCAAATTTAGGCCTACATTTCATGATAGTATACTTCTTCTAGTGATATATGCCTCTGCACATGTGCTAATATGCTTCTTATATCTATTTGCTTCATCCACCAGGTGTTATTTTGATTTCAAAGTAACAAAATTCCTTGATTTTGTCTTCTGTGTGGTCCCTAATTTTGGTGTTTCTCCAATGAATTTATAAATTCAAAAAGAATGTTATCTATCCTTCCTGCCTTGTTTAATCACAAATCTTTGGACCAGCCAAACTCTGATTCTAATGCTGTTCCACACTGTGTTGTAATTACGTCTTCCATATCAGTACACATCCTTTTCTATCGTGTCACCATTGCTCATCACATTTCTGCTACCCCTTGATATTTTGGTCTTTCTGTGGATTACAGTCAGTCCATAATAGGTGTTTGTTATACTGTTCTATTCGGTCAACAGATCCTGCAATTCTTTTTGATTTTAAGGATGGCAGTTGTTGATGTCATTCCATCCTGAATTTTAATCCAACTGCTAACCCTTTAATTTGTTTCTCTTGTTCCTTCTTTGCTGTACAGTTTGGACAGTAGGTCTGGAAGATTGCATCTCTATCTTACTCCTTCTTGGTCTTCCATTCTCATTGTTCCTTCCTGTTGCTTATACATATGGTATATTATTTTTTTCCACTATAGGTTATATCTATTTTTCTGAGAATCTGAAACATCTTACACCACTTTAAGTTGTCAAATGCCTTTTTTGCATCTATATGTCCTATGAAAATGTCTCAATTTTTCTTAATTCATCCCTCTGTCATCAACCACAATGTCAAATCTACCTCTCAGGCACTTTTATCTTCCCAAAAGCCAAAGTAATTGTCATCTAACATGTCCTCAGTTTTCTTTTTCTGTTCTTCTGTGTATTTTCCTTAACAGCAATGTTGGTGCATCAAGTATAAAGTTGGTTTTGTGATAGATCTCATATTTATCTGCTTTTGCTATCTTCAGGATTGTGTGGGTGATGTTCTTCCAATTCCAAAAGGTGACTGATATATCTCCAGTCTCTTAAATTCTACATACTTGTTTAAATAATTGTTTGGTTGCAACTTTCTCCAATGAATTTATAAATTCAAAAAGAATGTTATCTATCCTTTCTGCCTTGTTTAATCACAAATCTTTGGACCAGTCAGACTCTGATTCTAATACTGTTCTATACTGTGCTGTAATTATGTCTTCCATATCAGTACACTTCCTTTTCTATCATGTCACTTGACATTTCTTCCCCATTGTAGAGCCTCAATGTACTTTCTCCACCTATTTGCTCTGTTCTCTGGATTTCACAGTGGAATTCCTTTTGCACTCTTAATGTTGATACATTTGTTTTTAATCTTGTGGTGTGGTTGTCCACTGCAGTGCACAGCTGTTAATGTCATTCCTTTGGCATTTTTAATCAGTCATGAGGCTGCAAGGCACAGCACCAGTAGGGAGTATCCACTGGTGTGGAATGCATATATTTGCAGCCTCAGGACTAGTTAAAAATGCCAAATATGTAACATTAAGAGCTCTCCACTGCAGCAGACAACTGCATGACAGGATTAACTTTGCCTGAAGCTATTTTTTTCTTTTCTGTATGATGAATCTATCCTTCCAGTGACCATTTGCTTCTTGATTTTGCTTTAGATTCCCTACACCCCCTACTGGTTTGATTCCTAAGTGAGTTATATTGGTGTGTTTCTTTCTCTTCCTGATCATTTAGAAATTTTCAGGCAGTCATTGTGATTCCTACTTACGAGTAGCTTAATCCACATGATTGAGAGAATTGAAAGTCAGTCAGCTTAACATCTGTAGTCAGCAAGCTTTTTGCAGGGCTCATCATGGGCTCCTGATATGGATAGGATGTGGGTATGGGTGAAGGTATTTCTAAAAACCAGAAACAGAGAGTAGGGGTAATGAGGTACTAGCCATTAATGAATATGAACTGTTTAAATATGCAAAATATCCAAATGAAGCAAAATCACTAGGCACATGCTTTTTTGCTGATACTGCAAAGTGAAACTAGCACAGCATCCCTTTCTGAGACTACATTACATTCAGTCTAACAAAACATTAAAAAAATACTTATCTGAATAAATATTTTAATTGATCATGGATTGGTAATTTGTAAATTGAGACACTTTTTCAATATATCAAAATTTATTTCACATATAGGATAGCCATAAGTGAACAAAAATCCCACAGACAAAGACAAAAAGATATAGACGCACACCATGCAGCAGTATTTATTAAACTATTATCTCAGAATAATTAATCATTAGAAAAGCATTTTGTTTAATAAAAGTTTTACAAAGCATGAAACATACTACATCTTCTCATATTTCTTTCTATGATTAATTGTATTGCAGTTGGTCTTAAATTTGATATTTTGTGTTAAAATTATGTGTGTTTCTTATTTTTCAGTTACAACTTACATTTATTTTATGAAATTTCCTGGCCTTTGACAAATACCCTCATATATTCAGTAATTGTTTGTTGTAACAAGATCATACACAGTTTAGTTTTTTCTCTATAACATTATTTTTATATGAAAATGAGGTTTCATTTGCTTAAAACAATGAGATGTATAGTACCTAAATATTATAGTCAACTATAATTCACATATTTATGCACATGAATTTCAAAATAAGTAAGAAACCTATTGTGTACATTAAACTACATTAACATCCACCAGTCAGCATGATGAAACACCATTCTCACAAGAAAGCAATACTATAGGTTTCAAAATAATAGTTATTGTGAAATTTAGTCCTGGTATCATATTCTATACTGATTTCCAAATGAAGCAGTTACATTTGCAAGTGGAGAAAGAGCTATCAGAGAAAGTGGTGTAGTTTAAAGGGTGGCACAGGGTAACATTCTTGGACCACTATTATTTGTTATATACACTGCTGGCCTTTAAAATTGCCACTCCACAAAAGTAGCATGCAGCAAGCATCAAATTTCTGTAAAGTGGCTACATGCTTGAATATACAGATGATAAACATTTCAGCACAATTGTATAAAGTAAGTAGGAGTAGCACCATAAACATTCTGTATGTGAGGGAAGATTACACACCAGGTCTCTCATTCAGAACTCAGATTTAAGTGTCATTTGTTTTGAGTAGATTGCGTTATGCCTTGTGTAAAAAGGAGAACCACCTACCAGCATGTCAGAATTTGACGATGGCAGGGTTGTGGTCTTTCGAGACTGCTTTCGTCATGCAGTGATATTGCTGCTCATGATACCATGACCGTAATTTGCATATGGAATTGATAGGTTCCTGTGGCCATACCTAACAACATGCAGATTCTCTGTAGCCACATATGACCAGCACCCAATAAGACAGATATGTTGTTCACTTGCTCATGCAGGGTCCCACAGCCATGACACATACCTTGAATCAGGACATGTGGTTGTTTGTTACAAGAGAAGTATACACAAAGACACTACTAAAATGTTTGTAGTTCCACTGTCTGCCAGCTTGAAAGTTGTAGTAGCAGTTTCCCTTGCTGTTGTAGCAGAGAGAAGTCTGCCAACAGTGGTGCACCCATTGATGACAATGGACACAAGAGTGGCATCACATAAATCTCTCTTGCCACCCCACCTTTTTTTCTTTTGACAAATTACAGTTCTGGATATTTGATGGACTTACTTGCTCTTAAATGCTATAAAGGCTCTGGTGTCTAATCAAATATTAGACTATTTGCAGAATATGTTATAGTTTATTGGAAAATAAGACAATTAGGTGATTTCAAAACTCTGCAGAGGGCTTTGATGAAATAGGCAAGTGGACTAATAATAATGGGACAATAATTAGTGTTAAAAAGAGCTGTTTCATCAGCTCCCACACCAGAAGGTTCATAGCAACATATGATCTCAATCTAGAAGGACAACTGCTTGCAGAGAGAACTGATGTTAAGTACCCAGTGTGACTTATGATAGTAAACTGCATTGAGATTTACATGTTAGAAGTTTCGATTTCAAGGCAAATAAGGTCCTCTTGGAAGTAATGTGTGTTTTAGTGGGCTGTGAAATGAAAACAAAGGAAGAGATTGAATGTCACCTCTTGGCAGATTAAAACAGTAATACTGCAGTATTCAAACAATGGAAAAACCAGGATGGAATGTAACAGTATTATGTAAAGGAAAGTTGCTACTCACCATATAGTGGAGATACTGAGTCACAGATAGGCACAACAAAAAGACTGCCACAAAAAAATCTTTCGGCCGTTAAGGCCTTTGTCAACAATAGACTGCACACACACACACACACACACACACACACACACACACACACACACACACGACTGCAGTCTCAGACAACTGAGTGTGGGTTCAGTTGGCTGGGACTGCAGTCGTATGTGTGAGTTACATTTGTGTGTGTGTGTGTTTGTGTGTGTTGTCTATTGTTGATGAATGTCTTAATGGCCAAAAGTTTTATATGATCTTTGACTCAGCATCTCCACTGTATGGTGAGTAGCAAGTTTTCGTTACATAATACTGCAGTATCGTAGTTTTATGTTGGACCCATTCTAATCATATCTGACATCAGACCGTGAGTAACTACAAAGAAGACCCACAAAGTTTGCCCAGGATAACTTCAGCCATTGGAGTAGTGTCATTAATCTGATAAAGAGTCTGAAATAGGACTGATTAGAAGCCGTAGGAAAAGTCATGCATCAGGTAAAATTATAAGGTACAACATGGGGTACTGCAGCTTCAACATAATGATCGTCTGCCCTTGACCTTGTCTACTCAATGGCAGAATATTCTAGCCCTGTCTGCATAAACAGTAGCCACACAAAGCTGTAGAAGTGCAGTGAAATCAAACAATTTGGATCCACTCAGTATTGTTGTTACCTGCTCTGAACCAATTTGCACAATGTAATTTATATCGGTCTGAGGGAATACAGGAAAATCTGCAACAACCAGCAGCTGCTAATTCATGAGGACGTAACTGCTATCCAAATCATCAGGCTCTGCTCCAGACATCCCTCACTCAGAACAGCTAGCAACCTGGCGAACCATAACTTCAGTCTCCATGAAGCTTTGGTGTAATAACACTGTGCTAGAACTCCATGGCTTCCTCTAAGTCAATAATAAACCATGGGAACTTCATCTGTCCTGTAAGACATGAATAACCACAGGAGATGATGCAGATGGGGAAACATTATCACTGTAGAATGCACCTGTAGCTTTCAAAAACAGACCATTAGACATATTTTTGAAGAGTTATCTCAAAAATTGTATCCTGTGAACCAGACATTGCAGAAGATATGATCAATTTTGTAAATAATTTATAAATTTGTAAACTACGTACTTATTTCAGTTGTATTTCTAAAGTGATGTATAACCATCACATCATTAATAAAATAAAAATAATAATAATAATAATGTAGGTGAAAACTAAAAACTGCAAAAGGTAGAAAATTAAGGAAATTGACGTGGACAAGTTGAAAGAACCAGAGGTTGTTAAGAATTTTAAAGCAAACAATAGGCAACAATTGATTGAAAAGGAGTTAAGGAATATGGTAGAAGACGAACAGGTAGATTTGAGAGGTGAAACAGTGAAGGCAACAGTGAATCAATTAGTTAAAATTGCAAGACCTAGTAAAAATACCTGGATATTACAGTACACATTGAATTTTATTAATGAAAGTGTAATATATAAAAATGAAGCAAATGAACAGACAAAAGCGAATACGGACATCTAAAAAATTAAATTTGTAGAGAGTATAAAATGGTTAAGCCGGACTAGCTAGAGAATAAATGAAAGGCTATAGAAGCATGTGTACCTATGGGAAAGCTAGATGTCATCTACAGGAATATTAAAGAGACCTCTGGAGAAAAGGGAAGCAGCTATGTGAATATCAAGAGCTCAAATGGCAAGCCAGTAGTAAGCAAAGAAGAGAAAGCTGAAAGGTGGAAGAAATTTAAATATCTACGTATACATCTATACTCTGCAAACCACCTTGAGGTGCTTGGCAGAGGGTATGTACCATTGTACCAGTTGTCAGGGTTTCTACCCATTCTATTCACTTATGGAGTGTGGGGAGAGTTATTGTTTGAATACCTCTGTACATGCAATAACTATTCTAATCTTATCCTCACAATCTCTATGTGAGTGATACATCGGTGAGTGTAGTAATTGCCTAGAGTCATCATTTAAAGCAGGTTCTTGAAACTTTGGATATTACTTCTGTCTTTAATCATCTTTCAGTTCAGTTCCTTCACAAACCCGTGACCATTTGTGTTGCCCTTCTCTGTATACATTCATTATACCCTGTTAGTCTTATTTGGTATGGGTGCCATACTACCAATAAGTAATCTCCTTTGTAACTGATTGCACTTCCCCAGTATTCTACCAATAAACTGAAGTCTGTGACCTGCTTTACCCGTGATTGATACTATGTGATCATTCCGTTTCATCCCTACAAAGTGTTACACCAACGTGTATGTATGAGTTGCTCAATTCCAACAGCAACTCATTGATATTATTCTCATAGGCTACTACATTTTTCATTTTGTGAAGTGCACAATTTGACATTTTTGCACATTTAAAGCAAGTTGTCAATTTTTGTGCCAGTTTGATACCTTATGATGATCTGACTGAATAGTTATGCAGCTTCTTTCAAACAGTACTTCATCACAGATAAATACATCATCTGCAAAAAGGCTGATATTACTATTAATATTATCTGCAAGGTCATTAATATACAACATGAACAACAAGGATTACACACACTTCTGTGGGGTGCATCTGAAATTACTTCTACATCTGATGATGTCTCTCCATCCAAGATAACATACTGTGTCTATACAAGGGAAAGGGACTTTGAAACAATATTATAGAAAGAAAAAGGAAGTAGATGAAGATAAGATAGGAGATATAATACTTCGAAAAAAATGTGACAAAGCACTGAAAGATCCAAATCAAAATATGGCCTCTGTAATAGATGACATCCCCTCAGAATTATTAAGATCCTTTGGAGAGTTGCCCTTGTATATTGAGAAAGCAGTAAAGGAAAACAAAGGGAAATTCAGAAAGGATATGAAACTTCAGGTAGGAGAAATAAAAGCTTTAAACTTGTTAATGACATAGTAATCCTATCAGAGACAGCAAAGGACTTGGAAGAGAAGTTGAACTGAATGGATAGTGTCTTTAAAGGAAGATATAAGATGAACCTCAACAAAAGCAAAACAAGGGTACTGGAATGTAGTTGAATTAAGTTAGGTGATGCCAAGGAAATTAGACACTAAAAGTAGCTGACGAGCTTTGCCATTCGGACAGCAAAGTAACTGATGATCGTTGAAGTAGAAAGATATAAAATACAGGCAGACAATGGCAAGAAAAGCATTTATGAACATGAGAAATTTCTGACACTGAATAGAAATTAATGTTTTAGGAAATCTTTTCTGAAATTATTGTGTGTAGAGTGTAACTTTGTAGAAAGGGAAGCATGGTTAATAAGCATTTCAGACAAAAAGAAAATGGAAACATTTGAAATATGGTGCTACAAAAGAATGCTGAAGATTAGATGGATGTATCACATAATTAATGAGATGGTATTAAATAGAGAAAAGAAATTTGAGGGACAACTTGATTAAAAATGGGTTTGATTAACAGGAACATTCTGAGACATCAAGAAATCATCACTTTCGTATTGGAGGAAAGTGTGGGAGGAAACACTGTAGAGAGAGAGAGATATCAAGAGTTGAATACAGTGAGCAGGTTCAAATGAATGTTAGTTGCAGTAGTTATTCAGAAATGGAGAGACTTGCACAGGATAGAATAATGTGGAGGGCTATATCAAACTAGTCTTGGAACTGAAGACCACAACAGTGACTACAACAACAGTTTTTTTTTAAATTCAGAGTGAAAAATGTGAAAGTTTGCAGCAGTATACATCTTCTTAAAAAAGCTTTGGGCATGACTGAAATTGTTCATGGAAGAAATCTGTTTATTAGACCAGCATCATTGGCAACATTTCAAGTCAAACACACTGTTTTAATTTGTCAAGAAGCTGCACTTTG
This sequence comes from Schistocerca piceifrons, assembly GCF_021461385.2. Lineage (NCBI taxonomy): Eukaryota > Metazoa > Arthropoda > Insecta > Orthoptera > Acrididae > Schistocerca > Schistocerca piceifrons. The sequence continues at coordinate 716,951,435 of NC_060140.1, read as the reverse complement.
CTGCAGTATGGAGAAGTTCAGTGTAGGAAAAGTCTCTCGTTAGTGAATGAGACATTCTCTGTCATTTTTTTCACATGATAGTTTAACAAAGTAGGTACAAATAAATAAATAAATAAAGAATTTGGAAAGTAAAAGACAAGTGTTGGAAGACTGATATTCTCAGTTAGACCTTGAAGGAGTGTCGTTTGGTTCACTTGGCATAGTGTTTACCACAAAAGGAAGGTATCTCAGTTTGATTCCAAGTCAAGCATCTACCTTTAATCTGTCAGGAATTGTCATTACTACTTACAAATGGATGTGGAGTTAAATTTTTATTCTGGTATCTGAGAAGACTGTTTGCCAAAACGTTTCAAAGACATTTTACCAATTCTGATAGGGAAGCCTTGTTGCCTGATAATTTATTTAGTTGCCAGTCATTAGCTCTCCATATTCTCTTTTAAGGGCATTTGCTATTGGAATGTTAAAGGAACTATTTTGGTTCTGTGAGTTGAGTTTTCTTCTAACTTTCAATACACACTACTACTTATTACCACTCAGGTCAGCAGTTGTGATCATTGTGTTAATTGTTATTTGTGTTTCAGATTATTACAGATTACAATTTAGTTTATAATGTTTACATGATGCGTTTGTGAAAGTAGTGATTCAAACAGTTAAATCTTGAATATTGTAATTTTTGTATTAACAAGTTATTTAGGAATAAGGGAGACAACTCACCGAAAGGCCTCATCTGCAGGTACACAAACAAGAGATATAGAGCTTTGCTTTGCTAGCTTTCAGAATGAAATTCCTTTCTCAAGCTTGTAGGAAAAACATGTACACAAACACACACACACACACACACACACACACACACACACACACACACTATTGGATGGATGGGTGTGGGGGGGGGGGGGGGGCAGCTACTTACCACAGGTTTAGGCTAGGGTGGTTACAGGAGCAAAGGATGTGCTATAAGGATAGCTCCCACCTGTGCAGTTCAGAAAAGCTGGAGGTGGTGGGGAGGATCCAAATGCCACGTGTTGTGAATCTTGCATGTTGTGCTCTGCTGCATGTTGTGGCATTGAGTGGTTCACCTTGGCAGTGGCCATTCATTCTGTTTGGCAGCTGGTATGTTGTGATACCAATGCAAAACACTGTGCAATGATTGTAGCTGAGCTGGTGTATAACATGACTGCTTTCACAGATGGCCCAGCCTCTGATGGCTAGGATAAGCCTGCAACAGGACTAGAGTAGGAGGTGCTGGGTCTTCCACAAGAGGAGACCCAGATGCAAGATCCCACCCAGCACCTCTTACTTGACAAGGGAGACTCAGATGCAAGACCTGCCCTATGATCCCCCCAGCACCTCCTACTCCAGTCCTGTCACAGGTTTATCCTACCCCTCAGAGGCCAGGCCACATATGAAAGCAGTCATGTTATATACCAGTTGTGCTGCACCCACTGCACAGTATTTTACATTGGTATGACAATCAACCAGCTGTCAATCAGAATGAACGACCACCACCAAACTGTTGCCAAAAACAAGGTGAACAACCCAGTGCCACAACATGCAGCAGAGCATAACATGCGAGATTGCAGTTGCTGCTTCACAACCCATGGCATTTGGATCCTCCCCACCACTCCAAATTTTCTGAGATTCGCAAATGGGAGCTATCCTTACAGCACACCCTTCGTTCCTGTAACCTCCCTGGCCTAAACCTAACTCGCTGTCCCCCCTCCCTCTTACCCAGTATGTTGTGTTGTGTGTGTGTGTGTGTGTGTGTGTGTGTGTGTGTGTGTGTGTGTCTGTCTATACACACATCATCCCCTGTCCCAGTACCCCCGCCCAGTATGTGTCAGCTAGTTGTTTGGTGCCATCTCAAAACCTAGTCTGTGAAATCGTGTGCCGAGCTGCCTACTATCTGCCCCCTCTACCTGCACCTCCAGCTAGCCCACAGATGAGTCCCCACTCTCCCACAAGCTGCTAGACACTTTACCCCAACCCCCTCCCTGCCTCTTGCCTCTCTCCATCCCTCACCCCACTCCACCCTGCACCGCCACCTCACCCTGGTACACTCACTGTGGGCCAGGAAAGAGCTGGCACTCAACTGAGCACAATGCACAGAGACATGCATGTGCATGTGAGTGAGTGAGTGAGTGAGTGAGTGTGAGTTTGTGAGCATGTTTCTCCTACAATCTTGAGAAAGAAATTTCTTTCCAAAAGCTAGCAAATCAAAGTTCTACACCTTTTGCTTGTGTACCTGTTGACAATGCAGCACTTCTGCCTTTTGGTGAGTCATCTTTTTTATTGCTAAATAACTCATTATCCGCATCCAGAACTTTCCATAATTTTTGTCTTTTCAGATAAAATACCATACAGATATCACATGTCATTTGTGTGTCTATACATTATTAATGTATTTGCATGAATGAAGAGAAACCACAACCAAATGAAGAAAGAGAAAATTTTTCTATTTTGTTAACAAGTGTTTTACTCTTTGAGGGTGATTCATGAATGTTAGTTTCAGATTAAAGCCATTAATTACAGTGAGGTATTTCCAGTCATTGTATGTTTATTTTGCATCACTCCTTACTCATTTTATTACCTTGCTTATCACATATTTATTGTCCCATTGAAAATATTGATATTTGTACTTTTATTTTTATCATTCTCTGCATATAAAGCAGAATTTAAATTAGAAGTGGTGAAAGGTTAGTCAGTAAATCAGAGAAAACAAAATACTAGGAAAGGAACATAAAAGAGTAAAACATGGAGACAGATGACAGTTCAAAAAAGAAGAAACTGTCTGTCCACAGAAAGATTAAAATATGAAACAATAATATATTATAAATAGCAAGTTGCCAAAAGAAACAAAGAAAACGATGGAAAAACATGATAGCATAATAGTGTAATAAAATGAGAAAGATACTACTGATGACAAATCAAGAAGACTGGCAATAGGAAGAAGGATGCAAAGACCATGTGTGTACAGCAGAAATAGATTGACAGACAGGACTGAACAGAAGTGAGGAGACAAGGAAGAAAATGTAAACCAGGACAGGTATTGTAATATATGTTGACTCCAGATGGACATCAGTAATAAATTGCATACTTTATAGTAAGTCTCTCAGAGTTGAAATTTGGACATAGTGAAACTGGAACATTATCTCTTCTGTTGTGCTACCATGCAGAATTTATTTTGTTATAGAGTATTGTGCTGTCGGTTGTGTTAAAATTTCACCCATTTTCTGGATGAAAACTGTATTTAAAGTATCAGTATGTGTATGGAAAAAAATATTTTAACTTATTAAAAGACATAAAAATAGAGAAATACTATTATTTGCATTATCACTATAGCATTGAAAAAACTGTTTAAGTCATTAGCAGTCTAACATGGATAATTGTTATTCATGCTACCTTGTGAAAACATAATGGTAAGAAATTGAAAAATTGTTCCGTTTGTCATGGAATGAAGCTTTAATAATTACACATTAATTTTTAAACAAGAACTTAAAATTTGATTTTATAATTTTTTTTTGTTTAGTAAAATATTTACCATGCACATTTCTGCTCTGGTCAAAGACATTACACTTATCAATAAACAAAAAATTAATTTAAGATAAGTAAATTCTTTAAGCTTGTGGCACTTATGTAACTCTGTATTCATTGCATTACTCAGAATAACTACATTATGTGCCAGTAAATGTTGTAGGAAAATTCTTGTAGAATGTAAGTACTTTTTGATTAAAGAATAACACACACTAAAAAACAGAAGCTTTGAGTTTTTGATAGGCACACACAGAAGAAAGAAAACTTGCTAGTTTTTGGAGTTATCCTTTGATGAGCTATTGATAGGTGCACTGGTTGTGGTGGGGATTTTATTGATTAGGGTGGACAGAGGAAGAGGAAGGCAGGGATGGAAAATGGGGGTGAGTGGTTAGCAGCTCAGAGGCAGTCAGTCTGCCAGCTAGGAACGCAGGAGGGAGGTGTGGGAGATACATGGGCTAGGTGTGTAATGCACAATTTTAGTGGTTGGTGTGGAGTGGCCCATGCTGAAGGTGATGTGGGGACATAAAGTGAAGGAGGTTTGACAGTACAGAGGAAGGGGAAACTGTTGAGTGTAGGATGTGGGGACAGTAGATTACCTGAAATTGAGGCCTGGATAGTTACAGGACTGGACAATATGTTGTAAGGATAAATAAATCTGCATAGTCCAGAGAAGCTGATGGTGAAGGGGATGAACCAGATGGCCTAGGTTCTGAAGCAGCTATTGAAAGTGGGTGTCTTGTACTCAGCTGCATGTTGTGCCACTGGATGGTGAACTTTGTTATTGGCAACAGTTTGGCAGTGGCTGTTTATTCTGGTAGACAGCAGGTTGATGTACCAACATAAAAAGCTGTGCAGCATTTGCAGCAGGGTTGGTATGTGACATGGCTGCTTTCACAGATGGCACAACTTGTGATGGGATAGGATGGCTGCTTCCACAAATGACGCAACCTGTGATGGGATAGAATTAGCCTGTGGCAGGACTGGAGTTGGAAGTGCTGGCCGAGTGTATTGGGCAAGCCTGTGGTCTACCACAGGGATATGATTCCTGTGGTAAGGGGCAGGGAGTGGGTGTGGCATCGGGATGGAGTAGGATGTTATGTAGGTTGGGTGGGCAACAGAACACCATTTTAGGAGGGGTGGGAGAAATCTTGGGTAGGATGACCCTCATTTCATGGTGGGATGGGAGATAATCAAAGCCTTGGCGGAGGATGTGGTTCAGCTGCTCCAGGTGAGGGTGATACTGGGTGACGAATAGGGCACTCCTTTGTAGCTGGTTCTTGGGATTTGGGGGGGGATTGAGGATATGTGAAGATATGGCATGAGAAATCTGTTTGTGGACTAGGTTTGGCAGGTATTGCCTATCTGTGAAGGCCTTTGTAAGGCCTTCAGCATCATCACTGCAGATATCCTGTCTGTAAGTGGAAAGGCTGTATGGGAGGGACCTTTTGGTGCAGGAAGGATCGTAGCTGACACTGTAAGGTACTTTTGGTGATTAGTTGGTGCAATGCGGACAGAGGTGTGGATGGAGCAATCAGAGAGGTGGAAGTCAGTGCCCAGGAAGGTGGTGCTGGGTAGAGGAGGACCAGGTGAACTGGATGAGAGAAGTGTTGAAGCTGTGAAGGAATGTGGATAGGGTGTCTTGGCCCTGATTACAGATCATGACAGTATCATCAATGAACCTGAAACAGACTACAGGTTGTGGAGCTTTTGAACCCCTGGTCACCCTCTCAGGACACCCAGACCCTGTGTAGCTGCCCTCTTCAATTTACCACATCCTCCTAATCTCCCTCCCAACACTTCACAAAACCCAGAACCTAATCAAACCAAAAAACTGTTACTAACCTTCCTAGAAAAAACTTTAGTCCCACAGAAGTTTCAGTCCTATCCCAAACCTTCACCTTTAGCCCAATGCACAAGTTTAACCACATTGGATATGTCAAAGTTCGACAGTCCTTCTCCTGAACCCTACAATGGAAGTACTTCTTTGCCACCAATCCCTCCAACAAAAGCCAACCTAACCCCAACATTGAACTTTCCCTCTCCCAGTTCATGCTACCATCCAACTGTGACCTTCCTCCCCTTCCACCTACCCAACCTCTGACCAGGTTCCAGGAATTACTTAACTTGAACTTGGTCTTATTACACTTCCCTAGGTTCCTACCTAAGAACACTAACATTTTAGCAGAAGAAAGGACAGCCATAAACAACCTGAAAGCAGATCCTGATCTAATCATCCTTCCAGCAGACAAAGGCTCCAACACTGGTGTACAGCTAAAGGTGAGGGCTTTGGATAGAACAGAAACTTCTGTGGGACTGAGGTTTTTGGTGGGAAAGGTAACAACATTGTTTTGAGTTTGCTTGAGTTCTGGGTTTTGTGGAGTGTTTGGAAGGAGTTTTGGAGGACGTAGTATATTGAAAAGATTAGCTAAGCAATGTTTGGGTGCTGTGATGGGTTGATGATGGGGTTCTAAAACTTGCAACCCCTAGTTCATTGATGATATCTTCATGATCTTGGGACAGGGCCAAGATAACCTATCCACATTCCTTCACAATCTCAAAATCATCTCTCCTGTCTGCATCACCTTGTCCTCCTACACCCAATGTTCCACCTCCCTGGATGTTGACCTCCACCTCTCTGATCGCTCCATCCACACCTCTGTCTACCAGAAACACACAGTACCTGCATTTTGACAGTTGCCTTTCCACACTGCAGTCCTTTCCACACCAAAAACCCTCCCAAACAGCCATGCCACTCATGAAAGATATATCTGCAGCAATGAGAAAGCACTTGCCCAGTGTATTGAAGGCCTTGAAAAGGTCTTCATAGGCAGTTAATTACCCTGAAAATAGGCCACAAACAGATGTAGGGAACATGCAGCAGTCCTCAGCAGTTAGGAGGCTTATGTCAGTTGAAAAGTTTAACAGAAAGAAAAAGGTTCTGGTGCTAGGTAGTTCACATGGTAGAGGTGTGGGTCAGCAGTTGCAGGAAGTGTTGGGGAGCGAGTACCAGGACACCAGCATTGTGAAGCCTAGTGCAGGGTTGGCTCAGGTGACTGACAGAATAGGGGAGTTATGTAGGAATTTTATGAAGGAGGATCAGATAGTGATAGTGGGTGGAGCAGGTAACAGTCTTGATAGGGATGGAGAATATGACGTAGGTGGTGACCTGGTAAAGATAACTACTCAAACTGGTGGCACTAATGTTCATTTCATGCAACTGTTTCAGTGTCATGATTGACCTCATCTTAATGAGGCTTTTAGGTGTGTTAAAATGGGGCTGGGGAGGGTGCTGATGGCATAGGGCATGGGTCACATTTCAGTGGTGCCAGATGGGTCTATCACTAGATCAGGTTTCACTAGGCATGAGCTGCACCTCAGTAGGTATGGGAAGGTGAGGCTGGCAAAGCTTTTATGTGACAGTGTAGTGGGTGGTGGTGGGATCACCCATAGAAAAATTCCTGTAGTAATTTGTGTTAGAGCTGCACCTTTTTTAGATTGAAGTCAGCTGATAGGTATACGTGCTTCAAGGAAGTCCCTCTAACTAAGGGCTCACTTTCAGTGGATGTCATGTTTCCAAGTAGAGAAGGAACTAGCATATTTCTTCAAAATATAAGCGATATTAGAAATAAAGTATGTGAACTTCTTATAGATGTTGAATCTGAAATTATTGGTATGTCGGAGTATCACTTAAATAATTTGACAATTCAGAGGCTTCCTTTAGCATAATACAGATTAGCTTGCTGTTTTTCAAGGAGTTCCTTGCGGGGTGGAGGAGCAGCTATGTACATAAAAAATCAGTATTCCATTTGAGTCCATAGATGTATAAGGGCACTGCACTGAACAGATATTTGAATGCTGTGCAGGGGCAGTTGAATGTAGTGAAACTAAACTTCTAATTGTTGTTGTTTATAGGTCCCCTAACTCTGACTTCAGAGCATTTCTGCTCAAGCTAGAGAGGATTCTTAATCCACTTTGTAGGAAGTACCAGAAATTAGTTACATGTGGTGACTTCAATATAAATTTTGTATATGATGATGCAAGAAAAAAGATGTTGGTAGATCTCCTAAATTAATATGATCTGATGCAGACTGTGTTCCTTCCAACTAGAGTGCAGGGGAACAGTAGCACAGCCATAGACAATATTTTTATTCATTCTTCATTACTAGATGGGCATTCTGTTAGTAAAAGGATGAATGGCCTTTCAGATCATGATGCACAAATTTTAACACTGAAAGGCTTTTGTAGTCAAACAAATTTCACATATAATTACTAACTATCTAGGAAAGTTAATCCAACAGCAATAGAGAGTTTTTTAAACCTTGTCAAGAAACAAGAGTGGCAGGATGTTTATTGTGCCAATAACATAGATGATAAATATAATGCTTTCCTTAACACATTTCTCATGCTCTTTCAGAGTGTCTTTCCATAAGAACATTCTAAATGGGGTACTAGCAGTAGTAGGCAGCCTGGGTGGCTCACAAGTGGGATAAGAATATCATGTAGAACAAAGGAGAAATTATATCAAAATGTTAGAAGTAGTCACAATCAAGCTACAGTAGCCCATTACAAACAGTAGTGTCAGGTACTTAAAAATGTTATTAGGAAGGCAAAGAACATGTGATATGCAAATATAATAGCTAATTCACACAATAAAATTAAAACCATATGGTCAGTTGAGAAGGAAGTGTCTGGTCAGCAGCAGAAGGTCGACGATATAAAGTCAGTCGTAGTAAAAATATTTCTGTTACTGATAAATCGGATATATGTACAGTATTTAACAATCGTTTTCTGAACATTGCTGGTGAATTAAATAAAAATTTAGTTTTTGCAGGGAATCATATAACTCTGTGATATAGACAAGGGGGAGATTGGGTTGATAATTAAATCACTGATGACTAACGATTCTCATGGTTATGATGGAGTAAAGTACCTAGCAGAATATTAAAATACTGTGCTGAAAATGTTAGCCCTGTATTTAGCCATATTTGTAGCTTTTCTTTTAGGAATGGTCAATTTCCTGAGCGATTAAAGTACTCAGTAATGAAGTTGCTTTATAAAAAGGGAGAAAGGGATAATGTAGATAATTTTAGACCTTTTTCAATAACATTGGTGTTTGCTAAAGTTATTGAAAAGGCTGTGTATGTAAGGATAATTAATCGTTTTATATCACATGATTTGCTATCAAACCTATAGTTTGGCTTTAGCAGTCATTTAAGAACTGAAAATGCTATATTCTCTTTTCTCTGTGAGGTACTGGATGGGTAAAACAAAAGGTTTCGACCAATAGGCATATTTTTTTATTTAACTAAGGTGTTTGATTGTGTTGATCACAAAATATTGCTCCAGAAGTTGGACCATTACGGAATACAGGTAGTAGCTCACAATTGGTTCACCTCTTGCCTTAGCAACAGACAGCAAAAGGTCATTATTCATTATGTTGAGAATGGCTGCGATGTGGGTCTGAGTGGTGTACAGTTAAGTGGGGGGTTCCCCAGGGATCAGTGTTGGAGCCACTCCTGTTCCTTATTTATGTAAGTGCAGGTAACTCTAAAATATTTCTTTTTGCTGATGACACTAGTTTGGTAGTAAGGGATGTTATGTGCAACATTGGCTCTGTTTCAAATCGTGCAGTTCATGACCTATGTGCATGGCTTATGGAAAATAAACTGACACTAAGTGACAGTAAGACTCAGCTTTTACAGTTTCTATCACACAATTCAACACAACCTGATGTTTTAATTTCATGAAAGGGCATATGGTTAGTGAAACTGAACAACTCAATTTTCTAGGTGTTCAGATAGATCATAAACTGTCGTGGAAAGCCCATGTTCAGGATCTTTTTCAAATACTTAATGCTGCAATTTTTACTATTTGAACAGTGTCTGAAGTGAGTGATCATTCGACATGAATATTAGTCTACTTTGTGTATTGTCATTCACTTATTTCATATGGTATTATATTTTGGGGTAACTCTTCCCATTCTAAAAGAATATTTTTGGCTCCAAAACAGGCAGTTTGGGCAATAAGTGGTGTAAGTTCATGAACCTCTTGTTGACCCCTGTTCATGAGTCTGGGTATTTTACATTGGCCTCTCAATATATATAATCCTTACTGTCATTTCTTATTAACAATATTTGCTTCTTCCCAAGAATAAGGAGCTTTCACTCACTTAATACTTGGCAGATATCAAACCTGCATTTGGATCAGACTTCCTTAACTCTTGTGCATAAAGGTGTGCAGTATACTACTGCATCCATTTTCAATAAGCTACCACTTGAATTCGAAAATCTTAGTAGTAATCCATGCACTTTCAAATCAAAACTGAAGAGTTTCCTTATGGGTCACTCCTTCAATTCTCTCAAGGAGTTCCTTTAAAAATTAAGCTGATTCTAGTTATATAGTTGATTGGGTTTACTTAAACTTATGGATTGACTTTTTTTGGGGTTCATAAATATTTCATTTTTATCTGTTAATCCTTTTATTTTGTGATTTCACGTAGTGACATGTTCCATGACCTTGGAGATTTGCTCCTCAATTTGGTCCTACGGAACTTGAAATGTAAATAAATAAATTTCCCATGCCATATCTTCACACACACCCAGTATTCCCACCAACCTCAAGAATAAACTACAAAGGACTGCCCTCCTCACCACTCAGTATCACTCTCAACTGGAACAACTTGACCATGTCCTTTGTCAGGGCTTTGATTATCTCTCATCCTGCTCTGAAATGAGGAACATCCTACCAAGATCCTTCCCACCTTTCCAAAAGTGTTGCTTCATTGCCTGCCCAACTCCCGACTCCTTTACCACAAGAATCATATCCCTGTGGCAGACCAAGATGCAGGACCTGCACAATCCACCCACCCAGCACCTCCTACTTCAGACCAGTGACAGACTTATTCAACTGTATCAGAGGCTGGCCCAACTATTAAAGCAGCCATGTCATACACCAGCACTGCTGCAAACACTCCATGGGTTCTTTTGTTTGTGTGACTACCAACCGGCTGTCCACCAGGATCATTGGCCACCACCAAACTGTTACCAAGAACAAGGTTGACCATCCAGTGGCACAACATGCATCAGAGTAGGGCATGCTCATTTTCAGTTGCTGCTTCACAATCTGTGCCATCTGGATCCTCCCCTCCACCACCAGCTTCTCTTGATTGTACAGATTGGAGTTATCCTTATAACACGTCCTCCACTTCCATAATCATGCTAGCATCAATCTCAGGTAACCCACTGTCCCTTCACCCTCATCCCAAATGTTTCCCAATCCTCCATCCTGCCTCCCTCCCCCTTCCACCCAAAATTCACATTTACATGTCACCTTCAGTGTGTGCCATTCTCCACCAACCCATACAATCATGCATTCATGCATAACATACCTGCCACCCCTTCCTCCCATATTCCTAGCCTGCTAACCAACTAACTAACTGCCTCCATCTGAACTGCCAGCCACCCATCCCCAGATCCTGTCCCTACCTCCCACTTCCCTCTCCCTCTCCCTGTATCCACCTCACCTAACTCTGCCCCTACCACAACCAGTCCACTAGCTGAGAAACAAATCATTGGTACTGTTAGTCCAGACAGAACCATAAAGGGGCAGAAGAGGTGCATGCATGCATTTGTGTGTGTGTGTTTTCTGTATATATTTTACTCTAGCTTATCAAGTGATAACTCCAAAAGCTAGGAAGTTTCTTTCTGTTATGTGTGCCTGTCAAATGTCAATGCTTCTAATTTTCTGCTATGTGGTAGTAAAATTGGTACTGAGAAGCACAGAAAACAGTTTTGTTTGAAGGGATCTACTGACTTAAATACAATACTGTTTGTCCACATTATGAAAATTTGTTAAATGCCATCAAATGCTTCTTCTTTTTACATGAAGACACAAAAAATTTGCACCATGCACTTTATGAAACAGTAAATTGCCAGCTGTGATTTTGGAAACAGCAGAAGTTCAGTTTGCATACTGTCCTGATTTATACTGTTCCACTAACCTTTATCTGTCAGTCAGTACCTGCAATACAGCAGTCTTCCCAAATGATATTCATAGCATCCTATGCAGTCCAATAAGTGTTTAAGAATGCATGTCTAGGATCATGCATGTGAAGTCTAAAAATGTTTATATAATGTAGATTGTAATGTGGCTGCATGTATCAGAATCATTTATTACTTTTATTTCCTTGCAGAAGTGAAGAAAACAGAATATTTAAAGCCTCATTGATGTTCATGCACTGGAGTTTTGTGGATGTATTTGTCACTGCATTCAAATGATAATTTGAAAATCAGTTGTTTTACTGTATGTAACAGTTTTGATGTGTATAAACTTACCCCACTTGATGACTCTACATGCAAAATGTGCTATCCTATCAACAAAAAACATCATATGAACATTTTCAAGCCCAGGGGTAGTGTGTGTCTGAGAACGGAGTATTATAATGTCTCATAAGTTCCACTGCAACCCTTAATACACAACATGAATCCAGTTTTTTACCATTGTAGTATACACCTTAGTATGAAGTGTGATTTACACAGGTCAATCAAAGGCGATGGCAGTCTGAAAGCATGAGGTAGTTTGTTGTACAAAGCATCTCCATTAGTATGTATGATACCACCTTTGATTTCTTGCTCTGGATACATATTTCAATATTCTGTAGGGTCTGCTATATTTTGAGATAATATTTTTCCCCAAAGTTATCAAAAAATGGTACAATACTGTTAAAATGTACAGAGATGGATAATTTTGAGTCTTTTATGAATCAAACAAACTTAGTGGGGTGATTGTCACAAAGATCAGACAAGAAGTCTTCTATTGGAGGAAAACCGAAGATAAAAATTTAGGCAAACATCTTTTAGTTATTATATAAACTCTTGTAATGTTATATTTATTAATAAATAAGAGTTCAACATTTTATTTGAGACAAATAAAGTAAAAACCAAATTTTTGTACTATTCTGAACCATGCAGGGATCTAAACTATTAATTATCAAAGGATGTCACATTTGATAATTAATTGAAACCCTCAGCTGCCCACAGGTGTTACTGATATACTGCAATAGGGACAGCTGAAAATGTGTGCCCCGACCGGGATCCGGACCCAGGATCTCCTGCTTGCATGGCAGGTGCTCTATCCATCTGAGCCTCTGAGGAAACAGATGAATAGTGCGACTGCAGGGACTTATCCCCTGCACGCTTCCCATGAGACCTACACTCCCAACTGTCCACAATCTACATACGTAATGTACCTAATAGATATTTGCCCATCCACTCACTACTCGTGCACACTAAGGTGCCGACTTCCCATAAGAGTTCGGGCAACCTGTGCACATTCGCACAGACAAAGGTCAAAGGCTGGGTAGCCTTTAACTATGTATATGAAGATAGTAACTGTTATTGAAAGAACAGATACCACTGATGACCGTGCAGCTTCTCTAGAATAAATGATAATTAATTGAAACCCTCAGCTGCCAACAGGTGTTGTTGATATACCTCAATGGGGACAGCTGAAAATGTGTGCCCTGACTGGTACTAGAACCCAGGATCTCCTGCTTAAATTGGAGATGCTCTGTCCATCTGAGCCACTGAGGACACAGATGAATAGTGCGACTGCAGGGACTTATCCCCTTCACAGCTGAAAATTTGTGCCCCATCAAGGTATATCAACAACACCTGTCGGCAGCTGAGGGTTTCAATTAATTATAATTTATTCTAGAGAAGCTGCGCGGTCGCCAATGGTATCTGTTCTTTCAAGAACAGTTACTATATTCATATATATAGTTGAACGCTACCCAGTCATTGACCTTTGTCTCTGTGAATGCGCACAGGTTGCCCAAACTCTTACCGGAATCGACACCTTAGTGTGCACAAGTAATGAGTGGATGGGCAAATATGTATTTGGTACATTACGTATGTAGATTGTGGACAGTTGAGAATGTGGGTCTAATGGGAAGCGTGCAAGGGATAAGTCTCTGCAGTCGCACTATTCATCTGTGTCCTAGGTGGCTCAGATGGATAGAGCATCTGCCATGCAAGCAGGAGATCCCGGGTTCGAGTCCCAATTGGGGCACACATTTTCAGCTGTCCCCATCAAGTTATATCAACAACAGCTGTTGACAGCTGAGGGTTTCAATTAATTATCATTTATTCTAGAGAAGCTGCATGGTCATCAGTGGTATCTGTTCTTTTGAGAATAGTTACTATCTTCATATATGATTTTATATTTTCTGTTGACTGTAGAAATTATTTATTTCACTATTTCTGTTTCAGCCTTTGGCCCATTTTCAAGTGGTACTGCAAAAGATGCTTCAGCACATGTCAGACTGAAATTCTCTGACATGGCTACATGTAATCATCAGAAATAGGTGTTTTCACTGTAGAAATATAGTAACATCAGACAAATGTCAAGCTCTGTATCTCATACAAATTATTTACATCATTTCATGATGTGCAGAGCTTCACATGTGTCTGATATTACTGTATTACTTCAGTGGAAAGGCCTATTTTTGATGATGACATGTATAAATGTCAGAGGATTTTAAAGTCTGACATGTGATGAAGCAAAATCTTTTACAGTACATCTTGTAAATGGCCCAAAGGCCAAAACTGCAAATACAGAAATAAATAACAAGTTTGTTTGTATGGCCACCCTCACAACAAGCACAGTCAGATTTTTTTTTTTTAAATAAAAAACATCGTTTTTGGCTGCACTGTCTTTTATTCCTCCCAGACATGTTCTGCCTTTTTCATTTTAAGTCATCATCAGTGGTATCCAGAATGGCACAATATGTAGACAACACATATGAAAACAAAACTGTATCATTCTAGATCTCATTGAAGATGCCTTAAAGCAAAAAAGGTGAAATGCAACTGTGTGGAATATACTAGAGTGCAGCAAAAAAAGGTGTTTTTTTATTTATAAAACAAAAAGAGAAGTAAATAATTACTACAGTCAACAGTGAATATGACATCTTTAAAAAAATTCTACATGTGTATGAACCCCGACCATGAGAGGTCAATGTTAATTATCAACATTAAAACCCACTACAGTTGTAAAAATTATTTATTTCTAAAAAGTAATGCACAATCCAGTTTCAGGGCCTGTGACCCATCTTCAAATGCATATTAAAATGAGAGTCCATAAAGGATGCATAACTGAGGTTATTTTAACTTCACTATGTATCCTCTATGGACACTCATTTTAGTATATACATTAAGATGGGGCACAGGTCCTAAAACCAGGTTTTGCTTTCCTTTTTAGAGATAAATGATTTTTACAACTATAGTGGATTTCATCATTGATGATGAATATCATCAGTTCTGGACATCTCATCAAGAGAAATGTGTCCTGAACTATTAGCGTAAAAAAGTACGGCAAAAGATGATGAATGAGGATGTTTCTTTGTGTGGGCAGCAAGTGGTGGAATGGACACAAGAGGGCATACTTTGTGAGCCAGAAGAAAGCAGAAAGTTTGCAGACGCTGCAGCTTGCCACTGTGTGGGCAAGATATTGGATGACAGGTACAACAAACAAGGATTCTTTGGCAATGTCCAGCGAATGAGGACAGAGCACCATGCTCTACTTGAAGCTGCCTTCACAGGTGACACCACTAGTGCTGTTTTGGTGACTACATCCTTAATTATGAGCTAATTCAGCTCATAATGCCTAGGTTACATAGATTAAATGAATACTAGTCTTCAAAGTAAAGATGACAAGGTTTGCTGCAACTCATAAAGAAATGGCCTCCCATCATATTGTGAAACAGTCCCTATGGCTTTAAACAATTGCTGGCATTTTATTAACTGATATTAACACTGTATTGCTGGTTCAAACTTGCATTTATATTAACTACCGTGTTTGCTGGGAATACATCATTCATTAAAGTTATTTGAATCAGTGATTCACACTGAGGTGACAGAAGTCATGGGACAGTATTATGCACATATAGAAATGGCAGTAGTATCATATACCATGATATAAAAGGGCACTGCATTGGTGAAGCTGTCATTTGTACTCAGGGGATTCATGTGAAAAGGTTTCCGATGTCATTAAGGCTGCACAACAGGAATTAACAGACTTTGAATATGGAATGGAAGTTGGAGCTAGATGCACAATGCATTACATTTTGAAAATCATTAGGGAATTGAATAGTCTGAGATCCTTTGTGTCAAGAATTTGCCAAGAATACCAAATCTGAGGCATTACCCCTCGTCATGGACAATTCAGTGGCCAATGGCCTTTACCTAACGACTAAGAGCAGTGGCATTTGCATAGAATTGGCAGTGCTGACAAGAGTAATATTTTACTTCAAAACAATTATTCTGTTGTATCATACTGTTCCTTGCCTCTCATGATTTTGTCAGTTAACTTGATAACTGCCGAGTCTCATTTCTGTGCTTTAAATGGTAAAGTAGCTCACTTGGTAGCTGCACTGCAGGCACATTTATAATGTACATGCATAAAAATGCTACAAAGTTGTGTAATGTGTAAGGAATTCAGCTTGTTGTGATATATGTATTACAGGAAAAAAGGAAATTAGCCATTTTGAAATAAGTTGTCATGACAAAAAATAAAGAAGTGCCTTATATGAATGATAATATACAGTAAATAGAAAATTCATCACATAAATGTGTAACTTTGCAGATTGTTAATGCTGCGATAAAGGAACGTCTCAGGGTTAAAATTGTAACACGCCTTATGAAGGAAGGTTCCAGTGCCGATGAGCCAACTAACATCACACTCTCAGATTACTCAAGGTATTACTCATCATGTCACGTAAATAAATTAGTAAATGCTGAAAATAACTGTTATAACAGTATACAGTCACACAATTTTAAATTAACTGTTTTGCATATTATATAGTGCCCACAGTATTGAGTAGAAGTGAAGTATCATTGGGCAGTATTAGCAGAAGTGTATGCTAAAACATATGTAAAGAAAGAAAAAGGCTGCAACATCTTGAGAGTGACCACAGTTAAGCCAACACAATTTGGAAAGTGAAATAAATTAATTCATTCATTGTGTTTCGAGTTCCTGCCATGAAGGGCATAAAAATTGAGATATACATTAGAAAAGTGGGATAGTAGCTAGAAATTGCATTAATAATTAAGTATTGTTAAAATACTGTATGTTGTTTTTGCTTACTTAAGTTAATTATAGCAAAGTAAAATGATCAAGAAACTTCCTGTGTTAGAAAATGCTGAGCCTTCCTCACATACATTAAATAGTTGTTTTTTAAATCTCATATTGAAGGTTAATGTCTATGTGACCACATGTATAATTCTCACAGAATAATAGCTGTAGAGGTATGTTTAGAATGAACATTGCTATTTAGCCTGAAGCTAAAAGGCATTTTAAATTCCTCAGTCTAGATAATCTGATGATTTGTGGATGAAATGGCTGATTAGGTACATTTTGAATTTCTTGCTTCATATCAGAGAGAGGCCATCAGAAGATGTTTAGCTATCAAACTTACAAATTATTCTTACTAGTCCTGTTTGTTGAATGGTTATGTGGTGATTCCAGTCCGAAAAATGACGTGGCAGAGGATGGAAATCAGCATCAAGCAATTTGTTATCAAAAACTTCTATAAAACATAGGAGCACAATACAACTGAACGGCTCCTAATGGTGTGCAGACTCTATGGTCCTTTATCCACCCTCCATTATCTACAGTTCCTCTGCTCCTTTCATTCAATATGGTGTTCCATGGAAACATAAATACATACAATCAGACACTACTTCATAACTTATTTCAAACTTGATCTTAAAAATACGAGAATATCACTACATTAATATTTTCATATATCTCTTGCATATACTTAATAATAATTCACACTGCAAAATCAAAACTTACATTAAGAAAATTACATGTTCCTTTTAAGGAAAGTGGAAGCCCCTAAACCAAATGCTCCCACAAAACAGAAATAACACTCACAAATTGCTACTGTAAATCTACAATTGATTCCTGTCACCTTCAAACTTAAATACTATTGTAACCACAAAATCCTCAAATTCTGTCACCCCTAGTTAAAGGCCATTACATAATTATTTATTATAAAATTTTAGCTGCTGTTTGTTCACTCAGGTTCCGACTCTGCTTAAGTTGTTCCATCACTTAACTCTGGCTGCATCAATTAGTTCACAGTTCAAGTCACATCTTATTTCATATTCATATTTTCACCATAAGCTCACCACCAGATTTACCTTTCCTATTGTCACAGATTACTTAATTGCATTCTCAAAATTATATCTGTTACACTATCAGTCTATTCCGTATGACCAATTAAACGTGTCCTACTATACCTCATTACACACAGTCCCTAAACATAAACTTTATTACTCTTTCACCAAATTCCTCAATAACCTCAAACTTCATAAACAGCATAACAATTCTCGAAGATTCCTTACTCATACTTCATCCTCAAACCTCATCAAAATCAACATCATCGTAACATCAGACTTCACATTGATTCAACTTCATAATAAATCCCATAGCTCCTTCAACTCATCTTTACATCACTCCATTTCACCATAATACTCAATTATCTTCCTAATCACTGTACAATAATATACTGCAACATTACATCTATTTGGTAATCAATCCAACAAATATAACTTTCCAAAACCACTTTATTTTATATTCCTCTTAAATCAGGACAAGAATCACCTTCAACTTCTTACAGTCAATACTTTTTATGTTGTTACATACTATGACTGTCAATATTCTTCCATTTACTCACTAAAGTTTTCATATCATTGCAATACAATAGAAACCTTTAGCTAACACTCCTGCTTCTCTAATTTCTTTGATATATTGAATGGTAAATTACAACAATTCAATGTGATAATAACACCCTCCAAAAGTACATTCTTAACCTAAAATAGCCACAAATTCAGCCTAGCTCATTAAATTATATGAATAAAACAATTATATACTAATTTTCACTAGTTATGGTTCTTCAGCATAACATTAATCACTGTCAGTTTTGTCACAGTCCCAACACCCCTTGTTGCAGTCATATATAAACTTTAATACATTTCAGTATAGCAGAAGAGTTGTAGCCTCCAACAATCACAAAAACATAGCACAATAACACAGATTTTTCATTACTTATTACACTATACTAAGATAGAAGAAAACATGAATTTTAGAAATAGAAGTCAAGACAGTGCATCAGAAAAGAAACATGACAAACACTCAGCTAATGGAAGGCACCAATTCGTCACATGGTTATGCATCAAAGAGTGATGTACCCCCTACCAATTCATTTTCCTCTAACTGAGTCTGCTCAGTCACCCTGTCGCCAAAGTTCGGGTTTCCTATTTTCCTGAAATATTCTCTTTAGACTGGCACTGACCTAATGTGCCATATGGGAGTAACATATGGTTTTAAATCTATTATAATCTTTAACCCCAACAATCTATCGGACCTTGGGTACACAAGGTCATTGGCATTGTCATGCGCTATTCTCGATACTTTAAATGGACCATGATAAACGTGCAAGAATTTCCTTATTTCTTTATTTACTTTAGTACATTTCTCTTTCACTTTTACTAAAACCAAGTCATTAATTTTAAAACTGGTCAATTTAATTCCCTTGTCATATCTTTTCTTTCTTTCCTCTGCCTTTTTCTTCATCATGTCTCTAGCCTCTTTAATCATTTCCTCCTAACCCATGACAGCTGTAATTGGAAAATCAACTTTTTCCCATATAATTTTATTTGGTTGTTCACCAAACATTAGTACACATGGAATATTCCCTGTTGATTCATTCCACAAATTGTTAATTATCTTTTCAAAATTTGGTAAATGATTCACCCATGCCGTATGCTTTTTGCTACAGTATGTTCTACACAGTCTGTTTATTTCCTTCATTACCCTCTCGCTCATATTTCCTTGTGGAAAGTACGTCAGTATCTTTTTATTATTAACCTTGTGCGTCCCCATAAATTGCATGAATCTCTCAGAGACAAACTGAGGACCATTGTCTGATAACAATGAGTTTGGATTCCCTACTTTATGAAAGTAATCACTTTCTAAATTAGTCCTTTTAATTGGATAGAATTTGGCATATTTTGAAAATGCATCTAGCACAACAAATACATGCTTACAACCACTTGTTGAAGTGGGTAGGGGACCTAGGAGGTCAACGCAGGCTATGTAACACTGAGTGCATAAGACCTTTTGCTGGTGCGGAGGCTGGTTTCACCTTCTGGGATTTATCACAACAGATCAACCTTTCTCGGACCCTTCTCTACATATTATTGAAATGTACTATTCCCTGTAACTTAGATAGTACTATTCCCTGTAACTTAGCTACTATTTTTCTCATCTCATAATGCCCCTATCTTTCATGCAGAATATCAGTTAAAGTGACAACATGCTGCTCTGGAAAACAGAGTTTCCACTCTTCTTTATCTAAAGTCTTCCTTCTGAATAATGCCCCCTTATGAATAGTGTAATATTCCTTCACCTACAGTTCATTGTCAGAATTGTACAATTGCTTTACTAATCTCAAATGTGGGTCTTTATTTTGTTCTCTCCTCATTTCTTGACAGACTTCTCTAACTACATTTTCATCTTTCAACCCTTGAATATAATACCTTTTGACTCGACCTTCTGAATTCCCATCATTGTGACTGTCTCTGTTAGCTATTGCCATTCTTGATAGGGCATCTGCCCCTGTATTGTCCTTTCCTTTTATATATTTTATTTCTAATTCAAACTGCTGAAGATACAAAGCCCACCTGGTTAACCTAGGATGTCTTAATCTACACTGCTGCAAAAAACTCAAAGCTTTGTGGTCGGTGTACACCACTGTTTTGTGGCCTAACAAGCAGCATTCAAATTTCTGAATCCCAAATATAATGGCCAAGGCCCCCAATTTAGAAATATAGTAGTTCTTCTCATGTGATTATAATGTCATACTTGGGAATGCTATTGTCCTGTACTCAATCCCTTTCTCTGTATTGACTAGTTGAAAAATTTCTACCCCCAAACCACTATAACTTGAATCAGTGCTCATGCAGAATGCCAAAGAAAAATCAGGGTGAAACAACACTCTACTATTCACTAGTTCCCTCTTTAGTTTCCTTAATGCTTCCTCACATTCTTGCATCCAGTTCCAAACAACATTTTTCTTCAACAAATTGCTTAAACATGGGTGATTATATGATTGGTCTGACACGTACGTCCTATAAAATCCAAATAATCCAAGCATTGATTTTAAATCCTTCTTATTCTCTGTTGCTGCAAAATCTTCTATAGCCCTTAACTTTGTTGGTTCTGTCTAATCCCATTTTTATCAATCACACGTCCTAAAAATACTATCTTTTTCTTCAGAAATTCAGACTTATTTAATCTCAACTTCATCCCCCCCTTTATATACTGCTTTCATCACTTCATCCAAGACTCTAAAATGCTCAAACCAATCTGCATTAGCAATCTATATATCATCCACATGCACTGTGATTTTATTACTTAATTCCTCTCCTAAGATCTTATCAAGAGCCCTGATAAAAATACAAACAGACAAATCAACCTAAGTGCCACAACACAATACTGGTAACTTTTACCTTCATGCAAAAATGCTGTATAAGGTCTAGACTCTTTATCCAATTTAATATTCCAACACCCACATGTTACATCAAATGGTGACAAATATCTAGTACCATGAAACTTTTGTAGAATTTCCTCTATGTTTGCAGGCCTATCACTTTCTCTTAGTACTATCTCATTTAATTTCCTCACATCTAAAACTGCTCGCGCATCCCCGTTCTTCTTTTTCACTAGGACTAAGCCATTGTTGTATCTACTGTTAGATCTTGTGATTATTCCCCACTGTAACATCCTCTGAATTTCTCTCCTCACTGCTTCCTTTTATGCAAACAGGATAGCACAGGGTTTGACAAAGAAAGATTCGTGTTCTTTAAAAGACAATTTGAATTCAAAGTCTTTTACTAACCCCAGCCTATCTGAAAACACCTCTTTATTTTCCATAACACCTGTCTCACCTCCCCCCATTGCTCTTCAGTTATAGCTTCAATACTGTTTACTTTCTCTTCTATCTCCCTTGGTATTTTCTCTCCTTCATCTAATCCATTTACATTATAATTGGCCAGATATCTCAGTGAACAATCAAATCATTATTCTCTTCATCAATAATTTTCTCTATGAAACTCATCTCAAATCTATTCCCACTACATACAAAATTAAATTTACCAGCAGCAAAATCTATATTCACATTCCATTTATGCAAGAATTCTGTCCCTAGAATCATATCTCAGCTGAGTCCTGGTACCATCAGAAATCTACACTCAAGTAATTGATTACAAATTTCAACAGACAGCAACACTTCCTGTAGTTGAAAGTAGGTTGAATCAGAATATTAGCTTAAAGAAAAAAGACAGGTTGGTATCAAATCAGAATAGGAAAAAAAGAATTCTGCAGCTGTCATGGGAGGGGTGTGGGCCAGCAGCTTCAGGAGAAATTAGGGGCAGGGTACCAGGTCTTAAGTTTTGTGAAACCAAGTGCTAGCCTTAGCCAAGGGACAGAAAACTTAGGTCAGCTATGCAGTTACTTTGAGAAGGAAGATCAGGTAATTATAGTTGGGGGAGCAGGAAACATCCTGGCTATGAATCCAAGATACAGTATTAGGAGTGACCTGGATAAAATAGGAGCAGAAACTGAGCACACTAATGTGAGGTTTGTGGAGGTCTTTCAGTGCCATGATCAGCCATGGGTAAACGCTGCTCTAAGGCATGTTAACACTGAGCAGAATGGGATGCTCCAGACACCAGCAAAATCTCAGTTCCAGTAAATGCTGTTCCAGTAAATGCTATTGGTAGGTGGGGATACACTACACATGGACTGCACCTGAATACGAGGGGGGGGGGGGGGGGGGGGGGGGGGAAATAAGTTAGCTTCTCTATTGGCAGAAACTGTAAGGGGGTCCACAGTCACACAAGGGGTGATCCCTGTGGTTAATGGGTCCAGGCAGACAGGTTTTTTTTTTTTTTTTTTTTTAGGTTAAAGCCAAATTCCAGACGATGACAATCAAGATAAATAGAATTAAAGAAACTTCATGTACAGTAAATAGGGGTAAAGCTAAGGGCAGTATCAACTTACTTCATCAAAATATCAGGGGAATAAAAAATAAAGTAGATGAGCTATTAGTGTGTTTAGATGAACTCACAAATAAGAATGAGATTGATATACTCTGTCTGTCTGAACACCATGTAACTGTGGGCATGGATAGTGTCAGTATAAGTGGGTATAATTTAGCATCTTACACTTTTAGATCTAGGATGGATAAAGGAGGAGTTGTCATTTTCATAAAACATGGGTATAAATGCAAAACTGTAGAAGTAACCAAATTTTGTGTTTATCAGCACTTTGAGGTCTGTGCATGTGAACTTCAGCTAGATAATGTAGTACTGATATTAGCAACAGTGTACAGGTCCCCATTAGGAGACTGGGAGCTGTTCACAAAAATTTTTGGCTCCCTATTATGCTGTCTGTCAGACAAAAAGAAGAAGTTATTAATCTGTGGTGATTTCAATGTAAACTTTCTAAGTAATTCTGATAGGAAAAGTGAACTAGAAGTGTTATCAACAACATATAACTTAGAATCAGTGATCAATTTCCCTACACGTATAGCTCAAGACAGTAGCACGCTAATAGATAATGTATTTGTACAGAAAGAGCAAGTAAAACAAACACATGCTTTCCCTGTGGTAAATGGATTGTCAGACCATGATGCACAACTGATTAACTAACAAAACCTAACAGGGTGTACAGTTTGGAAACCTTTAAGTAAAAGTGTGACATTACTCAACCCAGTATCTATAGAGCACTTCAGAGAAAGCTTAAGAAATGTTAATTGGGGAGATGTATATAATGAGCCAAATGCTAATGATAAATGCAACATATTTCTTGATAAATTTATATCCCTTTTTGAACATTGTTTCGCAAAGAAAATTACTAAATGTAACACTACATACTTTTCAAAGAAACCTTGGATTACTACAGGTATTAAAGTGTCTTCAGAAAGAAAAAGAAAACTGTATGAGACAGTAAGAACTAGTAAAGATCCAGAAGTAGTTTTACACTATAAAAATTATTTTAACATACTGAGAAAAGTTGTAAGGAAATCAAGAAATATGTATGTTAGAGAAGAAATTAACAATTCCGGCAATAAAATCAAATCAATATGGAATGTTGTTAGAAGGGTGACAGGGAAAGTAACCACTGGCATAGGTAGTACTACTATTAAAGAGAACAAGACCATCCTAACCAACAGTACACAAGTAACTAATGTATTTAACAACCACTTCTTAAATGTAGGAGAAAAAATTGGTGAGAATGGTTCAAAAGAAAAAGCCAGGCAGAACATGGAAGAGTCTGTTTTGAAAATATATAGTCAGATTAAGTTCCACCTAACAACCTCTTGTGAAATAAGTAAAATTATTAAATCTTTGAAAAATAAATGTTCTGTTGGAGTAGATGACATCTCTAATAAGATGTTAAAACAATGTGGAGCAATTACAACAGATGTTCTGAGTCACATACGTAATGCATCACTAACTCAAGGAATTTTCCCAGACAGGTTAAAATATGCCATTGTCAGGCCTCTCTACAAAAAGGGGGACACCACAGATGTCAATAATTATTGGCCAGTATCCATGTTTACAGCATTTTCAAAAATCTTCGAGAAAGTAATGTACTCAGTGATTAACCATCTCAATAGTAATGGGATACTTAGTAAATCACAGTTCGGATTTCAAAAATGCTGTTCCACTGAGACAGCAACATACAATTTCACTGTCCACATAACAGAGTCTTTAAATAGGAATTTTCTGTGACTTGTCCAAAGCATTTGATTGTGCGAACCATGAGATTATGTTAGAGAACTTACAATTCTATGGTATAAATGGAATACCATATGACTGGTTTAAGCCATACCTACAGAACAGGAAGCAAAAAGTATCCTTATATGGGTCAAGTGATTTAAATGAGTTTGCCACTTCATCTAACTGGGGTGAAAGGTGTTCCACAGGGTTCAATCATGGGTCACCTTCTGTTCTAGGTATATGTGAACGACCTCCCTTCCTATATGAAACAGGAATCTAAACTGACACTGTTTGGTGATGATACAAGCATCATTATTAATCCAGTAAAAGAATCTCCAATTGAAAATGATACAAATAAGGTCTTTGGAAAAGTCATTAATTGGTTTTCTGCAGATGGGCTTGCTCTAAACTTTGAAAAAACACAGTACATCCAATTTCCTACTGCAATAAGTACAGTTCCTTCAATAAATATAGCACCTCAAGAAGTCAGTAGACAGGTAGAACATATTAAATTTTTGGGTGTACATATAGATGAGAATCTTAATTGGAAAATTCATATTTCGGATCTTCTAAAGTAAATAGGTACAGCAACTTTTGAAATCAGAATAATTGCCAATTTTGAGGATATAGAAATTAGTAAGCTAACATAGTTTGCATACTTTCACTCTCTGATGTTATACGGAATAATATTTTGGGGTAACTCAACATTTAGGCAAAAAGTATTCACTGCTCAAAAGGAAGTGGTTAGAGTAATGTGCGGGGTTCATAGTCACTCATCTTGTAGGCATCTTTTTAAAAGATTGGGAATTCTTACAACAGCCTCACAGTACATTTACTCACTAATGTAATTTGTTCTCAACAGCATGTACCAGTTTAAAAACAACAGTGACATTCATGATTATAATACCAGAAAAGAGAAAGACTTACACTATCCTTTACTCAGCTTATCTTTGGCACAGAACTGCATAAAATATGCTGTTATAAAAATTTTCAGCAAATTACCAGATGAATAAAATGTCTGAGAGACAGCAGTAATAGCTTCAAAAATAAATTGACATCGTATCTCCTTGACAACTCCTTCTGTACCATAGATGAATTCTTGAATAGGAATAAATAAATCTATAAATACAGTATATGCAATTGTGCTATTTAAGGGAATGCGGTAAATAATAGAAATATCAATCTTTAACTCTGTATTGTAATATATATATATTAAAAAGTCTTGTTACATGTGTACATTTCTTGTGCACTTGACATGTTCCACGTCATAACGGCTACCGTACCGTATGATTGATCAATGGAATGCACAACCAACTAACTAACACTTCCTGCTTAATCAGCTTAGTCTCTTTTCCAGTAGCACCAAGTACTCTTGTACCAGATACTAGCATGACCACCACTTCTTTATTGTCTTTAATTGACACAAAAAATATCTAAGATATTGCATTCAGTTCACTTCCACTGTCGAACAAGCATTTTATGGGTGTACCGTGTAACATAGCCATAACTATACGATGCCAATTACTATCATTATTATCTTCAGAGTCCTCATCATATAACAAATCCTCATTGATGTTTCTGCTTGAAAAACTATCATCTGATTCACCAAAAACATCATCTGTTACAGGCAAGTGACATATTGCATGATCCCGTTCCTGAATTACATCACCTACAAAACACGCATCTTCCTAATCACTCACTTCTTCAACCATTATCCTCTCTTTGCTAATTAGATTATCTTTCTCATCATACACAAATTCAAACATTTCATCTACTTCACTAGCATCACTATTGCTTGATGAATCACTATCCGAACCACCCTTGTTGTTACTATCCTCTCCTTCTAACATGGCTAACCAACTGTTCCCTGTCTTCCTTTTCAGACCATAAGGCCAAACACTTCAATGGTTTTTCACACTGTAACCTATTACAGTTTATATCAACCCCTGAATTATCCATGCTTTCTATGTTAGTTTCTATTACAGCTGTTTCTATTACATCTGCTGTCAAGGTTCTTCCGAGCCATAATCCATAGGTATCAGTCATCCGTTGCAGTAGTAGCCCTTGGACAGCATGAGCAAGGCATGTCATCGACAGTTCCTGTCTCTCTGTATCTCCTCAATGTCTGAACAACATCACTTTGGTTCACTCCGAGAGCACCTGGACACTTCGCTGTTTTAGAGGCCCTTCTGGCACAAAGTAAGAATGCGGACACAATAGATCTGTGGTATTGACTATCTAGGCATGGTTGAACTATGGACAACAGGAGCTATGTACCTCCTTCCTGGTGGAATGACTGGGACTGATCAGCTGTTGGAACCCCTCCATCTAATAGATGATACTCGTGCATGGTTGTTTCCATTTTCGGGCGGGTTTAGTGACATCTCTGAACAGTCTAAGAAACTGTGTCTGTGATACAATATCCACAGTCAATGTCTATCTTCAGGAGTTCTATGAACTGGGGTGATGCAAGAATTTTTTTGATATGTGTAGTTCAATAATTGTCACCCTGAATATAAGGCTACTCCTCTTTAGGGGCAAACTAGATATAGCACAATATGTTAGAATATCTGCTACAGTAACAAAATGATAAACACCAATTTACACAAATTACTTGTAGATTGTGCAAAGGAGAATTGTAGCTTTTATAATTCTCAAAAATTCATGTTTGTTTGCGATGGTATACAGTGAAATTCAGGGGTGATATATTCTGTTGCAGTAACTGTGAACCACGAACACTAATTAAATTTGAGATAAGTTACGTAGCCAAGACACTCATACCAGTAACATACAAAAATATAGTTTTGTAAGCATTCAAACATTCTCAAAATTACTCTATTTCTTATGTAATTATATAATGAAACTAGAGAACGAATGTTTTGATGAGAATAGGACTCCTCTTCTCAAATAATTTTAAAACAGCACAATGAAATTTAAGCTTACAATTGACAATAACAACGCGAGTTTATCGCGGCACTCCTGAATGTTCGAAATTTCACAGTAAATCAAAATACAGGCAGGTGTTGATACTTAGTGAAAGATTATGTAGAAGTGATGAAAACAGTACAATATGTGAATATATAACTTCAAATTGGGACATGAAACTTACAGGCCAAGATACTTAGTATCAGAGTTCTCCAAAATATTAGAAATGCTCATGCTCAACAGACTCACTTCTTACATGGAAAGCATAAAATACTAACTCCAGCACAGCAAATAGATACTAGAAAAGGAAATTAAAAGAAGCAGCAACTGAATAATTAATAGAATTTATTCTACAGGCCTTGGACAGCTGGATAGTAATGTCTGGGATTTTTCTTGACTTATCCAAAGCATTTGACAAAATTAATCATTCATTCCTATTAAAGAAACTAAAAAATACCGATGGTCATATTTGTGGACAAGCAGGTGCCTGGATAACATCAGATCTCAGTAACAGCTCGCAATATGTAATCATTAACAACATGAAACAGATCAGCAGTTAGTAGCACGAAGTATGGTGTACCGCAAGGATGTGTTATGGGGCTACCTTCTTCAATTTGTTTGTAAATAATGTACACACATATGAAAATGAAAATAAGATGTGGTATGCAGATGTCATAGGTGTCGGCTGAGCACAGGAGAACTTGGTATGGGCCGGTATATGCAGGTTGGAGGGGAGCACAGACAGTGTCATCTCGGAGCATGATGTACTCGCAATTGTCCAGAGATTTCGTGACGTGAACCTTAGGGTGGGAATGGCTGGCGGGTGGAGGGATATGGAGGTTGATGAAGTGGTGTCTGACATGGTCCACAAAGTCAGACTGAGGGAGAGAAGTGGAAGGGCTCACAAGTTCACCAGGGAGAACAATTTTCTGGCCGTATACAAACTCGGCTATTGAGCATTTGAGGTCTTCCTTACAGATAGCATGAATGCCGAGTAGCACAAGGGGAAGAGCCTCCATCCATAGAGAGTCACGGCATCAAAGAGCCGCCTTGAAAGTGCCGTGCCAGTGCTCGACTAGCTCATTACTTTGCAGGTGATATGCTGTGGTTCGGATACGCCAGACGCCGCTAATGTTACAAATCCCATTGAACAGGGCCAACTCAAATTGTCTGCCCTGGTCAGTCATGATGATAGCTAGACATCTGAAATGCGATACCCATGACTAACAAAAGCTCAAGCAACAGTTTCTGCCATAATATTGAGGAGGGGGACAGCCTCGACCCAGCGAGTTGTTCGGTCGATAGACGAGAGAACATAAGGAAAGCCGTTAGAGGCAGAGAGAGGATCAACAATGTCAATGTGAATATGCTGGAAACGCCCACAAGGGATCGAAAAAGCGCTGAGGGAGGGTGAAGTGTGCTTGTGTACTTTGCAGCATTGGCAAGCGACGCAGGAGCGTGCCCATTGCTGGCAGTCCTTTTTGACATTTCTCCACACAAAGCGCTGCGCTACAAGGTGGGCGGACGCACGAACACTGGGGTGAGCTAAATTATGCAATGTGTTAAAGACAGCTAGATGGAACTTGGTTGGGATGAGGGGGCATAATGTACCCATACTGTCATCGCACCAGATTTCACCAGAAATGCCAGAGAAGGTGGTGCAGATGAAGTGTAGTGAAGAAGTAGAGTCTGAAATCAGGTTTTGTGTTTCCTCATCAGCGGGGTTGGAGGTTAGGCAGTTCAGAGAGGTCTAACAGTGAATGGATGGCATCGACTTGTGAAAGGAAATCAGCAACTATATTGTCA
Source organism: Schistocerca piceifrons (assembly GCF_021461385.2). Lineage (NCBI taxonomy): Eukaryota > Metazoa > Arthropoda > Insecta > Orthoptera > Acrididae > Schistocerca > Schistocerca piceifrons. The sequence continues at coordinate 716,922,321 of NC_060140.1, read as the reverse complement.
GCACCCTTTATGTGTCTGACATCGGTGGTGATCTGAGATATGAAGCCCATGTATCTGAAGCGGCGAGGAGGCGGGTCAGCTGGCGGGTTTGTAATGGCCGGAGCCAGGTGTTTGTGGTCCATTAAAACATAGAAAGGACATCCCTCAACGTCAGTCTTAAAATGCTTAATTGCTTCGTAGACCATGAACAACTCCCTGCCAAACGCGGAATATTTCCATTGTGCATTGACGAGCTTGCGCGAGAAGAACTGCAGAGACGAAGTTTGGCCATCGATTGTCTGGCTAAGGACAGTGCCGATGGCAGCATCGCTCACATCTGTGGTGATGAAAAGCTGTGCATTGGGATGAGGATGCGCGATGGTACAGGCCTCGGCAACAAGATTTTTGAGGGCAGTGAAAGAGTCAGTCATAGCAGGAGTCCATGGAACGGGCCAAGATCCAGAAGTGTTGGTGCCTGCCAAGGCGTCTGTCAGTGGAGCCTGAATCTCCGTAGCCTGAGGTAGATGTCAGTGATAATAATTAACTGTCCCTAGAAAGCACCGGAGCTCTTTGAATGATGAAGGTCTCGGTAGGTTTAGTATTATTTGTACTTTCTCAGCGGGTGGTGAAATGCCGTCAGCAGAGACCCGAAAACCGAGAAAAGTGACAGTGGGTTGATGTAGCTGCACTTTGTCTTGGATGGTCTCGATGCCTGCTGCTGCAAGTGTGTTCATAGCAGTTTGCACATGTCGAATGTTGTCCTCGACGGAGGAGCTGAACACAAGAATGTCATCAAGATATGCAAAGCAGAATTTTAGGTCAAATAGCACTTTGTTGATGAAGCGTTGCCAGGTCAGGGTTGCGTTTTTAAGACTGAAGGGCATGAATCGAAACTGAAATAACCCGATCGGGGTGGTGATTGCAGTCTTCCTGATGTCTTCAGGTGCCATAGGGATCTGGTGGTAGGCCCGTTTGCAATCAATGACAGAGAACGTGGTCGCACCTGTGAGGGAACTGGTAAAGTCGGCAATGTTGGGTATAGGGTGGGTGTCCATTATTGTTCGTGCATTTAGTCGATGGTAATCTCCACACATGCGCCAGGACCTGTCTTTCTTGAGTGTCATATGTATGGGTGTAGACCAGCTACTGGCAGAGGGTTCAGTGACGCCAGAGATTAGTAGTTCAGAAATCTGATTTTTAAGGTCGGAGAGGCGCTCAATATGAAGTCGACATGGTTTACTGGAGATCGGGGGACCTGGCGTGATGCGAAGCTTGTGAGCCATGCCTTTTTGGTGACGGAAATGATGCCGGCGGCACGGGAGGCAGTTTGTTTACAACGTGCGGCGGTTGGGGCAAGTGAGGCATGGTCGTGGTGTATGGAACCACTCAGCGGATCCAACGGGAGCCGAGGCGGCGAAGTGTAACAGGAGTCAACGCGACAAGATGGCTGCCGGCCCGAAGCAGTGTCACCATGGTTGGGTGAGCTCGGTAGAGCTTGTGATCCGTTAGTGAGTCCATTTTTCGAGGGCGCAGCCTGTAAAGCACGGTCGCGGGCGAAACGCTTGGTGCGAGTGCACTGATTTTGTTGTCAGTGGTGGTCGCATGGCAGCGTGCAGGAGCCAAAGATGCATAGTCTGAAGTGCTGTCCATGAGGGGAAGGAGCTGTCAGTTCGGGAACTAATGACGCTCATCACACACGCGCACTTGTGTCCGGCCGAGTGCCAAATGCTGCCATGTTATGAGGGTGTGGACCTGCGGAGGCTCGATTGCTGGGATTGCAAGCAGATTCGGCACACTTACTGACCTTGCTTTGTCCTTGCTGTAATGTCTGTACTTCCTTTGCTGCATTGGAGAGCTGGAGCTGTGTTTTGTGGAGCCAGAGAGAGAGATCAAAGTTTTCCTTGCGTAGGCAAGCGACGTGTTCAAGCTCGACAAGGCACTTGTGTGTGGTTTATTGTAAAGTCGTCGACAGAGATGAGCATGTATGGATGTGATGAGCCCAGACCGATATGTCACGGGGGCAGGGGGGCATTGCTCGATGGAGGACAGGCAAAGTGAGTCTTGGACGGATGAACGGATCATGAAACATGGTGTTTTGCACTGGGTCTGGTGAAAGTTTGTGGTGTCGCAAGAAGTCAATGTGTAGTATAGGTTTGTAAAATTTCCACACTAAATAAGTCCACTCGAGTTTGCAGTTTGCAGAGAGTGAGGCGACGTGGGAAGTTGAATCCGAGCATTGTAGTGTAGTTGAATTCATGGCTTGCAGTGAAGTACAATGAGGGCAGATGTTCAACGACGCTAAGGACGTAGGCAGCAGCGAAACACCGGTGCCTGTGTCCACTAGGAAAAGGTATCCTGACGAAATGTCTTTAATGTAAAGTTGTCCGCAATTATCTGATTGTTCCCGAACAGAATGGAGCATTGGGGGGTGTCTGTCATGTTGTGTGCAGGAGGTGGCACCCGGACCTACCTGCGATTGGCATTTGGGAAGTAGCAGGGTGGTCTGCAGATCTGTGCCACCTCACCAAACCATGTGCGGAAGTAGCAGTACGGGTAGTGCAGTTGCATTTCCTGCGGAAGGTTTGTTGCCAGTGGTGGTGGCCGATGTTCGGTGGCCACAGCAGGTTCAGTTGCAGGAGCGGGTGAGACCGTGGGCTGAGCCAGTGGCAACCCAGTTGCTCCTTTACTGCTTCCCAGAGAGAGTGGAGCAGTCGGCCCAGTACGGCCCCGGCCGCGTCTGCCCACAGGGCTATGAGCCTGAACCTGAGCCTTATCAGGTAGGCAGTGGCCTGGCAAAATAGAGCAGTGATGCATCGTGTAGCTTGTGAGCAATTGTCATTCTTTGCTCGACAGGTTAAGGAGACCTTTGAGCCAGAGTAAAGCGGATTTAGGAGATAGTTTATCTGACCAGATGGCGAAGAGAGCTGTGTCCGAGAATAGATTGGCGCTGACCAGGGCACGTAGCCGTCTCCAGAGCTGGGAAGGTTTGTCGTTGCCTAGTTGCTTGACGTGGAGCACTTGCCATATTGCTGCCTCAGTTGAGCATGCAAGCTGGCGTAGAACTGTCTTTTTGGCTAGAGTGTACTGGGTAGCTGAGTCCGGGGTGTCGACCAGGTCAGCAATCAAATCCTCCTGGTCATGCAGGTGGGTGATGAGGCACAGATACCTGGTTGACTCATCGAGTTTGTAATGGTCAAACACTTTGTTCACCATTTTGAACCAGGTTGTTGCTCTGTCGGGATTAAACGGTGGCAGTGTCTTTAAGCATTATAGAATGTTCAGAAGAACACGTTGAGTTGAGTTCATCGGGGTACTGCCTGAATCAAGCTGTTGTTGCTGTAGTATTCCAGGAGAGTGTGCCTCCAGGGGATGTGGCAGCGATGGCTGTTCGGGTGGCAGCGTGGAGGTGACACATTGTGGTTGAGCGTGGTCTGTCACGACACGGAAGTCTGACGTGGGTGAGACACCGTAATGTGTCGATTGCGGTTGCGGAAGCTCAACACGTTGCGGGTGTGTTTGGATTGCCGCGTCTCAGAAGAACGATGCAGATGAGGCACCGAGATGTGCTGAGAACGGTAGCGGAAGCTCGACTGGAGCCGGTGCGGGGGCGACAGGTGAGAAAAAGTTCAGAATTTGAGAATGCGTGTTAGTCCGCGGAAAGCTCGACGTATGATCAGAGCTGGGGCCAACTGTGTTGCAGGGAGGCTGCGTAGGTACAGGCTGTCCAGAAGCGCAGTGTGGTAAATGAAGTCAAACGTGGGACAAAATGTGGATACCAGGTAAAGGTAACTAACAAATTGGCAAAAGGGGATCAGCTCTTGAACATCATCCACATTTGAGCTAACAGTATCCAATAAATTTGACTTGTTACCTGAAGTAGGAGGGGAAGAGGTACAGTAGGTCACAGTAGGGTGCAGCAGGCTTCTAGCAAAGAAACTCAGTTTAGAGACTAGGAAGAAAAGTGTCTTGCTGCTAGGTAGTAGTCATGGGAGGGGTATAGGCCAGATGGTACAAGACAAATTAAGAGCAGGGTATCTCGTCACAAGTTTTGTTAAGTCAAAAGTTAGCCTTAGCCTGGTGACAGAGGAATTGTTAATATACGTTAAGATAGAACACAAGTTCAAAAACATCGAGGCAATTACATTTTGTAGTGATCAGCACATAGAAGTGTTTGCTTGTGAATTAATGCTGAAAAATAGTTCACTTTTAATTGTAATCATATACAGATCCCCACTGGGATATTTTGACCTATTTATGTGAAATCTGGATTCCTTACTGATCTATCAGACAGCAGCAAGCAGTTAATAGTCTGTTGTGACTGCAATGTAAATTTCTAAGGGATTCTGATAGGAAAACTGGTTTGGAAACCTTATTTGGATCCTGCAATCTGATCGCAATAATTAACTTTCCAACACTGGTGTATAAAGTCAGTAGGACCCTAATTGATGATGTTTCCTTTGATAAAGTTCAAAGCAAGGAAAAAACTGTTTACTCAGTAACAAATGTTCTCTCTGATTATGATGCACAGTTAGTTAGAATAAATATTGTAGTGCCTTATGGTATAGATACTCCTCTGTTGAAATCAAATTATTGACTCCAGTACAAATATTTTTAAGCATATTTTACAGGAGATAACATAGGATGTAAATTATAATGAACCAAACACTAACATAAGATTTAATGTTTTCCATGATAAAATTATTTGAAAATAGCTTTCCTCATAAGCTAATCAGAAAGATACGAAACATACATGTAAAAATGATGGATCACTAGAGCGATTATAGCATCTTGTGAAAGGAAAAGGGAATTTTTTTTTGCAAGAACAAGTAGGGATCCTGCAGAAGTTGCACACTACAAAAACTGCACAGAATTACTAAGAAAGGTTATTAAAAATTAAGAAACATGCACATAATGTTAGAAGTCAGTACTTGTGTTAACAAACTTACGTGGAATGTACATGGAATGTACATGGAATGTAGTGAAATGAGAGACAGGACAACCAGCCACAAAACAAGACATCCTCACTACTGAACTGAATGAAAGGGCTATTAATGATGAGTCACTGGTAGCAAATAGATTTCTTAAATATAGTGGAAAGCATTGGGACAAACAGTTGAGTCTTGAGCAAAATCATAGCAGTATGCTGAAAATTTAATTTTCATAAACTTCAATCATATGAATATGTCACCAACTTCACCTTCTAAAATTAAGAAAATTATATGCTCCCTCAAAAATAAAAGTTCATCTGGTTTTGATGGTGTTTCCAACAGAGCACTAAAAATTTGTTCTCATGTAATAAGCTCAGTCTTATCTTAAGTATGTAATGCATCAGTAACTCAAGGAATTTTTCCAGAGAGACTGAAACTTGCCATTGTTAAATCCCACTTTAAGAAAGGTGATAAGAGAGATTCAGTAAGTACTGACCTGTTCCACTGCTGACATCATTTTCCAAAACTTTTGAGAAGGTGATTTACTCTAGAATAATATCTCACTACAGTGACAATAGTGTCCTTAGCAAATCACAGTTTGACAGTTTGGGTTTCAGAAGGGTTTCTACTGAGAAAGCCATTTACACACTCACACACCCAATTTTACAGCCATTGAATAATAAAATATTGCTGATTGGCACTTTCTGTGAGTTCTCTAAAACATTTGACTGTGTGAATTTCAATATTCTTCTAGATAAATTGACATTTTATGGAAGTGATGGTATTTGCCAACCAATGGATGATGTCATATCGAACCTAAAGAATGCACAAGGTTGTACTTAGTCTAGCAATGTAGTCCAGAGAGACAATTCTGACAGGGGAGAAATCACATATGGGGTTCTGAATTGTGAATTGTGGTTTATTTGTCTTGTAACATACATAATCTAAATCATTTGATTCAGGTACAGGAGACATGTCAAATTGTGGTAAAATTTCACCATAAACAAAGAACAGCTGATGTTAACAGACAGCATAATAATAATGATACAATTTTGTTATACACACATACAATAAAGTCTAACACATAATTACCGCTTGTTCAAATGATCATTTCATCCTCTATGAATTCTTCTATTGAATAGTAGCATTTCTCCCACAGAATCTGCTGTAACCTCATTTTTAAAATTTCTGGCTTCATATTCAATATTTTTTGCACATTAACTTGCTGTATATTGTCATCCCCATATACTGTGGAGTCTGTGCATATAATTAAGCCTGTGTGTGGGTAGCATAACATTATTTTTATTTCTTGTGTTATAAATATATGGCTGAAATGATTCTCCACAAATTGTCTGCTGTGTAGGAAGATTATAAATTCATAAATGTATGTGGAGAGAACAGTTAGCATTTGCAGTTACTGAAATAATGGGCAACAAGTCTCTGTTTGCTGTGCAGTACACATGTATCGGACAGTTTTCTTTTGCAGTTTGAATATGCGAGATACACTACTTGAAAATTATCCTATATCTAATGACAGATTCAAAATAACTATGAAAAGCAGTTATTCGTATACTCACTATGGGTTTTTGCAACATTCACTTTCAAACCATTTGACTGGATTCAGTTTTCTAAGGCATCAGGTGTACTTATTATGGAGCTCAGAATTTTTTTTACATCATCATCTTCAATTAAAACAGGAGTATCATCTGCAAACAGAACTGATTGAGAATTAATATTCATGGGAATTCATATTCATAGGTAAGTCATTTACAACAAATAGGAACAGGATTGGCCCCAGAATGGAGCCTTGAGGCACAACTTGTGATTAGATAGATTAGATTAGATTAGTTTTTCGTTCCATAGATCCATGCTGAGGAGATCCTCGTGGATGTAGAACATGTCAACTTTTATTTTTTATTTTTTTATTTTTTATTTTTTTTACAGTACATCATTTGTTTCTATTAAAAAATTCGTCTATGGAGTAGAAGGAGTTGGCCACTAGTAAGTCTTTCAGGCTCCTTTTAAATTGATCTTTATTTGTAACTAATTTTTTTATGTTTGCTGGCAAATTATTGAAGATGAGTGTTCCTCAGTAGTGGACCCCTTTTTGAACTAAAGTAATTGCTTTTAAGTCTTTGTGCAGATCATTTTTGTTCCTGGTATTGTATGTATGAACTGAGCTGTTTGTTGGAAAAAGAGATATATTATTTAGGACAAATTTCATTAAGGAGTAAATATACTGAGAGGCAGTGGTTAGTATACCCAGTTCTTTGAAGAGGTTTCTACATGACGTCTGTGAATTTACTCCACAAATAATACGTATTACACGCTTTTGGACTCTGAAAACTTTTGTTTGACGTGAAGAGTTACCCCAAAATATTATACCGTACGACATTATGGAATGAAAGTAGGCAAAGTATGCAAGCTTTTTCATTTTTATGTTGCCTACGTCTGCTAACACTCGAATTGCAAATACAGATTTGTTAAGGCGTTTCTGCAGTTCTGTGGTGTGCTCCTCCCAACTGAATTTATTATCAAGTTGTAATCCCAGGATATTGTACTCCATTTAGTATAACAGTTCACTGCATCTGAGGTGATTGTTAACCTTTGTTTTATGTTGTGTATGTATTATGTCAGCCAATTTAGAGCATTGTCTTTAATCCTATATTTGTCTAATTTGTAGATAAGCAAGTCATGGTTCATGGAGTCAAATGCTTTTGTGAGATCACAGAAGATACCTGTGACTTAACTCCTCTGATCCAGTGATTTGGCTATCTTTTCAGTAAAGTTATTCACTGCATACAGAGTGTTTTTCCTGGTTGAAATCCAAATTGGTTACATATAGTAATATCATTTTTCACAATAAAGTTTTTGACCTAGTTTACAGCTATTTTCTCTTACACTTTTGACAGGAGTGGAAGAATAGAAATAGGCCGATAGTTTTCCACATCTTCCCCTACCCTTTTTTGAACTGAGGTCTGAGTTTGGCATACTTCAAAACACTGGTAAAGCATACCTGTTCAAAAGACTGGTTGAATATTTTAGTTACAGGAGGTGCTATTATGCCACACACTGTTTTAATCACTTTAATGGGTTTCCCATCCCACCCAGCAGAGTTTTTATTTTTTAATGATAATATAGTATTTTCCACATCCTTCATTGTGACTTTTTGAAAACCCGTAAGATACTCAGCTTCTTGGTGGATGACAAAGGAATTTATTTTACTCAGATACTCTGCTACATCAACATCTGACTTTGCCACATTTATGAAGAATTCATTTAAACACTCTGAAATTTGAGCCAGATTTACAATAAAGCTATCATCTAGTTTAATCCAAGATATATCATTACTATTAACTCTAACACCCAACTCTGATTTGACAACAGACCACACTGCTTTTGTTTTACTTTTATGTTGTACAATGAACTTCTTGTTTGCCATTTGTTTGGCTGCTTTCACTACTTTTTTAAATATAGCTTTATAATGACAAGCACACACAGTAAAATGTCTGTTTTATTATATTTCAGTTCATTGCAAAGCTTCCTCTTCCTTCCACTAGAAATTTTTATTTCCCTGGTCATCTATTTAAGTTTATTTGTGAATTTGTTGCATGTAGTTCTAAGTGGAAAAGTTTCATTAAATATTTCAAGGAAGCTATTTACGAAATTGTTAAAGTTAGTATCACCAGAAATACAGCTGCTATAAGGCCATTCAAACTCTCTTAACTTATTTCTAAATGTAATTGATTTTTTTATTGAATTTCCTTTTAATATGGCTTTTGTTACATGAAATGTCTTTCTTAATTTTTGGTAGTTCATAGAATGCAGAGTGGTTGGAGATTCCTAAATCCATGCAAAATTTATAAACATCTTCATATACATAATTTGTTAGAATATTAGAATATTATCAATATAGGTAGTTGACTGTGCAGTTTTTCTAGTGGGTTTCATGAAGTTTATTTTGAAGCCAAAGTTTTTTTATTAAGTCATATATGTAACAAATTCACTTGTGCACAACTAGAAATACTACACCTATGATAAGTGTAACGCATAGTAAGGAAATAATAAATGGGTGGAAACTTTAAAATTCTTAGGGGTCCATATTGATGAGCATTTAAATTGGAAAAAGATACATTTTGTAAACCCTACAACAACTTAGTTCAGCCACATTTGTGCTTAGAAACACTGCAAATCTTGGGGAGAGACAAATCAGTAAGTTGACATATTTTGCATGTTTTCATTTGCATGTCATATGGAATAATGTTGTGAGGTAACTCACCTTCAAAAAAGTTCAAAAAAGAAAGTCTTTATTGTGCAAAAAAATGCTGTAAGACTAATATGTGGTCCTCGCCCATGATTATCTTGTAGACGTCTGTTTAAGAAGTTGAGTAATCTGACTGCTGCTTCACAGCAGATTTATTCCTCCGTGAAGTTTATTGTAAATAATGTACTGGAGCTCAAAAGGAACAATGATGTACATAATTACAATATCAGAAGGAAAAATTACATTCATTATTTCACATTAAAGTCGTCTGTAGCACAAAAAGGGGTGCACATGGTGCAACAAAAACTTTTGATCTCTTACCCGGTGATCTAAGATGTCTGACAGACAGCAAAGTAAATTTTGATAACAAACTGAGAATATTTCTCCTTGACAACTCCTTCTATTCCATAGAGAAATTGCTATTACTATAATGTGTAAAAGGTGTTGGGCAGGAATTACTAATTCACATCTTTACACTTAAAAAAAGTGAATTTCAATTTGTGTTTGGGAAGAAATTGTGAATGTAAAATGACTTATACCACATCATTATGATCTGTCATGCAAAATGATCCACAGAACATGTAACAAACTATACCGATAAACTTGTTTATTACATGGATTTTTCACTTAGCTGTTTAGATTATCTCCGTCTAAATTGCTAAAATGGTCACATTATGTTCTCGTTGAATTACCTTTTTTGTTTATATGGATGTTCATGGTGGTAATCATTTGATAGTAAGAGCTATATTATTGTTTGTTGACCAACTGCGGACTGCCATATGCACCTTGTCAGCTTTTACCCTGAACCCTTCTGATGTCCCACATGTAATTATTACATTGCTGTCATCAGCCAGTAACAATTTCATGTTGTGTGGCCCACAGTGGGAAGTCAACAGTGTAAATGAGAAGCAGTATTGAGCCTAATACACTTGCTTGAGGGACTCCAATGTTAAGATATTCAGAGCCAGTTGAAATTTTGAAATCTATACCCTCTGCATTCTGTTTGCTAGATAAGACATAAACCACTCTTTTACAATCTGCTTTATCCCAGTTCTTTAAATTTACTTAGAAGTATTTCATGATAAACTTTGTCAAATGTTTTATTGAGGTCTAGGAAAATGCTTGTTATGTGTTCTCCTTTGTCCAAGGCTTCTGAAACTAATTTTGCAGTTTTTGCTGCACCATCTTCTATTCCTCTCCCAAACCTGAAAGCAAACTGTTAGTATTTATTTAAATGATCCATAAGTCTATTTTTCATAATAGTTTGTGTTGTTTTTGTAAAAGACGACAATAGCAAAATTGTTTTTTAGTTCTCTGTACTTTCTGTGTGAATTGTTTTGGGATGCAAAGTACTTTTGGCTGCTTTAGGTGGTAAGGGAAGCAACTGGATGTGAATGACTCATTTATAAGATCTGCTGGGGCACTTTTATGGTGCTAGTGCAGTCTTTAGGTTGACACATTGGAATCTCATCTAGACCACTGGACAATGTACTCTTAAACGTTCGCATGATGCCAATGTCTTCCTCCCCAGTGCTGGGTAGTAGCAGCATTGTGTAAGGTAGTGTTGATACTATATACAACAATGGTGTGTCAAATGTATATTTGTCTTAGTCTTATAGCCAAACATGAAATGGCATCGTATCAGCGATATTTGCTTATTATCAAAACTTATCAATATTACTACTGAATTGATATAATTATTGCGCCATATGTTTCATACCAAAGGATGTATAAGCTAATAGCACGAAGTGTAGCTTATTATGTGGTGGCAGTGAACAAATTTGAATGATCAGTTTAATAATATCATTGCAGTTATAATATCATGTGCTTTTTTTCAAATTAATGAATGAATATTTTCTTCCTCTGAAGTTCTTTGCTGGTAACTCAGTCTCACTGTTTTGTCAACATAAGTTACATATGTCAAGAGTTTGTGGCGCCGATGAAATCGACACTAACATCAATATACATTCATCTTTGGACTCTAAGTATTATCTTTGGCTGTTCCGCCATGTTCAGTTCAGTTCTTTGTGATCCTTGTATGTGTTAAGGTTAATAAATGAACTATTGCTAAATGGGTGTGATTATTGGTGCAACCAACTGGTAATCTTCTTCACTGATGACCCCGAGTTATAACGTCTTTCATTTTCGCCGTTTTACTGTGTCCGCGAGCAATGTGTAAGTTATTTTCGCATGTATTACATCGACACAGCATACGAACAATGACTTCAGCCCAGCGCCTAATGCCAGATTTTGTGATCGACATGTGTCATGTTGCGGGCAATGTACACCCGCCAGGACTGCAACACGATGCCTCTCACTCAATGATTCCGCCAATTTCGCTGGACGTTTTCGAGTCTGCAACAATAAGTGAGGTTAGGAGTGCGCATGACTCTGGCTATCAAATGCCCTTGTTCCTGCCACATGTGTCCTCCCTCATCGACTGTGCAGTTACATCTTATGGGTCTCTGTGCAGTTCGGGACCAATGCCGAATCCTCCAATTCTTCGTCGGACAACCTACTACCGCCAGGACAATGATTTGCACCGCAATCCATACAGTACCACGCAGATACCTACCATGTGGCCAGAACTGCTTCGTTCATGGGTCTACCTCTTCAGTATCCGACCACGCCCGCACCTGCCTCAGTTCAGCATCAGCACCTGCCTTCCTACTTCAGTACCTTTGACTGCAACAGGAACAATAACTTGTTATCTGTGCAAGAACTCCACCTCCGTCCCACTGCTACACCTCAGCATTTTGTGCCATGACATTCACCTTAGCCGCACACTGTTTTGAGAGGAGTGACTATGAACAGTGAACATTCACACATTCCGTTCCTCGATCGACATCATTTCCCACAATGTGCTTCTGGACAGCCCACACCTCTGCAGCCTCCCTGCAACACAGGTGACCCCGGCTCTGATCATACATCGAGCTTTCCGCAGACTAACACGCGTTCTCAAACTTTGAACTTTTTCTCACCTTTCGCCCCTACGCCAGCACCAGTCGAGCTCCTGCTACCATTCTTGGTACATCTCGGTGCCTCATCCGTGTTGGTCTTCTGCAATGCGTCAACCTGAACACACCCACAATGTGTTGGGCTTCCGCAACTGCAATTGACACATTACGGTGTCTCATCCGCGTCGGCCTTCCACGTCGTGACGGATCGCGCTCAACCACAATGTGTCACCTTCATGCTGCCACCCAAACAGCCGTCGCTGCCACATCCCCTGGAGGCACACTCTCCTGGAATACTACAGCAACAACAGCTTGATTCAGGCAGTACCCCGACGAACTCAACTCAACGTGTTCTTCTGAACATTCTATAATGCTTACCGACACTGCCACCGTTTAATCCCGACAGAGCAACAACCTGGTTCAAAATGGTGAACAAATTGTTTGACCATTACAAACTCGACGAGTGAACCAGGTATCTGTGCCTCATCAACCACGTGCACGACCAAGAGCATTTGATTGATGACCCGGTCAATGCCCCGGACTCATCTACCCGGTACACTCTAGCCAAAAAGACAGTTCTACATTGCTTTGCACACACAACTGAGGCAGCAAGACAGCAAGTGCTCCACAATGAGCAATTAGGCAATGACAAACCTTTCCAGCTCTGGAGACGGCTACGTGCCCAGGTCAGCGCTGATGTATTCTCTGACACAGCTGTCCTCGCCATCTGATCAGATAAACTATCTCCTCATATCCGCTTTGCTCTGGCTCAAAGGTCTCCTGAACCTGTCGAGCCAAGAATGACAGTTGCTCACAAGCTTCACGATGCATCACTGCTCCATTTTGCCAGCCGCTGCCTACCTGACAAGTCTCAGGTTCAGGCTCATCGCCCTGCGGCCGGATGTGGCCGGGGCTGTACTGTGCTGACCATTCTGCTCACTCCGGGAAGCAGTAAAAAAGCAACTGGGACGCCACCGGCTCCGCCATGGTCATGCCCCCTCCTGCAACCGAACCTGCTGCGGCCACCGAACCTTGGGCACTGCCACTGGCAACGAACTTTCCGCAGGAAATGCAACTGCTCTACCCGTACTGTTACTTCCACACACGGTCTGGTGAGGCGGCACGCATCTGCAGACCACCCTGCTACTTCCCAAATGCCAATCGCAGGTAGGTCTGGGTGCCGCCTCCTGCGCACAACATGACAGGCACCCTCCAGTGCTCCATTCTGTCTGGGAACGACCGGATAATTGCGGACAACTTTACATTAAAGACATTTCGTGGGGATACCTTTTCCTAGTGGACACAGGCGCCGATGTTTCACTGCTGTCTACATCCTTAGCATCGTCGAACATCTGCCCTCATCATACTTCACTGCAAGCCATGAATTCAACTACACTACAATGCTTGGGTTCAACTTCCCACGTCTTCTCACTCTCCGCAAATTGCAAACTTGAGTGGACTTTTTTGGTGTGACAAACCTATAATAGGCATTAACTTCTTGCAACACTACAGATTTTCACCGGTCCTAGTGCATAACACCGTGTTTCATCATCTGTCCAAGACTCGCTTCCCCAGCGCTCCATCGAGCAACCCCCACCGTGAACAACAGTCCAGGCCCATCTCATCCATACATACATGCTCGTCTCTGTCAACGACGTTACAATAAACCACGCACAAGTGCCTTGTCAATCTGGAACACGTCGCTTGCCTATGCAAGGAAAACTTCGAGCTCTCCCTCCGGCTCCACAAAACACAGCTCCAGCTCTCCAATGCAGCAATTGAGCCTCTGTTTGTTTACCTCCTGCTACCCCTCGAAACTGTGCTATCAAGACTGCCATAACGTGTACTGGCAGTTCCACAGGGCCACACCCTCCTAACATGGCACCGTTTGACACTCGGCCGGACACAAGTGCTCATGCGCGACAAGTGTCAATGTTCCCGAACTGATTTCTCCTACCCCGCCCCTTGCAGACGGCACCTCGTACTGTGCAACTTCAGCTCGTGCACGCCACCGTGCGACCACCACTGACAACACAAACAGTGCACTGGCGCCAAGCGTTAGGCTGCAACCGTGCTGCCACAGGCCGTGCCCTCAGACAGTGGCTCACTTATGTCTCACGAGCTCTACCGAGCTTACCAATCAGACCACGGTGACACTACTTCGGGATGGCGGCCATCTTGTCGCGTTGACTACTGGGCCACTTTGTCGCCTCGGCTTCTGTCGGATCCGCCCAGTGGCTCTGAACACGACGACCACGCCTTGCATGCCTCCTGCCCGCCACGCATTGTAAACAAACTGCCTCCCATCCCTCCCAGAACATTTCCGTCATCACCAACGACATGGCTCAAAAGCTTCGCCTCATGTCAGGTCCCCTGATCTACAGTAAACCACGTCGACTATGTTTCGAGTGCCTCTCCGACCTTAAAAATCAGATTTCTGAACTACTAAGCTCCGGCATCATTGAACCCTCTGCCAGAAGCTGCTCTACACCCATACATATGACACCCAAGAAAGACAGGTCATGGGGCATGTGCGGAAACTACCGTCGACTAAACGCATAAACAATTATGGACACCTACCCCGTACCCAACATTGCCGACTTTGCCAGTTCCCTCACAGGTGCGACCACGTTCTCTATCATTGATTGCAAATGGGCCTATCACCAGATCCCCATGGCACCTGAAGACATTGAGAAGACAGCAAGCACCACCCCAATCAGGCTATTTCAGTTTCGATTCGTGCCCTTCGGTCTTAAAAACGCAACCCGGACCTGGCAACGCTTCATCAACAAAGTGCTATTCAATCTAAAATTCTGCTTTGCATATCTTGATGACATTCTTGTGTTCAGCTCCTCCATCGAGGACAACATTTGACATGTGCAAACTTTTATGAACACTCTCACGGCTGCAGGCATTGAGACCAACCAGGACAAATTGCAGCTACGTCAACCCGCTGTCACTTTTCTTGGTTTTCGGGTCACTGCCGACGGCATTTCACCACCCCCTGAGAAAGTACAAATAATACTAAACCTAACCAGACCTTTGTCATTAAAGAGGTCTGGTGCTTTCTGGGGACAGTTAATTATTATCGCCGACATCTACCTCAGGCTGCGGAGATTCGGCTCCACTGACAGACGCCTTGGCAGGAACCAACACTTCTGGATCTCGGCCCGTTCCATGGACCCCTGCTATGACTGACTCAAGAATCTTCTTGTCATCAAGGCCTGTACCATCTCACATCCTCATCCCAATGCACTGCTTTTCGTCACCACAGATGTGAGCAATACTGCCTCTGCAGTTCTTCTCGTGCAAGCTCACCAATGCACAACGGAAATATTCCGCGTTTGACTGGGAGTTGCTCTCGGTCTACGAAGCAATTAAGCATTTTAAGACTGACATTGAGAGATGCCCTTTCTATTTTTTAATGGATGACAAACCCCTAGCTGCAGCTATTACAAACCCGCCAGCTGACCCGCCTCCTCGCCGCTTCAGATACATGGGCTTCATATCTCAGTTCACCACCGATGTCAGACACATAAAGGGTGCTGACAATATAGTTGCTGATTTCCTTTCATAAGTCAATGCCATCCATTCACTGTTAGACCTCTCTGAACTGCCTAACCTACAACCCGCCGATGAGGAAACACAAAACCTGGTTTCAGACTCTACTTCTTCACTGCACTTCGCCCGCACCACCTTCCCTGGCATTTCTGGTGACGTCTGGTGGGATGACAGTATGGGCACATTATGCCCCCTCATCCCAACCACACTCCATCGAGCTGTCTTCAACACATTGCATAATTTAGCCCACCCCGGTGTTTGTGCATCCACTCACCTCGTAGCGGAGCGCTTTGTGTGGAGAAATGTCAACAAGAACTGCCAGAAATAGGCATGCTCCTGCGTCGCGTGCCAACGCTGCAAAGTACACAAGCACACTTCACCCCCCCTCGGCGCCTTTTCGATCCCTTTTGGGTGTTTCCAGCATATTCATATTGACATTGTTGGCCCCGTCTCCTCCTCTAACAGCTTTTGTTATGTTCTCTTGTCTATCGACGGAAAAACTCGCTGGGTCGAGGCTGTGCCCCTCCCCAATATTATGGCAGAAACCGTTGCTCGAGCTTTCGTCAAGTCAAGGGTATCATATTTCGGATGTCCAGCTAATATCACGACTGACCAGGGCAGACAATTTGAGTCGGCCCTGTTCGGCGCATCCTTACCACAGCATATCACCCGCAAAGTAACGGGCCAGTTGAGGGCTGGCACCGCACTTTCAATGTTGCTCTTCAATGGCACGACTCTCTATGGATGGAGGCTCTTCCCCTTGTGCTACTCGACATTCATGCGATTTATAAGGAAGACCTCAAATGCACAATAGCCGAGTTTGTATATGGCCAGAACATTGTTGTCCCTGGCGAACACGTGAGCCCTTCCATTTCTCTCTCTCAGTCTGACTTACTTTCCTTCATGGACTGCGTCAGACGCCACTTCATCAACCTCCATATCCCTCCGCCTGCCGGCCATGGCCCCCCCCCCCCCCCCCTAAGGTTCAAGTCCCGAAATCTCTGGACAATTGTGAATACATCATGTTCCGAGATGACACTGTCCCCTCCAACCTCCTTATACTGGCCCATACCGAGTTCTCCGCCACTCAGCCAACAACTATGACATCGAGATGAAAGATTCAGCTGTTACAGTCTCTCTCGACACACTTTAGCCTGCTCATGTCGAGCCTTCTTCTACCCCCCTTCAGGCCATGACCATGCCACTCACTGTCGTGGCTCGCGACACTCCGATCACTCCCTCCACGTCGGACTTACTCACTCCATCGAGTGACTTCCAGTTCCAATCATTGAGCTTTCCGATCTCGCCCTCTACTCCAGTCTCACACACTCCGTCGAGTGACCACATGCTCCCCACATCGAGCTTACCTACGATCACGCCCTCGCGCCACCCCCTTCGCTGGTCCCTTCGATCTCTCCACCATCGTCTGCTTTGCCCTGTTGATGTTGAGAGGTTTCTCACCCCTCCCCCCACCCCCCCCGTTTTGAACGTGCCCTCACTCAAGATGTTTATGCCTGTCACCCCCGGACATAATCCACGACATCTCAATAATACTGTGCGATTATACACTGTTCGTTGTGTGTTTCTCTTCATCCAGTGCTCACGACACGACCTCCGCCATTCTCTGCCACCTGGTGAAATATGTTCCCCTCCCGCCCGATGTCAACCTGGACATGCTGGTCTTGATCTTTGTTCTTGGCCATAGCATTAAATAAGTTTTGCTCATACATTAAAAAAAATCACAACTAAATAACAACACAGTCAGGTCAAATAAAATGGGTAGGGTACACCTGTTCATTATAAAGCCAAATGACAAGTGTTTAACCTACTTTAAACAGGACTCAGTATTTACAAATGTAGCTAACAATGTTCTTATAAAAACACAGATTTAATCAAATAAATAATAAATTATTAATATGAAATAAGCAAAGTTGTTTGGTAAGACTGAGGAGATGGTAGCTTTTTTCACAGCAACAGCTTCCTTTCTAATTGACTTGATTGAATTTATTTGGTATAATCATGAATAGCAGTAAAAGGTATAGTGAACTACATTGTTAATACAACGCACAGAGTAAGTTTCTGTGAGTTTCTTGTCTTTTGTTACTTTTATCTTGGCTTGTTTGTCCAGTGGACAGTCTCTTTCTTAATGGTATCTGTGAAGCATGATGAACCAATGTACAAATATCTGTTTCAAGGTACCAAATTAGAGAGTTGATGCACATGCTACTGTAGCCATATCTTGCGTTCTTAATATTATTTTTCCATAAACTCTTTCTTGTCTTTTTTTCAGTGATGAGGGCGATACAAGCAGTTGTTCTGAGGATGAAATGATGCATTACAAACAAGAATTCACAGATGAGTGTTATCAGTCATTGTCAGTACCACCTCCATCTCCTGTCCTTCCTCACCGAGAGCATCACAAAACAGCAAACAAAGTAAGATAAAATTAATATTAATAATATATTTGATTTATCTGCTACAAAATTTTACATTAATTTCATAATAATATCTGTTCTTAGGAAAGATCAGTTCCTGAGAAAACAACTCCTTCACCTCAAAGAAAAGTACTTCAGGTGGGTGAAAAAAGTTTATGTGCTTGACTGTGTAAATATCATAGTCATAACGTATGCTCATGATGTGCTTCACATTTTTAATTTCAGTGTTATTTCTTATATTGTGTTATAAAAGAGCTAGAAAAAAATGGCCATATTGATACTGTGTGGATAAAACTATTATTAATGGTAATAGATATTAGTATTTACTTATTTTTCACTCATAGACAATGCACATTGTATGACTGTTGTCCAATGTATGTACAATAGCTACATGCTTCATAACATGCAGAGGTAAAAGCCAAAACACATATATTTACTAGGTGAGAAATCCAGCATTGTCCAGGTACTTATTTACTGCTATCTCCAAGTCTTTGCATGTGTGAAATTTATTTTCAACTTGTAAAGCTTCTTTGTATACAATGTTTGAAGTAGTATGATTGGGAACTTGAACATAGACTTCGTTTGCTTCACTAACACAGAGAGCCACTTAGAGCTGTCTGTGTGAGAAGCAACTGACTCAGACTCACATCCAAAACACGCCAAGCCTGCCTTGTGCTTTGTTTACAGTCAGGGCATAACATAAGCTCAGCAGAAATTGCTCACATTTAAAGCAAAATTGATAGGAATAAATGGAATTCAGTGTTATAAAAACTCACTCACCTTCACCTCTTCCTATCAAAATTTCCTTTTCTATGATGTTACATTGGACACAAGAAACTAATGGTGAAGGATTCTGAGGAGCAATATCATTCATGTGGCTCTTGATCAGAGTTACGTTGCTTTCACTCTTGGAACAAGTTTCCAAATGGTGAGTTAAAGCCTGATGTTCATGAGCTACAGCAAGTCTCATCTCATGATCATCATCAGATTCTTGAGAATACGTATTCATCAATAGTTTAGCCTTTCTGGTTTGTTCAGGAAGATTTGATTGTTTTCTAGGCATTGCTATTCATAAACAAAATGAACTCATAGTGTAGTGACTAGGCACCCAAATCACAAAGCAAACTTAATAAAACCATTTTTACTACCAAAGAATGTAAATAAAACCTATCAAAAGAAGCAAATCAAAGTTGTTAAGTATTTCATGCAAAAAGCTTAATCAGAAAATCCATATACACTACCCAAGTAAATTAAGTTTTTGTTTGTGTTCTTAAGTTAAGATTGTGAGCACAATTTTGATACTGATGTAAACTCCCAAAAATACATCTGTCACTCAGTTTAAAAAATGTAACAGTTTCATCTATTGGTTGTTTGGTGTAGTATGGAGTGATGATTAAACACGTGCACTAAACTCAGCCTCCAAGTTTAGATAAAATTTCAGTTACAATATCTCTTTTTTGCAATGATCCAGTTTTGATAAATAAAGTGCATACATTGCCACAACACACGGTCTAGTTACCTGTGAAAATCTCTTGATAATTCGTCTTGTACTTTTGGAGATTAGCATGTTCAAACAGATGACATGGTATAGTTAGATAAAGCTTTAAACCACTTTTTTTTCTCTTGTGATCCAATTTTGGTGAAACAAAGACTGTACATTGCCCCAAGTTCCAGTGAAGGTACCTGTGAAAATCCCATGAAAATTTGTGTAGCAGTATCTGACATTAGCATTTTCAAAGACAGCAAACACAAATGACAGTTTTACAGTTTTATTGATAATAGAGATATGGCCATAATATTTACATGGAAACAGAACAAATGCACCAAATTCTTATGTCACAGCATACTGTTTGATACAGAAAAAACCCTGATGGTTCTTTACAGTTTACAAAAACAAAACTCACTATCATTATCATCAGCTTCCTTTCACAGATTAGGCTATCACCTGTTCTAAACTCACAAGCAAAATCATTCCCTCCTTTTCTGGGGTCTTCCAATATCTCTTTTCCCATTTGGCTTGTAGTTCAGGTTCTTCTGGGGAATTCTGTGACCTGTAATTCTTATGAGTTGTTTTCTCCTATCTTCAGAATTTTTTCATGCATCAGTATATTTATATTGAAAATATTTCTGTTCTAATTACTGTCTTCATTTCTTATGATGTCTCTTCTTGTGGAATTCTCTGTCCTTCTTATGAACCTCATCTCTCATCTCATCTCATCTCATCTCATCTCTCTCACAATAACACAAGAACCAACCACCATCACATTACAGAATGTCATGATGGTCTGAGGCTGAATGTAAAAATAAAGGTGAAGATAATATACTACTTGAGTAACACCCAAAAAATTTTGACAAAAAAGTGTTTGCACCATCCCTCAATTTCATTTACATTTTCCTGCCTAATCTTCCTTCGCCTTATACCAAAATCTGGAGACGAGAAGGTCCATCAGTTTGCTTGTAAAGGCTGTTAGTTCTTTTATGCGCTATATGTTTAGTGGCAATCTGTTATAAAATAAGCTCCCTGCATTTACAAGTTTTCTGTCTGCTATTTTAAGCCTTTTGCTGTGAAAATGGCTGTTCTTCCTAGTTCTTGAGTTGTGTTCGCGGACATCCCTTTTTAATGATGATACTTAAATTAACATTAAACAGGTAATTTTTTCATATATGCACAAATTAGGGACAGTTAATATTTTTTACTATTTAATTTATTTTTACAGGATTCCTGAGGTGTTAGTTTTCTTATTTATCTTATCGCTTTCTTTTGAAGGTTTAAAATTCTCTTAATATGTACATCTTTTGCTTCTCTCCATATTTTTACACAATAAAATGCATGTGGAAGTATCAGTCCATAATACATTGTAAGTATTGACTTGGGCATTTGCTTCATTAGAAACATTTGAGCTTATTTTTGAGCAGATCTTGTCAAGGTGGTTTTCCCATCAGAAGTTTGTTTATTTCTATTCATAAGAAGTTATTATGGTCCACATCTTCTAGGACTGTGTCCCTAATGCTAAGAATAAAATCCTTTGTTTGTTAGTTCTGTTTGTTTGAAATTTAGTGTCTGTTGTTTTCTTTTTGATTATGAATATGTTATTTTCTCTGAAATATCTTTCTGCCATTTGCATATCCTCACTAGCTCTCATTTCAAGATCCTTTACTGAGTTGCTACACATGTTTTCAGTACATACAGCAGATGACATGCCATTTGTGTACAAAATAAAGAGTAAAGGTCCCATACGAAACCCTGAGATACTCTGTAGTTTACCTTTAGAAAGTCAGAGTAGATTTTTTTCCCACAGAATTCACAAGTTTATTTTTTACTGGCTATGCACCCATTTTTCACAATGGAAGTTAAAGGAGGTCATTTCCTTACCACCACTTCTTGGGATTCTGTACATTAGTTGGTAAAAATGGAACCTATATAGGAGAACTTTGATATCTGGCTCTTGCTGCATTGGCACATATATATGGTGTCTGTTACCTTCGACATGCATATCTTAAAAAAATAGATGCCCTACCTATACAAAAGATAAGTAAAATACTAGCTTTTTTTGATCAACACTTGTATGTTAATCTACTGGGTGTTGTTATGCCTGAGCAATGATGCTGTGTACTTACTGCTGTTTTTTCAGTTTTCAATGTTTTCTGAATCCTTAAGCAGATATTATGGTGTTAAGTATCATTTTAACATGTTCAAGTCAGCTGTGGTGTAAACTTTTCTGGTTAAATAATATGTATGGCTTGTGAAGTCATCACAGTAGATATTTTTCCACTGTGCAGCTAGTCCATGATTGAAAGTGGTAGTGGATAAATTTATTGTAAGATAGAACATCACACATTTCTCCAAGTATCACACATTTCTCCAAGTATATTGATGCTATTGACAGTTGCTGGAAAAAAATTTTTGATTTATTTGTACAGGTAAGATTGTGGTGCATAATTCTGTCATTCATGTAGACT
Source organism: Schistocerca piceifrons (assembly GCF_021461385.2). Lineage (NCBI taxonomy): Eukaryota > Metazoa > Arthropoda > Insecta > Orthoptera > Acrididae > Schistocerca > Schistocerca piceifrons. The sequence goes on along the minus strand of NC_060140.1, from coordinate 716,900,237 downwards.
TCAAAACATTCATCTGTCACTAAGGTAAAATAATTTGCCACAGCAAATCTATAGAATTTCATTTAATTGTCCTTTGCTCTCTTCAGCAATTTACCTGTAGCATACCTCTTCATTATTTAACTCACATTTCCAGAAAGTAGTGTAAAATTAAAGTTGTTGTTTCAGAAACTCTGCACTATTGTTTTCATTTACATACAGTTGCGTATAGGCCAAATTTGTGGAATCATATTTTCGTGTTTATCTGTAACTTAACTATTTAACTGACTTATTCTTACTAAACTATTACATTTATCACGAGTGAAAAGTGCTTGACTTGCTGTAGAATAATTCGGTCGGGGCTTTGGTATGACAGGTGCTATAGTTTTTTCCATGTGGGTGACTGTAGTGGCGTGGGAATAGGGGAAGTAAATGAGACTCATCAGTGGTTTTGTAGGATATGTAGTAGAGATAGGAAGGTACTAGAACAGGAGGGGAAACTTGCCACCCTTCAGGCTGAGTTAGACAAGACCAGGGGAGATCTTGACAGGTTAAGGAGGGAGAATGGTAAAGAGAGGTGGGAAGTGGCAACAGCCAACAGGAGGAACAGGTGTAGAACTTTGTCTGACGGCTTCATGGTGAATGTGGAAAATAGATTTGACCTGTTGCTCCAGTTAGAAGATGGTGAACCTCAAGCAGTTGCAGGTGTAGACAGGGCACAACAAACTTTCAGCATCAAAATGAAAAGTAAGAATGTAGGGAAATCAGAAAAGAGAAAGAAAGTGTTGTTGTTAGTTAGTTCCCAGGGAAGAGCTGTTGGCCAACTTTTGCAGGATGAACTAGGATGATAGTGCTCAGAGCCATTTGAACTATTTTGAACTAGGATCAGAATACCAGGTCACCAATTTTTTTAAAACCTAGTGCTGGTCTAGAGCAGGTGACAGAGTTTTTAGGATCACTTTGCAAAGATTTCACTAAGGAAGACAACGTAGTTATAGCGGGTGGGCCAGGTAATAGTATTGACAGAGATCCTGTATACAGTATAGAGTGTGACCTGGCAAAGATTACATCAGCATCGAAGCATATTATTGTTGAGTTTGTATCTGTTATTAGATGCCATATTAAGTGTATATTGAGCACCTGCAGGTAACTTTAATCTCTTCATAAACCACCTTGAAGCTGTACTGGCCCATTTAACAACCACAAACAGAGAAATAGCGGTTGCTGGTGACTTCAACGTAGATTTCCTTAAAGACTCTCCCAATAAGAACTTATTTGAGTTAGTTACACTATCATTCAGCTTAATTCCCACTGTAAAGTTCCCCACTTGGATAACCAATTTCTCACAAACAACAATTGATAATATCTTTATAGAAAAGTCCAATGAACAAAATTATATTACAAAATCAATAGTCAATGGCCTCTCAGATCATGACGTGCAGTTCCTTCTGTTAAATGTTAACACTGAACAGGATATAAAATCTGTTAAGTCTGAGCTCAAGAGGATAATCAATAAGCCAAAAATTGATTATTTTCACACACTCCTCAGAGACATTCACTGGAGTGATGTTTACAGTTCTCAGGGCATGAATGAAAAATATAACACTTTTGCTAATTAAGTGCTTACCTTATTTGAACACTGTTTTCCCCCAAAACTAACCAAGGTTAGAGCAAAGTCTACAAAAACGCCATGGATTACTCAAGGAATAGAGGTATCTTGTAAAACAAAAAGAAAACTGTATCTGTTAATCTGAAACAGTTCCGATGTTGATGCTACAGCACATTACAAGAAGCACTGCACAAAATTAAAGACTGTGATATGGACATCAAACAAATATATCACAAGGAAAAGTCATATTAGATAACAAAATAAAGACAATATGAGATATAGTGAAGGAGGAGACCGGTAGAACCAGACATGAAGAGGGACAAATAGCATTAAGAGTTAATGATACATTAGTGACAGATGTGTATAGTGTTGCAGACCTTTTTAACAAACATTTTCTAACTGATACTGAAAAGATGGAGTTGTCAGTTTCTATAGGTGCTACTGTGAAATATCTCAGACCAGACATTTCAAGTAACTTCCATAATATGAATTTGACCCTCACTACTCTAGCAGAAGTAATGTCCATCATAAAATCTTTCAAATTAAGAACATCTAGTGGGTATGATGAAATATCAACACAGTTAATTAAAGAATGTGATTCTGAGTTAAGTGACATATTAAGCTATTTGTGTAACCAGTTGTATATCAATGGATTATTTCCTGAATGGTTGAAATATGATGAAGTCAAGCCACTGTTTAAGAAGGGAGACAAAGAAATTTCCATCCATTTTCACTTTGGTCAGCATTCTAAATTTTTTTAGAAAAGGTGATGTACAATCAGCTTTATAACCATCTTATCACAAATAACATACTATCAAAGTCGCAGTTCAGATTTCTAAAGGGTTCTGATATTGAGAAGGCTATCTACACTTATAGTGAAAATGTACTCAATTCATTAGACAAAAAATTGCAGGCAACTGGTATATTTTGTGATCTGTCAAAGGCATTTGACCGTGCAAATCACAATATTCTTTTAAGTAAATTACAATATTATGGTGTAACAGGAAATGCTGCAAAATGGTTCAAATCTTATATCTCTCGCAGGAAACAAAGGGTGTTATTAGGAAAGAGCTACCAGGCATCATCCAACTGGGAACTAATTACATGTGGCGTCCCACAAGGTTCCATCTTAGGGCCCTTACTCTTTCTTTTGTATATCAATGACCTTTCATCAGTAACATTACCAGATGCCAAGTTTGCTTTGTTTGCCGATGATACAAACATTGCAATAAATAGCAAATGAAGTGTAGTCTTAGAAAGATCCGCTAATAAAATTTTTGTGGACATTAATCACTGGTTCCTAGCCAACTCTTTGTCACTAAACTTTGAAAAACCACTCTACATGCAGCTCAGAACTTGTAAGGAGTGTCACATGAGTATATGCCTAAGATACGATGACAAGCAAATACAAGGAAAGGACAGTGTGAAATTCTTGGGAATACAGCTTGATAATAAATTCAACTGGAACGAGCACACCACAGAACGGCTGAAGCATCTTAACAAATCTTTATTTGCAATACGAATTGTGACAGACATTGGGGATATAAAAATGAAAAAGCTGGCATACTATGCTTACTTTCATTCCACAATGTCACATAGGATTATTTTTGGGGGTAATTCATCAACCCAAGCTAAAGTTTTTTGGGCACAAAAACGTGTAATAAATGTTATATGTGGTGTGAACTCAAGAACGTCCTGCAGAAGCCTGTTTAGGGAACTAGGGATACTAAATACTGCTTCCCAATATATTTATTCCTTAATGAACTTTGTCATTAAAAGTATATAACTTTTTCAAACCAACAGTTCAATTCATGGAATGTATACTAGAAATAAGAATAATCTTCACAGGGATTTAAACTCACTTACTCTTGTACAAAAAGGTGTGCATTATTCGGGAACATACATTTTCAATAACTTTCCAGCAGCCATAAAAAGCTTAACAACCAATGAAATTCAGTTTAAGAGAAGCCTAAAGGATTTATTGGTGGCCAACTCCTTCTACTCCATTGATGAATTTCTTATTAGAACCAACTGATTTGTGTGTTTTCTGTGTCTGTGTGTGTGTGTGTGTGTCTATATATATATATATATATATATATATATATATATATATATATATATATATATATATATATATATATATATATATATATATATATATATCGAACTTCTGCACCATTTCAGTACCGTAATGTGTTCATTGTAAATAAGTATTGTAGTAGTTCTATTATATGTTTATTACCTTATAAATAAATAAAAACATTTTTTTTTAATTCAGTGCATTAATGCGATCTTAGTAAATGAGTGTTTGTAAAATGATTCTTTCATATAGTGTTCATTAAAATAAATGATGATCATTCCACATGGGACCTGTGGAAGATACATTAGCTTATTTGTTTCAGTTGTAAATATTTATTATGTGTTATTGTTTTTCTGACATGTTCTACATCCTGGAGGACCTCCTCACTATGGATAAATTGGAATGAAAGTAAATCTAATCAGCTCTTGCAGCAGACTGACTGGAGCCCAATACACAAAGAAAGAAATGTTAATATTAAATTCAACCTGTTCACAGATGAATTCATGTCCCTCTTTGAAACAGTATTTCACAAGAAAACCATTAAAATTATTAAAATTAGCCCCATAATTGCACAATCAAACCCTGGATTACAAAAGGGATAAATATTTCATGTAATACATAGAAATGGTTATATATGTTACAAAGATGTTCTGAAGATCCTGCAATAAAAGAACACTACAGATTATATTGTAAAACCCTAAAAAGAATTATAAAGTGGTCAAAAACCTTACGTATTAAAAGTGAAATAGGCAACTCTAACAACAAAATAAAAACCGTCTGGCATGTCATCAAAAGGGAGCTGGGAAAAAAAGAGGAGGTGTATCCAGTGTAGAAATAAGACAGTGCAGTAATTTAATTAAAGAAACAAATGCAGTTGCAACAGTCTTAAATGAGCACTTTCTAACAGCTTCTGAGAAAACTGGCTGTAGGGGTTCAGTCAACGAGGCTATGGACCCTCTGAAAGGATCTTGTCCGTGCAAAATTAATCAAATGCTCACAGCCCCAGTTACAGTCAGTGAAGTGAAAAGGATCATCACTAAAATGCAAACCAAAATGTCATCTGGCTTTGATAATATCTCCACTAAGGTACTTAAACATTGTCATAATGCCATTTGTGTAATACTTTGCCGTATATTTAATGAATCCCTTCGACAAGGTACTGTCCCTGATAGAATGAAGTATGCCGATGTGAAAGCATTGTTGATGCTTCTAACTACCGCCCTATATCCCTTTTAACATGCTTCTCCAAAGTTCTCGAGAAACTGATGCATAGGAGAAAGGTAGAACACCTGAATTTCCACAAGGCTCTTAGTCGATGCCAATTTGGTTTCCAATCAGGCCTGTCAACTTATGATGCCATATTCTCCTTTACTAATAATGTTCTAGAAGCACTGAACAATAAATTGGCTTCAGTTGGTATTTTTTGCGACTTAACCAAAGCCTTTGACTGTGTGAGCCCTGAAATCCTTCTTTCAAAAGCAGCCTATTATGGTTTAACTGACAGAGTGGGAATGTGGCTCAGATCATACGTGACTGACAGAAAGCAGATGGTATTGCTGAATCATGAAGATGGCTCAATAGCTTCATCTGGCTGGGGAACAGTTAGTGTAGGCTTACCGCAAGGTTCGGTGCTTGGCCCTTTGCTCTTTCTTATTTTTATTAATGACCTTCCTCACTGTTCTAAGGCTACCACCAATTTACTCTTTTCACAGATGATACATCCCCTGTAATTGAAAAAACACCTGAAAATGATATTGCATCATCTGCCAACTTGGTGTTCCATGACCTAACTTTAAAACCCAGTTTATACATTTCCATGGGTCTCACAAAGTTCAAGATGACATAAGTCTAAGCTGTAATGATCAAGATATACATCAAGTTTATTCAACAAAATTTTTAGGCCTCCACATTAACAATCTGTTAAATCGGTCTTGCCATATTTTAGACTTGAGAAAAAGACTTAGTTCAGCAACTTATGCTCTACGTACTATAGCAACAACTGCTAATAGTGATGCTGTTAAGGCTGCTTATTTAGGCTACTTCCATTCATTGTTATTCTATGGCTTAATATCCTGGGGTAACCAACCAATGGCAAATAAAGTATTTGTAACTCAGAACAGAGCAATTTGAATTATAAGTGGAGTTACAGGAATTATTCATGCAGAAATCTTTTTAAAACACACAAAATATTAACAATGACCTCACAATATATCTTATCCCTTATGTGCTTTTCAGCTATGAACCTACACATGTACAAAACCAATACATCTTATCATGACTATGACACAAGAACAAAACATGACTTTCATGTTGACAGAAAAAACTTGAGTCTGATACAAAAGGGAGTATACTACTCAAGCATAAAGGTGTTTAATGCACTCCCATCTGACATAAAAAATCTTACCAGTGAAATGCCAAAATTTAAGAGTCAATTGAAGGAATATCTTCTGGAAAAACGTTTTACTCTCTTAACCAATTCTTTAATGTAACATTGTAACTTAGATGGAATATTTTACTTGTAATATTTGCTATTGCCACTTTGTAACTTAATACATCTTACACCAGTATGGGAATTCATGTTCAGGCAACTGGCACTAACAAATTCCTGCTAATGTATAGTTTGTAATATGGAAAATTGTGATTTATTATTTTATCATTTTATATCTCTGTATCACCATATAAAATGCTTAAGCCTGTAACTATTAACATACTTTGTTTCGTATACACCCATTGCAATTTACATTTGTTAGCATATACAAGTACGCTACTGTGTTAATTTATGTTGTGACTTGTTCCATATCCATGCAATTCTTTTGCATACTAGATCTATGGAACATGAACAAATAAATAAATAAATAATCTAATCTCAGCATCTATTGGTTTCTTGGTGTTATGAAACTGACAGTGCCATCTATTGGTTCTTTGGTGCACTAAGCCTTCACTAAGGTAAACATCCAAACTACTAAGATGGGCATAGTCTTAAAACTTTAAATTACATATTTATTTTTAAAAAACTGAGTTGTGATGAAATAAAAACTGGATGTTGCCCAAAGCTGTGTTCAAGTCACCTGCAGAAACATCATGAAAGTTTGTGTAGTAGTTTCAGGGGTAGCATGTTCAAACAGAGACACAACAGTTTTAGATAAAACTATAAATTGCAATATCTATCTCTTTTTTGTGCGTTCAACAGTTCTGTTGAGTTGGTGCTGCTACTTCACTATGCAGTTGTAGGATCTGAAGATTGGTGAGTAGGTGCTGAAGCAATTATCCTATTTGACTGAAAGCATCTATCTTTTGCCAATTTATGCTAATAGAGTACTCGAGTAAATGCTTTTAAACTAGAGTTGGAACCAGTTCATCAGTCATTAGTGTCCTTCCGCAGACTTTTCATCATTTTATTAATAATTATAACCATCCCTTCCATACCTGAAAGATAGTGTTCACGCTTTTCATATAATCCAGATGGGTTCAATTAATGTGACAGTGCCAATTTAGAAAGACATGTCTTAGGGACAACGTAAGAAAGTTCAGAGTAATAGAACCCAAATTTTTCCAGTAAATAAGTCCGCAAAAGTGCTATTTGTGAGATAACTGCGAATGTGTGTTTATGAGCTGCCACTGACTTAAGTATGAAATATTGGCCTGCTTATGTAAACTTTTCCATTAAGTCTTCATCTAATTGTGCTTGAATTTCATCCACAGTATAGCATACCTAGTATTTCATTGGGGAATGAAGTTCCATCACATTTTGGTTCTAATATGAGATGACATATAATGTCCAAGTATGGTGCAAGATGAATGGGTCAAGTAGGGCCAGTATTTTGATTTTCAAGGTCACCTGGCCTCAATCCTTTGAACTTTTCTGTCTAGGATCACCCCAAAAGTTAAGTATACAGCACTGTTATTGATACAGACAAAGAACTGGAGCAGTGAATTGTACAGTATTCTTAAAATTTATTAGATGGTGCAGGGGTGTTTGAAAGAATTCATGCCTCATTACAGAGACTGGTGCAGTATAGCATCCAGATGTGAGGACAGCACATGGAATGCCTTCTTTAATAGGTACCAGTGTACTAAACTGCAAAATGTAACATGCTGAAGCAGTACTGTATATCTTGTTAAGGTAGACCTAGAGTGAAATTTGAACCCAATTAGATGGGGTCTTTACTGAAAAGCTTATATTTCCAGTACATTTGTACTAGCCAGGACAATACTTCACAATGAAGTGTGTGGCAGCTCACAATGACCCAATAGCAATTACTTTCCAAAGTGCTCCTTTCTGGATCCATGTTTATTGGTACTTTTTGGCTTCTGTTATTGTATACTTTCAGCTCCATCAGCTTTCACTGCTAATTGTGAGACAGCTTGTATACAAATTTTGCATTTGTGTGCCTTTAATGCCCCTCTCAACTGGCTAAAGTGCTTCAAACTATTTGGTAGAGTCAAAACTTAAAAGAGAAACATGTCTCACATATAACACACCATTTCATCTAATTTTAATTTCCTGTTGGCAGTGCCTTAAATGCCAAATGTAGCAGGAATATTGATATAGCTGAACTAGTTAATAAAATAGCAGCTCTGTAATTCCAGTAGAAAGAGCTGGCAAAAAGCAATTGGATATTTAGATTTTTTTATAATATGGATTAAAAGATGCTTGCCAAAACATCAACATAATTTGAGAATATTTTTAACAATTCTAGTGACTACAGCATCTTGTCAGTGCAGTTTCAGTGGGTTAACAGTGATAAAAAACTATGTAATGTCGAGTATAGATGAAGAAGACTCCCAAATTCAGCTGTCTTGTCAACAGAATAGGACACAGCTGCTAAATTTGATATCAGTGACATAATCAGTGAGTTTTCTTCTCTCAGAGCAAGGACATGGAAAGTGAAATTTTAATAAAACAAATTCAGGGAAAGGAATGTGTTCACAATGCTAAATTATCGCCCCTTTTCTTTTATTTCCAATTAATAATGTAGTAACTAAGTAATACATAAAACTGATTGAAGTCAGTTTATGGCTTTATTCGTAAGCACTGTTACAGTTGGTGGCTGATTCAAATGCACACACACAGCGATACCACACCCAGCACACTCACACTCATATGTCCTAGTAGTAGGATACAGCACACCTCTCTCTCATTCAAAGTGGGCACCCAGGCGACGGAGCAGTTGCTGACAGCCTGATGAGAGACACATCCATCAGATACGGAGTGGCAGCTGGTACTGACAGGGGAGTGCGGGCACTGGGTCGTAGGGTTAAAACATGCTGGGACATGGACATGTCTGAGGGCGGTGGGCTTGTACAGCATCCGACAACAGCACTGGAGAGGAGGGTGCCATCCTGACCTCTGCATCGTCATCAGCAGGCAGGTCCCAGTGCAGAGGAGATGAGGTTGGTTCCATCAGTTACAGTGGCTAAGGTGATGATGATGGGGGATCTGGTGGAGGCAGTCCGACTGGAACAGTGGACTGGGCAATGGACCTGAGGCCAGAGACGGTCGAGCACCTGGCACCAGGAAGCTGGAACCCCAGGGCACCACATGTGGAGGACACAACCAATGAGACAGGGCACCTCCAAAGCAGGCAATGAAGGGCTCAAGGCAGAGGGCAAGGGGTGGGCTGTGCTGACAGGGGCCGCCCATCTGAACCAGAAGCTACTGGCAGTGAGCGGGATGCAACTGATCAAAATGGCACACTGCCAACCAATCTGCCATAATGGCATCATAAAGACAGTGTCTGTGGTGTTTGACAATAGTGGTCAGTATGCAAAAGGTCAGTGACCAAACCCTTGTGCCCACACCAGAAATCCTGGCCAGACAAACCCAACCACGGCGGATGCGGTGCAGGCCACAGAAAGTGGAGGAGCATGTGACGCCGCCAGCTGTGAAGCAGCTCAGCTGGGCACTGCTCCCCCATAGGCATGAAGTGATAACTGCTCAAAAAGTGGGGAAGGGCATCATCCAGTGAAAATCCACAACCAACTTGTTGATTTGGAACTTGAATGTAAGTGCCCTAGTGATTCCACCATGCCATCCCATCAGTAGAAAAAAACCTCCAACAGCATATGAATTGTGATGTCAGCCGACATCGATGCACACTGGAGAATGTAAGGAAACCGGGTATATCCATCCACAACCAAGAGCCAATAGGAATTCAAGAAGGAACCTGTAAAGTCTACATGAATGCATTCCCATGGCTGGTGGGGAGATGGCCAGCAAGATAGGGATGCCATGGGAGCAGCCTGTTGTCAGGCGCACTGCTTACAAGCCACAACAAAATGGTCGATTTTTCCATCAATCCCTGGCCAAAAAACGTGTCTCCTAGCTAACATTTTAGTGCACAAAGGTGTAGAAGCTTGCACTGTAATGCATCGCGAATGACTACTGTGTGAGAGAGGTCTTCAGTGGACAACAGCGAAACACCGCACAAACAGAGACCCGATACCACAAGGAACAATAGTTGTGCAGGGGGCAGAGCCTAACCTGGCAGTATATCTGGCCAGTAATTCTTCATGATAAAAGTTAGGATCAAGACCCACAGGAAGATGGAGCAAGGCAACCACATTGGCTTGTTTAGTCATAGATTGAAAATTAATTTCATAATTGTAGCAAGACAAGAACAGCACCCAGCATTGTAGGCGGGCTGCTGCCTTGTCAGCCATGGAAGGGTGAGGGTTAAAAAAGGAAATCAATGGTTAATGGTCAGTAATAAGGTGAAACTTGAAGCCAAATAAAAATCATGAAATTTCCAGAGCGCATACATAATGGGAAGAGCCTCTCTTTTCCACCTGTGAATAAAGCTGTTAGGCCAGAGTGAGAGATTTAGAGGCAAAAGCAATAGGTTGTTCAGATCTGTTGGCATATTGGTGTGCTAGTACACATCCAAGGCAATACTGTGAGGTGTCAGTCACAAAAACTACATACTGGTTCAGAGAGAATGTAGCTAAACAAGGAGCTGAGAGTAGTTAAGATTTCAACATCTGAAAAGCACCTTCGCAATCCGGGCTCTAGGAAAAAGGTACATTCTTGTGTAACAAGGATGCGACAGCTGTGCCAATGTGGCCATCCCTGGCAGGTATTTATGGTAGTAGACTGTCTTCCCTCAGAAGACCTGAAGCTCCTTAGTGGATGAGGGGCAAGGCATAGACGTAACAGTAGAGATGTGGTCTGGCAGAGGGCAAACCCCATCCCACGAGATCTCAAACCCAAAATAAACAATAGAAGGTTGAAAAAAATTGAGATTTTGCAAGGTTACAGAGTAAGGCTGTGGACAGTAAAACAGAAAACAAGGTGCACAAATTCCGCAAGTGACTGGCCATGGAGGAGCCCATGACGACAGTATCATCCAGATAATTAATGCAACCCAGGACATGCATAGTCAACTGATCTAAAAATCGTTGAAAAATAGCAGAGGCACTTGTCACTCCAAAGGTAAGGCACAAATGTTGATAGAGACCAAAAGGAGTATTCAAAACCAGGACTTACCAAGACAATTCGTCCACAGAAACCTGCAGGTAGGCTTCAGACAAATCAATTTTAGAGAAGTACTGGCCACCCAGAATTTTTACCAACAGTTGTTCCTGGCATGGGAGATAATATGTACACTCCTGGAAATTGAAATAAGAACACCGTGAATTCATTGTCCCAGGAAGGGGAAACTTTATTGACACATTCCTGGGGTCAGATACATCACATGATCACACTGACAGAACCACAGGCACATAGACACAGGCAACAGAGCATGCACAATGTCGGCACTAGTACAGTATATATCCACCTTTCGCAGCAATGCAGGCTGCTATTCTCCCATGGAGACGATCGTAGAGATGCTGGATGTAGTCCTGTGGAACGGCTTGCCATGCCATTTTCACCTGGCTCCTCAGTTGGACCAGCGTTCGTGCTGGACGTGCAGACCGCGTGAGACGACGCTTCATCCAGTCCCAAACATGCTCAATGGGGGACAGATCCGGAGATCTTGCTGGCCAGGGTAGTTGACTTACACCTTCTAGAGCACGTTGGGTGGCACGGGATACATGCGGACATGCATTGTCCTGTTGGAACAGCAAGTTCCCTTGCCGGTCTAGGAATGGTAGAACGATGGGTTCGATGACGGTTTGGATGTACCGTGCACTATTCAGTGTCCCCTCGACGATCACCAGTGGTGTACGGCCAGTGTAGGAGATCGCTCCCCACACCATGATGCCGGGTGTTGGCCCTGTGTGCCTCGGTCGTATGCAGTCCTGATTGTGGCGCTCACCTGCACGGCGCCAAACACGCATACGACCATCATTGGCACCAAGGCAGAAGCGACTCTCATCGCTGAAGATGACACGTCTCCATTCGTCCCTCCATTCACGCCTGTCGCGACACCACTGGAGGCGGGCTGCACGATGTTGGGGCATGAGCGGAAGACGGCCTAACGGTGTGCGGGACCGTAGCCCAGCTTCATGGAGACGGTTGTGAATGGTCCTCGCCGATACCCCAGGAGCAACAGTGTCCCTAATTTGCTGGGAAGTGGCGGTGCGGTCCCCTACGGCACTGCGTAGGATCCTACGGTCTTGGCGTGCATCCGTGCGTCGCTGCGGTCTGGTCCCAGGTCGACGGGCACGTGCACCTTCCGCCGACCACTGGCGACAACATCGATGTACTGTGGAGACCTCACGCCCCACGTGTTGAGCAATTCGGCGGTACGTCCAACCAGCCTCCCGCATACCCACTATACGCCCTCGCTCAAAGTCCGTCAACTGCACATACGGTTCACGTCCATGCTGTCGCGGCATGCTACCAGTGTTAAAGACTGCGATGGAGCTCCGTATGCCACGGCAAACTGGCTGACACTGACGGCGGCGGTGCACAAATGCTGCGCAGCTAGCGCCATTCGACGGCCAACACCGCAGTTCCTGGTGTGTCCGCTGTGCCGTGCGTGTGATCATTGCTTGTACAGCCCTCTCGCAGTGTCCGGAGCAAGTATGGTGGGTCTGACACACCGGTGTCAATGTGTTCTTTTTTCCATTTCCAGGAGTGTATTAACGATCAACTCCACATTGATGGTAGTACTGAAGTCGCCACAGAGGGGAAATTTCCCTGATGGTTCCAAACTACAACTAGCAGAGAACCATTTACTACCCATAACAGGATGCACTACCCCTAGAGATTAAAGTCTATCCAACTCTGTTTTCACTGTATCTTTCAGGGTGAATGGAATAGGATGTGCATGACAAAAATTAGGCTGAGCCATGGATTTTAAAGAAATATGAGCAGAAAAATTCATAGCGCACCCTACTCCTTTCAGAACAAGTCTGAAAACTCCTCACACACTGTCTCCAATTGAGAATACAGTATGTGATTGGACACAAGGTGAACAGCATCAGTTATAGAAAACCCAAATGTCTGAAATGTGACCATCCTGAAGAAGTTCTCAAACCCACCACAAATGTAATGGAACAAGCCACTGATTTGTAAGAGGCAGTTGTCATAAATTGTCCCAACAGCACCATGTTCTGTTTGTTATAACTGACCAGGTTATGTCTGACAGGTGTTAATGACGGTGAGCCTAAACTCACATAGGTTTAAGAATTTAGTAATGTCATTGCAGCACCTGTGTTGACCTGTAGCCAGAGCACATGGCAAAAAAAAAATCTTAACAACTTCAGAGAAGTCACAACCATTGAAATCACACAATATATGTGCATGTCCCTATCCTGAGACCTCTCGGCAAATGACACAAGGAAGGAATGTGGCCTTTCTTCTGGCAAGCATTACAAGTAGCCCGGCAATTATGGAATGCAGAACATCTGTTCTGGACAAAACAGAAAGTACAAGAAGGTAAAAGAAAGTTACCCATATGGAGCAAAAAGCAGGTGGCTGGAGGACTGGTGGGATGGTACCCTGTCCATTAATAGAACCTGACAAAGTGGTCGCTGTCAAAATAAGCTGTTCAGTCAGGGCTGGTAGCATCATGTCCATAATGAATAAACCTGATAAAACTGCCCTTAAAGTTTGCACACCTGGGAACCATTCAAAAGTTGTCGTCAGTTGTGTAGTAACCAAGTAATACACAAAACTGATCCAAGTCACAAAAATATGGCTTTATTCATAACCTCTGGACTATCATGAAAATAGCCTCTCGGGACTCCACAAGACACAGTGCAACTGATGTTGCCAGCAGACGGTGTGGCGGAGACAACGCCACATGCATGCCTGCCCAGGTCCAGTGGCCAACCCATGCTGGTACAGCTGGCAGCCAATTCATGCGCACACACGAGGTGACACCACACTCAACATACCCACACTCACGGGATACAGAAAATAATTTAACACCATTAAGAATTTTGTAATACACCTTTTCTTGGCTACCCATGTGTGTTGGCCTCATTTGGCTTTTTAGGCGCCTTATTCAGTTAGTGCTCACAGGGGGAAGAGGACCTTTGTTTAGCTAAAGCTGATAAGCTGCAGTTTTCCTAATCCTACTACATGGTGGCGTCTGGAGCCTACATGGCCTGGCATACCACCACCAAGAGTGCATGGATTCTTGTTGCGGCCACGAGTGTGGCTTTGCGCAATGCTATGGAAGCTTCAAGGATGGGATTTGTAATTTATTTACTACAATGATACATATAGTTTGTTGTGTGCCATATTTTTCTACTGTATAGTTTGTGTAAGCCTTATTAGTCAGTAACACCTCATTTTTGCTAATGAAATCTCCATTATACATTTCTGGAATTTGTGTAGAAAAAATTGCAGAATTGTGGCCTTTTTTTGGGTGGTGGGGGAGGGGGGAGGGGGAGGGAGGGGGGAGGCTGCAGTCCTGCTCTGGCAGTTCTGCTAAGGGCAGGGGATCAACTCAGTATGGCCCCAGGTCAAAGTATGCATTTGATAATTTCTTATGATCATACCACCTCAGTTTTGTTTGTTATGAAACTTGCCATTGCTGTCTTTGTGAATCTCACCATTCTGAAGCCAACCTAAGATTCATTTAATATGTTTCATTTTTCTGTGAAGTTCGTCATCCTATCCTTAATGTGTCTCTATTATTTTAGACCAAATAGTGCAATAGTTATGAGTCTGTATTCTTTTGGGGCTTCTTTGTGCTCTCTTTTAAATAATGGTACTACCTTGTCCCTCTTTCGGCATTTTGGGAAAAGTCCATTCTTCACTTCAAAATTTACCAAAAATGTCAGAGGCTTCATAAGACATTTAGTATAGTATTTTCCCATGTTTGCTGGTATACCAGCCAATTCCTTTGTTAGTTTGTTTCTTAGTTCTCTAATATTTTTTGAAACTTCCAAATCATGTTTGAAATCTGAATAAACTCTCATGCATCCTTTCACTACTATTCATCCTCTTTGTTAGTACTATGTTTTGTTTGATAATTTCTCAGCTATGCCTACATAGTTCTGACTGAAGGTACTGCACACGTCTCATAGATCTGTCTTGCTTCCTCTGCTTGTTCATATTTTATTTGTACTCTTTAAGAAATGTGATTCTTTTGTATCCTCTTTATGCAGGGTGCCCCAGGAACAATGGTAAATGTTCAGCGATATGACAGGAACAATAATTTGAAGAAAAAACCTTCATATGAACATATGCCCTATTCTGAGTGTTTTTCTTTATTCTCTGTGTGATTTAGTCATTGTCATTGTTTACAATGTACCACAATAGTAAAGAGGAAGTTGACACAAACAGTTTGTTATGTGACACTTTTGGTCTATCGGGGTAGGGAACTACCTCAAATTGGCTACAAAAACTACATATGAGGCCTGTCAAAAAGGAAAATGTATCTGTCAACCAAGAATAGCTCCAATGGTGATGATTTAGCTAATACAAGGAATACTGTAAAATATTAAAAAAAGTAATTCAGACATCTAAACAAATGCACTATGAGAAGAAGATAGCAATGTCAGGGAACAAAATAAAAACAATATGGGATATAGTGAAAGACGAGACTGGTAGAACCAGAAAGGAACAGGAGCAAATAGCACTAAGGGTAGATGACACATTAGTAACTGATGGACATAGTGTGGCAAATCTATTTAACAAGTGCTTTATATCCGTTACTGATAGAATGGGATTGTCAGGATCAGTAAATAATGCCCTTGAATATCTGAAACTAGTCTTTACAAATAGCTTCAGGTACATGATATGTCACTCACTTCACCGAAAGAAATAACTTCCATAATAAAATCTTTAAAAACAAAGCATTCTAGTGGTGACGATGAAATATCAACAAAGTTAATTAAGGCATGTTCTTGTGAGTTTAGTACAATTCTAAATTACTTGTGTAACCAGTCAGTTATAACTGGAACATTTCCTGACTGGCTAAAATATGCAGATGTTAAGCCTCTATTCAAGAAAGGGGATAAAGAGATACCATCAAACTACAGACCAATTTCACTTTTGCCAGCATTCTCAAAAAGTTTAGAAAAAGTAATGTACAGGCAGCTTCTCAACCATCTGACCACAAATAACATATTATCAAGAACACAGTTTGGATTTCTGAAGGGTTCTGATATAGAGAAGGCTATTTACACCTACAGTGAAAATGTACTTAATTCATTAAATAACAAGTTACAAGCAGCAGGTATTTTCTGTGATTTGTCAAAGGCATTCGATTGTGTGAACCACAATATCCTTTTAAATAAATTAGAATTCTATGGTGTCACGGGCAGTGCAGCGAAATGGTTCAAGTCATACCTCGCTAATAGGAAACAAAGGGTGTCAGTGCAAGGGACTAGTGAATTAAGTCATCAGTCATCATCAGAATGGGAAGAAATTACATGTGGTGTCCCACAAGAATCTATCTTGGGGCCATTGCCTTTTCTTGTGTACATTAATGATCTCTCATAAGTTACACTGCCAGAAGCAGAGTTCGTTTTGTTTACAGATGACACAAGTATTGCAATAAATAGTATGTTGAGTGTAGTTCTAGAAAGATCTGCTAATGATATTTTCATGGATATTAATAAATGGTTTAAAGCCAACTCACTGACATTAAACTTCGAAAAGACTCACTATATGCAATTCAGAACCTGTAAGAGGTTTCCTCCCACTATATGCATAAAGTATGAAGAAGAGCAGATAGAAGAGCTTGACAGTCTTAAATTCCTGGGATTACAACTTGATAATAAATTCAGTTGGGAGGAGCACACCACAGAACTGCAGAAACGCCTTTACAAATCTGTATTTGCAATTCAAGTGTTACCAGACATATGCAACATAAAAATGAAAAAGCTTGCATACTTTGCCTACTTTCATTCCATAATGTCATATGGTATAATATTTTGGGGTAACTCTTCAAGTCAAACAAAAGTTTTCAGAGTCCAAAAGCGTGTAATACGTATTATTTGTGGAGTAAATTCACGGACGTCCTGTAGAAACCTCTTCAAAGAACTGGGTATACTAACTACTGCCTCTCAGTATATTTACTCCTTAATGAAATTTGTCCTAAATAATATATCTCTTTTTCCAATAAACAGCTCAGTTCATACATACAATACCAGGAACAAAAATGATCTGCACAAGGACTTAAAAGCACTTACTTTAGTTCAAAAAGGGGTCCACTACTCAGGAACACTCATCTTCAATAATTTGCCAGCAAACATAAAAAATTTAGTTACAAATAAAGATCAGTTTAAAAGGAGCCTGAAAGACTTACTCGTGGCCAACTCCTTCTACTCCATTGACGAATTTTTTAATAGAAACAAATGATGTATTGTTTATATTCATACTATTAGTATTGTTATTTCAGCTTTAAAAAAAAAAATAAAAAAATAAAAATAAAAAAAAAGGATTGACATGTTCCACATCCACGAGGATCTCCTCAGCACAGATCTGTTGTTGTTGTTGTGGTCTTCAGTCCTGAGGCTGGTTTGATGCAGCTCTCCATGCTACTCTATCCTGTGCAAGCTTTTTCATCTCCCAGTACCTACTGCAACCTACATCCTTCTGAATCTGCTTAGTGTATTCATCTATTGGTCTCCCTCTACGATTTTTACCCTCCACGCTGCCCTCCAATACTAAATTGGTGATCCCTTGATGCCTCAGAACATGTCCTACCAACCGATCCCTTCTTCTGGTCAAGTTGTGCCACAAACTTCTCTTCTCCCCAATCCTATTCAATACTTCCTCATTAGTTATGTGATCTACCCATCTAATCTTCAGCATTCTTCTGTAGCACCACATTTCGAAAGCTTCTATTCTCTTCTTGTCCAAACTATTTATCGTCCATGTTTCACTTCTATACATGGCTACACTCCATATGAATACTTTCAGAAATGACTTCCTGACACTTAAATCAATACTGGATGTTAACAAATTTCTCTTCTTCAGAAACGCTTTCCTTGCCATTGCCAGCCTACATTTTATATCCTCTCTACTTCGACCATCATCAGTTATTTTGCTCCCCAAATAGCAAAACTCCTTTACTACTTTAAGTGCCTCATTTCCTAATCTAATTCCCTCCGCATCACCCGACTTAATTAGACTACATTCCATTATCCTTGTTTTGCTTTTGTTGATGTTCATCTTATACCCTCCTTTCAAGACACTGTCCATTCCATTCAACTGCTCTTCCAAGTCCTTTGCTGTCTCTGACAGAATTACAATGTCATCAGCGAACCTCAAAGTTTTTATTTCTTCTCCATGAATTTTAATACCTACTCCGAATTTTTCTTTTGTTTCCTTTACTGCTCGCTCAATATACAGATTGAACAATATCGGGGAGAGGCTACAACGCTGTCTTACTCCCTTCCCAACCATTGCTTCCCTTTCATGTCCCTCGACTCTTATAACTGCCATCTGGTTTCTGTACAAATTGTAAATAACCTTTCGCTCCCTGTATTTTACCCCTGCCACCTTTAGAATTTGAAAGAGAGTATTCCAGTCAACATTGTCAAAAGCTTTCTCTAAGTCTACAAATGCTAGAAACGTAGGTTTGCTTTCCTTAATCTTTCTTCTAAGATAAGTCGTAAGGTCAGTATTGCCTCACGTGTTCCAGTGTTTCTACGGAATCCAAACTGATCTTCCCCGAGGTTGGCTTCTACTAGTTTTTCCATTCGTCTGTAAAGAATTCCTGTTAGTATTTTGCAACTGTGACTTATTAAGCTGATAGTTCGGTAATTTTCACATCTGTCAACACCTGCTTTCTTTGGGATTGGAATTATTATATTCTTCTTGAAGTCTGAGGATATTTCGCCTGTTTCGTACATCTTGCTCACCAGATGGTAGAGTTTTGTCAGGACTGGCTCTCCCACGGCCGTCAGTAGTTCCAATGGAATATTGTCTACTCCGGGGGCCTTGTTTCGACTCAGGTCTTTCAGTGCTCTGTCAAACTCTTCACGCAGTATCATATCTCCCATTTTATCTTCATCTACATCCTCTTCCATTTCCATAATATTGTCCTCAAGTACATCGCCCTTGTATAGACCCTCTATATACTCCTTCCACCTTTCTGCTTTCCCTTCTTTGCTTAGAACTGGGTTTCCATCTGAGCTCTTGATATTCATACAAGTCGTTCTCTTATCTCCAAAGGTCTCTTTAATTTTCCTGTAGGCGGTATCTATCTTACCCCTAGTGAGATAGGTCTCTACATCCTTACATTTGTCCTCTAGCCATCCCTGCTTAGCCATTTTGCACTTCCTGTCGATCTCATTTTTGAGACGTTTGTATTCCTTTTTGCCTGTTTCACTTACTGCATTTTTATATTTTCTCCTTTCATCAATTAAATTCAATATTTCTTCTGTTACCCAAGGATTTCTACTAGCCCTCGTCTTTTTACCTACTTGATCCTCTGCTGCCTTCACTACTTCATCCCTCAAAGCTACCCATTCTTCTTCTACTGTATGTATTTCCCCCATTCCTGTCAATTGCTCCCTTATGCTCTCCCTGAATCTCTGTACAACCTCTGGTTCTTTTAGTTTATCCAGGTCCCATCTCCTTAAATTCCCACCTTTTTGCAGTTTCTTCAGTTTTAATCTACAGGTCATAACCAACAGATTGTGGCCAGAGTCCACATCTGCCCCTGGAAATGTCTTACAATTTAAAACCTGGTTCCTAAATCTCTGTCTTACCATTATATAATCTATCTGATACCTTTTAGTATCTCCAGGGTTCTTCCATGTATACAACCTTCTTTCATAATTCTTAAACCAAGTGTTAGTTATGATTATGTTGTGCTCTGTGCAAAATTCGACCAGGCGGCTTCCTCTTTCATTTCTGTCCCCCAATCCATATTCACCTACTATGTTTCCTTCTCTCCTTTTTCCTACACTCGAATTCCAGTCACCCATGACTATTAAATTTTCGTCTCCCTTCACTATCTGAATAATTTCTTTTATTTCATCATACATTTCTTCAATTTCTTCGTCATCTGCAGAGCTAGTTGGCATATAAACTTGTACTACTGTAGTAGGCGTGGGCTTCGTATCTATCTTGGCCACAATAATGCGTTCACTATGCTGTTTGTAGTAGCTTACCCGCATTCCTATTTTCCTATTCGTTATTAAACCTACTCCTGCATTACCCCTATTTGATTTTGTGTTTATAACCCTGTAGTCACCTGACCAGAAGTCTTGTTCCTCCTGCCACCGAACTTCACTAATTCCCACTATATCTAACTTCAACCTATCCATTTCCCTTTTTAAATTTTCTAACCTACCTGCCCGATTAAGGGATCTGACATTCCACGCTCCGATCCGTAGAACGCCAGTTTTCTTTCTCCTGATAACGACATCCTCTTGAGTAGTCCCCGCCAGGAGATCCGAATGGGGGACTATTTTACCTCCGGAATATTTTACCCAAGAGGACGCCATCATCATGTAATCATACAGTAAAACTGCATGCCCTCGGGAAAAATTACGGCTGTAGTTTCCCCTTGCTTTCAGCCGTTCGCAGTACCAGCACAGCAAGGCCGTTTTGGTTATTGTTACAAGGCCAGATCAGTCAATCATCCAGACTGTTGCCCTTGCAACTACTGAAAAGGCTGCTGCCCCTCTTCAGGAACCACACGTTTGTCTGGCCTCTCAACAGATACCCCTCCGTTGTGGTTGCACCTACGATACGGCTATCTGTATCGCTGAGGCACGCAAGCCTCCCCACCAACGGCAAGGTCCATGGTTCATGGGGGGGAGGGGGGGGGGGTGGAGCACAGACCTATGGAACAAAAAACTAATCTAATCTAATCTAAAAAAGTGTCCGACCTTAGGCCAGAAAAAATATTTCGAATAGCAGACGGGGTTGGGACCCTAATGCCCTTCAAAGTAGGCCCCTTGTGCTTGCACCCACTTAGCCCATCGATCCTTCCACTGCTGGAAGCACATCTGGAAGTCTTCTTTTGGAATGGTTTTCAGCTCCATTGTCGTGTTCGACATTATCTTTTCTCTACTCTCAAAACAGGATCCTTTCAGTGGCGTCATCAATTTTGGAAACAATCATAAGTCGCAAGGAGCCATGTCTGGAGAGCAGGGAGGTTGTTGAATGGCTGTAATGCCATGTTTGGCAAAGAAATTTTGGATCAAGTTGGATGAATGTGCGGGGGCATTGTTGTGATGCAGTTGCCAGTTTTTCGTCGTCCAGATGTCTGGTCTTTTGTGCTGAACTGCATCGTGGGGTCACTGAAGAACATCTTGATAGTACTCCTTTGTCACTGTTTGTCCTTGCGGTGCATTTTGTGATACACAATACAATGGACATCAAAGAAGACAGTCAGCATCACCTTGATTTTGCTTCACACCTGCCACATGTTCTTTGGCCTTGGAGACTTGGGATGCTTCCATTGTGATGACTGTCTTTTTGTTTCTGTATTGTACCCGTACACCCATGACTCATCTCCAGTTATCACGGTGTTCAGAAGCCCAGGATCGGTGTTGGTGATGTCCAAAAGGTCCTGTGCAACATCAATACAGGGGTCTTTTTGTTCTGGTGACAACAACTTGGGCACAGATTTCTCAGGCATTCGGTGCATGTTCAAATCACCACGCAAAATTGCATGTGCAGGATCTTTATTCACTCCAACCTCTTGGGCAGTCTCCCACATGGCTTAATGACGAACTGCCATCACCAAATTTTGCACCCTCTTAACAACAGCTGTACTCCAAGCAGTTTGGGATCTGCCAGAACGCTGGTCACTTTCTGCTGATGTGTGGCCATTTTTGAATTGGTTGAACGACTCCTTAATTTGTGTTACACCCATTGCATCTCCTCCAAACACCTGTTGAATCTTACAAATTGTTTTTCTTTGAGAATTGCTAAGCTTTTGACAAAATTTGGTGCAGTATCTTTGCTCAACACATTAAGTCATCTTGAGGGAATTGGTAATCCGATGAACACATTGTGGAGCACCTGAATCAGTGACCGACAGGCAGTGACTGACGCGCTGGAAGGCGGGTACAAAATTCATGCATGTGCCTAAAGCTCTCTTCCTTTACAGTGTACAGCGGCAACATGTTATCATCTGTATTTTGCGCTGGAAAATCAAGGGTTCGATACTTTTTAGGCAGACCTTGTATGTTACAGTGCAAACGGACTGCGTGAGATTTTCAGTATTCTCTCTCTCTCTCTCTCTCTCTCTCTCTCTCTCACTCTCTCTCTCTCTCTCTCTCTCTCTCTCTCTCATTGCACAAACTATTAGTCATAGAGAAAAAGTGGATAAGAATTTTCTTGCAGGAAATTTAATGTAGTTTAATTTTGTAATGAAACATGGTTTCGCTAGAGGCTGTAGTTTTTGAGTTATTGAAGAAAAACATACAAAAGTGATAGTAAATGTGCTCTATCTCATAAACCAATTGGAATAGAGCACATGTCCAAATGAAGTATTTTGCTACAAATGAGCATTCCTATTATGACCTTGGCTATTGACTATTCCTACTGGAATACCCTGTACAATTCCAGATTATTTTATAGATTTTTGGAAAGTATCTGTTTCTAGTGTTTGCTGCCATACTTTTGATTTTCTTATCTTTGTATTATATGCCATATTCCTGCTCCTCTAAGCGTTATGACTGGCTTATTGTCTATCTTTCTGGTAATTTTCATATAGCTCTTTCAGTTCATTTCTAGGTTTCTTTAATTTCCATGGCGTTCCAGTTCTTGTTTGATTTATCACTAACAGTTCTGTGTACTTTTTGGCAACCTACATTAATGTGATTCATTTGTTTTCCATAGTATTACACATAAAATTAAAATTGATGCATGTTAGAGCCATAAACCCACCAAGTTTGTGTTTTGCTCTCTACAAATGTCTATGACTGCACCTCTGGTTTTACAAGACGCTTCCAAGCATGTGTCAAGCTATTTCCATATTTATGCAGTAACATCCTGTCAATGGGCATCACAGTAGCACTGATGTGTTCTCTGAGCAGTTCCAGAGTTTTTGTCAGTATGGGTGTATAAAGTTGATCCTTATGTACCTCCAGAGGAAAAAGTCACAAGGGAACAGAGCCACATCATCTTCTTCACTACCAATCCAATGATGCTGAAGTTCATTCTTTAGTTAGCAACAAACATCAATGCTGATATGTAGGGGAGTTCCATTTAATTCGAAGAAGAAATTTTCAGAATCAGCAGTCAGTTGTGGAAACAACTACAACATATCTGGGGAAGAGGTATTTGCCAAACTCTTCTCACAGAAGAAAAACAGCTCATTCAACTTCATCTGCAACATTGCACAAAAAATATTAATCTTCGGTGAATCTTGTTCATGCACTACAATCTCATGAGGATTTTCAGTGTCCCATGCTCTTACATTGTGTCAGTTATCCTTTCCATATAAATGTTACGTTGCTCTGTCACTGGAGGTGAAATGTTCGTCATCAAGTGTTTCCAGTATTGTTATGCAAATCAAAGGTGCTGGCTGTAAAATTCCAGGTGGGACAGTTTGAAACTGCCATTGTAAAATCTTGTGCACACTTTTCTGTGGTATTTCAAGTTCGTGGCTTGAACACACCATTGAATTTTTTGGACTGCATATGAAACATTTCTTCAGCCTCTCCATAGCTGCATCTGGTACACTTGGTCAACCAGTACTTTTCTGTATATAGAGACAACCAGTGTCAATACCAACACCCAAGTTTACATAGTGGTTCTTTTTCATAATTCCTTCTGAATGCACTCTTCACTGTTGTAACAGACAAACATCTCACATACCCTACACCGTATAACTCTTTTCTAACTTTGTCACCGTTTTGTTGCACTGCACTCATAATGCTGACTGATAGGCACATTGCAAACTCTGTGAGTTTACAGTCCTGTTCATGTATCAGTCATATTTGTACATGTAATAGCCTACTTTGGAAAGTATAGAACTTTGAAAATGAATTAATTATTTATAGGAGCCCTGTATATCTCAGACAGTTTCCCATCTCTCTTCTATACTGTCCTCAATATAAACATCACTCCATGTTTCTTTTTCTAGCTAAAATTTTATTTTACGCAAATTTCTTAGTTTACTTTGTCTAAATGCAGTCACTATTTTATCCTCATTCCTTACCTCATCCCACAGTTTAATTGTTTGCCCAAAATTGTCTACAACAACAGTGCTCACAGTAGTCTGCAGCAGCAGTGCTCACAACCCGAACTTTTTTTCTGTCAGTGAGAATATTTCGCAGAACACACTCTATTAGTCAGCCTGACATGTCTGTGCACCTTATTCGATATTTTTCATAGAACTGGATACTGTTTGACCTTATAATGTCGTGAAAACTTTTTGTGTAGCCTTTGTCTTTCACTATTTAGAACCTATGTATTAAGGTCGCAAAACTAAATTTTTTGGTGACTTTGTAACATGCCAGGCTGTTTCCTTGTTTATTAGTGCACTTAAAGTTCATGTCACAACCGTATGTACCGGTATTGAAACATTTCCTCGCCCGGTAGATAGTGCGCAGTGTTCTCGACCTGCCTTGCTTTGCTTATTCAATATTGTCTTCCGGGTAGCTGCGTCCGTCTCACCTAAATCACACTGAAATTAAGAAGCCAGGTTAAGTTTTCCAAAATCAAAAGTCAAGATCGTATTCATTGTTGAACATTTATATCAACCACAGTGTGATTTATTTGTTATCACTCGCACACACAATATTCATGTGACCAGGCCTCTTACACTTATTCGTCACATTAGGTAGGTCAACAACTTCCAGTCTTTAACAAAGTTCACAATTACAATTACCGAAAAATTAACCAACTTGCCGCACTTTTGCTCCAAGAGAATCTGACCGAGAACTAACTAGAGCTGCACCAGCTCGGACCTTATATAGACGAGCGCTTGAATATTTGACTATTTCTGTTAATATATTATAGTTTATAATTTCCCAGGGTTAAAATGATCCTTTCTAACTGGTTTTGAAGTTAACTATTGGGTTTTATTATTTAAATAACATGAGTGAGCTGTATACGCGGAACTAACTTATGCATCCGCCGTGGGAATTCCCGACTTATAACCACGGCAGCCCTTTTGAACAATAATTTTTACATATTCAAATTTACTTAATTCTTAATTAATGCCCTTACAAAGTTGAGACTGGAGTTATTTTATGTAGAAAAATAAAGGTAGCAAAAGTATCAAAACAGATCTCAGAATTATTTAGTAGTTTGGTCACAATTGGCACTGAAAGTCATACAGGCTACAGATTTTAAGTCTTAATATCTATTTAACTAACAGACTTTAGATTAATTTAAACACTTTGCTGGAATCAATAAAATTTAGGCTTTCTTTTGGATGCAGTCTTATAGCTGAATTTGATCTATTAGCTCATTCCAATTTTACTTAATATGTATTGCACAATATACGTCATCGTCCATAACTGTTAATAGTATGCATTTCCAATAAAACTGATTAGCTCATATCTTTCAGAATAGATATTAGAATGTACTGAAATAATAGATTTTACTAGGGTAATTTTATTTAAACTATTTCTGAATTCTGTACTATGAGGCTGAAGGCCACAGAATCTGTAATTGGAATCTGAGTAGCGAAAATAAAAAAATATAAAAGTTCATTGCTTAATTAAGTTACTGAAAGAGTGTAAAACCAAAACAGGATAGCAGTGTGTAACCCTGCTTCGTTACATAATCCCCCCCCCCCCCCATGGAATTATACTGATGAATATTTTTAAATATGAATCTGGATAATTTCATGGAAAAAAAATTTACATACAGGTGTTACATATATACCAACATCATTTCACACACGTAGCATTTCATACACTAAAACATTTCAATAGAAAACCCTGGAGGCACTGGTCATCAAATAACACATATTATTCAAAAAGACAGAGTAAGAATTAACACATGGTGAGTCCTTCCTCACGCTTGAGCTAACTCATTCCACTTGAGATCACTGCTGTAGTGTCCATTATTTACCTATTAACCAGAAGTCTTGTCCTTTCACCACTAGGGTGCTTTGTTGCTTCTTTCAACCCCACATTACTGATTACAAATACAGACATATATATATATATATATATATATATATATATATATATATATATATATATATATAATAGAGGGAAACATTCCACGTGGGAAAAATATATCTAAAAAAAAAAAAAAAAAAAAAAAAAAAAAAAAAAAAAAAAAAGATGATGAAACTTACCAAACAAAAGCGCTGGCAGGTCGATAGACACACAAACAAACACAAACATACACACAAAATTCTAGCTTTCGCAACCAATGGTTGCCTCGTCAGGAAAGAGGGAAGGAGAAGGAAAGACAAAAGGATATGGGTTTTAAACCCATATCCTTTTGTCTTTCCTTCTCCTTCCCTCTTTCCTGACGAGGCAACCATTGGTTGCGAAAGCTAGAATTTTGTGTGTATGTTTGTGTTTGTTTGTGTGTCTATCGACCTGCCAGCGCTTTTGTTTGGTAAGTTTCATCATCTTTTTTTTTAGATATATATATATATATATATATATATATATATATATATATATATATAATGGAAGGAAACATTCCACATGGGAAAAATTATATATAAAAACAAAGATGAGGTGACTTACCGAACAAAAGCGCTGGCAGGTCGATAGACACACAAACAAACACAAACATACACACAAAATTCAAGCTTTCGCAACAAACTGTTGCCTCATCAGGAAAGAGGGAAGGAGAGGGGAAGACGAAAGGAAGTGGGTTTTAAAGGAGAGGGTAAGGAGTCATTCCAATCCCGGGAGCGGAAAGACTTACCTTAGGGGGAAAGAAGGACAGGTATACACTCGCACACACACACATATCCATCCACACATACAGACACAAGCAGACATATTTAAAGACAAAGAGTTTGGGCAGAGATGTCAGTCGAGGCAGAAGTGTAGAGGCAAAGAAGTTGTTGAAAGACAGGTGAGGTATGAGTGGCGGCAACTTGAAATTAGCGGAGATTGAGGCCTGGCGGACGACGAGAAGAGAGGATATACTGAAGGGCAAGTTCCCATCTCCGGAGTTCGGATAGGTTGGTGTTGGTGGGAAGTATCCAGATAACCCGGACGGTGTAACACTGTGCCAAGATGTGCTGGCCGTGCACCAAGGCATGTTTAGCCACAGGGTGATCCTCATTACCAACAAACACTGTCTGCCTGTGTCCATTCATGCGAATGGACAGTTTGTTGCTGGTCATTCCCACATAGAATGCGTCACAGTGTAGGCAGGTCAGTTGGTAAATCACGTGGGTGCTTTCACACGTGGCTCTGCCTTTGATCGTGTACACCTTCCGGGTTACAGGACTGGAGTAGGTGGTGGTGGGAGGGTGCATGGGACAGGTTTTGCATCGGGGGCGGTTACAAGGATAGGAGCCAGAGGGTAGGGAAGGTGGTTTGGGGATTTCATAGGGATGAACTAACAGGTTACGAAGGTTAGGTGGACGGCGGAAAGACACTCTTGGCGGAGTGGGGAGAATTTCATGAAGGATGGATCTCATTTCAGGGCAGGATTTGAGGAAGTCGTATCCCTGCTGGAGAGCCACATTCAGAGTCTGGTCCAGTCCCGGAAAGTATCCTGTCACAAGTGGGGCACTTTTGTGGTTCTTCTGTGGGGGATTCTGGGTTTGAGGGGACGAGGAAGTGGCTCTGGTTATTTGCTTCTGTACCAGGTCGGGAGGGTAGTTGCGGGATGCAAAAGCTGTTTTCAGGTTGTTGGTGTAATGATTCAGGGATTCCGGACTGGAGCAGATTCGTTTGCCACGAAGACCTAGGCTGTAGGGAAGGGACCGTTTGATGTGGAATGGGTGGCAGCTGTCATAATGGAGGTACTGTTGCTTGTTGGTGGGTTTGATGTGGACGGACGTGTGAAGTTGGCTTTTGGACAGGTGGAGGTCAACGTCAAGGAAAGTGGCATGGGATTTGGAGTAGGACCAGGTGAAACTGATGGAACCAAAGGAGTTGAGGTTGGAGAGGAAATTCTGGAGTTCTTCTTCACTGTGAGTCCAGATCATGAAGATGTCATCAATAAATCTGTACCAAACTTTGGGTTGGCAGACTTGGGTAACCAAGAAGGCTTCCTCTAAGCGACCCATGAATAGGTTGGCGTACGAGGCGGCCATCCTGGTACCCATGGCTGTTCCCTTTAATTGTTGGTATGTCTGGCCTTCAAAAGTGAAGAAGTTGTGGCTTCAGGATGAAGCTGGCTAAGGTGATGAGGAAAGAGGTTTTAGGTAGGGTGGCAGGTGATCGGCGTGAAAGGAAATGCTCCATCGCAGCGAGGCCCTGGACGTGCGGAATATTTGTGTATAAGGACGTGGCATCAATGGTTACAAGGATGGTTTCCGGGGGTAACAGACTGGGTAAGGATTCCAGGCGTTCGAGGAAGTGGTTGGTGTCCTTGATGAAGGATGGGAGACTGCATGTAATGGGTTGAAGGTGTTGATCTACGTAGGCAGAGATACGTTCTGTGGGGGCTTGGTAACCAGCTACAATGGGGCGGCCGGGATGATTGGGTTTGTGGATTTTAGGAAGAAGGTAGAAGGTAGGGGTGCGGGGTGTCGGTGGGGTCAGGAGGTTGATGGAGTCAGGTGAAAGGTTTTGCAGGGGGCCTAAGGTTCTGAGGATTCCTTGAAGCTCCGCCTGGACATCGGGAATGGGGTTACCTTGGCAAACTTTGTATGTGGTGTTGTCTGAAAGCTGACGCAGTCCCTCAGCCACATACTCCCGACGATCAAGTACCACGGTCGTGGAACCCTTGTCCGCCGGAAGAATGAAAGTGCCCCACTTGTGACAGGATACTTTCCGGGACTGGACCAGACTCTGAATGTGACTCTCCAGCAGGGATACGACTTCCTCAAATCCTGCCCTGAAATGAGATCCATCCTTCATGAAATCCTCCCCACTCCGCCAAGAGTGTCTTTCCGCCGTCCACCTAACCTTCGTAACCTGTTAGTTCATCCCTATGAAATCCCCAAACCACCTTCCCTACCCTCTGGCTCCTATCCTTGTAACCGCCCCCGATGTAAAACCTGTCCCATGCACCCTCCCACCACCACCTACTCCAGTCCTGTAACCCGGAAGGTGTACACGATCAAAGGCAGAGCCACGTGTGAAAGCACCCACGTGATTTACCAACTGACCTGCCTACACTGTGACGCATTCTATGTGGGAATGACCAGCAACAAACTGTCCATTCGCATGAATGGACACAGGCAGACAGTGTTTGTTGGTAATGAGGATCACCCTGTGGCTAAACATGCCTTGGTGCACGGCCAGCACATCTTGGCACAGTGTTACACCGTCCGGGTTATCTGGATACTTCCCACCAACACCAACCTATCCGAACTCCGGAGATGGGAATTTGCCCTTCAGTATATCCTCTCTTCTCGTCGTCCGCCAGGCCTCAATCTCCGCTAATTTCAAGTTGCCGCCACTCATACCTCACCTGTCTTTCAACAACTTCTTTGCCTCTACACTTCTGCCTCGACTGACATCTCTGCCCAAACTCTTTGTCTTTAAATATGTCTGCTTGTGTCTGTAGGTGTGGATGGATATGTGTGTGTGTGCGAGTGTATACCTGTCCTTCTTTCCCCCTAAGGTAAGTCTTTCCGCTCCCGGGATTGGAATGACTCCTTACCCTCTCCTTTAAAACCCACTTCCTTTCGTCTTCCCCTCTCCTTCCCTCTTTCCTGATGAGGCAACAGTTTGTTGCGAAAGCTTGAATTTTGTGTGTATGTTTGTGTTTGTTTGTGTGTCTATCGACCTGCCAGCGCTTTTGTTCGGTAAGTCACCTCATCTTTGTTTTTTTTTATATATATATATATATATATATATATATATATATATATATATATATATATATATATATATATATATATATATATATATAAATAACTTTCTGTCATTCATTTTAAAATTATAATATAAAATCTTATCTAAGATAACACACAGATACATATTTAACACTATTTAGTACCGCAGATCAACAAGGATTTCCTGAAAGCTTTCAATAAAGTTATAGTATTATATAAACATTGCATATGAAAAAACATTTCTTTTTATGGAAACTGTTTCTAATACACTCCTGGAAATGGAAAAAAGAACACATTGACACCGGTGTGTCAGACCCACCATACTTGCTCCGGACACTGCGAGAGGGCTGTACAAGCAATGATCACACGCACGGCACAGCGGACACACCAGGAACCGTGGTGTTGGCCGTCGAATGGCGCTAGCTGCGCAGCATTTGTGCACCGCCGCCGTCAGTGTCAGCCAGTTTGTCGTGGCATACGGAGCTCCATCGCAGTCTTTAACACTGGTAGCATGCTGCGACAGCGTGGACGTGAACCGTATGTGCAGTTGACGGACTTTGAGCGAGGGCGTATAGTGGGCATGCGGGAGGCCGGGTGGACGTACCGCCGAATTGCTCAACACGTGGGGCGTGAGGTCTCCACAGTACATCGATGTTGTCGCCAGTGGTCAGCGGAAGGTGCACGTGCCCGTCGACCTGGGACCGGACCGCAGCGACGCACGGATGCACGCCAAGACCGTAGGATCCTACGCAGTGCCGTAGGGGACCGCACCGCCACTTCCCAGCAAATTAGGGACACTGTTGCTCCTGGGGTATCGGCGAGGACCATTCGCAACCATCTCCATGAAGCTGGGCTACGGTCCCGCACACCGTTAGGCCGTCTTCCGCTCACGCCCCAACATCGTGCAGCCCGCCTCCAGTGGTGTCGCGACAGGCGTGAATAGAGGGACGAATGGAGACGTGTCGTCTTCAGCGATGAGAGTCGCTTCTGCCTTGGTGCCAATGATGGTCGTATGCGTGTTTGGCGCCGTGCAGGTGAGCGCCACAATCAGGACTGCATACGACCGAGGCACACAGGGCCAACACCCGGCATCATGGTGTGGGGAGCGATCTCCTACACTGGCCGTACACCACTGGTGATCGTCGAGGGGACACTGAATAGTGCACGGTACATCCAAACCGTCATCGAACCCATCGTTCTACCATTCCTAGACCGGCAAGGGAACTTGCTGTTCCAACAGGACAATGCACGTCCGCATGTATCCCGTGCCACCCAACGTGCTCTAGAAGGTGTAAGTCAACTAACCTGGCCAGCAAGATCTCCGGATCTGTCCCCCATTGAGCATGTTTGGGACTGGATGAAGCGTCGTCTCACGCGGTCTGCACGTCCAGCACGAACGCTGGTCCAACTGAGGCGCGAGGTGGAAATGGCATGGCAAGCCGTTCCACAGGACTACATCCAGCATCTCTACGATCGTCTCCATCGGAGAATAGCAGCCTGCATTGCTGCGAAAGGTGGATATACACTGTACTAGTGCCGACATTGTGCATGCACTGTTGCCTGTGTCTATGTGCCTGTGGTTCTGTCAGTGTGATCATGTGATGTATCTGACCCCAGGAATGTGTCAATAAAGTTTCCCCTTCCTGGGACAATGAGTTCACGGTGTTCTTATTTCAATTTCCAGGAGTGTATAAGTTCTCCACTTATTGTTTCCCAATTAATGTTTTTTTTTTCAAAGGAGGTAAGATATGATGGAGTCTAACCAGCAGTACACATACTTTGTCACATGCTAAATATTTTTGTAATTTGGATTCAACGGGTGCCATTTTAATTATTAATTCCTTAGGAGTGCCATATTGATTATAGCAGAGAACCAATTTGTGCCTTTCTTTACCCAGGTGTCATAATACCTATTGTATTCTAGTTCTTAACTCCTCATTATGTTTATCTATATTTCAGTTGTGCCATACTCTCTTTTTTCCTCTGTTAACTGTAAATATGTGAAGTGTATCCCTACTAAAACTTTAATTACAGCAGACACAGGATCCTTAACTATTCCCTAACCATTACTTCATTTTACTATTTCATACTCATTGACTTCATATTCCTTATTCTCATTATTCTCATTATCATCATTAAATAATTAATTAACTAATCCCCCGCTCTGCCTTCACTCAACCTCTAATAACAAGAAAGACACTTCACAATCACACTTTTTCATACTTATCTTTGACTTACTTTATATACAGAACTTCATTATTGCACACTTTATATACTTCAATACTCATCATATTACTGACTATTCTTGCCCGAAACCTCAAACTATTATCACACCTGAAGACATTTACTTCATTCTGTTAATACTCCATATATGCAACTCTGTTTCATCACTTGACAGTATAAGCAATATTCCTTCTAATTATATTTGAAAAAAATGACATTATATTTCTCATATTATTTTATAACCTCAGAATATTATTGCTGCTGTTCACTGATACGCTATTACTCTATGTTCAGGCAAGTGTTTTCTTACTTTCATTTGCATTTTCCCATTTTGCTTTTTACCTCCTAGGTTCCAAAATAAACATAATTGCTGTCCAAGTAATCCATAGCATTTCTATTCAAATTCCAATACATGTTATATTTTTAAAACTTATTTCAAATCACTTTCCACCCTTTGTAGCTTCCTATTCCACCAGTTACCAAATATCATTACTAATACATACATAAATAGCAAACTGAAAATTAAATTTATATGGCCTAACTTATACGATAAGAACATCGACAAGCTAAGATATTCTCAACGGGCACTTGCCAAGTAGAAAAATGGGTAATATCAATAAAGTTTATCATTAATCATATTTCCTCCTCTGCAGCTTTCTATCTAATTATTTTTCCAAATACTATTACAAATACTATGACAGCACTTTCATAAAGTTACCATAAGTTTCATTATTCACAAAACTTTCCAGTTTCTCATACTAAATGGCCCTCTCTTCATGATTAGACTGGCAACAATAAGTATTCAATTGAAAATAAACAGTTGCTAAGCAAAGTCAAACAGTACACTACAGTAAATAGGCAACAACCTGCCACAGGCCTCAAGATCAACAAAACAATAATTCACTTTCAGGTAACACTCAGATACAATAATACTAAAGTCATGCATTATATTAACAGTATATATACATACAACGTCCTGCCCCCAGTCTCTTTATTAACAAAGCAGTCTTTTATGGTTCATAAACAGTGACTTAAATTTGGTGGCTTTTTAGGCCTCCTATTTTCTACATCTTTCACTAACCTATTCAGATCTTGCCAACGTTTTGTTTCATCAGGTGGTACTTTTTGTTCCTGTGATTCACACTCCTTCAAAACATCTGTTAAGGCTTGCCCCAGTATAGTATCATCTGGAGGTTCCTGCAAATTATGCCCCTGTGTTACATTACTGAATAATTCCTTCAGTTTTTTCCGTGTTCTACTTTCTGTATCTTGCTTTGGAAAAATGTCCCTAATTTTCTCATATCCTCTTTCAGTAAAAGTATATTCACTTTCATTTACACCTGAAAATTCATCTTCACTGGAGTCATCACTGCTCTCTTCCTTGCATGGGCCAAAGTTACTGAATTTCTTACAACTAATAAAAGAACTATTTACACTATTACACGAGTTGTGCTTTACAGTTTTCACTTTCTTTTCCATTTCAGCTAACTTAGACTCTACACTAGTGTTTACATTCAGTAGCTTAACATCTAGTTCACTCTTTACATCCTCAATTTTGCTTTCAATTTTAGATCTATTATCAGCACAAAATTTCCTAGTTGCTTGTACTTCTGCCTTACCCTTTTTCTCAACATCCTGTGCTGTATTCACAAAGTCCTCACATAACTTCCTTCTCCCCTCAACGCAATTAGTACCCACTTCTTTAAGTTTGTTATCAGTCTCTTCCCTTACTTTTATCATATTATTATCACAGTTCTTTTCTACTTCATTCACATGTTGTTCCCCTTACTTTTATCATATTGTTATCACAGTTCTTTTCTACTTCATTCACATGTTGTTCTAATCCAGACACTTTTTCCTGAATGAGACTAACTTCCTTTCTTCCTTTTTCATGTCATTAGCTAGTATGGTCATTCTGGTACCCATGCTAATCATATCACTCCTCACCTTACCAAGTTCATTTCTAAGTTCACTACTTATATCCTTACCCATATTATTCACAGCCCCCATGATTTGCATGAGCACATCTTGTAAATTATTCTCATTTGACGAAGCCTGTACCTTTTGAGCACCACTATCAGTGTTCTTTTCCTCACTGAAGTCCTTTCCATCAGCATTACTCCCCTCTCTTCCCACTTTGTCTCTAATTTCAGTGGACGAAGCCTTAATTTCCTCGTCCTGAATACCACTTACTTCACTGTCAGTTATGGTCAAATTTAATTCTGACCTATACCCACTGTCGTCTCTTTTCTACTCTCTAAAGTGTCACTCCCTTTCATTCCACTCGCAATGTCACTAATGTTTTCCACTCGCTCAGTCTCTACTACTTTGTTTTCCTCACTTTCCATTTCGACGAAAGTTACAATATATATATATCTCGTACGATACCTTAAGGTTCCAGGTGTCTTCTCCGTCTGTTGTCAGCCGGTGTCTTGTTTATGATGTCTGTGGTCTGCTACTGCTGCTGTTGCTGCAAACTCGCGATCTGTCAAGCTGTTCCCATTCATATTCAGCACCTGCTGTCACTGACCCTGGTCAGCTATGTCCAGCTTGCGTGGATTGGCTGCTGCTTCCATGATGGCCGCCGCTGCTGCAAACTCGTCGCGTTGATTAGCTGCTACTGTTGCGGCTATTCTTAAACTGCGTCGGATGTAGTTATACGTGCACGGTTCTCACTTCTGCCATTGTTGCCACTGATTTCACTCTCACTCAAAGTCTGTCTTCCAAATATAATCTTAAGGCTCATAAGTTTGATATCCTCAGCCAAAGGGGCACCACATGTAACGTGTCATAACATGTCTCCTCACCTGGGGCACCACATGTAACGTGCCGGGTCTGTATCCTCACCTGAGGCACCACATGTAACGTGCCCGGCTGTATCCTCACCCAGGGCACCACATGTAATGTGCCGGGACATGTCCTTTTATTAGTGCCTCTTACTAGTTCACGTCACAACCGGAGGTACCGGTATTGAAACATTTCCTCACCCAGTAGATAGTGCGCAGTATTCTCGACCTACCTTGCTTTATTTATTCAATATTATCTTCCCGGTAACTGCATCCGTCTCACCTAAATCACACTGAAATTAAGAAGCCAGGTTGAGTTTTCCAAAATCCAAAGTCAAGATTGTATTCATTGTTGAACATTTATGTCAACCACAGTGCGATTTATTTGTTATCACTCGCACACACAATATTCATGTGACCAGGCCTCTTACACTTAATCGTTACATTAGGTAGGTCAACAACTTCCAGTCTTTAACAAAGTTCACAATTACAATTACCGAAAAATTAACCAACTTGCCGCACTTTTGCTCCAAGAGAATCTGACCGAGAACTAACTAGAGCTGCACCAGCTCGGACCTTATATAGACGAGCGCTTGAATATTTGACTGTTTCTGTTAATATATTATAGTTTATAATTTCTCAGGGTTAAAATAATCCTTTCTAACTGGTTTTTAAGTTAACTATTGGGTTTTATTATTTAAATAACATGAGTGAGCTGTATCAATTTAAATACGCGGAACTAACTTAGGCATCCACCGTGGGAATTCCCGACTTACAACCACGGCAGCCCTTTTGAACAATAATTTTTACATATTCAAATTTACTTAATTCTTAATTAATGCCCTTACAAAGTTGAGACTGGAGTTATTTTATGTAGAAAAATAAAGGTAGCAAAAGTATCAAAACAGATCTCAGAATTATTTAGTAGTTTGGTCACAATTGGCACTGAAAGTCATACAGGCTACAGATTTTAAGTCTTAATATCTATTTAACTAACAGACTTTAGATTAATTTAAACACTTTGCTGGAATCAATAAAATTTAGGCTTTCTTTTGGATGCAGTCTTATAGCTGAATTTGATCTAGTAGCTCACTCCAATTTTACTTAATATGTATTGCACAATATACGTCATTGTCCATAACTGTTAATAAAACTGATTAGCTCATTACTTTCAGAATAGATATTAGAATGTACTGAAATAATAGATTTTACTAGGGGAATTTTTTAATTAAACTATTTCTGAATTCTGTACTATGAAGCTGATGGCCACAGGATCTGTAGTCGGAATCTGAGTAGTGAAAATAAAAAAAATATAAAAGTTCATTGCTTAATTAAGTTACTGAAAGAGTGTAAAACCAAACCAGGATAGCAGTGGGCAACCCTCCTTCATTACAACTTTATCCAGTAACACATCTCCACTCCAGCAAAAAACTTACAGTGCTAGTGCTTGGAGTTCGTATATTCCCATATGAAGGCACTTTCCCCTATAAACTGTATTTGTGCTGCTGCTTCATCGAAGCTGAGTTCTGGTCAACTTGAGGTGGTGGTGGAGTGTAGTCAATTACTCTGTTTCTCTCATATATTGCTGCATTGCTACAGTAGCCTGGGTTTTTCTTTTTTATCTTTCTATATTGAAAACCTTTAGGATTAATTTTGAATCTCAATAGACCTAATGTTTCTGTGTATTGGTATTAACACTCTGCACCCTAAAGAGAGTAATCAGTCTTTCTTATATGTCATTCTTGTGGTCTTCAGTCCAAAGATTGGTTTTATTCAACTCTAAACCCTAGTCTCCTCATTTCTCTATAATTAACGGTACATACATCATTTTGAGTGTGCTTACTGCAGTCAAGTCTTGCCCTCATTCTTCAGTATTTTACTCCCCCCACATATCTCCACTACCAAATTAACTGTTCCTTGATGTCTCACAGTGTGTCCTATTAGTTTATTCCCTCTTTTGGTAAAGTTTTGCCATGAAGGCTTCTTTTTCACAATTTAGATTTAGTACCTGATCTTGTAACCTTCAACATTCTTCTGCATCACTATATTTCAGTACTTTTTATTCTCTTCTTGTGTGTACAGGTTATCATCCATATTTCACTTTCATATGAGGTTACACTACAGACAAATTATTTTGGACCTGGCTTCCTAACACTTAAATTTACATTCATTGTTAACATATTTCTCTTTTTCAGGAAAACCTTTCTTCCTATTATCTGTCTGTATTTTACACCCTCTTTACTTATGTCACTGTTGTTTTCCTATTGATGTTTATCTCATAACTTCCCTTCAAGACACTAGCCATTCCTTTCAACTAGCCTTTCAAGTCCTTTGCCAACTCTGTCAGAAATACAATATCATTGACAAACCAAAAAATTTCGTTCTTCATCCTGAACTTTAACCATCTCCCAAATTTCTGTTTGACTTCCATTTTTGCTTGCTCCATGTGCAGATTTAATGACATCAGGGAAAATCTGAAAACCTGTCTCACCCCCATCTCATTGACAGCCTCCCTTTCAAGATCCTTGACTGTCATAGCTGCAAGCTGATTTGTGTAAAAGTTGCAAAAACTTTTCATTCCCTACATTATATACTGATAACTTCAGAGTTCAGAGCAACAAGAACTGCTGACTTCAGATATTCTTCAGTTTTATACATTGATTGGACATTTATGTTCTAGGTTCAATAGCTATTCCTTGAAGTGTTTAGCCATGTTGTGGGAAACTGCCAGGCATCAGAACACAGTATCATTGGCTGTAAGGCCAAACCCTCATTCAGCGTGGGTGGACTGGGTATATGAGCCATGTAAGTGGTATAGAATGTTGCTGAGGTAATAGCACTGGACCAACTCCAACTGCAGGTGTGAATGAGTTGGATAGCTATCTTCTCATTTACACTCTTAAATTCCTGTCTGTTAGTACTAATCAGATGCTGGTCATGAGGTGTGGAGAGAAGCCTAGAATGCACTGTTTATAAATTAGGCCATTGTGCCAGACCTTGTTGAAGGGCATTTCAGTATTAAGGAACAGTGGCTTTTGTTGATACTGCTAATTAATGTTGTGATGGGGATTAAAGTAGAGATGTTAGAGCAGATAATGGTTTGTTACCTGAGAAAAATTTTAAGTTTGTCTTTGAATGTATGAAATCTTACAATGGAAAGTCAAAGTCAAGGAGGAATAACAATATGGAAAGGGTAGATTGATAATCACCACACAAAGAAAGCATCAAGCTGCAGACAGGCACAATGAAAAAGAATGACTAAATATTCAGCTTTTTACTGTGTCTTTCAACAGAAGCAAAAAACCTACACATTCACAAAAGCACAACTCATACATACATGCCTGCTGTCATATCCAGATGCTAAGGCCGTCTGAGATGAACAATAACCTACCTGGGGTGCATAGAGGGAGAGTGGAAGACTCATGGAATGGGGAGGTGAAGGGAAAGCAGGGTAGAAATGGAGGTAGATGCTTGCACTGCCTGTGGTAGATGCAGGGACATTGTGGGGACAGGATGAAATTAAGGACTTGCTCCATTACTATACTCCACAAATTAGTATCTTACAGAGTGTGTTTTTCCTGATCCCCTCATATTATCTAAGGTGACTCCAGTCTTCAATTTATTACATTTAGATTGGTACCTGAGCAAGAGGACAGAAATGTAGAGCCCAAAGATTTGAAGGCTTACCCTAACATACTTTGTCATTTATTAATCAAATAACTTACGTCATTACCCAAAACACTCTGAATTTGAAGATGTCAAGAGAGAGGAGTATGGTGATATTTTTACTACATAATTAGATTTTTTCACTTTTATAAGTAATTGATTGATTACGTTTTGTACTGCGGGAAGCAGCGAGTGTCTATGTATGTAAAGGTAGCATGCAGGTGTTCCAGGAAGCATGATTATTGCTTGTGTAATCCCAAAATATTCTAGCACAATGTATATTTGTACATTACATTTTACTTAGACTGAGGAGAATTTGTGTTGGAGTGTATCTTCAGTGCTTTATTTGACTTTAAAAGGATCCACGTTGTCTTTCTGCATTAGAAGCAGTAAATTTCTGTGCATTATAAGTGGTAACAATGAATGTTATTTGAATAATTTTGGATTTGGACATATATTTTCTACATAACCAATGTTTAATGCACATGTGCCAAACAATAAATTCCCTGTTATACATGAAAGCATGTAAGATAATGGTCTTCAGAATGTGAAATATTAGACAAGACTGCACTGCGACACATGTGTTTGTGGTGTTAAAGAAGGGAGACCCTACAGCAAGGAAGGTTGATTAGATTAGAGTAATACTAGTTCCATGGATCATGAATACGATATTTCGTAATGATGTGGAACGAGTCAAATTTTCCAATACATGACATAATTAAGTTAATTTAACAACATACTTAAGTTAATATAACAACTTTTTTATTTTTTTTTATTTTTTTAAATTTTTTTATATATATACACTCCTGGAAATGGAAAAAAGAACACATTGACACCGGTGTGTCAGACCCACCATACTTGCTCCGGACACTGCGAGAGGGCTGTACAAGCAATGATCACACGCACGGCACAGCGGACACACCAGGAGCCGCGGTGTTGGCCGTCGAATGGCGCTAGCTGCGCAGCATTTGTGCACCGCCGCCGTCAGTGTCAGCCAGTTTGCCGTGGCATACGGAGCTCCATCGCAGTCTTTAACGCTGGTAGCATGCCACGACAGCGTGGACGTGAACCGTATGTGCAGTTGACGGACTTTGAGCGAGGGCGTATAGTGGGCATGCGGGAGGCCGGGTGGACGTACCGCCGAATTGCTCAACACGTGGGGCGTGAGGTCTCCACAGTACATCGATGTTGTCGCCAGTGGTTGGCGGAAGGTGCACATGCCCGTTAACCTGGTACCGGACCGCAGCGATGCACGGATGCACGCCAAGACCGTAGGATCCTACGCAGTGCCGTAGGGGACCGCACCGCCACTTCCCAGCAAATTAGGGACACTGTTGCTCCTGGGGTATCGGCGAGGACCATTCGCAACCGTCTCCATGAAGCTGGGCTACGGTCCTGCACACCGTTAGGCCGTCTTCCGCTCACGCCCCAACATCGTGCAGCCCGCCTCCAGTGGTGTCGCGACAGGCGTGAATGGAGGGACGAATGGAGACGTGTCGTCTTCAGCGATGGGAGTCGCTTCTGCCTTGGTGCCAATGATGGTCGTATGCGTGTTTGGCGCCGTGCAGGTGAGCGCCACAATCAGGACTGCATACGACCGAGGCACACAGGGCCAACACCCGGCATCATGGTGTGGGGAGCGATCTCCTACACTGGCCGTACACCACTGGTGATCGTCGAGGGGACACTGAATAGTGCACGGTACATCCAAACCGTCATCGAACCCATCGTTCTACCATTCCTAGACCGGCAAGGGAACTTGCTGTTCCAACAGGACAATGCACGTCCGCATGTATCCCGTGCCACCCAACGTGCTCTAGAAGGTGTAAGTCAACTACCCTGGCCAGCAAGATCTCCGGATCTGTCCCCCATTGAGCATGTTTGGGACTGGATGAAGCGTCGTCTCACGCGGTCTGCACGTCCAGCACGAACGCTGGTCCAACTGAGGAGCCAGGTGGAAATGGCATGGCAAGCCATTCCACAGGACTACATCCAGCATCTCTACGATCGTCTCCATGGGAGAATAGCAGCCTGCATTGCTG
The DNA here is from genome assembly GCF_021461385.2 of Schistocerca piceifrons. Classification (NCBI taxonomy): domain Eukaryota; kingdom Metazoa; phylum Arthropoda; class Insecta; order Orthoptera; family Acrididae; genus Schistocerca; species Schistocerca piceifrons. The sequence goes on along the minus strand of NC_060140.1, from coordinate 716,859,648 downwards.
CGAAAGGTGGATATACACTATACTAGTGCCGACATTGTGCATGCTCTGTTGCCTGTGTCTATGTGCCTGTGGTTCTGTCAGTGTGATCATGTGATGTATCTGACCCCAGGAATGTGTCAATAAAGTTTCCCCTTCCTGGGACAATGAATTCACGGTGTTCTTATTTCAATTTCCAGGAGTGTATATATATTTTTTTTTTTTAATTTTTTTCTTAATTTATATCTAAAAATTCCTCTATGGAGTAGAAGGAGTTGTCATTCACAAATTCTTTTAACTTCTTCTTAAATACTTGTTGGTTATCTGTCAGACTTTCGATACTATTTGGTAAGTGACCAAAGACTTTAGTGCCAGTATAATTCACCCCTTTCTGTGCCAAAGTTAGATTTAATCTTGATAAAAGTGTCCTGCTCCCTCTGTTTGGCAATGAAGCAATAACTGTCATCTCTCCACCATCAGAGATAAATGAAACTTTAAATTTATTTGTTAACTACTTCAGTTTTGTTGAATAATTAATGAGCTTTATTTTAAGAAACTTTAGACATTGTCCTTGTTATTGTACATATTACCCATTGTATAATTTAATTTTGTAAGGTGTATATTTTTTCTATTCTTTGTATCTTTCATATTTTAGAAGTTTCAACACCAGTATCAAAAGAATATATTGCTACTCACCATATACAGGAGGCACTGAGTAGCAGACGGGCACATTGAAGAAAGGCGAGATATCATTAGCTATTGGACCAAGTCCTTCATCAGACAAGTGTAATGTCCTGCGAATACATAGAAAGATAGATCCCTTATCATTTAGCTACAAAATAGCAGGTCAGCAACTGGAAGCAGTTAATTCCATAAATTATCTGGGAGTATGCATTAGGAGTGATTTAAAATGGAATGATCATATAAAGTTGATCGTTGGTAAAGCAGATGCCAGACTGAGATTCATTGGAAGAATCCTAAGGAAATGCAATCTGAAAACAAAGGATGTAGGTTACAGTACGCTTGTTCGCCCACTGCTTGAATACTGCTCAGCAGTGTGGGATCCATACCAGATAGGGTTGATAGAAGAGATAGAGAAGATCCAACGGAGAGCAGCGCCCTTCGTTACAGGATCATTTAGTAATCGCGAAAGCGTTACGGAGATGATAGATAAATTCCAGTGGAAGACTCTGCAGGAGAGACGCTCAGTAGCTCGGTATGGGCTGTTGTTAAAGTTTCAAGAACATAACTTCACCGAAGAGTCAAGCAGTATATTGCTCCCTCCTACGTATATCTCGCTAAGAGACCATGAGGATAAAATCAGAGAGATTAGAGCCCATACAGAAGCATGCCAACAATCCTTCTTTCCACGAACAATATGAGACTGGAATAGAAGGAAGAACTGATAGAGGTACTCAGGGTACCCTCCGCCACACACCGTCAGGTGGCTTGCGGAGTATGGATGTAGATGTAGACATAGATGCAAAAGTGTATATGTCTTTTGTTTCATCAACAGCTGATGAAGGACTTGGCCCAACAGCAAACGAAATTATTAGTCTTTTTTCAATGAGCCTCACTGTGCCTCCTCTATAAGGTGAGCGGCAGTCTACTGTTTTCATAGTATTGTTATTCCATTCCAGATTTTCCATTATATTTTAGAAATTCTCTTTATTACAGACCTGGAGCTGGGGGAAGGGGGGGGGGGGGGGGGGTGTCCAAGGCATCTAGCCCCAGAAGGCAATTTCAGTGGCACTGGCACTAAATTCATATTCTTGAAGAAAAAACCTTGATTCACAAAGCACCTAACATCCAGCGTACATTGGTCTATTGATTGTTCATATTGTGACAAATCAAGCTGGGATATTCTTATATTCTTCTTTCCCCTCTTGTTTTTCCATCTGCCTCCTTAAGATTCATGTTTTCAATTTTAACTAATTACCATTAACATACATGAATATAATCTGCATTTCCATAAAAGAGAAATATTGGCCCTTAGTTTTAAAGAATATAACACCAGATCTAATTTTGTGCTTTGATTTTCTAATTTATATTGACTATTCATAACTGTATTTTGTTATAGGATGAAATCAGTAATTGTTTCGCAACTTAAATTCTATTGTTGACTTATAAAGAAATATAAATTCGGTACTATTTATAAACATTTGGAGGAAACTAATAGTATTCTTAAAGGATCTATTTGGCTCTATTTGAAAACATGTTAGCAAAGCCAGCTCGTAATGAATTCCAAAGTAATTAACAGTTTTGTCCAAAGTATTGTTTGTATACTTATATTTGTTAAGTTCATGATTTAAACAAATAATTTGGCGTAACTCTTGTAGTGGAAGAAACTGTTAAAAAGATGGAATTTTTCGATGTATTCGGTTAATTTAATGAGTTAAGTCTTAATTGTTATTTCTATAAATTAAACATCAAACAATGTGAAGTTTCAGTACCTATTATTGTGAGGATATATAAGGGCCAATTTTTGGTCCTGAGACAGTCAGTCCATGGCTGAGTTTCAGACAAGGAACCTGTATTGGTTAGACCAACAACAATGCATCCACGAAATAAGTGCAACGCAATTAGGCCATGTGTTAAAACAATGACAGTGTCTGCTCCATATGTACCTTTCTATTCTTCAAGAACTGTGAACTTTGTGGTTAGGTTTTTACTGCTCGTAGATGTTCAATAGTAAACTATTGTAATAGTATGTGGAGGTTTACCTGAAAACTATTAATAAGGCTTATGGAAAGTTAAAACAATAGTGCACTGGCCATATATAACTGTGTAGCATTGGGGGATTGTGAACAGTGAAGGTATACTACTGTGAAATGCAACTGTGCACCTGTTAGCTACATTATTTAAAGTAATATGACGAATCCAAATTTATATAAAAATTTTTTGCTACTACTACTTTTTGTCTCATGATTGAGAAACTGGAGTGTATGAATGAATTGCGAAACTATTTCCCTAACATTAAATGTTTTACTTGTAGTAGGCATAATAGCTATTTGATATTGGTACTTTGTGAATTATATTCAATCATATTATTTATGTAGATGAGGTAGATAAAAATGACCATATGTGTCAAAACAGCATGTGTTACAATTTCTATTTCATTTTATCTAGCAGACAGTGACAAAAAAGGCATAATCAAATCAAGAAACCATACCAGTCTTGGGTGCTATTTGTATTACCAGCTTATTCAGTAGTTTGATATTTCAAGTCGCAAAATCTTTGACAATCTTTAATGAGGTAATAGAGTCTTTTGCAGAAAGGAAAGCACACCATGTAAAGCTGTAGCAAGATTAGGGAGGAAAAGATTCTGTCACAAATAATCCCACTCAGTATTAATTGTATGCGGGGAGAGTGTCAAACCTGCCAACTGGGAGCAGGAGAGGCGGCTTAGGACATTTTAATTTCCACTGTCCTGAATAAAGGTTAGATGGCTTCCATTGCAAAATGTACATGATTGAATTCCACCGAGTGAAATACCGTGATGTGCGATAGAAGAAGGCGGTGTAAAGAGGCATGGCACTGTATTTTGCCACATTTAAGGCCAAATAACATTTCTTACATTTCCTCAAACATATATGTTTTATATATCAAACTCTTCTCTACGAAATTGCTTTTCTTGTGTTGGTGCAACTCCTCTTTAGCTGTCTCCTGTATATTGGCCATTATAGTTCCACGTGTCATTACACCATCTTTCAATCCTAAGTTATGTAAGTAAACTGGGACACTTTCTTTCTTATCCATGGCTTCTGCCCTACAAAGACCTCATGTCATGTTGAACTGAAATCTATTGAGAACTTCATTCTGGGTGAGTGGGTCAACCAGAAAGATAGTTCATTTAGGCTCTCATATTTTGGCTGTCATCCAGAAAACCCTTCCAGTCCATCACATACAGTTTCAGGGATGTTGGCTTTTAACACTAAGATACATATATTATGGAATTTTTGGAAATGGGCCCCTTCCTGAAGTTTCATCATATCTGTGTGGTACTGTTTTCACTGAATGGTGAATCGCATCACTGAATACAACAGCATGCAACCAGTCATCAGTCACTCTCTCATAGTGGTGCAGAAAGTCATTCCCCAGGATGACAACAGGATGACTGCTTCCTCAGTGCTTCCATCTCAAGCTCATACATTTGCCCACCAGTTGCTAACTTGACATAGTACATACCTTCAGTCTTAATTACTTTGGCCCACAGTAGGCTAATATGTCAGTGGTGCAGCATTTTAAGCCCCACTTATCACTAGGGGGCAAGAATTAAACTCACTTCAGCACTCATAAAAGTCAAAATTCCTACTTTCCTCGCTTGTATCTTTCCATACACAATTATGCTTACCACGTTTTGTAACCCACAGAAATTAATGGGGTTGACAGTTCCTACTGGTTGGTGTGGAGGGGTGGCTGTTCCTGTCCTCTATCCATTTCCCTGATTAATTTCCCCTTTGCTTATGTAATTCTGCAATCTGTCATGGCTGTTATTTGCTCTACATGGTGCCTGAGGACATTTAATACCCAAATGTCTAATCTCACTGTAGCTTGGACAGCAAGGAGCCCTGCATCTGTAGGCTGTATGACCTGTCCACCTATAATGTTCACAATTTGTGTCATTTGTAAATACCCAACCCAGACCACTATTGTGTGAACTGCACAAAACAAATCACCCTGCTTCCTCTCACAGGAATGCTAAATGGACTGCTTCATGTAAGTGGGAGATGATGCCACTTTAGCTTCACCGCCAATTTGGGGATTGATACAACAGATAAAAGGCATCCACAGATTCCACATAAGTATGCATGTCACCTTATAACTTCAAACACACCACATTCAATGGAAAGCTGTCTGGCCACAAGGAAATGCGACAGACATCATGAACATTTTTGCAGGAAGGTGCATATGTTTTCAGTACATCCTCCCTGAGAAAGAATGGATGAATGTAACTGCCAGAAATCTGCTCTCAGTAGTGGATTGTGAGGCAACTGTATTGGCTCCAGTTTCTGTAGGGCACTGAGAGGTGGCCTGAACTTATGAATCTGACTTTGGCACAGCATTCACAGCTGGCCAAACTGCTTTTCTGTCTCTATATTTTTAATAGTGATCTTATGTAACTGCTTCTGCAGATCACAAATAAGGTCATATGGTAGGCTGCCTGGTTTTGTGGGCCAATCCACATGCAACATGACAGTACAGCATGATGGACTGTCCACATTTTAATAGCCACTACTCAACATAGCAAGATAGGCTAGCAGTGTCTTGGTGATGGTGACAAGCTAGTCCATTGTCTGGGACTCTGGCATGGTAGGTGCTCCTGCATGGTGCATGTGAGTGTGTCCCCACAAAGTTGGCTGACAAAAGACAGATGCAACCTTAAGGCTGCATAGGAGAATATGGCTCATGTAGGCACCTAGCCACAAAATTATAAGGATTTTGGGCTCAAATGGTGGGTTTTTTTCCCACTTCACTGACACCAGTGAACAGGATGAGAGGAGTCGAGCTCGTGAAATACATTGCCTGGTTTATTGCATTATTAGGGCTACATAGAGCTCTCATTAGGGGTACATAGAGCACACCTAGGAAAGATACCAAGCATTTGGAAGGAACTGTTATTGTTAAAAGAGTTAATGGAAGATGCGTATTGCACATGACTGCAGAGAGAGTGAGCCCATCTGGTCCCAGCACTCTGCTTCTGTCTGTCGAGGCCCCAAGTGATCATTCCCCCACACACTCATTGGTTGAGGGCTCTAGGTGAAAATTTGGTAGGTGTCCATTTGTCAGCAGTCTTCTACCATGGGAACTCTACAAGGCCAGTAGCATGGGCCTGTACTGAGCAATGAGCTGTGGGAGCAGCCTTGCAGTGACCAACAAGTCTTTACCAGAGAAAAGAAAATCTTCCATACCAAAAATTATGTAATTACCTATTCCTGATTCCCTTGAAAAAGTGGCCACCTGCACATAGTGTCAAAATCAGTGACAATGACATTACAGAGAAACAAGTAATAATTTGTATAATAATAGTGGAAATCCCTGGCCGGAGCCATACATAGAATAGGGTAAAGACAACCACTCATCTATATGGAATTGATGCATGGAGCATTGCAACAAATAACAGAAAACAGCATGCAGACTAGCTTTCGAGCACTGACTTTTTTTCCAGCAACATTACACACATTCACACCCACAACCACACAGGCATCCAAATGCGCTCTCCATTAGCCATGGCAGGACTTGATAATGGCTGTACTTTCCCCTTGCCCTCAGCCATTCACAGTACCAGCACAGCAAGAACATGTTGGCTGAAGTTACAAGGCCAGATCACCCAATCACCCAGACTGTTGTCCCTGCAACTACTGAAGAGGCTGCTGCCCCTCTTCAGGAGCCACACATTTGTCTGACCTCTGAACACATGAATTTGAAAGTACCTTTGTCTAATTCACATGTATGGTCTCCTTAATTTCTGGTGCACCATATAGCCCCCTGTTATCTCTACTACATTGGGTAATGATTACTTTTTTTTATCTTGTAAACCTCATGCATAACTTAAATGATGTGGTTTGCATTCTGTTCTCTCAAACCTTGACATGAACTAAGAAGAAAAGTTAGAAGTTGTATTGGAAGCTGTGTGTGTTAATTTATTTAATTTACAACAGAATATTGAATCACTTTTCTGATAATAAACTTTAACAACTTCTCACTTTCATTCTATGAAGCATTCTCTACAAGTAAACAAAATATCATTTGACAAACTGACTTGTCACAGAAATAAAGGAAAGCAACTTGTTGGAATTTTCTGTGACTTTGCCAAAACCATATATTGTGCAAATCATAGAATCTTAATAGTGAAACCAAACTTTATCATATAAAAGGCACACTTCTTGAAGACATATCTTGGCAACAGAAAACAGAGGCTCACATTAACATATAAAATCATGAATATAAAATTATATGCAGTGTGAGGAAACATAAAATGTGGTGTCCTGCTTGGTTTCATACTAGGCCATCCCCTGTTCATGAGCTATATAATTGAGTCAACAAAGGTATTGGGAAACATTAAAAACTGAGGATAAAATTATGGGCATCCAGTTGGATAGCAAATTTAGGTGGCTCCAGCATATGCCTAAATTAACCAAATAGATCATTCCTACTTGCTCCGCTCTTGGAAAGCTCTCTCAATGTGATTTCCTATAGGAGATGTGAAAAGTGTATTTTTCATACTTCCATTTCATAACATCTTTTGGCATAATCTTCACATAATGTGCATCTAGGGTCTATAACCAAAACTCTTGCAGAAGCTCTTCAGAGACACTGAGATTCTTAATCTTATGTGTTAATATATTTACCCCTTAACAGTATTTGTTGGTAATAATAGGAGTGACTTTAGATTTAACAACCACTGCAAGATCATTATCAGATGGTGGGTATTTACAAGAGCTTATTTTTAATTTGTGCATGGTGCAAAATACAGGGCTACTATAAGTGAATCATTTGTTTTTCATAGCTCTGTATTTTCCTTAGTATTACAGGTACAAATATGACTGATGCATGAATTGAGCTGTAACCTCACTAAGTTTGCATTTTGCACTCTACAAATGTTCTATGAGTGCCCCTCTGGTCACAAAGCATACGTTCAAGCAGTAGGCAAATTTGTTCCATACCTTATACAGCAACATCCTACCAATGGTCATCACAGGAGCATTGGTATTTTCTCTGAGCTGATCCAGTTATTTTGGCAGTGGGGTATGCAAACATGGTCCATAATGTACCTCCAAAGGAAAAATTCACAAGGCGTTAGGCCAGGTGACCTGGGGTCAAGGAAACAGAGCCATATAATCTTCATCACTACATCAAATCCAACAATGCAAAAGTTCATTCATAGGTAGTGACATAGATCAATGTTCCAATGAGGACATGCTCCATCTTGTTCGAAGATGGAATTCTCTAATTCAGTAGTCAGTTGTGCAAACAACGACAACTGCAACACATCTGGGGGAGTGGTATTCATCACAGTCCTCTTACAAAAGAAAATGGCCCATACAACTTTGTAACATTGCATAAAAACATTAATCTCTGGCGAATCTCATTCATGTGTACGCAAACTGTTGATACCAATGTACAATGCTTTGTTTATATGCAGATTCTTTTCCATAAATCCTTCAGAATGCATGCTTCACAGTAGCAACAGATAAGCCTCTTGCATAGTCCAAAACATAAAACTCTTTTCTTACTTTGTTGTCATTCTGTCAAGACACTGAACTTGTAACGCTAACTGGTGGGCACAATGCAACCTCAGTGAGTTTACTGTTCTAGCTGTGCATCAGTCACATTTGTTCATGCAATATTTTGGAAACTATACAACTCTGAAAACAAATAAATCATTTATAGTAGACCTGTGTAAGGTCACTGTAAATACTTACCATCTGATGCTTAGCTTGCAGCAGCTCAAAACCTAACCAACAGCCTTCAAACTAATAAATGTAAATATCATGTGACTTGGGCTTCCCGTCAGGTAGACCGTTTGCCGGGTGCAAGTCTTTTGATTTGTCACCAATTTGGCGACTTGTGCATTGATGGGGATGAAATGATGATGATTAGGGCAACACAACACCCAGTCCCTGAGCGGAGAAAATCTCCGACCCAGCCAGGAACTGTACCTGGGCCCCTAGGATTGACATTCCGTCGCGCTGACCACTTAGCTACCGGGGGCGAACTTTAAACTAATAATAATAACAAATAAATTGGTTACAGTTTCCTTATAAACCACACACAATTTTGACGTAATTTCAATGTGGATTTCATGACCCTCCAGATTGAACTCAGTTCCTTATTCATTGTAGGGAGGGGGGGGAGAGGGGGGGGGGGGGGAGGGGTGTTAAACCCTAACGTTCTTGCCTTATTCACAATGACTACTTACTACATAATAACATGAGACACTAAAAATTCAATTAATTACAATTTTTACCGAGAATTTCTTAAAAACTAATCTCAAGAATTTTATTTCTGGTATCATATAAAATGGTTGTTTCAGTAACTAGTCATAAATCTTAACTTTGAAAGTATTACGGAGCAAGAGCCTAACAGATACTGGATGTTTTTTCAAATGTTTTAAACATGTTATTTTATGTGAGTTTGCATTCTTTGTCAGTCTACATCTCAAAATCAAAGTCCATTTTGTGTCTACGTATGTGAAGATGTATATTCTCTCTGGTTTCATACACATTTAAGTTGCTTTAAACTTGAAGCAATGCTGGATAGATGTATAGGTTTGCAACAGCCAGCATTGAGCTCTTTATCAAGAGCTTTTACCTCCCCCCCCCCCCCCCCCCCCCCCCCACCACCACCACCACCACTCGCACCAATGAATAAGAAATTGAGTTCAATCTGGTGAACATTTTTGTTCCAGAATATAAATTTCCATTCTGAACCCTAGACAGGAACACAAAGTCCACATGGAAATTACTTTACTATTGTATGTGGTTTATAAGGAAACTGTAACCAGATTATTTGTTATTATTATTTTTGTTGTCATTGTGGTCTTCAGTCCTGAGACTGGTTTGATGCAGCTCTCCATGCCACTCTATCCTGTGCAAGCCTCTTCATCTCCCAGTACTTACTGCAACCTACATCCTTCTGAATATGCATAGTTTATTCAGCTCTTGGTCTCCTTCTACGATTTTTACCCTCCACGCTGCCCTCCAGTACTAAACTGGTGATCCCTTGATGCCTCAGAACATGTCCTATCAACAGATCCCTTCTTCTAGTCAAGTTGTGCCACAACTCCTCTTCTCCCCAATTCGATTCAATACCTCCTCATTAGTTATGTGATCTACCCATCTAATCTTCAGCATTCTTCTGTAGCACCACATTTCGAAATCTTCTATTCTCTTCTTGTCTAAACTATTTATCGTCCATGTTTCACTTCCATACATGGCTACACTCCACACAAATACTTTCAGAAATGACTTCCTGACACTTAAATCAATACTCGATGTTACCAAATTCCTCTTCTTCAGAAACGCTTTCCTTGCCATTGCCAGTCTACATTTTATATCCTCTCTACTTCGAGCATAATCAGTTATTTTGCTCCCCAAATAGCAAAACAGTTACCATGTAAATGATCCTTTATTTTAAATACATTTGCTGTTTTCAACACCTAGAATGAATAATATAAAATCGCTTTTACTTCTAGTATTATGGTTGTTAAATCTAAAATCACTCCTATTATTACCCACAAATACTGTTAAGGGGTAAATATATTAACACGTAAGATTAAGAATCTCAATGTCTCTGAAGAGGCTTCTGCAAGAGTTTTGATTATAGAGCCTATATTAGATTAGATTTACTTTCATTCCATTTTATCCGTAGTGAGAAGGTCCTCCAGGATGTAAAACATGTCAGAAAAACAACAATACATGACAAATGTTTACAAAATAATATTTACAAAATATTTACAAATAAGCTAATGTACCATTCCACAGGTCCCAAGTGGAATGATCATAATTTTCTAATGAGCACTCTGTGAAAGAGTCATTTTAAAATACTAATGCTCTGAATTTAAAATAAAAAAGTTTTTTATCTATTTATAAGGTAATAAGCATGTAATAAACTACTATAATACTTATTTAAAATGAACACATTACTGCACTTGAAATAGTGCAGAAGTTAGATTGTACTTACACACATGCACACACACACACACACACACACACACACACACACACACACACACACACACAGAGAGAGAGAGAGAGAGAGAGAGAGAGAGAGAGAGAGAGAGAGAGAGACACACAAACACGCACACAAATCAGTTGGTTTTACTGAGAAATTCATCAATGGAGTAGAAGGAGTTGGCCACCAACAAATCCCTTAGACTTCTCTTAAACTGAATTTCATTGGTTGTTAAGCTTTTTATGGCTGCACAGTACAAGAAGATTATGCCAAAAGATGTTTTTGAACGGAAGTATGAAAAGTATACTTTTCACATCTCCTATAGGAAATCACATTGAGAGAGCCTTCCAAGAGTAGATCAAATAGGAATGATCTATTTGGTTAATTTAGGCATATGCTGGAGCCACCTAAATTTGTTATCCAACTGGGTGCCTATAATTGTATCCTCAGTTTTTAATGTTTCCCAATACCTTTGTTGACTCAATTATATAGCTCATGAACACGGCATGGCCTAGTATGAAACCAAGCAAGACACCACATTTTATGTTTCCTCACACTGCATATAATTTTATATTCGTGATGTTATATGTTAATGTGATCCTCTGTTTTCTGTTGCCAAGATATGTCTTCAAGAAGTGTGCCTTTTATATGATAAAGTTTGGTTTCCCTATTAAGATTCTGTGATTTGCACAATAGAAGGCTTTGGCAAGGTCGCAGAAAATTCAAACAAGTTACTTTTTCTTTATTTCTGTGACAAGTCAGTTTGTCAAATGATATTTTGTTTTCTTGTAGAAAATGCTTCATAGAATGAATGTGGAAAGTTGTTAAAAGTTTATTGTTAGAAAAGTGATTCAATATTCTGTTGCAAATTACCTTCTCAAAATATTTTTAGAAAATTGGAAGGTAGGAGAAGGTCTACAATTGCTTGCTTATCTCCATTTTTATAAGAGGATATTACTAGTCCATATTTCGGTGTTTTAAGAATCAAGAATTTTATTCCCCATAGATTATTTTACAATGATATTGGCTTCATCATACAGGATGTACTAGTATATACAGATAATGAAATAAACAAGTGTCAGTACATTATAGAATACATTTCTAGCATGGCAGTGTACCAAATTACACCAGCATGGCTTCTAAAAGTTAATGCAATAAGCTATATTATAATGTAATATAATATACTATTGTATTGTTTATTGTATACATTATGTAATTACACATGAAGTACATCATGTCAAACTGACTGATTGCAATGATAACTCAGGGGAGCTATCATAGAGTTACTGCTGTTTAGTGTCTTATTGATTTCTGTTATCGTTAAACATTTGGGTTAACAAAACCGATGTCTGCTGGTGGAGTCTATAATACCTGCATGAGATATAATAATGTAATGGATCAGTTTGCAGTGGTCTGTCTGTTTGCCTCCTCCCCCCCCCCCCCCCCCCCCCCCCTCTTTCCCCACTGAACTTTGATTTCCACACCTCTATATAAACATAGTCAATGAATCTACTATTAACATAATTGTTACTTGGCTTCCACAACTATCCAGTATTACTATACTCCCAAGGAAGGTAGGTATTTACTGATGAGACCAGCACTGTACCAAAGTGTGATGAATTGTGTGTAAGAGTGAACTGCTTGGGTATTCGTTGTTGTTGTTGTGGTCTTCAGCCCTGAGACTGGTTTGATGCAGCTCTCCATGCCACTCTATCCTGTGCAAGCCTCTCCATCTCCCAGTACTTACTGCTACCTACATCCTTCTGAACCTGCATAGTGTACTCATCTCTTGTCTCCCTCTACGATTTTTACCCTCCACGCTGCCCTCCAATGCTAAATTGGTGATCCCTCGATGCCTCAGAACATGTCCTACCAACAGATCCCTTCTTCTAGTCAAGTTGTGCCACAAACTCCTCTTCTCCCCAATTCGATTCAGTACCTCCTCATTAGTTACATGATCTACCCATCTAATCTTCAGCATTCTTCTGTAGCACCACATTTCGAAATCTTCTATTCTCTTCTTGTCTAAACTATTTATCGTCCATGTTTCACTTCCATACATGGCTACACTCCACACAAATACTTTCAGAAATGACTTCCTGACACTTAAATCAATACTCGATGTTAACAAATTCCTCTTCTTCAGAAACGCTTTCCTTGCCATTGCCAGTCTACATTTTATATCCTCTCTACTTCGACCATCATCAGTTATTTTGCTCCCCAAATAGCAAAACTTCAAGTGTCTCATTTCCTAATCTAATTCCCGCAGCATCACCCGGCTTAATTCGACTACATTCCATTATCCTCATTTTGCTTTTGTTGATGTTCATCTTATACCCTCCTTTCAAGACACTGTCCATTCCGTTCAACTGCTCTTCCAAGTCCTTTGCTGTCTCTGACAGAATTACAATGTCATCGACGAACCTCAAAGTTTTAATTTCTTCTCCATGGATTTTAATACCTACTCCGAACTTTTCTTTTGTTTCCTTAACTGCTTGCTCAATATACAGATTGAATACCATCGGGGAGAGGCTACAACCCTGTCTCACTCCCTTCCCAACCACAGTTTCCCTTTCATGTCCTTCGACTCTTATAACTGCCATCTGGTTTCTGTACAAATTGTAAATAGCCTTTTGCTCCCTGTATTTTACCCCTGCCACCTTCAGAATTTGAAAGAGAGTATTCCAGTCAACATTGTCAAAAGCTTTCTCTAAGTCTACAAATGCCACAAACGTAGGTCAGTATTGCCTCACGTGTTCCAACATTTCTACGGAATCCAAACTGATCTTCCCCAAGGTCGGCTTCTACCAGTTTTTCCATTTGTCTGTAAAGAATTCGCGTCAGTATTTTGCAGCTGTGACTTATTAAACTAATAGTTCGGTAATTTTCACATCTGTCAACACCTGCTTTCTTTGGGATTGGAATTATTATATTCTTCTTGAAGTCTGAGGGACTGTCTCATACAGCTTGCTCACCAGATGGTAGAGTTTTGTCAGGACCGGCTCTCCCAACGCTGTCAGTAGTTCTGATGGAATGTTGTCTACTCCCGGGGCCTTGTCTCGACTTAGGTCTTTCAGTGCTCTGTCAAACTCTTCATGCAGTATCATATCTCCAATTTCATCTTCATCTACCTCCTCTTCCATTTCCATAATATTGTCCTCAAGAACATCGCCCTTGTATAGACCCTCTATACACTCCTTCCACCTTTCTGCTTTCCCTTCTTTGCTTAGAACTGGGTTTACATCTGAGCTCTTGATATTCATATAAGTCTTTCTCTTTTCTCCAAAGGTCTCTTTAATTTTCCTGTAGGCAATATTTATCTTATCCCTAGTGAGATAAGCTTCTACATCCTTGCATTTTTCCTCTAGCCATCCCTGCTTAGCCATTTTGCACTTCCTATCGATCTCATTTTTGAGACATTTGTATTCCTTTTTGCCTGTTTCATTATTTTCTCGTTTCATCAACTAAATTCAATATTTCTTCTGTTACTCAAGAATTTCTACTAGCCCTCGTCTTTTTACCTACTTGATCCTCTGCTGCCTTCACTATTTCATTCCTCAAAGCTACCCATTCTTCTTCTACTGTATTTCTTTCCCCCATTCCTGTCAATTGTTCCCTTATGCTCTCCCTGAAACTCTGTACAACCTCTGGTTCTTTCAGTTTATCCAGGTCCCATCTCCTTAAATTCCCACCTTTTTGCAGTTTCTTCAGTTTTAATCTACAGTTCATAACCAATAAATTGTGGTCAGAGTCCACATCTGCCCCCGGAAATGTTTTACAATTTAAAATCTGGTTCCTAAATCTCTATCTTACCATTATATAATCTATCTGAAACCTTTTAGTATCTCCACGGTTCTTCCATGTATACAATCTTCTTTCATGATTCTTGAATCAAGTGTTAGCTATGATTAAGTTATGCTCAGTGCAAAATTGTACCAGGTGGCTTCCTCTTTCATTTCTTAGCCCCAATCCATATTCACCTACTACGTTTCCTTCTCTTCCTTTTCCTACTGTCGAATTCCGGTCACCCATGACTATTAAATTTTCATCCCCCTTCACTACCTGAGTAATTTCTTTTATCTCATCATACATTTCATCAATTTCTTCATCATCTGCAGAACTTGTTGGTATATAAGCTTGTACTACTGTAGTACGCGTGGGCTTCGTGTCTATCTTGGCCACAATAATGCGTTCACTATGCTGTTTGTAGTAGCTCACCTGCACTCCTATTTTTGTATTCATTATTAAACCTACTCCTGCACTACCCCTATTTGATTTTGTATTTATAGCCCTGTATTCACCTGACCAAAAGTCTTGTTCCTCCTGCCACCGAACTGCACTAATTCCCACTATATCTAACTTTAACCTATCCATTTCCCTTTTTAAATTTTCTAACCTACCTGCCCAATTAAGGGATCTGACATTCCACGCTCCGATCTGTAGAACGCCAGTTTTCTTTCTCCTGATAACGATGTCCTCTTGAGTAGTCCCCACCCGGAGATCCGAATGGGGGACTATTTTACCTCCGGAATATTTTACCCAAGAGTATGCCATCATCGTTTAATCATACAGTAAAGCTGCTTGCCTTTGGGGAAAATTATGGCTGTAGCTTCCCCTTGCTTTCAGCCGTTCACAGTACCAAAGCAGCAAGGCCGTTTTGGTTAGTGTTACAAGGCCAGATCAGTCAATCATCCCGACCGTTGCCCCTGCAACTACTGAAAAGGCTACTGCCCCTCTTCAGGAACCACACATTTGTCTGGCCTCTCAACAGATACCCCTCTGTTGTGGTTGCACCTATGGTATGACTATCTGTATCGTTGAGGCACGCAAGCCTCCCCACCAGCGGCAAAGTCCATGGTTCATGGGGGGGGACTTGGGTATTCAGCACTTGCAAAAAACTAATCAATACTAGTTACCTTACACAGTTAGTATTATTTTTTTCTCAACAGAGTAATAAAAATGTATAGGGAACATTGGTTTCTTTGCTATACAAAAATAATAAACTGACATAAAATTGATAAGGTATATTAGAATGAATTGTTTCATTTTTGCCCTTTAATTGTGTTGCAACCTGTTATTTTGTGTGCAAACAGCATTAATAGTTCAAAAATTTGCTGATGTTGTTCAAGGTACATACTGTAGTTCAAAAAGTCAGGCTCTACACGCCAAGTAGACTAGCAGGTACATAGTAATTGAATTATACAGCCACAGCATTTTCAATTTTCTTTCTTCTGAGTAAGATATTTGTTTACATTTCATTTAAATTCAGAGTGAGCTAAATATCAAAGGCTAATATCATACAAGCATTAATAGTAGCTGATAAATAATGTAGCATACACAGAATAGTTCTGATCACTGCTTTACTATGCTCAGATATTCCTTGAGTCAGTTTTTGTTCGACATTTATTTCATTTCCCTGAAATATTTTGCTTGAGATGTTGATTAAATAAGTCTCTCTCTGTTGCTGTTAGCATATGATTATGTCAAGAGGATACACTCGCATCACTTACAGAAATATTCTAAACTAATTTTTGTTTCAGGTTCATAAGACTGTTATTGATCTATCAGCAGGTGATACTGGAAGTGACTACTGTGAGCCTCCAACTGACATGGATTCTGGTGAGGAAAGCTCACCATGTCACCGATCTAGCAACAAAAACAAAAGCTCTTCAGATATTAAGTGTATGTGTCATTTTCACATGCTTTGGTACATTTTAAATAGTTTAACAAATGCCATTCAGCATCTAAGTACAGTAATAGAGAATTAACCTGCAGTTTTCTCTGATTACAGTTGTCAAATATGGGGAAAGACTTGATATGCCTCCAGAACTAATTGTAACTCCTGCACAGGTATTTTAATTCCTATTCTCTTGTCTAAAATCATGAGGCTGTTGAAACTCATTTACAGTAATATATAATGAAAAGGATAGATTGCTACTCACCATATAGAGATCTTGATTCGCAGACAGGCACAATAAAAAGGCTGCTATACATCTCACACACACACACACACACACACACACACACACACACACACACACACACACACAAGACCACCACTGTCTCTGACCTCTAAAGCCACACACACACCTCAGCTGCCAGAGGCAGTAGTCGTGTGTGTGTGTGTGTGTGTGTGTGTGTGTGTGTGTGTGTGTGTGTGCGTGTGTGCACATGCATGCATGTAAATTTGTGTTTCTACATTAGAAGGAGACCTTTTGGTTGAAAGCTTAAATGTATAGCAGTCATTTTGTTGTGCCTGTCTGCAACTTAGCAACTCCTCTGTATGGTGAATAACAATCTATCCTTTTCATAACATTGTTGTTATTCCATCCTGGATTTTTCATTGTTTGAAACTTATTTACATGTATTTGTAGTTTCAGATAAGTGAGACACCTATGGCCATGGACATCACAGAGAGATTAACTGGTGAGTGAAAACATGGAACACAGTTATAAATACTTTCTCATTTCAAATAAAAATTAGTATTGATAAGTAATCATCCATGAAATATCATTTGGAATCATATAAGTGGAATGAATTGAAACAAATAATAGCCCAAGAAAAGAAACTATGCTGGAGTTCTTCTTTCCATAGTACTTGTTCTATTAAGGGAAACATAAAAGAATATTTTTTATGTTGATGCAGGAAGGAAGTGTTCCAATCATGTTCTCCAAGACCATTCTGATAAAAGATCTGTTGAAAGGATTGCTGTAAAAACAACTGTCAAGATCTCATGATTTTAAATAGTGTGTTGGCTTTGCAATTAATTATGAAATCACATAGATGTAGGACTATTTTTGATTATAAAACATGCCCACATACTATAAACATGCAGAGATATAGGAAATAACCAATTTCCTAATCATATTAGTAAACTTTTCTCATACCACTTCAGCAGTCATCTCATCAGCTGTGTGTCTGACAATACCTGAGACAGAATATACAGTTAAACAGTAATAGATAAAGCACCATAAAACTTTATTTGAATACACAGTTTGATTTATTAGAAAAGGTCTTACAACACATCCATGGTTGGATTATATGTCTCTTTATTGGTGGTTACAATATCTGTGTGTATACAGTGTCTGTATCTTCGCATTACAATGTCCTTCAGGTATGCATGCAAGCCTTCAGGTAGAGACACTGTTCTGACAATTGCAGCTGGGATAAATACTCAAATGGATTTGTATTTTGCGAATTTGGATTGACATGAGCTGTTTGTAACACATGAAAATTTGTGTCAGACCAGGACTCGAATCTGGATTTGCGACTTATCACAAGTGGTCACCTTAACCACTTCAGCTGTCTGAGCTTGCCTCTGGCACCGATCCAAAATTCCATACATCACAGAGTCCACCACCATTATGCTCACACATTTCATGATTTACACACAGGGAAAGACATGTATTCTATCACCAGCAGTGAACATAATGGTGGTAGTGGACTCTGTGACACACAGAAGTTTGGATCAATGCTAGAGGAGTTCCTGGATAGCTGAAGTGGTTAATGTGACAGCTCACAATTAGCAGGAAATCCAGGATTGACTCCTGATCTGGCAGAAAATTTCATATGTCTCAAACAGCTGCTGTGTATCCAGATTCACAAAATGTGAATCCGTTTCATCATATGCCTCTCTAATGACTAGTTTCTAAGCTTTAAAATGTCATCTGTATTCTACAGGCATGGTGAGACTATGTAACCATTTACCTCAAAATACATATGTCATTTCTGTGCTGTCCATCACAGAGGGATGGAACTTGAAACTGATATTTTGTTGTAGTGGAGAATTTTTTACCAGCTCAGAAGCCAAACACATACAGTAAGGTTCTAGTGTGCAGCAAAAATGTATGTTCATGTAGCTGTCCTAGTAACTACTTAAGTGTAGGGATGTGACAGATGATAGTGACAAGGAATGTATAATCTCACAAAATATATTCTTTGTTATCAAGAAGTAAGAAGAAGTTTGAGAAAATACTATCCTGTAATACATGCAATAAATTTGAATGTATGGTCAGTATAGCTAAGTTTACAAAATTGAAAGTCAGTGGAGTATTCCATTACGATTGGTTCCATAAAATCTTTGGCTTCAGCAAGAATTTTTGACTTCTGGAGACATGATGGATTACCATGGACTGTGATGCAAATGCCTAAGGCTATCTGTAAAAGCATTTAGATCATATACTAGCTGTGCTGTAATTTTGGCACAACATTTTATGTGGATGTGACAGGTAACCAGCTGACCACCTAAATGAAAGGCCACTGCCAAATTGTGAGCACTCAGTGGCATACATGGCTGAGCACAACATGCTGATTTCAGTAGCTGCTGCACATCCCATACCATCTGTAGCCTTGCCCCCAACACCAACTTCTCTGAGTTATATAGACAGGAATTGTTTTTACTACAGACCATTCAATCCCATAATTCTCCTGCTCACAATCTCAGCTAGTCCCTGTTCCTCACCAACCTCACACCTCCTCTTCCCTCTTCCTTTGTTCTATGCCTACACAACCCCCTTCCAATCCATTCTTACATTTCATTTTCCATTGTTCACAACTCCCCCTGTCTGTGACCAAAATGGCTCACAGGTGCCACATTCCTATCCCCTCATCTCCTGTCTCTCCCTGTCAGCCACAGTTCACCCTTCCCCTATTCTCCTTCCCATTCCTCACATCCTTTCTCCTCTCACCTGTTCCACCCAATACAACCCCTCATCCCAGTTGAGCTGCAGTGTTATCACGATGCAGTCAGCCAGGGCAATACAACTGTGCAGGTGCCTGTGTACTCTGTAGCTCTGAATAAGGATTCATCAGATAGTTGGCATCATTCTCTGTCATTCCCTGTCAACAACTGAGCACCTCAGGTAAGTTCAACACAATAGATCAATAGAGAGATAAATAAATAAAGTACCAGAGAATAAGAAATAGCCTACTGGCTTATGCAGGATAGGTATTTTAAGTGGTGCCTGGTTTACAAGGACAAAATCAATTGTAAAGGTATGGTAGTGAAATAATTGAGAGCATACAGTTTAGAACGTCATAAACTGAAGAAGACTAGTGAGTTACAACAAGTGGATGATAAGAAAAGAATGTTGAAAAATACAGTAGGACCACAGAAAAGACAGATGTGACATGGAAGAAGAGGAAAATGAGAACTTTCACAAACATACCAAAAGCGTTATGGATCCAAGTATAAGTAAAAGTTTGAATTCTTTGGGTGTTTGATGTGAATGAACAAAGGTTGGCCAGAAAGATGTTTTAGTGTGTCATAGAGTTAAAGATAACAAAAAATTAAATAGGAGAATCATACAATATCTGATCCATAACAAACAAAGTATAAAAATTGAATTGACACCCGCAAAAATCAGGTCAAAATGTCAAATCCACAGTGATATCATCCAAGTAACATAAGAAGATAGGAAGTGAAAGAGCATATCTCTGGACAGAGAGGAGAGGATGACAGAAAACCTGAAGTTCTACACAAGCAGAATCAAAATGTCGTGCGTATGAACAACAGCAAACATACTTGTATTGGAGAGGGTGAAGTGTGAAATTGCTGTAATTCAATTTCTATTTAAATTTGGAAGCCTTTCCTCTCTTTCTCTTTCCCTCCAATAAAATGGTACCCTGGAAGGGAAGTAAGAAAGGGGAAAAGATCAGGAATGTTAAAACTGAAGAAGGAAAGGGGACAGTTACTAATACCTGCCCCCACCATAGGACCTTCTCTGCAGGGAGAGGCTACTGATGGGCCATCCTGGAGAATGGAGACTGATAGACATGCTCTCCAAAGCACAAAAAATAGGCTCCAACACCATAGTAGGGGAATCCTAAGAAGAGTTATGAAATGCTCATGCTAACTTCAGCCCGACATTTAAATCTGGGTAAAAATGAAGTGACTCATTAGATGCTCCATTTAGCCAACAAATCTACTATATTATGCAGTTGATAAAACCAAATATAGGCCCATCCACTTAACTTATATTTAAAACAATAAAGGAAATTCCTGTATGGAACAATACATAAAATAAAGGAACAATGGCCACTCACATGTAGCGATACAGGACACTAATGTGTAGTGCATAACTACATATAACAGAAAAGAGTGGCTAAACACCATCTAAAGTATAAAAATCTATAATACTACTCAGAAAATCAAAAAAGTTCAAATTTATTTTGCACAATGAATTAGTGTACCACCCTCTCCCAAATAGGACATACCCCAACTTAATAAACTACAACATATTAAATCCCACTATAAACAGAAAAAGACACTCAATAAGCTTAATTTAAAATCTTGTCAGGAATTGCAAACTCGATCAGAATTACGTCTCCCACCTTGCATTGTGTTGGACTACCATGTTCACAACTTTTCTTCTATTTTTCTCCCTTTTTAAGTAATCAATCCTAATGTTTATGGCCTTTACCTATGTGTCAGCCATATCCAGAGGCAAATCTTTCTTTCTTTCACATCCTTCAGTAGCATTACGTCTCAAAAGCCTTGATTGCCTTCTTTTTGAGTTTTCCCATGGTCCATGATACACTACCATACAATGCTGTGCTCCAAATGTAAATTCTCAAATATTTATTTCTCAAATTAAGGCATGTGCCTGGTATTAACATACTGCATTTGACCCCTTGCTTTGGCCATCATGTGGTATTTTGCTCCCATGGTAGCAGAATTCCTTAATTTTGTCTACTTCATGGTGACCAATTTTTATATTAAGCGTCACTAATTCATTTCTACTACTCGTTACTTTTCCCTTTCTTTGGTTTACTCTCAGTTCATATCTGTACTCAGTATACTTTTCATTTTATTTGGCTGGTCCTTTAATTATTCTTCACTTTCACTGCAGATACCAAATGTCATCAGCAAATTTTATCATTGATATCCTTCCACCCCAAATTTTGATCCCATTCTTGAAGCTTTGTTTTATTTCTGTCATTCATACTGAACAGCAGGGGTGAAATGTTCATCTGAGCCTTGCACCTTTTTTGAACTGAGTGCTTCATTCTTAGTCTTCTATTCTTATCTTTCTTTCCAGGTTCTTGTACATATTGTATATTGCGCATCTTTCCCTGTAGCTAACTCCTATTTTTCTCAGAACTTTGAACATCTTTCACCATTTTACATTGTCAAATGCTTGTTCTCGGTGACAAATTCTGTGAATGTGTCTTGATTTTCCTTAAGCCTTGTTTCCATTATCAGGCACAATGTCAGATCAGCATCTATGCTGCATTTGTGTTCCCAAATGCCAAACTGATCATCATATGATAGATGCTCAATTTTCTTCTCCATTCTTCTGTGTGTTAATCTTATCAGCAACTTGCGTGAGATGTTAAGCTGATTGTGTGGTAGTTCTCACACTTACCTGGAATTCTTGTCTTCAGGATTGTGTAAATAATATTTTTATGACACTCAGTGGTGTAAGTCTCCTGTATCATAGATTCTACACACTGATTTGGATAGTCATTTGGTTGTTACTTTTCCCAATTATTTTAGAAAGTATGAAGAGATGCTACTATTCTTTCACCTTTATTGATTCCAAGTCTTCCAGGGCTCTGTCAGATTCTAATTTGAATCGTACATCCTATACTGGTTTTCTTTCTTGAATCTTTTGTCAATAGCAGGTGCAGTCCATTCTGTGAAAAGGCAGAAAACTCAGAAAAAGATGTAAGTGTGATCTCTTTTTCATTGCTGCTGCATAAAAAATAGTCACCTTTTCTTCCTAATGTATATTAAATTTTACTAAAATCAGTGTTGTTGTTGTTGTGGTCTTCAGTCCTGAGACTGGTTTGATGCAGCTCTCCATGCTACTCTATCCTGTGCAAGCTTCTTCATCTCCCAGTACCTACTGCAACCTACATCCTTCTGAATCTGCTTAGTGTATTGATCTCTTGGTCTCCCTCTACGATTTTTACCCTCCACGCTGCCCTCCAATGCTAAATTTGTGATCCCTTGATGCCTCAAAACATGTCCTACCAACCAATCCCTTCTTCTAGTCAAGTTGTGCCACAAACTTCTCTTCTCCCCAATCCTATTCAATACCTCCTCATTAGTTACGTGATCTATCTTCAGCATTCTTCTGTAGCACCACATTTCGAAAGCTTCTATTCTCTTCTTGTCCAAACTGGTTATCGTCCATGTTTCACTTCCATATATGGCTACACTCCATACAAATACTTTCAGAAACGACTTCCTGACACTTAAATCTATACTAGATGTTAACAAATTTCTCTTCTTCAGAAACGCTTTCTTTGCCATTGCCGGTCTACATTTTATATCCTCTCTACTTCGACCATCATCAGTTATTTTACTCCCTAAATAGCAAAACTCCTTTACTACTTTAAGTGTCTCATTTCCTAATCTAATCCCCTCAGCATCACCTGATTTAATTTGACTACATTCCATTATCCTCGTTTTGCTTTTGTTGATGTTCATCTTATATCCTCCTTTCAAGACACTGTCCATTCCATTCAACTGCTCTTTCAAGTCCTTTGCTGTCTCTGACAGAATTACAATGTCAAAATCAGTGTTACTAATTAAAAAGTCTTATTCCATTTGTGATAACTTCCTGTAATCAATCCAGAAAAACAATTAACAATAAATTATTGTTAACAAAATAACAGTATCTGTGCAGTATTGTGGAGCTAATCCTCCCAATATCTTCAGGCTGTACATCAAGTGCAATAGTGGTCAGTCTGTGATACACAGCAGATGAACTCCAGACAGCCATGACACTTGCTAAATAATAGTCCATTAAAGCAAAGCATACCCAAACTTGAGATTATCTTTGATTGCAGCTGCAGCATGAGTACAAATGCTAGTGTCACTATTGATGCTAATACAGTCCTATAATTTTTCCAAATTGACACCCATTTCTTCTTCTCCTGTGTCATCGGGCATTTCCTCCCCTTGTAGAGGCCTTCAGTGTACACTTACCACCCATCTGCTCACATCTTTGCCTTTGATAATGGAGTTACCTTTGGGCTCTTGGTATTGACATCCATGTTGTTAACTACAGTTAAGGTTACTTTCCACCAATGTGCTCACATCTTTGCCTTTGATAATGGAGTTACCATTGGACTCTTGATGTTGACATCCATGTTGTTAATTTTAGTTAACGTTATTTTGACTTTTCTATATGCTGAATAAATTTTCATGATGACCATTTCTGTTTCAGTTTCTTCACATTTTCTTTCTTTCATTTATCAGATAAATTATTTCTTCTGTTAGATTTCTTCAGGGCTACCTTCCTTATATCCATGTTTGTCTGTCCAACTTCTGTGATTTTTGTTTTTAGAGATGTCCATTTCTCTTCACCTGAAACGTCTGCTGTGGTAATCATTATTGCTTTATAGAATATCAGACACATCTTATCACTCCTCAGTACTTTAGTACCACACTTTTTTGCACATTGATTCTTCTGGATGATTTTCTTAAATTTCAGTCTACTCTTCATCACTACTGAATTGTGATCAGAGTCTATATCTGCTTCTAGATATATCTTAAAATCCAGTACCTGATTTCAGAATCTCTGGCTGACTGTGATGTAATCCACTTCTTATCTTTCCATGCCTCCAGGCCTTTTCCAAGTATAACTCTTCCTCTTATAGTTCTTGAACACTGTATTGAAATTTATTGCAGATGTCAATTAATTTGTATCCTGTCTCATTCCTACTGCTACTGAGCCCTTATACCCGCATAACTCCATTTTCTATTCCTTCTTTAATTACAATGTCCTAGTGCCCCGTGTTTATTAGATTGTCACCTCCTTTTACACACTGAATTATGCATCAGTATCATCGTACACTTTCTATATCCTTTCATCTTTTGCTTGTGAGGTCAGTATGTATACCTGGCCTATTGTTCTGCATGTTTGTTTGCTGTTAATTCTAATGAGAACAACTCTACCACTGAACTGTTCACAGTAACTCACCCTCAACATGTCCAGTGGTAGAAAGTGTTGGTAGGAAAATAATGGCTGCAGTAGGCTAATACACTGGGTAACAAAAGTCAGGGCATAGTGATATGCGCATGTGCAGATGGTGGTAGTATCACATATACTGGTACTAGCTATAAAAGAGCTGGGCATTGGCAGAGTTGTCATTTGTACTCTTGTGTTTCATGTGAACAGGTTTCCAGCATGATTATGGCTGCATGATGCGAATTAACAGAATTTGAATGCAGAATGGTAGTTTGAGCCAAATGCATAGAATATTCAATTTTGAAAATTGTTAGGGAATTCAGTATTCTGAGATCCACAGTGTCAAGAGTGTGCTGAGAATACCATATTTCCAGCACTGCCTCTCACCACAAACAATGAGGTAGCCGAAGGCCTTCACTTAATGACCAAGAACAGCAGAATGTGCATAAGAGTTTTCAGTGCTAACAAACATCACTGCATGAAACAAAGGCAGAAATCAATGTGCAACATACAATGAACTTATATGTTGGACAGTGCAGTGAAATTTTCATTAATGAACTGTGGTAGCAAATGACTTAAGCAAGTGCCTTTGCCAAGAGCATGAAATCATCTGCAGTGCCTCTCCTGGGCTCCTGATCATTTCTGTTGGACAGCAGACAACTGGGAAACCATGGCCTGGTCAGCTGAGTCCTGATCTCAGATTGTAAGAACTGATGGTAGGGTTCAAGTGTAGTGCAGACACCACAAAGTCATGTACCCAAGTTGTCAACAGGGCATTATGCAAGCTGTTGGTGGCTCCATAATGGTGTGTGCTGTGTTTACATGGATTGGTCCAACTGAACCAATTGTTGACTGGAAATGGTTATGTTTTGATACTTCGAGACTGTTTGCAGCCTTTCATGGACTTCAAGTCCCAAAACAGTAATGGAAATTTTAAAGATGACAATGCACCATGTTGCCAGACCACAATTCTTTGTAACTAATTTGAAGAATATTCTGGACAGTTTCAGTGAATGATTTGGCCACCCATCTAACATTTATGGGAAGTAATCAAGGGGTCAGTTTGTGCACAAATTGTTCACCAGGAACACTTTTGCATTTTTGGGTGGCTATAGATGAAATATGGCACAATATTTCTGCAGGAGACTTCCAATGACTTGTTGAGTTCATGCCACATCAAGTTGCTGCACTACATCTGGAAAAAAGGAAGCCCAACACTATATTAGGAGGTATCCCCTAACTTCTGTCATCTCAGTTTATGTCAAGACGGGGGAAATCTTCAATCTGATGATAAATGTTATAGCTCTTCCTCCAGAATGGGTACCTTAGACTGGCAGTGGCCAGGAAAACGTTTCTGAAAAAGAGAAATTTGTTAACATCGAGTATAGATTTAAGTGTCAGGAAGTCATTTCTGAAAGTATTTCTATGGAGTGTAGCCATTTATGGAAGTGAAACATGGACAATAAATAGTTTAGACAAGAAGAGAATAGAAGCTTTCAAAATGTGGTGCTACAGAAGAATGCTGAAGATTAGACGGGTAGATCACATAACTAATGAGGAGGTATTGAACAGAATTGGGGAGAAGAGGAGTTTGTGGCACAACTTGACTAGAAGAAGGGATCGGTTGATAGGACATGTTCTGAGGCATCAAGGGATCACCAGTTTAGTATTGGAGGGCAGCGTGGAGGGTAAAAATTGTAGAGGGAGACCACGAGATGAATACACTAAGCAGATTCAGAAGGATGTAGTCTGAAGTATGTACTGGGAGATGAAGCAGCTTTCACAGGATAGAGTAGCGTGGAGAGCTGCATCAAACCAGTCTCAGGACTGAAGACCACAACAACAACAACAACAACAACAGGCTAACAAATGTGGAAACAAAATGGAAAGCACTTTGATACAGAGAATGATGTATCTGTGCTGTAAATACATAGTGCGTGTGAGCGGGACTATAAAGACTTATAATGTGGACAGTATCCCAGTACCAATAAATCTGGAGGCAATATACTACAAGGCGAAGCACAGCATGGTGTTTCTGCTGAAAACTAGTTACCTCCAGGCAGAAACAGTCACACTGCAAGATCAATCCTTTGCTCAAATATAGTGGCTAATTAATAAAATGGAAAAGTCAACCATATGAGAGCAAAGTATTCCTCTAAGGACTGGAACAATGTGCACAACAAAGTGTTAGGAAGTGATATAAGATCACCCTGGTACAAAATAGTTAACAAAACAATATCAGTGAAAGAAAAGCTTCACAAAATATGTTTGTTTGTTAGAGTGTAACCTTGCTGGTACCCTGCCACGCAGACATGTCTGTGGAGAGAACAACATCATAGGAAAATGATGCAGAAATAGAATCTGGTTGTCCTGTCCTGACATGAGACAGAAGAAGTGTATTAGAACTTAAGGGAGATTCAGGTCAATTTGGAATATCCAAGTGGTTAGGAGCAAATACAGTGATGGCTGGTGATTGTTTTGGTCAGTGGTGAACACTGCCACAGGAAAACTATGACAGTTGCGGATTTTGGGACTCGATAAGGAGACAATGGTCTGAATGTCACTTGTTCATAGCATTCTGACTAACTATTGTACTGAAGGATATTTGTAAGCAATTGCAAAAGCAAGGGATTTGACTGTTAGTATAACATAAGTTAGTGTCCAAGTCTGTAGGATGAGAGCTAACAGAAGTAGCAATCACTTGCAGCATTATAAAGTACAAACATTTGAGAGCAGGATTCCAAGTGAGAAAACAGACTTGAATCAAAGCTTACCTGAGGCTGGGTTTGAGCGACATGAAGTTGGCGTCCAAATGATCTGACTGAGAACTCTCCTTAATATGAAAATCTGTAGTTTTTAAAGGATTGTGGTGGTTCATGGTTTCTTCCTATCTTTAACTGGCATGCCAATCCACCATCACTTTACAGACATTGGCCAATCTGATTTGTGGCTTTGCACCTCCAAGGTGCTTTTCACCAACAACATGGCTTCTCCTACTCTGAAGACATGGATGTTCCTGGCCTGGTTTGTGTACCAACAAACTCCATGTTTGATAAAAACAGTGTTCAGCTGAAAGCTAAATGTCACTTCCCTTCCTAGTATGGCTAATAAGTGTTGTACATCACTTTGGCCCACTGTAAGGGTGGAGGGTGTAGACTTCTATCTTGAGAATAGGGACTGCTGTTCTAGCAGTTATACTGATTTCCCATCTCACTCCAACCTGCGTATATCGAGTGATGTTGCTGTTCTTAGGAGCAAGGATACTGCTTGCTGCGTATACTAAGATGTGCCTATTTGCAACCACTGTCTAATCTCACACCTTACAACAGCATCTAGATGATTTATAAAGTTATCATTTACTTCTATGATCTGAAAATCCTAATCTGTGGCAGTTGCCCAGAGTGTTTCCAGTTCACATATGCCTTCTATTACTGTTTATTTCAAGTAACCTAAACGCTACTACTTGCAACTGCACTCTGCATTTTGTCTCTGATTTCCTGTGTTGGAGGACCCTCACTGGCTTCTAACAACTTCAAACTTAGCTATGCGTAAGTCAGTGAGTCATCAATAGATGATATGGCTTTGACTTGCAGAACAACAAGACAGCACATCGCACTAACATTGGTGTTAATCTAATGAGAACTACCATCCTACAACAAAGAAAAATATATCACAACCAAGACACAGCTACTACTGAAGGACACTTAACTAGGCAAAAAGTGTACAAACTACTTCCCAGCGCTGGAACTTATGAAAATATGAGATTGAAAAAAATGAAAGAAGAAGAAAATGAAGAGAAGAGATAGAAGTAAGAAATGCTTCTATTGCAGTATCTGTCTGGTTGGCTGCTGCTGGTGGCTTCCCGCAATGGATTTGATGGTCTTGTCCTTGTTGATGGACACAGTATGTAGAAATACATGCTGTGTGGGGAAAAAATGAAGCATGTGTGGCGTACGATGTAGCTGTGTCTGGTCACTTTCCTAAGTGAATGTGTTTTATCACATACCCATTGGCAATGATAGTTTTCAATAACCATTCACTGATATTGGGAAGAGGCAAATGACTTTGTTTTCATGCCAAACCATTACTGAGAAGGAAACTAATAACAAAAGAACAGCAGGGCAGTATACTATATTTAGGTGTGTATTTTAAGCTAATAAATAACAATGATATGGAAGCAGTAGACTGCTACTCACCCGGTAGAGAAGGCACTCAGTTGCAGACAGGCACAGTGTAAAAGTAGGCAATATATATTCATCTATCAGACAAAGTCCTCCATCAGATGCAGAAAATACACACATTTACACAAGCAGAACTCACTCACACATGTGGCTACTATTACCTCCAGGCACTAAGGGCTGACTGTGGACATTTGGAAGTTAGGAGACAACATCCTGGAGGAAGTAAAGCTATGAGGATCTGTCAAAAGAGGTGATTGGGTAGCTCAGTCAGTAGAGCACTTGGCCATGAAAGAAAGTTCCCAGAGTCATGTCTTGATCCAGCATACAGTTTTAATCTGCCAGGAAGATTCAATTCAGCACACACTACACTGCAGAGGGAAGATTCATTCTGGAAACAATCCGTAGGCTGTGGCTTCCAGGAGTGCTAGTGTTCCATGATAAGCTGTAGAACTTCTTTGAAGTTTGCTAGGTAGGAGATGAAATAATGTCTGAAGTAAATCTGCAATGACGGGTCATGAATCATGCTGGGGTAGCTCAGTTGATAGAGCACTTGCCTTGCCTGTGAAAGATAAAGTTCCCAGGTTGGAATTTCAGACTGTCACGCCATTTTGATCTGCCAGGAAGTTTTGAATTAGCACACATTCTGCTGCAGAGTGAAAATTTTTTTCTGCACATAATTTTAATATTTTAACTCTCTCTCTCTCTCTCTCTCTCTCTCTCTCTCTCTCTCTCTCTCTCTTTCTCTTTTACAGTTCTGGATGTGTTAATGATTGCCTCTAATCTAATGGGTCTGGTGTTATGCCTTTAGTACTTTAGTATTTACAATATGTTCTCCAAACTTTACCTCTTCTCTTCCAAATTGTGCTTTGTATAATTGTAAAATGATCCCTTGAGAATGCAAAATAATTAATAACTTATTTAGTGTATAACTATATTATTCCCAATTTTTAAAAATTATAACTACATCACACGTCATTTATATAGAGCTTAGCCCATCACTTGAATGCATATTCCAACTGAAACATTTACTAATGAAACTCTCAAACACTTAAACTCAAAATTGCAAACCTCTTCCTTCAAATAAAACTGCTGTGTACTTCTGAGGACCCAGTTTATTTATTTATTTATTCCATTTTTTGACATCACCTGCCAATAATGTGTTATTAGGTGGCTCATTATAATATATTTTTCTCCTGACAATCTAGCTAATAGATAATCTATTATAAGTGGTTTATCCCTCTCAGTTTCAATCATTTTATTGAAAGTCATTATGTCTAATGCCAAATGATGTGATCAATCTGGTTTTTTAAGCTCCATGTATGGAGTGTTCTAACAGCTGACAAAGCCCTAATAATATTCCATCTCTTCATTCATCCAATCTTGGCTTTTTCAGTCTCCTTAACTGCTACTAGAAGTGAATATAGGTTAATGCAGAATGGCTTGTGTTTTTTAATTATTGATTTATGAGGAAAACTTTTATTACACCAGGTCATAGAGAAAAAGATATTCCCAGTATCATTAAGAATTGATGCTTTGTCTCTTGGTTTAAATATATTGCCTTAAAAAGTCATGTGACTTTTATAAACCCGCTTGATGTTGGATGGTACACTTACTACCACTCAACAGTGATGTGTCTATGATCAGTCTTCTGGCTGGACTGTGTGACGTCATAGCAGGTTCCACTTGCTTGCCATGATTACCATGAAGAAAATTCACTCTTCCATCATTTAACTCTATCAGAACTTTATTTACTGATAACCAACCAGATTCTAATAAAATAGGAACATTAAGCCCTTAACTAGAAACAAGTGGTACTATATATATATCAGGACTTAACATCACAAGATTTTTGCTTTAACATATTTCCCTACTGTTCTTATAATTCCAATATCTTCAACTCCTGAAATTGACATTACAGGAAGATTACTTATCATCCCACTTCTCAACAAAGTTTTGGACAGTAATTCTTCCATTACTTCTGAAGTTGAAGATAATGATGTTTGTGATCTATTCTGTAGACCCAACATACTAAAGGTTTAAAATTCTCTGTATTAACTTCCTCCTTTTCTTTTAATACAAGTAGTTAATCACTTAATTTACTATTTTCATCAAATTTGATGAACAAAACTCATTATTATATAGTCAGTATAGTTTCACATCTGAGAATCAAACCTTACTCCAAAAAGCTCAGAGCCTTCCCTTTGCACATTATTGCTGTTATGAAAACTTTGTTTGATCTTCCTGTACTTTCTGAGTTGTTTCTTCAGTACAATATCTATCTTGGGATCTCTCTGTACTTTCTCAAATTGCTCATTTATTGATAGCTTCCAACAAGCAGAACCACACACAAGAAAGAAACTGAAGATTTTTTTAGGAGAAATGGAGTACACAGTATCATCAGCAGCAGAAACAGCATCATCAGTATCGTAAAATCTGTGCCATCAGTTGCAGAACCAACAGCTAAAACATCACTGACACACACATCAGAAGCAGTAGATGTCCCTCAGTTAGCAGAAACAACAGTAGAAGTTAATAGAAGAATCACTAGGAGCACAAAATCCACAATGATTTTTGGTGTCCTGCCTGAAGATGAATCCAGATTTAACACAAGTAAGAGCACAAACTGATGCATCTTCCAATGTCTCCCCATTCAATGTGACTGTGCCCAGGAGAAACACCGAGTAAAAGCTTTTCACCCATAAAAAGTATCAGAGTTTTGTGTTTCTTCAAGAATCTACATAGCATAAGAAACAAAGGTTTAAACTTACAAATATTCTTACAAAACTACTCAAATCAGTAAATTTGTTTTGTGTAGCTGTAGATTTGCTCATCGACAATAACTTTGCTTAATTTCCATAGAAGGCCATCTCTATGGTAATCATTTCCGCCAAAATCACAAAAACAGATGTGGCAGTCTAATTATTTCCAGAGAGAGAGTGTAGAATATACCCAAACTTTAAACCAAATGACTGAATTATGAAAAAAATTTGAACATTTGTAGTAGAGATCACTTAAACGATTCATACTGTGCCTGCTCTATGGGTTATGTATCCCTTCGGTATTCACACTTAGGTTTTTTGTTTGTGTTCTCGGTTGAAGTGGCATGGGGGAACAGTTTTATGGAATTATTGTAAGTAATTCCACACAATATATGTTTCCACTTCCTGTTTTTATTGTGTCTTACCAGCTTTATGATTCTGGTGACTTTCAGTGTCTGGTTGTGCTGGTTTTTGGTATTTTTCTAGGTATCCCTTGTTACTCTTTTGACACAGAGCTTTGTTCCATGACAACATTGGGGTGAGGATGTCATCAGATGGTTAAGTGATTTACTTTGTTGGTAATGTCCTGCTCTCATATTTATTTTATTTTAGAAGTTTTAATTGTATAGGTCCATATCTGACACTTTTTAAAAGTAACTTGAGACATTCCCTCGCATCTGCCACTCACCCACCCTCACTCCCACTCCCCCCACCCATTGTTTTGTAATACAATATTTCCATTATTACTGTTTACACCAGATCATGGAACTTTAAGTGTTCCAAAACCAGTCACACATGCTATAAAATATTGTTGATTCAGCAACTGTTGTGGGGTTTCTCCATTTTACCAAATGGTCTTGTGTACTTATGGCTGCACCTAAAGAAGAACCCTTTGTAGTAGAGAGTAAGTTCATAAAGCTTTTAGCTGTACACTTCTGCTAATCAACTGATGCTAAGTAAAGATAGCTAAGTTTCTGCTTTCTGGTCTTAGATGGGCCCAATCACCCACCATATCGTACTTAGCCAGTGGCGTAATTGGATGTGGTATGAAGGGACATGTGGTCAGTACACCTCTCTCCCTGTTAATGTCAGGTTTATTGACCTTGTAAACCTTACTAACTGGTTAAATAGCTGCTCAGTTGGCATTACAAGGCTTAGTGCATCCTACATCAGTCTTCCCACTGAGGAAAAATCTATGGCAGTACTGGAAATTGAACCCAGATCCACCAACTGGCAGTCAGCCACTCATCTACAGAGGCAGATGGTAACCTGATGGTACCAATTTTATACCAATAATAATATTATACCCATACTGAAATATAAGTACCAAAACTAAAATGCTATATCATGGGAAGTTCGAATCGCAGACCTACAATGCTGACAGCTCTTATTGATAGTTTCTTCCTTAATGTTGACATTCAGCATCCTGAACATTAAACAATTCTTCCAATATCTGATAATAACAGTTTGTTACTGAATATGGCTGTGTCAAACACAAATAAGTACATAAATTTCAAATTTATTTTCTCCTCGTAACTATTGCTTATGACTTCTTACACAATGATAAGGAGAGGTGGGCTACAGAGTGGTGTGGCAACTGTTTTCAGCATAGGAAAGCTGTACAGGAACAGAAGTGAACCAGCTAACACAATGAACAGAAAATTTACTTTACTTGTATTTCTCCAAGCATATGAGGACTCATTACAAATAATGTAGCTACAAACAGGGTCCAGCTATCTCAATGTCAAATAGGATAAGCCTTGCTGTAGTAAGACATGAATGATGGAGTGTGAGACACAACTCATAGTGAAATGCCTTCAGCTGGAAGTGGGCTAAGTGACTGCTGCCGGCCGTCCTATTATTGCAGCACCAGAGAGCACTCATAGTAGGTGTGGTCCATCATATCCCATACAACCAATATCAATTTCAAACAGAAATCTGCCATTCCTTTACCAACATTGATACGCTGTGTGGTGGTATAGGTAATCGAATGACAATGGGGTGGGAGGGCTGGGTACAGGTGACAATGAGGAGATGGGAGCCAAAACTAAGGCTGATGCCGAGCTCCTGCCCTTACACTAGTATACACCCTGAGCATGCCTGGAAACACCACAAGAAAAACTGGACAGAGGGTGCACACCCACATCCAGAGGTGGAGCAGCAAATGAAGACAGAGGCATTTCAATGACTGCAGAGGGCCCAAGGTGGTACATGGGACAGCCACTAGGAAGAGCAGCCCATCCTCAGACAAGGGTGGCTGTTGAGATGGCGATGACCATGATAGGGCATCAACTTCCATCAGCTCCGGAACCGACGCTCATCAACTTCCATCAGCTCCGCAACCGACGCTATTGGCGCAGGGGCCATGGGAGTCTGTCCAGGCAGGCATGGAATCTGGAAGCACAAAGCCTGCAGCAGGATCATGCAATTTATGTGAAAGAGTTTGACTTGGGTGGCATCTCAGCAATCCCCTTGGCCCCTGCAGGAAAAACATAGAACATCCAATAAAACATACAATGGTGACTCGCTTTCAGTGCCTCCATCCACAATACAATCCATGAAAGACCAACTCATTAGTGTGACACTTTGCCTGTCTGGGCAAGTGCAGCAACTGAAGCAAGGTGTGGTGGCACTATCCACGTAATAACTCCACTGCTGAGTGTCCGTCGCATGGCTGGGAGTGGTAGGAAGACAAGAATGGCAACAGAGCTTGATCTTGTGGTTGGAGGTTTGAAGTTTGTCTATCTTTTGCTTAAATGTCCATAAAAAGCATTCAGCTTGGGTGTTGTATTGCTGGTGGTATGGTGCACTCATGATGTGGTTTATGTTGGAGGCAGTGCAAAATTGTTTAAACTCGACAGCAACAAATTGATGTCCCTTATCTCTCACAGTCGCTTCAGGCAGTCCCTAGAGGCAAAAGATCGACAACAAGGTGTGGATTCTAAAATGATCTGTAGTGGAGTGCATAGGAACCAAGAAAGGAAATTTTCTGAAAGCATCAACAGTGATGATCCAATGTGTATTCCAGTAAGGATCCATAAAATGCAAGTGTAAACATTGCCAAGGTGCTTGATCTTTGAGCCATTCAGAGAACTGGTGAGGTGAAGCTGACTGATGGTCAGCACAGGCTAGGCACTGAGAAGTCATCTGTTCAGTTTGTGTGTTAGAACTGTGCCAAGTACAATGATGTAGCACCAGCTCTTTGGTGTGCCCCAATGACTTTGATGTAGCAAACAAAGCACATTAGGCTGGAGAGCCTGGGGAATCACAACACATGACTGCTCAATATTGCTGTGAAACAAAAAGACACCTTGCTGAACTGCAAGGCCACGTCAATAGACAAAATATCAGTGAACCACAGAGCTACAAATCTGTCTGGCTGAGCATGGATGACCAGTGTGGATATATCACAACAGAATCTTCAAATCAGAAGCCACTGCTGTGGCTTGGGTAATTTTCTGGTAAGGAGAAAGATATGCAAAATATCTGTGTCTTGTGCATCAGTGTAGCAACAACAGGCAGAGAAATCATCGAGTGTCAAATCTGGTCCAATAGTGAGGTGTGAAAGGGCATCTGCACTGGCGTGCTAAGAAATGGGCCAATACACAATCTTATATTGGTAATTTCACAAAAGAAGAGCCCACCATTGCAGCATCTGTGCTGTGTGAATTGAAACTGGCTGCGAAGGGTTAAACAAAGATTATACAGGTTTACAGTCAATAACCAACAAAAAGTTTCCACCAAACAGATACTGGTGAAACTTTGTGACACCATAGACAACGGTGAGAGCCTCCTTTTCAATTTCAAATAATTACATTGAAGTTTGTTCAACAACTTTGAAGCAAAGGCAATCAGCCTGTCAACAGAACCAAATTTGTGCAACAAAACTACACTGATGCTGTAAGAGGAAGCATCCACAACCAAGACCACAGGTTTGGCTGGGTCAAATGAACAAGAGATTGATCACTAAGTGAAACATTAAACTTAATCAGATGTAACACATAAGCTTCTGTAACACAGATTGCAATACCCACATATTGTGTGGGTGTGGAACGTCACGGACAGCAAGCAAATGTGTTTGCAGTGGATGAACATCCAGGCTATAAATGACATGTCCTAATTAATGAAATTAAGAGTGAAAAAAATATACATTAATCTTTCAAACAATGGAAAATCCAGGATGGAATGTAACAATATTGTGAAAAGGAAAGTTGCTACTCACCATATAGCAGAGATGCTTAGTCACTGATAGGCACAACAAAAAGACTGTCACAAATAAAACTTTCGGTCAGTAAGGCCTTCATCAAAATAGACAACAAACACACACAGACACACTCATGTAAACACAACTCATGCACACACGATTGCAGTCTCAGGCAACTAAGATCATACTGCGAGTAGCAGCACCAGTGCATGTTGGGAGTGGCAACTGGGTGGAGTAAGTTGAAGGCTGGGGTGGGGAGGGGGAGGGATAGTACGATAGAAGTGGCTGTTGGGGAGCACACAGGGGCAAGGTGGAAAGAGGGTACAGCAGCTATGTGCAGCCAGAAGGTTAGATGGAGGGCAGTGGAGAGGTGGGGAAGGGAGGGATATCAGAAAAGGAGAGAAGTAAAATGACTGGATGCAATGGAGGAATGAGGACTGTGTAGTGCATAAATGGGAACAGAGAAGGGGCTGGATGAGAGAGGACAACGACTAATGAAGGTTGAGGGCAGGAAGGTTATGGGAATGTAGGCTATACTGTAGGGAAAGTTCGCACCTGCACAATTCAGAAAAGCTGGTGTTAGTGGGAAGGAGTGTCATAGGACCGTTGCTATTCAAAATATACGAGGGCCGTTCAGAAAGTAACCTCCGGTTGATTTAAAAAAATACACCAAGTTAAATAAAAATATTTTAATATATACATCTTACAACTACATCTTTGCACTATTTTTCTACATAGTCTCCATAGCGATTGAGGCACTTATCGTATCTCTTCACAAGCTTTGAAATTCCTTCTGCATAAAAATCACCCGCTTGTGCCTGGAGCCAGCCTGTGACCGCATCTTTGAGCCCTTCGTCATCATCAAACCGCTGTGACCCGAGCCATTTCTTCAAATGCATGAAGAGGTGATAATCACTTGGCGCCAGGTCTGGGCTGTAAGGTGGATGGTTGATAACGTCCCACTTGAAGGACTCAAGAAGGGCCGTTGTTCTGCAAGCAGAGTGAGGATGGGCGTTATCGTGCAAAAAAACGATACCGGAAGTCAGCATACCACGGCGTTTGTTCTGTATAGCCCGTCGTAACTTTTTTATTGTTTCACAGTACACGTCTTGATTAATGGTCGTACCACGTTCCATGAATTCAACCAACAACACCCCTTTGACATCCCAAAACACCGTTGCCATCAGTTTTCTGGCAGAAAAATCTTGCGAGGCTTTTCTTGGTTTGGTAGGCGAATTTGAATGTGCCCACATCTTTGATTGTTCTTTTGTCTCAGGGTTCACGTACTTAATCCAGGTTTCGTCACCGGTCACGATTCTGTTTAACAATGGTTCTCCTTCGTCATCATAACGTGACAGAAAGTCTAATGCAGAGGCCATTCTTTGAGTTTTGTGGTGGTCGGTAAGAATTTTGGGCACCCATCGTGCACAGAACTTACGGTAACCCAATCTTGCTGTCACTATCTCGTACAAGAGAGTCTTAGAAATCTGTGGAAAACCAGTAGACAACTCCGACATTGAGAAACGTCGATTTTCACGAACTTTTGCATCAACTGTCTGAACGAGTTCATCAGTCACCAATGATGGTCTACCACTCCTCTCTTCATCATGAACGTTTTCTCGTCCACTTTTAAATAAACGTACCCATTCACGGACAACTCCTTCACTCATAACTCTTGGTCCATACACGGCACAAAGCTCACGATGAATAGCTGCTGCAGAATATCCTTTGACTGTAAAAAACTTTATGACAGCACGCACTTCACATTTGGCGGGGTTTTCTATTGCAGCACACATTTCAAACTGCCACAAAAACTAAACTAGCGCAGGTACGACGTTCACTCGACCACGGCTTGATGCCGACTGACCTGTTGAGTGCGTGAACGCACAGATGGCGTCGCTACTCCCCCCACAACCCGCACTGTGACCAATCGGAGGTTACATTCTGAACCGCCCTCGTACATAAATGACCTTGTGGATGACATCAAAAGTTCACTGAGGCTTTTTGCAGATGATGCTGTGGTGTATCGAGAGGTTGTAACAATGGAAAATTGTACTGAAATGCAGGAGGATCTGCAGCGAATTGACGCATGGTGCAGGGAATGGCAATTGAATCTCAATGTAGACAAGTGTAATGTGCTGCGAATACATAGAAAGATAGATCCCTTATCATTTTGCTACAAAATAGCAGGTCAGCAAATGGAAGCAGTTAATTCATAAATTATCTGGGAGTACGCATTAGGAGTGATTTAAAATGGAATGATCATATAAAGTTGATCGTTGGTAAAGCAGATGCCAGACTGAGATTCATTGGAAGAATCCTAAGGAAATGCAATCTGAAAACAAAGGAAGTTGGTTACAGTATGCTTGTTTGCCCACTGCTTGAATACTGCTCAGCAGTGTGGGATCCGTACCAGATAGGGTTGATAGAAGAGATAGAGAAGATCCAACGGAGAGCAGCACGCTTCGTTACAGGATCATTTAGTAATCGCGAAAGCGTTACGGAGATGATAGATAAACTCCAGTGGGAGACTCTGCAGGAGAACGCTCAGTAGCTCGGTACGGGCTTTTGTTAAAGTTTCGAGAACATACCTTCACCGAAGAGTCAAGGAGTATATTGCTCCCTCCTACGTATATCTCGCGAAGAGACCATGAGGATAAAATCAGAGAGAGCCCACACAGAGGCATACCGACAATCCTTCTTTTCATGAACAATACGAGACTGGAATAGAAGGGAGAACCGATATTGGTACTCAAGGTACCACCGCCACACACCGTCAGGTGGCTTGCGGAGTATGGATGTAGATGTAGATGTAGATGTAGATCCATATGGCACAGGCCGGGAAGAAGTCATTGAAATGAAGGATGCCATGTTTGGCAGCATGCTCAGCAACAGAGTCAAACACACAGTTTTTTGATGCCTATTCATTCGGACAGACAACCTGTTGGCTGTCATGCCCACATAGAATTCAGCACCACTCATCACTGCAGATGTGGTGATCATAGTTGTCTAGGCTGTATGGAATGGGTTTCTTGGTGTGGGACAGGTGGCAGCTGTCAAAGTGAAGGTATTGCTGGTGGTTAGTAGGTCTGATATGGACGGAGGCACTGACGTAGCCATCTTGGAGGTGGAGGTCAACATCCAGGAAGGTGGCATGTTGGGGTGATTAGGACCAGGTGAAGCAAGTGGGGGAGAAGTTGTTGAGGTTCTGGAGGAATGTGGATAGGGTGACCTCACCTTCAATCCAAATCACAAATATTTCTTTAGTGAATCTGAACCAGGTGAAAGGTTTAGGATTCTGGGTGTTTAGGAAGAATTCCTCTAGATGGTCCATGAGTAGGTTGGCTTAGGATGGTGCCATGTGGGTGCCCATAGCCATTCTATGGATTTGTTTGTAAGTAATGCCTTCAAAGGAGAAGTAATTGTGGGTGAGGATATAGCTGGTCATGGTGACTAGGAAGGAGGTTGTTGGTTTTGAATGTGTTGGTCATTGGGAAAGATAGTGTTCAATAGCAGTAAGGCCATGGGTATTAGGGATGTTAGTGTAAAGGGAGGTGGCATCAATAGTGACAAGCAGGGCACCGTGTGGTAAAGGGGCAGGAACTGTGGAGAGGTGGTGAAGGAAGTGGTTGGTATCTTTTATGTAAGAGGATAGGTTCCAGGTAATAGTTTGAAGGTGTTGGTCTACAAGAGCAGTGGGGGCACACTAACGGGCCACAATGGAGTGTTCTGGGTGGCTGGGTTTATGGAATTTATGGAGCATGTAGAAGGTGGAAGTCTGGGGAGTGGTAGAGGTGCACAGAGACGTGGACTCTGGGGAGAGGTTATACGATGTCGTAAGGGTTTGAGGTGTGAATGGAGATCCTACTGGATTTCTGGAATGGGGTCACTGTGGCAAGCTTTGTAGGTGGATGTATGTAACAGCTGGTGGAGACCCTCTGCCAGACAATCTTATCAGTTCAAAACAACAGTGGTGGAGCCTTTATCTGCAAATAGGATTATAAGGTCAGGATCAGTTTTCAGATGGTGGACTGCAGTTCTTTCTGTAGATGTGAGGTTAGTTTGTATGTTGAGGGATTTGGGGAATGATGGTGAGGTATGGTTTGAGGTTAAGAAATTCTGAAAAGTTAACAGTGGGTGATTTGGGGGCAGTGAGGATGGGTCACAGTTGGATGGTGGAGTGAACTTAGTTAGGTAAGGTTCAATATTGGTCTTTGGTTGAATCTGATTGGTAGGGTTGGTGGTGAAAAAGCATTTCTACTGTAGGTACCGGGAGAAGGAGAGAAGGTCGTTAATAAGTCATGCCGTATTTGAATTTGGGAGTTGGGCAAAAGGTTAGGCCTTTGGAAATGACTGATATTTCTGTGGGGCTAAGGCTTCTAGAGGAAAGGTTCATGACTGTGTTTCAGGTCTGGTTACGTCCTGGATTCTGTGTGGTGGTGGGAGGGAATTTTGGAGGATGAGGTAAATGTAGTAGGTTTGTGAGACAAGGTTTGTCAGCTGTGAGGGGACATGAAGGAGGTATGGAGGTTGTTGTAGAGTTGTGGACAGTGGTACACCAAGGTGGGAGTAGGAAGTAATCAGAATGGAGAGCTTTTTGAGGTGGCATTGTGCATGTTGCTCTAGTTCCCGAACAGCAAGAGTTTCAATGTGTGTTACGGGTTCCAAGAATTAGGGATTGAGTAGCAGGTGAATTTTGCAGATGGAGAGGAGATACTGCAAGGAGCTTTGGGCTTGGTTAAGGACTGGCAAAACTGAATTACATTCTCCATCGGAGTTTTGACTACATCTCATCATGCTCTGTAATAAGAATGTCCTGCCCACTATCCTTCACACCCCTCTCGCAGTGGTATTCCACTGTACCCGGAACCTATACAATATACTTCTCTATCCCTACACAACCCCCACTCCCAGCCCCTTACTCACGGGTCATACCCCTGTAATAGACCTAGATGCAAGATCTGTCCTACACACCCTCCCATGACTACCTACTCCAGTCCGCTTACAAGCATCGCCTATCCCATCAAAGGCAGGGCTCCCTGTGGAACCAGACATGTGATCTACGAGCTAAGCTGCAACCACTGTGCTGCATTCAATGTAGGCATGACAAACAACAAGCTGTCTGCCCACATGAATGGCCACTGACAAACTGTGGCCAAGAAACAAGTGGCCCATCCAGTTTCTGAGAATGCTGCCAAACGTGACATCCTTCATTTCAGTAACTGCTTCACAGCCTGTTCCATATGGATCCTTCCCACCAACACCAGCTTTTCTGAATTGCACAGGTGGGAACGTTCCCTACAATATATCCAATTTTCTCATAACCCTCGTAGCCTCAACCTTCATTAGTCATTGTCCTATCCCATCCAGCCCCTTCTCTGTTCCCATTCCAGCACTACACTGCCCTCCATCACTCCCAGTCTTCTTACATCTCTCCTTTTCCGATATCCACCCCCCCCCCCTCCCCATCTCTCTCTGCCCTCCATCTAACTAACCTCCCGACTGCACATAGCTGCCCTACCCTCTTTTCACCTTGTTCCTGCACATTCCCCAACAGCAATCACTGTCCGCCACCTCTACCCTAATATCCTTCTTCCTCACCACCCCAGCCTCCACCTTACCCCCACACAGCTGCCACTCCCATCACGCACTGGTTCTGCTGCCTAAAGTGTGGCCTCAGTAGCCTGAGACTGCAGTCTTGTGTGAGTTGCATTTGTGTGAGTGTGTATGTGTGTGTTTGTCATCTAATTTTGATGAAGGCCTTACTGGCTGAAAGGTTTATTTGAGACAGTTTTTTTGTTGTGCATAGCTGTGACTCAGCATCTCTGCTGTACAGTGAGTAGCAGCTTTCCTTTTTACAATATTGTTCCATTCCATCCTGGATTTTCCATTGTTTGATTTGCGCCTGATGGTCTTTTTTCAATCCTAACCCAGTGCTATTTTCCTTTATTACTGTTTTCCATAGCATCACTATGCTCAATGTCTGTCTTTCTTACTCTTCTTTCCTGCGTTTCTCTTGTCACCTTACAAACTGCACTGCACGCTCTACTTACAAAACATCCTGTATCAACCATCTCAGCCACTCACAGCAGACAGCCATGAGACCATGCTGATTGTTGGTGCAGCACCTTATGTCCCACATTACTCCTGCCAATATCATTAATAATACCTTCTAACTGATCACTCTCCATGGGTCACCCTCCCATATTTTTGCATGTTATGTCCTGCACCTTTCTGGCACCACACGCTCTTGTATCTCATCCTATGAACCCTTCCACACTCCTCACTTTTTCTCCATGCTGTCCCAGATTGCACCCACTAATTCAACATCATCAAGTCACATCTGCCATCCCCATTCTTCATACTTATCCACCCTCAGACCCGCTACCCACAGTAAAATATATTTATATATTCTTTATATTTTTCTTTGATCTCATTGCGATTTATCACCAATTTTAGTGAGTTTTCATCTTTTGTCACTGTC
Source organism: Schistocerca piceifrons (assembly GCF_021461385.2). Classification (NCBI taxonomy): domain Eukaryota; kingdom Metazoa; phylum Arthropoda; class Insecta; order Orthoptera; family Acrididae; genus Schistocerca; species Schistocerca piceifrons. The sequence continues at coordinate 716,817,445 of NC_060140.1, read as the reverse complement.
AACTGCCACACATTTCATCTTGTTTCCCCCTTTTCCCTTCCTTTCATCCTTCTGTTCACATGTATTAGGGTGTTTTTCTGAAAGTTTCAGACATAATTCTACATTATTTATGTAATTTTTTGCATTTCTTCCACCATTATGGATCCTTGCTCCATCCATCAGCATCAGTACAGAAAAGTTTCCTTATCCCCAACCAGAACCCAGTCCCACATACTTTTCCTGCATTGTTTCTTGGCTCATGGAATCCTGCCAAGTGGCCTTACCATCAAATTACCTATCTCCAGCTGCCAACCCCCCCCCCCTCCCCCCTTCCACAATGATTTACACTCACCTGTTCAGATTCTGCCAGTCCTTGGCCCCCACCAACATAGTGCTGCAAAACCATACCAACCAAGCCCAAACCACCTTGCAGTACCTTCGTTCGATCCGCATAATTCTCCTGTTATGCAATCCCAAACTCCTGGAACCCATAACACACATTGAAACTCTTGCCTTCCAGGAACAAGAGCAACATGCACAATGCCACCTCAAAAAGCTCTCCACCCTGCTCACTTCCTACTCCCACCCTGGAGTACCACTGTCCACCACCTCTACAACAACATCCAAACCTACTCCACGTCCCCTCATAGCTTGCAATCCCTGTCTTGCAGACCTACTATATTTACCCCCCCCCCCAAAAAAAAAAAAAAAATCTCCCTCCCACCACCACACAGAATCCAGAACCTAACAAGACCTGAAACACAGTCATGAACATTTCCTCCAGAAGCCTTAGCCTCACAGAAATATCAATCATTTCCAAAGGTCTCACCTTTTGTTCCACTCCCAAATTCAATCATGCAGGACTTGTTAAAGACCTTCCCTTCCTTTACCCAGTACCTACAGTGGAAACACTTTTTCACCACCAACCCTACCAATCAGACTCAACCAAAGACCAGTGTTGAACCCTGCCTAACTCAGTTCACTCCTCCATCCAACCATGACCCACCCCCACTGCCCCCAAATCACCCTCTATTAACTTTCCAGAATTTCTTAACCTCAAACCATGCCTCACCATCATTCCCCAAATCCCTCAATATTTAAACTAACCTTACATCCACAGAAAGAACCGCAGTCCATCATCTCTGCCAGCTGTCAGATACATCCACCTACAAATCTTGCCACAGTGACACCATTCCACCAACCATGACCCAACCCCACTGCCCCCAAATCACCCTCTATTAACTTTCCAGAATTGCTTAACCTCAAACCATGCCTCACCATCATTCCCCAAATCCCTCAATATTTAAACTAACCTTACATCCACAGAAAGAACCGCAGTCCATCATCTCTGCCAGCTGTCAGATACATCCACCTACAAATCTTGCCACAGTGACACCATTCCAGAAATCCAGCAGGATCTCCAGTCACTCCTCAAATCCTTAGGCCCATTCCAGAACCTCTCCATGGAGTCCACCTCTTTGCACACCCCTACCACTACCCGCACTCCCACCTTCTACATACTCCTTTAAGCCCATAAACCCAACCAGTCAGGACACCCCATTCCAGGCAGTTACTGACCCCACTGAGGGAATCTCTGCTCTCATAAACCAACACCTTCAACCTATTACCCAGAACCTACCCTTCTATATAAAAGATACCAACCATTTCCTCCACCGACTCTCCACAGTTCCTGTTTCTTTACCATACGGTGCCCTGCCTGCCACTATTGATGCCAGCTCCCTTTATGCTAACATCCCCAAGGCCCAATGCCTTACTGCTATTGAAATTGAACACTACCTTTCCCAATATACAAAGGGTTCAAGACCAACAACATCCTTTCTAGTCACCACGACCAACTATACCATCACCCACAATTACTTCTCACTTGGAGGCATTACCTACAAACAAATCAGGGTACGGCTATGGGCACCCGCAAGGCACCATCCTATCCCAACCTATTCATGGGACATGTAGAGAAATTCTTCCTACACACTAAGAATCCTAAACCCCTTCACCTGGTTAAGATTCATTGATGACATCTTTGCAATTTGGATCAAGGGTGAGAACACCCTATCCACATTCCTCCAGATCCTCAACAACTTCTCCCCCATTTGCTTCACCTGGTCCTAATCATCCCAACAAGCCACCTTCCTGGATGTTGACCACCTCAAAGATGGCTACATCAGTTTCTCCATCCATATCAGACCTACTAACCACCAGCAATACCTTCACTTCAATAGCTGCCACCCGTTTCGTAAAAGGGAGTCCCTTCCATACAGCCTAGCCACCCATGGTTGTCACATCTGCAGTGAGGAGTTGTTCCTCTCAAAACATACCAAGGGTCTCACTATAGCCTTCACAAACCGTAATTATCCTCCCAACTTTGTACAAAAAAAATCTCCCGTGCCTTATCTTTCCAGTCTCAAAGTACCTCAGAAAGTCCCACCATCTGGCCACAGAGGAGCATTCCCCTCATAACTCCGTACCATCCAGGACTGGAGTAACTGAATTACATTTCCTGGCCAGGGTTTCGACTACCTCTATTTGTGCCCTGAAATGAGAAATGCCCTTCCCATTATCCTTCACACCCCTCCTAAACAGTGGTATTCCGCTGTCCACTGAACCTATACAATATACTCATCCATCCCTACACAACCCCTCACCCCAATCCCTTACTTCATGGCTCATACCCCCGTAATAGACCTAGATGCAAGACCTGTCCTATACCTCCTCCTACTACCACCTACTCCAGTCTGCTCACAAACATTACCTATCCCATAAATGGCAGGGCTACCTGTAAAACCAGTCATGTGATCTACAAGCAAAGCTGCAACCACTGTGTTATATTCTATGCGGATGCGACAGCCAACAAGCAGTCTATCCACATGAATGGCCATCAAAAAACTGTGGCCAAGTAACAAGTGGATCACCCTGTTGCTGAGCACGCTGCCAGACATGACATCCTTCATTTCAGTGACTGATTCACAGCCTGTGCCATGTGGGTCCTTTCCACCAACACCAGCTTTTCTGAATTGCACATGTGGGACTTTTCCTACAGTATATCTTATTTTCCCATAACTCTCCTGCCCTCAACCTTTGTTAGTCATTGTCCTCTCTCATCCAGCCCCTACTCTGTTCCCATTCCAGCACTATTCAGCCCTCTTATTGTACCCGGTCTTTTTACTTCTCTCCTTTTCTGCTATCACTCCCCGCACCTCTCTCCTGTCCTCCGTCTAACCTCCTGAGTGCACATAGCTGCCCTAACCTCTTTCCACCTCACCCCTACACACTCCCCAACTACATGTCACTGTCTGCCACCTCTATTCTATGATCCTCCCCCTCCCTGCTCCAGCCTCCTCCTTACCCCCACATGCACTGGTGCTGCTGCTCACAGTGTGGCCTCAGTTGCCTGAGACTGCAGTCATAGTGTGTGAGTTGCATTTGCATGAGAGTGTATGCGTGTGTTTGTTGTCTAATTTTGACGAAGGCCTTACTGGCCGAAACCTTTATTTGTGACAATCTTTTTGTTGTGCCTATCTGTGATTCAGCACCTCCGCTGTATGGTGAGTAGCAACTTTACTTTTCACAATATTGATCCATTTATCTTTTTTACATTTGTGAGCAGCTGCAGCCAACATTTGAAAGAGTGTGTGAAGATTGCTAATGTGTTCTTCAGGAGTGCGACCTGAGATGGCGATGTTATCCAAACAATTTGATCAAATAGGAACTTTTTAAGTGAACTGCTCCAGAAAATTCTGAAATATGGCAGATGTGGAAGCACTGTCAAATGGTAATTACAAAAATTTGAAGAGACCCAGAGTACTATTAACAACAAAGACATGTTGTGACTGCTCATCCAGAGGAATTAGCAAGTAAGCATCACGCAAATCAGTTTTGGAAAAGTACTGACTGGCAACCAATTTATCAATCAATTCTTCCAGGCATGACAAGGGATGACTGTCAATGACTGTCAGTAATGGGTGCTATGACCTTACTGTCTTGCAAAGCAGTAGGTTCCAGAGCCACCTGTTCTCAAAGAGCCCGAGGGACAGAACAAGCTCTAACAAAAGATAATTGTGCATTATCCTTCGTTGTGACATGGGCAGCAGAATTACTGGCATTGCCTGAAACCTCAGAAAACAAAACCTGAAATCCTGCTCATAACTTAACAACACTGTCTTGAGTATCAAAGAAAGAAACAGAAAGTATATTGCCCTGAATGCTTAACCCAGAGAAATCAATAGAGTCTAGAGCAAAAATATTAGCACTGTCTTGGGAGGAAAGTACTGTGAATGTCACTGTTGTGCTTTATTTCTTTGTTGATGGTCCTCGGTGTCAATGTACTGCATCGTGATACTGGCTGAAAAATGGGGGATGGAATTTCAAGACTGACTACAGTAAATAATGTAGCCGATAGGTGCACAATTGCATTGCACAGTTCTTTACTTTCACTGTTCACAATCCACCAATATTCACAGTTAATATGGCCAGTGCATTATTGTTTAACTTTTGATAAGCCTCATTAATAGTTTTCAGGCATATATCAGCATACTGCTACAATAGTTTGCTGTTGAATATCTGTGAGCAGAAAAAACCTAACCACACAATTCTTGCAGAATAATATAGTATGTTTCAAACAGACACTGTCATTGTTTTAACACATGGCCTAATTATGTTATACTTATTCCACTGTTAAGTTGATGCATTGTTGTTGTTCTAACCAGCACAGATTCCTCATCTGAAAATCGGCTGTGGACTGACTGACTTGAGTCCAAAAATTGGGCCTTTGTATAGCATTAGAATAATAGGCACTCAGATTACACATTGTTCAATGTTTAAGTTACAGAAATTGCAACTGAAATATACTTCATTCAGTTAACTGAATATATAGAAAAATTTCATCTTTTTAACAGTTTCTTCTACTGTAAGGGTTAAGCCGTACTATTTGTTTAAATCATGAAACTAACAGATATAGTTATGCAAACATTACTTTTGATGAAACTGGAAATTACTTTGGAATTAATTAAGGGCTGGCTTTGCTAACACATTTTTGAAGACATTAAGCATCCTAGTGATTATTTTTCCATATGCTTATAATTATTACAGAATTGATATTTGTTTGCTAGTCAACAATAGAATTCAAGTCACGGAACAGTTACTGATTTCACCCTATAGCAAAAGATATTAACTAGGAATAGTCAAAATAAATTAGAAAATCAATTACATACATAAAGCTAACCACAAAATTAGATCTGGTGGTATAATCTTTAAGACTGAGGGCCAATGTTTCTCTTTTATGAAAAAGCAGATTATACTCATGTATGTTAATGGTAATTAAAGTGCGCGTCATTTATGTTGGTGGCCGAGTTTAGGTTTGTTCTGCGCATCTGACGTCACAAAACACAGTCAGCCGATGAACAGAGAACGACATTGCCAGATATCGACTGCAGAGCAGAGCACGGAAGAGTGCCTTCAGTTTTAGAAACATTCAGTCATAAATAAAGTAATAGAACAAAAGCAATGTCTTGATAGCAGACTTTCTTTTATAGAAAGTTTGGAAAAAGCATTCTTTATACCATTTGCTTCATATTCTATTAATTAATTAAACCAAACAAGCAATAAGACTCCTAATTCAGGCGATAGCAAGGAAAGGTGATTGTATCAATCTCATGAACCGCTTTTTCGCAATAGAGAACAGCGGTAATTATTTATTTCCTATTGTACTTTGACGAAGTGTGAGTAATTCGTAGTCATACCAACAGTGTTTGTCAGTATTTTGCGTGACGTGTTAGACTCCTCATTGACCTATGTTATAGGGCGAGCTGCGGTAGCGTACCGGTTAAGGCATTGAATGAAAGTGCCCCAGTATCGGTGGCCAACATCCCTTACCGTATGTCCTTTGTACGAGAGTATATCCTAAATAGAAGCTACGTCCTCCACACAGTCACGGATCCACACAGGACAGCACGGCAACTCTATATTGAATTGATGGGACAACCTCCCCTTAGTAAATTGGAAGTCCTCTTACCTACTGAAAACTGGAAGCAAGTGTGGTCAAATGTCAATAGCAGTATTCTGCCGTCCGATGTGTCTGCGTTGTGGTATAAACTTGTCAATAACACACTGCCCACCAATCAGCGTTTAGCCGACATTCAGCTTCTTGCCTCCCCCAACTGTGGCAGGTGTGGTGTGCTTGACACCAGAGAACACCACCTGCAATGTCAAGCTGTTTCCGATGTGTGGAGGACTTGCCAGTTAATGGTGGCTCTCATCACGCTAACTACGCCGGCCCATATTTCTGTTGATAGTGTCATTGTACCGGATTTTAAATATTTCCCGCGTGCAAAACACAATACTGCTGTGTGGTTGTTGGGCCATACTGTCTACGCCCTCATCGACCGGCAAATTCACGATGGACTCACGTTTTTGACTCATATTTGGGACAAATAGTCTAAGATCAAAAATAGTAATAAACACCATGAATATTTTGCCAATTTCTTATCATCTGCATTGCATCATGCATATGCGAAACAACTGTAAGATGTGTCCGAGCCCCTCTTATTTGCATCAATTGTCTATTTAGTCTCGCAATTGAGTTTTGATTATTCGTACACTGATCTCTTTCTTGCGTCTTACATGCAGTTATATCAAAAATAAGTTTAGATATATAGTTGGTGTCAGGTGGTGAAAAATAACCAATCTGCAAATATTTGTCTACCTTTGTTATGTGCTGACCTGTAAACTGGTTTATATAAGACCATATTAGAAAAAAAGAAAAGAAATAAAATGAGGAAAATTACAGAAAGAGAGTAACTGAGTAATATAATGCGGTTCCAGTTTTATGGTTAATTAAAACAAAACAAAAACAAATAAAAAAATAAAAGAAAAAAAAGAAAAAAAAAGAAAAAAAAACCAAAGGAAAAATAAAACAAAAAAGGAAAAAAAATTAGTAAGTGAAAGGTGAAGAGTTCAAACCTTGTGCGGTGCATAATATTTTCTTTATTTAAAAACAATATCGAAGTGTCTTACCTCACGAATTTTATTCATTTGAATGCAATTTTTTTGAAATTTCTAGTGCTTTGTCTCTGCATTAACCCTTTCGCTGCTGCAGACACATGCTCCCCGCATTCAGCGCTGTGTGCGACTTTGTCATCACTGCACTGCTTGCCTGTGCAGACACATGGTGTTCCCACTACTTTGACACACGTATCATTCGATTTCACAAAAACTATTTGGCCCAAAAATTAGATTTTTACACATCATCTTGACTGATACCTTCCCCCCATAAATGACTTAATTTTGTTTCGATGTTCAACACAGTTATTGTGCAGCATTAAATGTAGTAAACCATTGCACGAAATTTTGAAGAGTTTGCAGAGGTAAAAGTCCATAGCGTATACTTTCCGTATGGTCGATTTTAGTTGCCACAATGTTGAGAATGAAATGTGGACAAGATACCTAAATTTCATATAAAATTTACTGTGTAACAATACCTCATTTAATTTAAGTACCACATAGGTGTCGTATGTAATATTGAGAAATATTCCATCTTTTGCGACTGTAATAAAAGTTTTATTTACACCGGGCGCGTATGGCTTTATTTTAAAGCACTTCAATCAATCAAATTTTATATGAAATTTAGGTTGGGGTTGGGTTGTTTGGGGAAGGAGACCAGACAGCGAGGTCATCGATCTCATCGGATTAGGGAAGGAAGTCGGCCGTGCCCTTTCAAAGGAACCATCCTGGCATTTGCCTGAAGCGATTTAGGGAAATCACGGAAGACCTAAATCAGGATGGCCAGATGCGGGATTGAACCGTCAGCCTCCCGAATGCGAGTCCAGTGTGCTAGCCACCGCGCCACCTCGCTCGGTATGAAATTTAGGTATCTTGTCCACATTCCATTCTCAACATTGTGGCAACTGAAATCGACCATATGGAAAGTATACTCTATGGGCTTTTACCTCTGCAAACTCTTCAAAATTTTGTGCAATGCTGCATAACAACTGTGTTAAACATCGAAACAAAATTAAGTCATTTATGGGGGGAAGGTATGAGTCCAGAAAACGTGTAAAAATCTAATTTTTGGGCCAAATAGTTTTTGTGGAATCCAATGATAAGTGTATCAAAGCAGTCGGAACACCATGTGTCAGCACAGGCGAGCAGTGCAGTGAAAATATCGCGCACAGCGCGGAATGCGGGGAGCACGTCTCTGTAGCAGCGAAAGCGTTAATGTGGCCATGGTGGCTTTACTTCATGAACTGCGTGCTCCCCCCTAAACGTTAAGTTTGTGAACTATACTATACTATGGTGCTGCTTCTCTTGGCGCGTGCGTCGTGTGCAACTGGCAACGCAGCAATCTCCCGCGTCTGGGTGGGCATGCGCGAGCTGCCAAGATAAAAGAATTGAACTATAGTCAGACATGAAAAAATGAATTTTATGGAGGCAGAGGGCAAAACAAGAGGGGAAGTAGAAATATTCCAGCTTGCTTTCTCCCAATGTTTTTGTCAAATTTTGAAATTTTGTAGGAAGGCAGCAAGAGCCTAAGACAGGAATGTCTTGAGGGTTATACACCATCAGTATATGGTGCAATGTGCACAATTATGTTTACCAAGCCCACCTGTTTAGCTGGGGAGGGGGGGGGGGGGGGGGGGGGTAACATGGGAGTGGGCCTAGGTTCGGTTCTTGGCCAGGTTGGAGATTTTCTCCGCTTTGGGACTGGGTATTGTGCTGTCCTCATCATTCTTTCATCCTCTTCACAGGCACACAAGTCGCCCAATGTGGCATTGACTGAAATAAGACTTGCACTTTTTTGTGGCCGAACTTCCCCAGATGGGGTCTCGCAGCCAACATTTTTTTATGTTTGCCAAGTTATTTGTAATTACTATAGTTGAGCAAAGTCACTGAAGCTCCAGTGTCATGTTGCAAATGGACTGATCATCCAACAATAGTAAGAGACACAAAAAATTTGTTGTCCTCACATAGCGCTGCAGATGAGTTGGAACCCTTTCCTGAAAGGCTATTACACTGTTGTTTTGCAGTAACGACTCTGTGGGGCTTTGAAAATGCACTGCACACTCATTGTGTTTTAGATTTGTGTGAAGGAGTAGCAGAAGGGGGTGCCTTATGCTTTCTCTAAGCACACAGACTGTACATGTCCTCGTGTGCCGCAAAAAGAGTTGGTTGCTTCCTGCGAGGGACAAGATCGGTGATCATGTGCAGTATTACAGCAACAGCATGACTTCACCCACCATGTGACAGATGTGACACATGTTGATGTGAGCCTTGTAACTGTGGCTGGCCGGGATGCTGTTTACGATCCACCAATGAGGTCTGTTTGTCATAGCTATCAACAGAACAAACAGCCACTACCTCAAAGCTGTCTGCTGTGCTTTTTCAGGAATCATAATAGTTAAGAATCTACAGAACATGTTGCAAGGAAGGGTCCACATATTTAGGAATCTGTTTCCAAATTCGAGAGTCTGCTACATTGTGTGTGATGGCATCATGAACCATTGCATCATCGCAGTATTTGCCACAATCACATTTGGATCTACACTGTCTATTAAGGCCTTGCAATCAGTCACTCACTGATGGTATGTTTGTCCTTGTTGCTTACATGACCTAAAGAACTTGTAATTGGCAGCCACCGCTTGAACCCTGTCCTCACAATACTTTGGAAATGCCTGCAATAGGTCCTCATAGTCTACCAACTCAGGCCGTTAAGTGGGAGACAACTTTGTGCACAGGTGGTAAACAGTCATGCCTGCAGTGGCCAAGAAATAAGAATGTTCATCAGTATGTTGTACTTGATGTCCTATGATGTGAACTTTGTATTGTGCAAGGTACTCTGCCCAGTCTTTCTTCACTTCATCAACTCATGAAATGGTCACACATACACAGGTAGTGGAGATGCTGGCACTACTGTTGGATCTGGCATCTTATCTGAAGTCATCTGCACCATCATGAAGCGATTCATCACCTCAAGCAGTTGTGCCATTTGTTGACTCTGAAACTGAATAAACTGAGTTAGATTAACTGCAGGCAACACAGCAGGCAATTGTGGCTTACTAGCATTAGTAATTAAGCAATGCACAAAATAACAAAACAAGCAAGCAGTGCACAAAGACAAACAGTAAAAACAGCACAGAGACAGCAAAAAGGGCTGCAAGCACAGCAGGCTTGGAACACAGAATGTAAAGAGCGCAAGCAAAGCAAACACTGGGTAAGCAAGAACAGCAAAAGCCAAGAAATGGAAGAAAGGAGTTTGAAGACAGCCACATGTAGGTAGTAGTACGTATTGCCAATGTTTGTTATGTATGACTTCATACAAAACAATAAGGAGAGGAGGGCTACAGAGCAGTGTGGCAACTGTCATCATAGGAAAGCTGGACAGGAACAGAAATGATTAGTGAACAAGTTAACACAATAAACAGAAGACTTACTTAACTAGTATTTCTCCAAGCATACAAAGATTCATTACAAATAATGCAGCAAGACACAGAGTGCAGGTATCTCAATGTCAGCTAGAATGAGGCTCGCTGTAGTAAAGCACAAATGAAGGGAGTTGGAGACTTGACTTGTAGTGAAGTGGCTCCAGGAGCAAATGGGCTGAGCGGCTGCCACCTGCCATACTATATTGTGGCAGCAGAGGGCACTCGTAGTGCAGAGCTGCTGGGGCTGCATTTACTGCACGACTGCTGTTGGCATCAGATGGAAACTTACCATTCCATTACCAACCTTGATATGCTTTGGGGTGGTATCAATATGTGATACCACAATAACATGTATTTTATATGCATTAGCAGTGTCAGCAAAGTACAAATACAGCATAATTTTTTTTTATTTTTTTGCCATACACTACAATTGAAGTACTGACAATCATAAGGGCCTAAAGTACCCTGTCATCAATTTTCAATTATAACATATATGTATTCTCTTGACATCTGTTGATCTTATGGTGAACTAGTTTTATCTGTACTGAATGCCTACATTGTATACATGAATATTCATGAAAAGCTGTCTCATCGATTTTTTTATATTCTCTGGGTCCAAAGCACAAAGCATGATTTTGTTGCTCTGCATTGCTCACTTGTTATCTCTGATTGCCCACATATCTTAGTGTCTACGTCATCCATCAAGTAGTACTTTGTGATAAGAAGCAGATTGTCAATACAGCTTGTCTTGGGATGAAGATGGAGGTTAAAGTTTGTAATAATGAAATGGTGCAAAATAAGGTAAAAAATATGTAAGACATGAAAAGGAATGGCAAAAAATTCAGAGAGCAGAAAAGGAACGGGTAACATAGATATTCATAGCTGGTCAGACAGTGTTGCCTTCATATGTGTGTGGAGTGATAATGTAGCACTGTGAGGGAGTGATGAAACACCATCCTATTTATTTTAAGTAATGAAGGAAATTGCAAAAAAGAAAGTTCTTAACGCATTTGCACTCATGCCCTGAACAAAATAAAAACATCACTTTTGCTTCATTCATCTTGCATTAATCCAGTCTAAACAATTTGAGGAGTGAACTTACAAATTTTTATTTCCCTGCCACACTTTTCTGCCATTTGCTGATGTCTTCAGTGAAATAAAAAAAGTGTAGGGGAAAACAACTTCAGTTTTCTTACCTAAAGGTTGATGTCACTTTGTGCAGAAAGAAAGCCAAGCTAAATCTTTTGTATGCTGTAAAATGGTTGCTGAGAATCTCAGAACATTACCAAAACCAAAATTTGATGTGCAGAGTGTGGTACAAGAAGTTACTTTTCTAAAAAATTGTAAAACAAAAAAGAGTTGAAGATATCAGCTTAATTTCATTTATTTGCACAGAGGTACATTTAAAGTTTTATTTGAATAGGTTTTAAAAATTATATCTTGGAGGTGGTCTCCATTCTGTTCAATGCATTTGGAGAGTCGAAATTGGAAGTTTAGGTCCGTGTTCTCCAGCGTGTCTCTGTCTATGTTAACAATATCAGCAGGAATATTGTTTTGCAGTTCACCCAGGGTCCATGGTCGATTGGTATACACCAAGGATTTAAGGCAGCCTCATAAGAAAAAGTTGCAGGGGGCTAAATCTGATGAGTGTGCTGACCACTGTAGATTAGCTCTCAAAGGGATGAGATGGTCATGGAAGTGTTCACGCAAGAGCAGTCATCTGTACATAACACTCAGAAATGACTGTAACTGCCCTGTCACTCTCTTCGAAAAATCATGAGCCAGTAACGCCAGTTTTGGATGCTACACACCAAACAGTCACACATTATGTATTAGGGGCTGCTCCTGAAGTTCTCAGGAATTTGTGCCACTCCGTTATCACATGTTTTGTTTATTCATGCATCCAGACAAATGAAAACATGCCTCATCACTGAAGAACACAAGGGTATCATGAAGGGGATTTCTGATCCAAAGATCACGTGCATTTCGTCATAAACAAAATCACAAGGGTTAAGTGTATCCACTACTGCCAGTCTGTAAAAATGAAATTTCAAGTCTTCATGATGAATTCATATCACTGTGTGACCAGAAATTGCATGAGCAGCTACACATTTGCATGCAGATTGCTTGGGGGGAATTCAGAATCACCAGCCTTACTTTCTCAGCATTTTCTGTGGTCCTGTTTCTTTTTCTGCACACTAAAAGTATCCATAAATGTGACCACTCACATAACATTTTATTTTCGATCAGGAACATGACCTGCAGGAGCAATGTTAAACTGTTCCCTGAATACACGTTGGGTAGTGATGACTGTACAACCATTGGATAAATAAGTTACCATGCCAAACACACACTCCTCTCTCATACACTACATGATTGCTACTAAACTAACCTTACAATAACTTTTAGGTGCTGCTCTTTTGATTGTGCTGAACCCCACACAACAATCAGTAATGGGTGCAGTGTGGCACATGTTTCAAATAAGGAAGTTCATGCCCCACACCCTGTACTTAGTAACAATCTATTTTTCAGATACTTTGCAATGATGAAGTTTTCAACAGGTTACTTGGGACTGTTGTTTAAAGTAGTATATTCTTCACTAGAGTCTTGTGAGACCACCATTTTCTGAAAGTCAATTTGAGGGAGAACACAGTTTGTCATCTCACCATAGTTTGTAAAAGCTTGCAAAATCTAGTGCCCAACATGAAGGCGGAAAGAAAATATCAATCCTGAAACACAAAGATTTAATAAAACTACTTTATTTCAAACTTGAAGTGGACAGGCAGTTTTATCTGAACCTCAAGCCACAGTATGTGCCTAATGAAAAGCACAATAACAAGGATCATGAAGTGTTGGAATATGTCATAATTTTGTGTGGAGTGCATTTAATACCTGTTCTTTATGTTCTGATCCTATTCTCACATTAATTACAAACTTAAAAATTGTCAAAAAGGCATTATCGTCACTTGCTTATTCATAAAAATTTGGACAATTAACATTAATATTAATATTAGTAATAATAATCCCAAATTTTAATTAAAGTTTTACAACATAAAGGCATACATTAGTTTTACATAGAAAATTGTTAAGATTATTTATTTACGACTAACTAACAGTTTCATTACATACTCGAACACCAACATATAAAAGACAGAGAGGTAAAACACAGTTTTACACAGCACAGATTCAACTTGTCTTACATGCCAAAGGTATAAAGCATAACAGATATGACGAACTTTGTAATTTTCATTTCCAATTGTAACACTTCCTCCATATAAGAAATATGAAAAAAACACTCAATGTCCAAAGTGGATGTTGCAATGTCTTTTGTAATTGACTGGTCCATGATACAACCCCATGGGAGAGTGTTGTGTCAACACCTGTTGTTGAACGCCTTGTGTCCTTGTCAACAGCATAATCAGCATCACTGGAGACTGTTAAACAAACTGCATTGTTCTTGTAAATAATTCCACAAGTCATCATATTCTTCAGGTACCTAAAAATTCTTGTCTCTCGATTTCAGTCTTCAACTGTAGGGTCTTCCATGGCTCTAGCCACTTTGTTCACTGCAAAAGCAATATTATCCAGATGGGAAACTGTAGTCAAATACATCAAACATCCCACCGCTTCACGATAAGGAACTTTGGCTGTGGTGTGTGTGTGTGTGTGTGTGTGTGTGTGTGTGTGTGTGTGTGTGTGTGTTGTCTAATCTTGACAAAGTCCTTGTTGGCCTAAAGCTCACTTTCAGGCAGTCTTTTTGTTGTACCTATCTGCAACTCAGCATCTCTGCTGTGTGGTGAGTAGCAACTATCATTTTCATAATGTATACAGAACTCAAGTCTAACAGGAAACAAATTCACCTTTCATACCCATGGCAGTATGTTTTTTTCTATGGGTGGTATTATTGGTGTGACATAACTGTTTCCTGTAGATTATGAGGAATAATTATTCATGGCCAGAAAAACATCAATCTGCATGACTAACAGTAAAAATCTCACTATAAAAGTCAATAGTAATATTATCTAAGCAGGCTTCTTTATTAGTGGCACTTTTTTTTGTATGGAATAAATTTAATTTTTGAAAAAGATTTCTACAGTTCCATTTGGATAACTATAAAGCCTTAGAACTACCATATTCTGGTCTATCGACTTTATGCAGCTGAATTCACTAATTTGGAACACATTTGGATTACATCAACTTTTGTGAATCTGAGACTATCTTCGACAAAAATTGCAACTCTACCATTTTTTCTGTTTTCTGTATATAATGCTTGCAACAACATATACTTGAGGAACAAATATGGCATTTCAGATTCAGTTAGCTGGTATTCTGATGTACAAACCAAGTCTACTTTTTACTGCTGCAGTAATGTGCTGATTCTGTATCTTATTCCGAATGCTGGATGTACTGATTTTTAGTATAGTAAGTACTTTATATCTGTTAGTAGTTGGACCTACTCAGCAAGATGTAATTTCCTTCAACACATTAATAGTCCTATTCCTTGTGAAGAATGGAGACTTCTTATCATTCTGACACAATACCATAAAAATTGCTCATCCCGTAATGCAACTCTTCTTGGTCTCATTTGCATTATCTGAATGCTTGCTACTGCTGTTTCAGATGATAATTTCATTGTGCTTCTTCTGGGCTTCAGGCTCATTCTCTGGATACTTTCTGGTGCTGTTGTTGTTTATTTTCCTGTGGAGCTTTTGCTCTCAGATGTAATGAGGTCTTCTGTTGCTGGGATAGATGCTGTGGCACACAGACATGATCCTGGATGTTTTGTTTGTAGGTTTCTTGCTTCCTCTGAAGCTGCTGATGTTTCTGTTGTCAGTACTACTTTGTAGTTGTAAAGCTGCCCTGAGATTTTGCTGCTTCTTTCACTTCTGTAGTCATTGTGACTGTACTTTCCACTGATGCTGTTGGGGATGACACAGCTATTCTCACCATTGACATCAATTTAGGTGCCTCTGTCCTTATTTCTCCTGAATTTTACATTGACATATTTTGTTCTGATTTCATTTTTGCTGGTAATGGGATCATGATGTTCTTCATACCAGTTGCATCCTTTATCATTGCCAAGATTTCTATCTCATGTTTCCCACTTCCCTTTGACATTTCTATGGAGACCATGTCTTCTGGCATATTCCCTGAGATCACTGTTCATGTCTAAATAAGTAACATTTGAGATGCTTCTACATATCTTCTTCGTGAACTTTCCTTTTGTTGCTGTTAACTCAGTGTTTACATGTAAATTTTCAATTAACTCATCTTTGTTAAAGGCTAACGATGTAAAAGTTTATGAATGGTAATTTCAGTCTTTTACTCCTTGAGTGTCCTTGTTGTAGGCTGGTTTTCATTGTGATAGTAATGAAGAGTGTCACCTGGTTCAGAAAAAATAGAGTATCAATTGTATGCTGTCAAATCCTGGTGTTGGAGAGATATCATCAAACCACTTTCAGACTATTTCTTTTCCATTAGACATTAGAATAGTGTGCAGGAAAAACATACACTTAAGTCTTTCCATACAAGCTCCAATTTCTCTTAATTTTTATTGTGATCATTTCTCCCTATGTTAGTTGGCATCAATAAAAATTTTTCACATTCACAAGAGAAAGTTAGAGTTTGAAATTTCATTGTTCATTTAATCGTATTATAGGCAACATTACTCACTTCATTTCAGTTTTCATTACTTTGGCCAGAAAGGCTATATGCTGGTGGTGTACAAAGATCTAGTGCATTTTCTCTGGGTTGTTTTTTTCCCCCTCACAGAAATTTCATTATTATTGAATCAGAAAGATAGGTAGTTTGCACAATATGTATCAGATATCTTCTGTATGTGATATTAGTTTTGGATAATACACAAACATTCAAATACTGCAAATACTGACATAATACCGGGTAATCAAAAAGTCAGTATAAATTTGAAAACTGAATAAATCATGGAATAATGTAGATAGAGAGGTTCAAATTGACACACATGCTTAGAATGACAAGGGGATGTTATTAGAACCAAAAGATAACAAAAGTTCAAAAAATGTCCGACAGATGGCGCTTCATCTGATCAGGATAGCAATAAGTAGCATAACAAAGTAAGACAAAGCAAAGATGATGTTCCTTACAGGAAGTGCTCAATATGTCCACCATCATTCCTCAACAGTAGCTGTAGTTGAGGAATAATGTTGTGAACAGCACTGTAAAGCATGTCCAGAGTTATGGAGAGGCATTGGCATCGGATGCTATCTTTCAGCATCCCTAGAGATGTCGGTCGATCACGATACACTTGCGACTTCAGGTAACCCCAAAGCCAATAACTGCACGGACTGAGGTCTGGGGACCTGGGAGGCCAAGCATGACAAAAGTGGCAGCTGAGCACACAATCATCATCAAATGACGCGTGCAAGAGATCTTTCACACGCCTAGCAATATAGGGTGAAGTGCCATCCTGCATAAACATTGTACGTTCCAGCAGGTGTTTATCAGCCAGGCTGGGGATGATGCGAATCTGTAACATATTGGCGTACCTCTCACCCGTCACGGTAGCAGTTACAAAACCAGAATCACGCATTTCCTCGAAGAAAAAAGGCCCGATAACAGTAGATGTGGTAAATCCAACCCATACCATGACTTTCTCGACGTGCAATGGAGGTTCCACAACAGTTCTAGGATTTTCGGTAGCCAAAATTCTGTAGCTATGGGCGTTGACAGACCTTCGGAGCGTGAAATGAGCTTCATCGGTCCACAACACATTAATCAACCAATCGTCATCTTCCGCCATCTTTTAAAACACCTACACTGTAAATGCCCTCCGCTTCACTAAATTGCCAGGTAACAGTTCATGATGCCGATGGATTTTGTACGGATAGCATTGGAAGGTACACCTAAGTGCCAACCAAACAGTAGTGTATGGAATGCCAGTGCAACATGTGACTGCACGAGCGCTGACTTCCTCATGCATAGACGAATCCGCTACAGTCCCCATTTCTTTCTGAACTGTCTCAGCAGCATTACGCCTTGTGCTCAGTCTGCCACTACAGGGTCTATTGTCTAAACAACCCGTGGCTTCAAATTTCAAAATCATTCTCGCCACAGCTGCATTTTTCAACGGACCTTTACCCATTTGAATCCCCTTCCTATGTTGATAGGATCATAACGCTGAACTAGCACATTCCCCTTTCTGATAATACAGCTTCACTAAAAGTGCCTTTCAGGTAACGTCAACATGCTGCGACTGCTGGCGCATCTGATTCTCTCTCTCATTACAGTTACTTTTATACATGATTGTCATGTGCAGTCACTGACACACTGACATTTTGCTGTCCAGCGCCATCTGTCGGACATTTAGTGATATACTGACTTTTTGATCACCTGGTACATATTTATACACATGTGAATTGCAAATAACAAAACTGATCACATGATTCTTACAACCTGTAGGCAGCATGTAACAAGATAAATAAAATAAATTCCACGCTCTCACACGTAATTCCTTACATGAACACGTTTTCTCTGCATATAAAAATATTATTTTTAAAAATTAGCCTCTTCTATGAGGCCACACCAGTTACTACTTCTGTCTTTCTTCAAGGAACCTATCAGTACGGTTTATACAGAATGCCTCACAAAGGAATGTCTAACCAGATGTATTGACACTACTAGGTGTAGAATAGGTAAATAATAAGAACAACAGGGAGCTAAATGCTTGAATAACAAAAAATTAATGTTTTGTAGAGTGTTCAAAAGCATTTTGTGTTCTTATAGCTTGGGTGTAATGTTATTATGCGATGAAGGATGTATCACTCAAGGGCACAAGAATGATTTACATGTGTGTTGAGGACTACAGCATTGCAAATTAACTTGTTTGAATTGAGCCTAGAAATTGGTGTTGGATTAGATCTTAAGCAGACAGGCTTTTGGGGTTACAGACTTTAAATAATCCATATAAGTGGACCTATGTACCTACAAGAACAGTTATCAAAAGAACGAAATGTTAGTGAAGGTAGAATCAGTTAAAACATAGGATTAGGGGGTAGAACTCTAGATAAGAGAGAAAAGTAAATAAGATGGGACAGAAACATGGATAGGAAAGATGTAGATATGAGCAAATGAGAAGGGGAAGTATGCATTCACCCAGCTGGGGAAGGCACTACTTGCTACATAGTGTGTTCATCAAAGAACAGTGAACCCTCTACCTAATTACTTCATTTACTTGCAGAAGCTTTCTCAATGGTGCTTGCAAAGTAATGGGCTCCCAATTTCAGAAGAGATTCAAGGTAGAATGGCTGCAATTTTATAAATTTTGTAGATTGGAAATATGGTTTCAGTTGAGTAATGTTTTTCAGATCAAATATTTCATTAAATTTAGGATATGCTAGTACATAAGCATTGTCATGGAAAACTAGTCTTGCCTTAAAAGGGCCTTGGTCCTCATTGAAAAATTTACTGATCTGTTCATTTATTCTACTGGATCATTCTTTTCTTTTGACAAGTACTAAATCCTCTATTTTGATAGTAGTTGGTTTTGTTTTATTGTCATGTCTCCTTTTCTTTTGTGGAGACCTTTCTTCAACATTTCTTTTTAGGGTCTATTTTTCTCATCCTTTGTTAATTCACTCACAGTTATAAACTCAAGCTTTTTCCCCAATAATGATGGTAAGTTTTTTGCCAAACGTTAACTCACAAGTAGCAAAACTAGTAGACTCATCCTATTAGCTATTTTTATGTTCTCAAAATTTGTTTATATGACTGGCCCAGGTTGTGTTCTTTTTACTACAATATGTGTGACACAGTCTATTGATCTCTTTCATTACTCTTTGTTGATACCTCTGAGCAAAAAATAAGTGGAAATTTGTGTGTGTTAGTTTTGTCATCCCCATACATTGCAAAAAAAAGTTTTGGAAATGAATTGAAGCTAAATTTCTAATTTTCCTACAACTGTTTTTTGTTAACCTTATTTATTTGGCAAAGTTTTACATATTTCAAAAAGTGTTCTTACTACAAAAATGTTTTTGCACCCCCTAGTAGAAGCATGTATAGGCACTAGAAAATCTGATATGTGCTATTCCATTTTCAAAGAAAGAGGCTGCAAGGAAAGAAAGAGAGAAAATGCTGGAATGGGGACTAATTGGAGGTCTAACAGTAGATATAACAATCTGTTAATGGTAGTTGTCAAAAAGAATGGAATGTCAGAGTGTTTTTAAGGGAAAGTGATAGACCTGTCAATATTGATGAAATTTTACAAAAATACCTGTGGGTATATAAACTCTGGCATAGCTAAAGAGATCAGGTCCTCTACTCTACAGCTAGTTTCCAGCAATATTTTGTGGTCTCTTTTGGATTAAATTTTTTTGTTAATGTATTCACCTAAGCTGTAGACAAATTCTTGGGTAATAAGTTACTTAATAAAGTAACAGTTTATGTAGATGACAGTTTGGTCACTAGTTCTGACTGGCAGGAAGAATGTAGGGTTTTAGATCAAGTACTGAAAGTTATTCGAGAAGGGGGTATGGAGGTAAAGCTGAGTAAACGTGAATTCGTAAGAAAGAAAACATCTTTTTTAGACCACCTAATTAATGAAAGGATAATATAAGGTACCTTCTTCTGGCAGAAGGGTTGAAGGGGAAGGAAGATGGGTGAAGGAAAAGGACTGGAGAGGTTTAGGAAAAGGGTAGAGCTCAAAAGAGACACTCAGGGGAGACTTACTGAATGGAGTGAAAAGGAAAAATGTCTTTCTTTCTCATCTCGTCTGGTAAGTCTCTCCTGATTCGGGGTTCTATATGACTTTTCCAAACTCTACACTTTTCCTAAACCTCTCCAGTCCTTTTCCTTCACTTCTCTTCCTTCCCTGTCAACCCTTCTGCCAGAAGAAGGAGCCACTAGCTCCGACAGTTTGCATATGTAAAACCTTTTTTTTTTATATGTGTGTTCTCCTGCCACCACTTGGTGGGTAGATTTTTTGTCTATCAAGTTACCTTACACTGTCAAAAGTTGATTATTTGCATTGTTATAATTAATAAAATGGGAATACAGCCTGATACAGCAAAACTGAAAGCAGCCAAACACTTCCCTACATCTAAAACTAGAAAACAGCTTAAAGCAATGTTTGGATTATTTAAATATTATGGAAAATTTCCTGCGATATAACAATCCGTGTTTGAGTAAGGAAATGAAATATATTATACAGAACTGGACAACAGAGTGTGGAGAGGCTTTTCAGATGTTTAAGGGAGAAATAGTTAACAGCAAGTTGTAAAACATAGACCTTTCTTTGTTTTTGCATGAACATTGATTCAAATTTTTGTGGTTTGGATGTTGGAATATTTCAGTAAATAGAAAAAAATGAAAGAGTGGCTCATAGAACCATATCTTTTGCAGCAGAACTTAACATTACCTTGATAAAAAAATAAAAGTATCAGAACTGGAAGCACTGGCCATAGTTTTTGGTTTCCAAGAATTTGAAGGATATTATTACAACATAAAACTATAGTTTACACAGACCACAAAGCTTTCCGTTTCCACCTCCCAAACCCCCCGCCCAGTAGTGCGGACAAAACACCCTTATTGGTCAAATGGGCTTTGTATTTGCACAGTTTGATCTGTAGATACATAAAATGTAAGAAGAAAATAACTGATGGTCTTTCTAGAATGCCCGTAGTGAAAAGAAATGATGATGGTCAGGATATAAATGCGGTTCAAATAAGTGAGCTGAAATATGAGAACTCAATTAGACACATTTAAAGTACATGAAGGGTACAAAGTGATGGTAAAAACCTTAAATTAATTTCCAAATATTATAATTCTGATAGTTATACAAAAGTAAAATGCTGTTACATTATCCACAAGGGATTATTATTCAGGAGAAAGACAGCAGATAAACAAGACTGGAAGTTATTTTTCCCTGAGTAACAGATGTACAAATTAATTTACTATCTACATGAGAGTGATAGGACCAGGAAAATAGTGGCTAAGATTCACAGAGTAGTAATATTCAATAATTTGTCAAGAGGAGTCAATAAAAGATTAGCTAGAAGTGATAAATGTGCATGAGTAAAGACCACTGCAGTACCATCAAAACATTTAATACCTTCTGTCTTTTCCAGTGTGCCAAAGGAATTAATTGGTATAGACTCGTTGGGACCATTACCTGCTGTTACCGGGAGAGGTGAACACATTTTTGTAGCACTGGACACTTTCTAAAAGTATGTAATACTTTACCAAATAAAGAAGGCTAAAACAGAAATCTTGTAGAAAAATTAGAAACAGATTGTTTTCACAATGAGGGGGTACCTAAAGCACTTTTGTCAGACAACTGACTTCAGTTTATTTCCAGAAAGTTTTTCTGGAACTTATGGGGATGTACAAAATTAACCACATAAAAATTTCCATTTATTTTTTTGCCCAAGGATATGAGTGAAAGGGTAAAGAAAGAGATGTGCCATACATATTATAGTAAAAAGCACACAGTTTGAGCCAATAATATAAAGAAAATTTTAGACTACAGTAAACAGCTAATAGAATGAGTCTCCTGGTTTTGCTACTTGTGAGTTAATGTTTCGAAAAAAAAAAAAACCTACCAACATTATTGGGAAGGAAACTGAGTTTACAAGAGCATGACTGCTATGTATGGTTGGGGCCAGCATGCACAGCTGGTGCCCCTGCTCTGTTCAGAATGGTCAGTAGGTTCCTGGACGCATCAGCAGATGCGTTAACTGAAGATTCAGTTGTGAGACATGTTTATTTTTTACAATCCAGAAATCATCTTCTGTACTCTGCTAGGTCCTTGGGGCACCCTGTCACATCTGGGTGCTGCTGTGTTCCTGTGGCTGGACCTCTCAGAGAATGCGGGAGTGTTCGGTCATTTCCGCAGCTTCTCTCACCTTCCCACACCACATTGTGGAGTTATCAGATTCTGTGATGCCTGTCGCTATTATCCTGCTAGGCACTGCATGTTGCAGTACTGTTGGTTGTCATGATGACCAACACTACAGGCCATCAGGTGATTACATTGGCATGATGTCATGCTGTCTGCCAATCCTGACCTGCCCTCCAGCTATGTGATGGTGGTTTGGAGGCTGTGACATTACAGCAGCTTATGCCCCAGCTCATTGTCAAGGTGACAGTCTCCTGAATGGCTCATCAGCAGCAATTGTTGTTCTGGTCTCAAAAATGGCTCTTGACATCTCACCCAACAGTAGCAGAGAACTGGAATGATCTTGCACAAACTGTTACCTAACAGTAATCAAAGTATTGAGTGGGATCAAGGTGAACACCATCAATCCTTCTGATCAAGTGACCAATGACCTCTCATCAGGTGTATTTGTTATTGTTGGGGGAGGGTTTCACTATTAGATGTCATTTGTAATTACTTAACCATTTTCCTTTATTCCTAGCCATCAACAGTCTTGCCCCTGTTACATTTGCTTAATTATTCATTTCGGTACATTAGCCCTTTTGACAAACCCAGAGCAAATAAAGTTGCGAAGTGAATCGTGCTTCTTGCATAATGTTACAGACGCACACTGGGGCTCACCTATCTCTCTGCCTCTGTCGCACACTTCCTCCTGAATCACTTGTAGTCACACACTACCTTGCTACTCGCAGTCACACACTGCCTTGCTAAGCTTGCAGTTTCTGCCAGCCTGCTCACCTGGCATATTCACTTAAGACACATGCCAAGGTTGTTTACACACTGGCCCTCCTGTGGACACAGTGCTTGGCCAGCGAACTTAGAAATTTTTTGTCTTCCCAAGCTGAGCTGTTCTGCTGTACCACAGTATAGTGAATATTGCCTTATTTTTTGATTCAATAATAATGAAATTTCTGTGGAAAAAAAACAGAGAAAACTATAAGTACGAAAAGGCACTAGAAGTCTGTACAGCACCAGTATGTAATCTTTAAGGATAAAATAATGAAACTCGAAACAAGTAATGTTGCCTATAATAAGATTAACTGAACAATGAAATTTCAATCTAAAACTTTCTCCTGTGGATGTGAAAAATTTTATTCATATCAACCCACATAGGGAGAAATAATCATCTGAGTGAAATGTATGAGAAATCAGAGCTTTCCCAGAAAGACTTAAGTGTTTGTTTTTCCTGCATGCTCTTCGAGTATCGAAGGGAAGAGAAAGAGTCTGAAAGTGGTTCAACAAAGGCTCTATTAGGCATGTAAGTGTGAATTGAAAGGTAGTCATTTAGATGTAGATGAAAAGAAGATTTGTTTTTGTATAGCCATTCAGGATTGAGTAAAGAAAATTGTATTGTTTTAAAGTGAAATATTGCCTGCAGTAATTAATATTTGGTCTGATACATCAGGAAGGTAAACTTTTGTTGCTGTGAGGCATCATTCTTTAGACTCATTATCACAAGTAAAGCAAAGCACAGATTTAGATATATAATGATTATGTAAGGAAGAAGGATGTGTAAAGAAGCAACAAAACATAATGAGGTAAATGGAATAATGATGTGGCAGTGAACTGGCAAAATATGATGATGTAATGCAGCAACAAAGTATAATGAGGTTTTTGTAATGGTGAATATGAGAGGTATTAAGTATTAAGTGAAGCAGCGATGATTAGGTGCCTTGCCTTTGTGGTAGTTTAATTTTTGTGAATACATTTCTTCAGTTGACATGTCAGTAAGAAAGGAATTTAATGATTTAACAAACATTACTAGGTAATGAAATATGAATGTGTCCAAGGTATGATATTAACTGTAGTGAACATCTATGTGTATGACGGCCACCTTTGAGCAGTCTATATGAAAATTATATCGAAAGGATAGGCTAATGGGAAATGGAGTTGATGTATTTGTCACAGTAGACAAGAAACTCAAATCCACTAACAAAGAAATTGGAGCTGCATGCAAGATTATTTGGTCAAAACTTAGTATCAGGTTAGGCATAAAATTATAACTCAATCCTTGTATTGACCACTAGACACACCTCCTGGTGTAACTGAAAACTTTCCAGAAACACTGTTTACTAGTGCATAAGTTCCCCAATCATACTGTAATCATCTGTGCAGACCTAAATCATCCAACAATCAATTTGGAAATTACAGTTTTGTTAGTGGTGGGAATAGACAGATGTCCTGTGAAACATTGCTAAATATCTTTTCTGAATAGTACATAGAACAGATAGTTTGGAACATAACTCATGACGGAAATGTATTAGATCTTAATGGCTACAAACTGACCTGGCCTCCTTGAGGTGTCCACATCAAAACTGGTGTCAGTGACCATAAGGCAGTTGTGACAACAATAATTATCGAACTACAAAGGGCATATAAAACAATAAGAAACATTTACATGCTCAATAATCAAAATAAAAAAAAAGTAGTGTCATATCTCAATAAAGGAACAGAAACATTTTAGCACAGCATAGGAGCATGTAAAGGAACATCTATATCTACATCTACGTAACGTACTCTGCAAGCCACCATACAGTGCATGGTGGAGAGTACCCTGTACCACTACTGGTTCTTTCCTTTCCTCCACTCATAGATACAGCAAGGGAAAAACAACTGTCTATATGCCTCCATATGAGCCCTAATTTCTCATATCTTATCTTTGTGGCCTTCATGCGAAATTTATGTTGGTAGCAGTAGGATTGTTCTGCAGTCAGTTTCAAATGCCAGTTCTCCAAATTTTCTCAATTCTGCTCCTCGAAAAGAACATTGCCTTCCATCCAGGGATTCCTGTTTCAGTTCCTGAAGCATCTCCATAACACTTGAATGTTACTCAAACCTCCAAATCATAAATCTAGTAGCCACCCCCAACTTACTTCAATGTTTTACTTTAATCCGAACTGGTGCAGGTCCAAAACACTCAGGCAGTACTCATGAATAACTTGCACTACCATCCTATATGGAGTCTCCATCAACTACACTTTTCTGAAATTCTCCCAGTGAACCATTTGCCTTCCCCACTACACTCCTCACATGGTAGTTCTATTTCATATTGCTTTGCAATGTTATGCCCATATATTTAAATGACATGACTGTGTCGAGCAGGACAGCACTAATGTTGTAGCCAAACATTACAGGTTCGTTTTTCCTACTTATCCATATTAATGAACATTTTTCTAGATTTTGTAGTGGCACCACCGTTTAGGATAGGGAAAGTTAGTTTTGTACAATATTCAGAGCACTAGTTACAGCCAGGTGCATGCCAAATAGCAGTAAGCTACGCATACCAGCAGTTGTGAAGGCAAATAGAGGCCACAGGGGCGTAGAACTGCCGGAGAGGGCGCACTCAGCAGTTTCCATGGCGCAAGTCACAGGCAGAAGAGGGCCACTGGCCAACCTAAGGATGCCAGATACTGTCCCCCACTGACAGAATCTTGGGTCTTGTAGACCAACTCCTTCAGCCTATAACCACAACCTACCCTTCTATATAAAAGATACCAACCATTTCCTCCACCGACTCTCCGCAGTTCATGTTCCTTCACCATATGGTGCTCTGCTTGCCACTATTGATGCCAGCTCCCCTTATGCTAACATCCCCCAACACCCAGCAGATTCCAAACCAACTTCCTCCTCCTTAGTCACCATGACAAACTATATCCTCGGCCACAATTACTTCTCCTTTGTACGCATTACCTACAAATGAATCCAGATACGGCTATGTGCACCCATGTGACACCATATTATGCCAACCTGTTCATGGGCCATCTAGAGGAATTCTTTCTAAACATCAAGAACCCCAAACACCTCCTCTGGTTCAGATTCATTGACGACATCTTTGTGATCTGGATTGAAGGTGAGGACACCCTATCCACATTCCTCCAGAACCTCAACACATTTCCCCCCTATTCATTTCACTTGGTCCTACTCAACCCAACTAGCCACCTTCCTCAGTGTTGACCTCCACCTCAAAGATGGTTACATCAGTACCTCTGTCCATACGAAACCTACCAACTACTAGCCATACCTCCATTCCAACAGCTGCCACCCATTCCACACCAAGAAATCCCTTCCATACAATGTAGCCACCTATGGCTGCTGCATCTGTAGTGATGAGTGGTCCCTCCCAAAATACACCAAGGTTCTCACTGAGGCCTTTACAGACCGTAATTACCCTCCTAACCACATACAAAAACAGATCTCCCATGCCTTATCTTTCCAGTCAACCGCCACCTCCCAAAGTTCCACCATCCAGCCACAAACGAGCATTCCCCTTGTGATTCAGTACCACTCAGGACTGGAGCAACTGAATTATATTCTCTGCCAGGGTTTTTACTATCACATACCGTGCCCTGAAATGAGAAATCTCCTACCCACTATCCTAGCCCTAACTTCCCACAGTGGTATTCCACCATCCACCAAACCTAAACAATATCCTTGTCCATCCTTGCACAACCGCTGCACTCAACACCTTTCCTCATGTTTAATATCTTAGTAAGACAACTAGATACAAGACGTGTCACATTCATCCTACCACCACCACCTTCTTCGTTCCAGTCACAAATATCACCCAGCCATCAAAGGCAGGCCTACCTGCGAAAGCTGTCATGTGATCTACAAGATCATCTGCAACCACTGCGCTGCGCTCTACATGGACATGAGAACCAACAAGCTGTCTGTCCACTCGAATGGCCACTGACAAGCTGTGGCCAAGAAACAACTGGACCAACCTGTTGATGAGCACCCCACCCAACATGATGTTCTTCATTTTAATGACTGCTTCACAGCCTGTGCCATGTGGATACTTCCCGCCAACACCATCTTTTCTGAATTGCACAGGTGGGAATGCTACCTGCCTTATATCCTATATTCCATAACTCTCTTGGTCTCAACCTTCATTAGTCACCATCCTTACTCATCTAGCCCCTTTCCTGTTCCCAGTCCAGCACTACACAGTCCTCTGTTCCACCAACATTCCCAGTCATTTTACTTCTCTCCATTTGCTTTACTCTCCCTCTCTCCCCCACCCTCTGTCTAACTCCCCAACTACACCAAATGCCCTACCCTGTCTCCACCTCGTCCCTTCATGCTTTCACCAGCAGCACTTTATCAACCCCCACCTCTACCCTGTAACTCTCCTTCTCCCCTCTTCAGCCTCCTCCTTACCTCCTCCTGTTTGCTTCTCCCATGATGTGGTGCTGCTCGCAGTCTGGCTTCAGGTGCCAGAGACTGTGGAAATGTGTGTGTGTGTGTGTGTGTGTGTGTGTGTGTGTGTGTGTGTGTGTGTGTGTGTGTGTGTTGTCTATTTCTGATAAAGGCCTTGTTGGCCAAAAGCTCACTTTCCGACAGTCTGTTCATTGTGCCTCTCTACAACTCAGCATCTGCACTATATGGTGATTAGCAACTATACTTTTCATAACATAGTTACGAGAACTAGCTTCAAATGACAACTCTAGGAATATACTACAATCTCCTACGTATCACTCCTGTAGGGATCATGGATGAACTACAGCCTGCACGAAGGTGTTTACACAATCATTCTTTCTGTGTTTCATACATGAATGGAATGAGAAGAATACTAATAACTGGTACAATGGGATGGACCCTCTGCCATGCACATCCATGTGGTTTGCAGAGTATATATGTAGATGTAGGTCTAGAAGTTGAATTCAGTCACTCTGTCTGTTTTCTGCTTCTTCATTACAAATTTCCTTGGGGTTGGGTGTTGAGTTTTAAAATACACAATTTTTGCCTTTTAGGTTAAGATTCCTACGTTATAACTCTCAGCAGTAACACTGAATTTATAAACAAGATTTTGAAGATTGTCCTCAATGTTAACTATATCAAGCTGGTCATCAGCAAAGAGTGTTGTCATTAGATATTTATGTTGGTTAAAATTATGGGTGTCAAACTCTGTTTTTATGTATCCTTTGCCTCAACATATAATCAGCATAGACATTAAAAAGCACCAAAAACAAACTGCATCCTTGTTTCATAGCACATCCTCTAATTCTGTCATTTCCATTTTGTGTTTGCTTACTTTTTCCTTCACTCCTTGTGTTACAGTGGATTCTTCTAACTTTACAGTTGCTTCATACTCTTTTGTCCAAAGCTTCTTATAGTAGTCTAAGCAGTCCATGTTAATATTATCTTATTATATTTTGGATCCTGATTCAATGAGTATCGTTTTCTGTTTCGGTTCTCATGTTTTTGTTTGCATCAGAAACTAAACCAATTTTGTGACACATTACAAGTTCCTAATCAGGGGCACATTTTTTAGTTCACCTGAGTGCTTTGGTAGTTAGGTTTTCGAGTCTCTGTATATTAATCTAATTTATTAGACACAGTTTCTGTGTTTTCGTCAGCATCTACAGTAGAGTTCTGCAGCTTGTGCCGATAGTTTGTTACCTGGGTAGTTTATTTTACTATGGTCTTTAATATGAATATGGGCTGTGATTGTTGTGTGTTGATGCAACCCAAGTTGGTGACACTTCGGTGTCAGCTCCAGGCAGTGATGGCTTTGGTTACACAGCTTGAAGCTGCAGTGGATGGACACCACTGTTGTGGGCCAGCCATGGGTATCCAACAAACGTACAGCACATTGAGTCCTCCAATCAGTCCTCACCAGTAGCCAGCCCAGTTACAGCTCACACTGAGGTTGACCCCACACGTATGGTCAAGCGAGAGGTCACCCTAGGACATAGAAGGCAGCGAAAGACTTCCCAGTGGTCCACACATAAGGCCTCCCAGTTAGTCTGACAAACAGGTTCCAGGTGTGTCCGTAGCCGACACTGTCACTCAGCCAGATGCCATCACCTGTTCTGTTTTAGAGGAAACCTCTCAGCCTGCAAATTTGGGCAATCACAGAGGGTGGGGTTATTGATAGTTGGGAGCTCCAACATTAGGCGCATTTTGGGTGCCTTAGGGACATGGTTCTAAAGAAGGGGTAGAAAGCTTATGTGTACTCCGTGTGCATACTGGGTGGAGTCATTCCAGGTGTGGAACGAGTCCTTCTGGATGCCATGAAGAGCACAGGGTGCAGCCAACTGCAGGTGGTGGCTCATGTCGGTACCAATGATGTGTGTCACTTTAGATCAGAAGAGATTCTCTGTGGTTTCAAGCGGCTGACAAAAGTCATAAAGGCTGCCAGTCTTGCTTGTGACATGAAAGCAGAGCTGACCATTTGCAGCATAGTCGACAGGACCAATTTCGGACCTATGGTACACAGCTGAGCAGAGGGTCTGAATCAGAGGGTCCGACAGTTCGGCAACCATGTGGACTGCAGATTCCTTGACTTGTTCCGAAGGGTGGTTGGGTTCTGGGTTCCACTGAATAGGTCAGGAGTCCACTGTAAGCAAGAGGGAGCTACACTGGTAGCAGGGGATATGTGGTGTGGACTGGGTGGTTTTTTTTAGTTGAGAGGGTCTCAGGAAAATACAAAACGGGCTTCAATCACAAAGGGTGCAGGCTGAACATAGGAAGAATGTAGATACAGGATACTACAGTTGTAAATTGTTGTAGCTGTGTTGGAAAAGTACCAGATCTCCAAGTGCTAATAGAAAGCATTGATGCTCAAAATGTTATAGGTACTGAAAGCTGGCTAAAGCTGAAATTTTTGCGAAAAACCTAACAGTGTTCCAAAAGGACAGGCTAAACACAGTGGGTAGTGGCATCTTTGTTGCTGTCAGAAGTAGCTTATCATGTTTCAAAATTGA
Source organism: Schistocerca piceifrons (assembly GCF_021461385.2). Classification (NCBI taxonomy): domain Eukaryota; kingdom Metazoa; phylum Arthropoda; class Insecta; order Orthoptera; family Acrididae; genus Schistocerca; species Schistocerca piceifrons. Next base: position 716,787,416 of record NC_060140.1, on the reverse strand, counting down.
AGTAGATAGTTCTTGTGAGTTAGTATGCGCAAAGGTCATCATTGGCACTCAGAATAAAATAAAAATTGGATGCTTTTATTGACCTCCCATCTGCTGAAGGTTCAAAGAAAACTTGAGTTTGATTTCAAACATGTACCTGACTCATATGATTGTAGTTGGTCATGACTTTAATTTACCCTCAATATGTTGGCAAAAATACGTGTTTAATTCTGGAGGTACACTTAAAACATCATTCAAAATTGTGCCTCATGTGTTCTCTGAACATTATTTTGAGCAGTTAGTTCATGAGTCCATGTGAATAGTACGATAGTGAAAACACACTTGACCTCTTAGCAACAAATAATCCTGAGTTAATAATGAGCATCAAAACAGACACACGGATTAGTGGACATGGGGTTGTCATAGCAAGATTAAATATAGTTACCCCCAAATCCTCCAAAAATAAACGAAAAATATATCTATTCAAAAAACATATAAAAATTCACTTGATGCTTTCCTGACAGACAATCTCCACTCCTTCCAAATTAACAATGTAAGGGTAAACCAGATGTAGTTTGAATTCAAAGAAATAGTAATGGCAGCAATTGAGAGGTTTATACCAAGTACATTAACAAACAATGGAGCTGATTCTCCTTGGTACACAAAACAGGTCAAAACATTATTGCAGAAACAACAACAAAAAAAGCATGTCAAATTTAAGCATATGCAAAATATACTTCAATGCAAGATGCTTATAATAGTTTCCACAACAAAACTTTGTCTCAAAACCTGGCAGAAAATCCAAAGAGATTCTGGTTGTACGTGAAGTATACTAACAGCAAGACACAATCAATGCATTTTGTGCATGATAGCAATGGAGATACTATTGAAGACAGTGCTGCCAAAGCAGAGTTACTAAACACAGCTATCTGAAATGCCTTCATGAAAGAAGATGAAGTAAATATTCCAGAATTCAAATCAAGAACAGCTGCCAACATGAGTAACATAGAAGTAGATATCCTCGGAGTAGTAAAGCAAGTCTTCTGGTCAAGACTGTATACCAGTTAGGTTCCTATCAGAGTATGCTGATGCAATAGCTCCATATTTAAACAATCACATACAACCGTTCGCTTAATGAAAGACCCGTACCCAAAGAATGGAAAGTTGCACAGGTCACACCAATATTCAAGAAATGTAAGAGGAGTAATCCACTAAATCACAGGCCCATATCATTAATGTCAATATGCAAGGATAAGCAGGATTTTCAAACATACATTGTGTTTGAACATTATGAAGCACCTCAAAGAAAACAATCTATGTACACACTGTCAACATGGATTAGGAAATATCATTCTTGTGAAACACATCTAGTTCTTTACTTGCATTAAGTGTTGAGTGTTATCGACAAGGGATTTCGAATTGATTCCGTATTTCTGGAAGGCTTTTGAAACTGTAGCACACAAGCGGCTTGTAGTGAAATTGCGTGCCTATGGAATATTGTCTCAGTTATATGACTGTATTCATGATTTCCTGTCAGAGAGGTCACAGTTTGTAGTAATTGATGGAAAGTCATCAAGTAAAACAGAAGTGATTTCTGGCATTCTGCAAGGTAGTGTATAGGCCCTTTCCTCTTCCTTATCTATATAAATAATTTGGGAGACAATCTGAGCAGCTGTCTTAGGTTGTTTGCAGATGAAGCTGTCATTTATCGACTAGTAAAGACACCAGAAGATGAAAAAAATTGCAAAATGATATAGAAAATATGTCTGTATGGCGCGAAAATTGACAATTGACTCTAAATAATGAGAAGTGTGAGGTCATCCATATGAGTGCTAAAAGGAATCCATTAAACTTTGGTTACATGATAATTCAGTCAAATCTAAAGACCATAAATTCAACTAAATATGTAGGAATTATAATTACGAACAACTTAAATTTGAAGGAACACTGTTGTGGGGAAGGCTAACCAATGACTGCGTTTTATTAGCAGGACACTTAGGAAATGTAACAGATTTACTAAGGAGTCTGCCTACACTATGCTTGTCCATCCTCGTTTAGAGTACTGCTGCGCACTATGGGATCCTTACCAGATAGGACTGATGAAGCACATCGGAAAAGTTCAAAGAAGGGCAGCACATTTTGTATTATTACGAAATAGGGGAGAGAGTGTCACTGAAATGATGCAGGATTTAGGATGGACATCATTAAAACAAAGACATTTTTCATGAAATTCCAATCACAAACTTTCTCCTCTGAATGTGAAAATATTTTGTTGGTGCCAACCTTCATAGGGAGAAATGATCATCATGATAAAATAAGAGAAATCAGGGCTCATACAGACAGCTATAGGTGTTCATTCTTTCTGCATGCTATAAGAGATTGGAATAATAGAGAATTGTGAAAGTGGTTCAATAAACCCTTTGCTAGGCACTTAAATGTGATTTTCAGAGTATCCATGCAGATGTAGATATGAATCTGTCTCAGGTTCTCCTGTTTAACTGACCTGCATAGCTGCTTCATTTCTGTTGTTAGTCTCTTGTATTTGTCTTTGTTTTATGTTGCCTTGTTTTTTATCCATTTAAGGTATGCAACATTTTTTTTCTCTTTACTTAACCTCTGTATATCATCATTACAGTATTTCTGGTATTTCTTTTCTTCCTTTGAATTTTGTGTACAGTAGCTTCTGAGGCAACTTTTCCTATTAAAGTTTTGATATTCTCCTATTCTTGTTGCAAATATTTGCCCTCCATTTTTTCATCATCATATGTATTCAGACAGTCCTTGATGATTTTCTAATGGAAGTTTGTCTGAGCAGCTAGGTTTTGTTGCTACTTTTATCATACTTAATTTTCAACAATCTGTCTGAATGTTTACTGTTGACATGGGCATTTAATGATCTTTGTTTAGTTTTTCTCACCAGTGTACTCTCATATCTGTGAATGTCAAAGCTGTTTTCTGATTGGCCAGAAAGTAGTCTATTACTTATTGGCATCCTCTACCTCCCTGGACTGTTTTGTGTATTTCTTTATGCTTGAAGTATGTGTTCATAATATGGAAGTTACTGAAACATGAGTAATAAATATTTTTTTAAAAAAATGAATACAAACTTATGGCTGTTTCTCAGTGGTTTGTATCTTTTTTCTGTGCATTCATGAAAGCTTCCCCCTTCTGTAAGTCTTATTTATTTGAATCCATTCCTATGTATCTGAGGTACAACATTTTATTCACATTTTCCATACTGTGATTAGTTTGCTCTTCATCTGTCCTTTCTTACACGTCATAACTCTTTTTTTAAAAAAAAATCCATCATTTAATTATAAGTGCTTTATTAAGAAAACCATACATGTTTGCATTTACTTCCCAGTAACTGAAGAACAGCAATTTGTGGAAAAAAGAATCCATACCTACAACTCGTACCATGCACGTTGCCCACCACTTTCTAGGTAAGGGAGACTATGACTATATTGCAAAAAATTAAATTATTTTCAAAATTCATTCTCAGGTAGTTTCTCTCACACAGTAGATGAAAATAGAAGATTACCTTATAGTACAGTCATTCCTCAATTCATGTTGAAATTAGTGCATAGTTCCTTAATACATTTAGTGTAAGTATTCCTTTATTTTATTGTTTAAAAATTATTGTCTGTTACTCCTATAATATATTAAATTGTGGTTATTCCTCTTTCTCCTAGATTTAATAGAATGTTCATAAATATAGACTTGTTCTTCATATTACACAGGTTCATATGTTTGTGCTACTTCCTCATTCTCTCAAACATATAAAAGTTTTTTGTTCCTCGTTATTACCGTTTATGTATTGAGTAATTATCAGAGTAATGATTAATGAAATGCTCGAACTGAGTACAGTGAAAGTTGTGATATAAACACTACTATAAAATTACAGCTGATGAAGTATTCTAACAGCTTTTTATTGAGAACAGACTGCTATGTGTGCTCAACAGAGATAACAATGAACATCATCCTGCCCAAATTATCAGTTTGTCTTTTGTAAATTTTTCCATTGAGTATCAGTTTTTTATTTGTTTATTTTTATAAATTATCTTTATTTCTTGTATTATATAAAGGATGGAAATGATTTTCTATGACTAACTCCAGTTTATTATAGAAAAAAATAAACTCACTGATATATATAGGTAGATATTTGTTTATAATTACAGTTTCTAAAGAATCATGAATCTTTATTCACTATGAATCATTTCACAATGATATGGGTTTCGTCAATTTGATACAAGATAAAGTATATACGGGGCACAGTAGTACAATGTGTAGCATTAAATATTAGTTCTACAAAGTTTATGCAGTACATAATAATACAATTAAAGGTAACAGTTTTTAAAAGTTAATATAATAATCTGGTAAAGCAAAGTATTCTTTAATATTATAGAAAGAGAGATCTGTTAACCAGTTGTACTACTTATGTTTAAAACTAATTATATCCATGGTGTGAACAAAGACTGGTAACCTATTGAAAATTCTGAGTTGGTTTACTTTGTGAGAATTTCCAGTCATTGATAACCTGTGCCTACGTATATCTATATACAACTGTAAGTATTTTGAACATGGTGAAGAGTGGACGACAATGTTCCAAATGACCTGTCTTACAAATTACATGCAAAACTTTCTTTTGTATTTTTAAAATGTTATCGACATGGGGAGAATGTCCCCATATAATAAGGCCATATGATATATGTGACTGGAAAAGTTCAAAGTATGTCATTCGAAGGTAATCCATGTGTACCATGTCCCTTAGTTTCAAAAAGAGGTATGATACCCAAGATATCTTTTTGCAGACATGATTGATATGTTCTTGCCAATTAAGTTTGGGGTCAATGTGAATACCTAGAAGTTTTACTGATATTTAGTTTCTATATCCTTTGTCATGCCTACTATGAGCTGTTGTGTTTTATCTGGAGTACATAAGAGTTTATTAGCAGTAAACCAGTCCAAAGCTATGTCAAGAGATTCTTTTGTTATGTGATTGAGTTCAGTGATGATCTGATGAGAAGTAAACAGTGTAGTATCATCTGTGTAACATATGACAGGATGAGGTATGTTGTAAGGCAGGTCATTGATTGCAACAATGAAAAAGAGGGGTCCGAGGATAGATCCTTGGGGAACACCTGTGTCTATCTCGAGCAAAGAAGAATGCGTATTCCTGACTGAAACGAACTGTTTCCTGTTGTTCAAGTAAGAAGTGATGATGGCTAAAGTGTTCTCTTGCAACCGATAGTATTCCAATTTTTTTAGTAGGATGTCAACAGGAATGCATTCAAATGCCTTGCTTAAGTCACATAATACAAGTGATACTTTGTTTTTGTTTTCAACAGCAGATAATGTTCAATCAATGATTTCTAAAACAGTAGCAGTTGTGTTTTTTTCCTTGCGAAATCCAAACTGAAAGTTACAAAGTAAGCCAAGATTGATTGATTGATTTGATTGATTTATTGAACACCCGTTTTACCATGTACAATGATATGGAATTTGTCATATGTTACATACAGAAAAAACATGAATAACAATATATTATGCAAAAAATATCAGTGAACAATCTGAATTAAATATATGGGCAAAACAATTATAGCTTACATGATATAAATTTGTAACAATATAGGACACAAATAAGTTACATATATTCTGTGTATAATGGACAGCAACAAGAAACAATGATTATAACACTCTATATTGACAAATTAATTAATTTTTGTGTGTACATAAAAGGGTCTACCCCACGACACAAGTTTGTATATGAGTAACTTATAAGATAGGTGAAGGCACGCTATCTTTCTGAAGAATTCATGTATTCACTAACACTGTAAAAACTATTACTAATTAACATTCTTTTGAGTTACTTTTAAAACTGCTCAGCTTGTGAATCCTTTTTATTTCTAAGGGAAGAGCACTATAGAGAATTTTCGGGTGGTACATTGCACTCTTGTTGTACAGGGCTTTCTTATGCACTTCTCTGTGAAATTCATTACTCTGTCTTGTTGTATAGTCATGGAACTCACTGTTTAAAGAAGAAAACTGGGGGTGAGACTTCAGAAAGCATATACTTTCATAGATGTAAATGGATGGAAGAGTCATGATTTTATATTCCTTGAAAAATTCCCTACATGTATCTCTAGGTGCAGCTCCTTTTATGATTCTTATCACTCTTTTTTGAATAATAAAGGAGCATTTTGCCTGACTTGAATTGCCCCAAAATATGACACCATATCACAAAAGACTATGCATAAATGCATAATATGTACACAATACTGTTTGATCACTGCAGCACTTTTTGATCATTCTAAATACATAGCAACATTTACTTAACTTTTTATTGAGCGCATCTATATGCTTGTCCCACTTAAGATGCTCATCTAACCAAATTCCTAAGAATTTTGTATTTGGTGTTTGTAGTATATTCTGTTGGCCTAGCTTCACAGTTATATTGGGCTTCACATTATTTGAAACATGTCTGTAATTCATCCATAATGTTTTTTTCTCATTCACAAATAAACTGTTGTCCCTGAACCATTTACTTGCTTCAACTGTTGTTGTTTCAATTTTCCTGTTAAGGTCAGTCTCATTCTGAGCTTTAATAAAGAGATTGTATCATCAGCAAAAAGTACACAATCTTCAAAGTAGGTATTTAGCTGGTTGTGCATTAGTGACTCATATATTTTCGACAATATAGGCACAATTGAAATTGGTCGATAGCTTTCAGACAGTTTTTTATTCCCCTTTTTATAAACTGGGATGATTTTAGATAGCTTGAGTGTATTAGGAAAAACTCCAAATTCTAAGCATTTATTGAAAATACTGGCTAATGGTGAGCATATTAAGTGTATTGTTTTTTTAATAATGTAATTGGACAACCAGTAGCAATCCATACTTTTTGAATTTGAAAATTTGGCAACGGTTTTTAAAATGTCAGTGGGTGTGGTAGGATTCCAGTAAAATACATGGTCATTGGGCAGAGGGGTAGCCAGCAGGACCGTTGTGGAAGAACTTCTTTCTTTAATACTGTTTGTTATTTCCTTAACCAAATTAATAAAAAAGTTATTTAGTACCTCAGGGTCCATCAAAGGCACTTGAGTGTGTTTGGGAGTGAGACCTTGCCATGCTGCCTTGCATTTATTGGGAGCACTTTCTATGCACTTTTCAGATGCTAGTTTTTTGCAAGGAGGAGCTTAGTTCTGCAGAATTTTTTGGATTTAGTATACGAGTTATAAACTCTCTCTCTCTCTCTCTGCTCAGTCCTGTGAATACAGGCATGCTTGTAAATCCAGTGTAATGTGTGCAAGTTTTTCCTAATTTCAGAAAGTTCTGTGGTAAACCAGTTAAGCATTTTATTTTTAGGTTTCCTTGTAGTTCTAGCTTTTGTTAATAGAGAACAAGAATACCATAGTTCTATAAATTTCTCAAAAAAGTTATCAAAGGCTATTTCTGTTACCAATTTCCCTGGTTGACATTTGTATACCCAGCCCCACTTTTCCTTCCTTAACTTATCAATCAACAGTGTAATGTACTCCTCTTTTTGTCCTCTCACCAGTACAGAGTTATGTTCGATAGTTTTAATTGGCTGCCTCTTATAAAGTGTCAGGAGCAAAGGATCATGATCTGCAAAGTGTCCTCCTGCAAATGTGACTCTAAAATCTTCCTCAATGAAATTAACTATAATGTTGTCCAAGCATGCATCCATATGAGTAGGACACTTATTTGTACAGTATAAGTTTAATGATCTTAGTACATTCAAAAATATTTTTGTGACTTGTTTGTCTGTGTTAGCCATTTCAATAGTGAAATCTCCACAGACATAAATTCTTGTCTTAAATTTCAAATTTTTTTTAAATTTATAATTCAAATTTCTCAATAACTAGGTTAACATCACAATCTGGGGCTCTATATAGGCTAACTACTATCATGTTTTCATCAAGCAGCTTAACACAACTGAACTCTGCATGTAGGTCTGAATTATAAGTTGTTACATCAGTTTTAGAAAATTTCACTTCTTCTCTTACAAAAATACCTGCACCACCATTCTTTCTCTACTTTCTACACATGATGTCAGCCACAACATACCCCTGAGGGACAAATATGTCTACTTGCTCAATTGTTAGCCGGTGTTCAGATATACATATAACGTCCACAAACAAATCATTACAAAGATGTTCTAATTCTAAAATCTTATTTCTAATGCAACAGATGTCGATTTGTAACTAAGTTAATATTTTGTCTTTATCCATATTTATTTGGGGACTCTTCGTCCCCACACAGTTGCTTGGAGTATTAGGTCTGGTTACTTTCTTTACTCCAGTGATACGTCTCCTTTGTTGCTTGTTAAAATGTAAGAAGATGATGTAGTACTTGCCTGAGCATTGATCTTCACTGTCTCTTTTACGTAGTGTTGCAGCATGCCTGATCCCACCAAAAATCTTGACTTCTCTGCAGTGGCTTCTTTCTGCATGTTGATCTACGTACACAGCATGTTGGAATTTTCTTTGCTCGTGATTGATTCCTATTTATTCTTCTTTCTGACGTCTGCATTGACTGCTAGTAGGAAGTCTTATTTTCATCTATACATAGTGCAGGTTTATTTAGTGTCCATATTTGTGTTTCCATTTCCAAAGGGCTCTTTGGAATATTTTTTTATTTAGTTGATATCTGGATTGGCTGCTTGTGGGACATCTTCTTTTGAGCTGCACATGCTGCTGGTTTATTTGCTAAAGCTACAGTCATTTGTTCATTATTTGCAGTTGTGCCCCTCCACTTGAGTTCAATCCTTAGTTTGTTATCCTTATTCTTCATGTTCGCTAACTCTAGAATCCATTTTGCCATAAGTTCCTTGACTGTTGCATTTAGATGCAGCCCATGCAAGGTATATAGCTCTTTGCTGTTAGGTGTATTAACGAATTTTGCATTTTGAGAGCCTGGTATTTATTTTTTTATTTTCTATTTGTGCTGTTGATTTATTGATTTACACAAGACCAGTCAGCCAGGTCATCTCTGTGAGGAACTCCCACTACTATCATGTTTGTATTTCGTAGGTCTGACAGTGCTTTTTGCAGTGAATGAAGTGCCATGTTGGTTTCATTTTTTGCCACATCATTAGCACCAGCCCAAATAACAGCATAGTCTTCTTTATTTAGTTTATGTAAGCCACTGCATTTTTTAAGTATCTCACTCATTGGGGCTCCAGGCATTACCTTTCCTTCAATTTCATAATTGTTTCTAGCTAGATTTATTATGTTTTCAGTGCAACTTCTGCCATGGCTATCAGAGGCAATGTATATTTTCGGTTTTTGTCTTAGTGACTGTTTTTCTGCGACTATGTATTGCTTTTCCAAGAAGTCACTTGTAGACTTGCTTTCATTTTTGATTGTGGTACTACTGGTTTCCGTTATTCAGCATTATACACTCTGTGTGGAACATCATGATTTAGTACAGACACTTCCAGTTTGTTGTTTATGTTCACTTGTCCCTTTTCTACACTATTGTAAACATGTTTACTACACGATTCTTGTCTCTGTAAGTCATTAGTGAGTGTACATATCACTGAATTCACCTTCATAAGTTCCTCTTGTACAGTTTTGAGCACCTTCTTTAATTCTTCGCATTCACAGTCACAGGTTTTCACAGGGTCCAGATCGTGATATGCATTACGAAAATACTGAATCCATTTCCAATTTTTCACTCTATTTGTAGTATTAGTACACGAGTAATGGAATTTCTACTTACACTTTATACAGCAAATAATTGATTATGTGAGTTCCTTATGGATGTGTCACACATATGGCTCAATATGTGTTTCTTTCTGCTTGGAGCTTCAGTAGGGACAATATGTTTCTTGATGTTCCTCACAGTATAATGCAGAATGGAACAAGCAACAGCTGCAGCTGAGTACCAAATCTAGGACATCACAACAGCTACAGCTGTTGACCTACCAACAGAGCAGGACCTAAGCACTACTGCGCCAGACTACAGCAAGTCAATGGCCTGGGACACTGGCCAATCTACAGGAAGTTTCCATGGTTCCATCCACCATGATCCAGCAACAGCCAAGAACAGGTCACAGGCTCCTGTTTGAGACGCTCCTGAGTGACATAGAAACACAACAGCTTCCACAGTCAGCACCAGACAGCTGCATTTAAAATGCCTGTGTCCAGCCTGTCATTGTCAAACAGCTGGGTAGTTGTATGACATCCGGCCCATATTGGTCAGCATAGTGCTGATGCTGGTGCCATCACCACCACCCTGAGCCTCGAACCTTTGCTTGCCATTTGATTACTCAGGCACTTAGGCAGTTCAGAACTCTGCCCCCTTTAAGAGCTTGCAGCACTGAGTGCAGCCATCCCCAACTGTGCTGAGTTTCATATGGAAAACTCCTTTGCTCTCTGTCACTGGGGCAAGATGCAGTCTGCAAGACTTTCCTTGACAATGTAGCTGCAGCAATGGCACACAGCCTGCACATCCCCTGACATGTTCAGACTTAGAGGTCAACACACCAGGAGACATGGTGTCAGTCTATTTGTCACACTCATCAAGGATCAACACCAGTTGTAAGTGTAGCAGAAGGAGCCACAGCAGCAGCCAAGTACTGAATCTAGGACATTCTCAACTGTCTCCATCAGCCCCAATCATTGACCTGCTGATGCAGTAATAACGAGGCACTTCCATGCTGCTGGACTACCATGATTCAATGGTCTGGCACACTGACCAACCTTCAGGAAGTATTTGCAGTTCAACGTCCTTGGGTGTGATGACAGCCAGCCACAGGACACTGGCCTCTCTTCGAAACATTTCTGTGTGCCACAGAAACACAGCTTCTTTCACATGGTTAGCACCTGACAGTGGTATTTAAACCCTCAGGATCAGCCCATCATCATTCCAGACAGCTGGGCAATGTTGCTTGTTGCTGTACCTAGCCTGGGTTGGACACAGCCATGGAATATGCAGTGACCATGATACAGTTGCCACTGCTATCACAGGCCATGAATCATGAACTGCTGGCAGATCACCCAGGCTCCTTGGCACCCAACATCCTGTTGCAGTTGCCGCAAGCCCACTTGCTGACATATCTGCTGTGAATGTATGACAAGCCAGCTCCGTAGCACTGGGGAAACACTGCATCCATATACAGTGCCGCATGGTTCACCTCCCTGGGTGGAACTACTTGCTGTCACATCACTAAGACTCTTCTGGTAACAATGTAAGGTGCCCTCACTGTTTTTCTACTGGCTTCCAGTTCAGATACAGTGCCATGACTATCCTTGCTGATGCTGCTTCCAGTGTGTCAGCAATGCCAAGCTCAACATTCCATGTCTCTGGCAGCAAGCATAAGCTGCAGGTTGGTTTTTACACCTGCCTTGCCTTCTTTGCCGACAGGCAATGTTATGGAAAAGTGCTAAACTGCACCAGAGATGAAGGTGCACCCATGTAATTGTCTAGATCAGATGAAATAATAAAAAACTGGTTTGATCATTAACTGTTTCTATCTCCCTAGGCATCTTATGAAACCAGTATTCCCCCAAGTGAGAATCAAGTGCCTCCTGGCAATCACCAGTTTGGCTCCCACCACTCAGTAGCAATTATTGGACCCCCAACCTGCTGCAAATGTTCATCTTGTTACCAATTAAAAATGGAATATGTATGCTATTTTTCATTAGATAATTTATGCACTGAAAGTACAAACATGCATAATTTACTTATTATATGGTCAATATGACTTTCCAGTTCTAATATTTTTCTAGAATGTGATGAGCTAGATGTTAACATTTAATTTGAAGATAGGCTGTGATTAGCTATTTTTTGTGAAACATTACTATTTTAAAGCAAATTGGGAATGAACCAGGATGTCAGTCTAACCAATAGATCACAATTCATGAATTGCAGCTTCAGTATAACTTTTCCATTTTTTCTACATTCTCAAACTCCATAGGTACTCTTCTAGAACAAATAAATATACTGACTGTAAAAGATAGAGACTCAAATGATTGAGCAAGCCAGGAAAGTGACTGGAGTTTTGATACTCGGCTTCAGTATAAACATTTGTGCCAACATATCACATAAATTTAAGTTGAAACAATGTGCTGAAAAGGGAAATGAATCTGAACTTGTGGCATTAATAATCAGTGCCTAAGTAAAGACCTACTGTAACATGCCCAGCATGTTGCATCTTGGTCTCAAGGTACCGTTTACCTTTGCTACTACTATTGTATCTATACTGGAAAACCCAAATAATTCTACCAGAAGCCACCTCTGAAAGAATGAGTAAACCACAGAAAGAAAGATATGAGCCAATATTTCATTATGAATGACGTCATGTATTTAGCATAGAAAGTATGTGGCAATATGAAATTATTGTGGAATATGTAAGTGTTGTAACAGTGTTTTTAGCATTCCCCAAAAAGTTCTCAATTCTTCTTAATGATTTCCTATTAATGTTACATACTGAGCCCCTGCAAGGATGTGAGTGCAGATACAGATTTTGAGTTAAATCAAACTTTTGTAATCTTACCACATTTCTTGATACAAGTGGTTCCTATTATAGCACACTTTGTTGAAAAAAAAAGAAAAAAGTCATTTATGAACCAACTCCATGCATATTGTATCACTAAGATGTGTGACATATTTAGTTTACAGAGAAGCACTCTCACAACTAATAAAAAAATCTGGGCTATTCCATGTTTGACTTGATTTCACATTAAATCCTAATGGCGTAATAGATAGTAATATTTTATTAACTGTGACATTTACAGCAATGAACATTTACATTTTGCAGGAGCACTCTGCAGAAATTTCACATTTAATTCAAGGAAACCCTTTGCAGAGATTGAAAGTGTAGGACAAAAGAAAATGAACGTAGAACATTTTGTGAATTTCGGTTTTACAAGTTCTTTGTGGTCCAGTGCACTGCATTGATGCACAAAATATCTGATTAAGTATTTTCATTCACTGATCACTCATTCCTTCATTTATTCATAGGGTTCCACAGATCCTATCATTAATTAGACAAACTAATTATGTGCAGAGTATTAACATTGTTACTATGAGAAAAATCTGACTAGACTGGGAACGACATGAAAACTCACAGAAACTGACCAAATGGCCAAGTGCATCAACTGTGAGGTTTTTTTTAATTTTTTTATTTATCTACAAATTCCATAGATCCTGTTATGTGTATGACGCTAGGATGTAGAACGTCTTGAGTAATATATGTTCACCGACCATGGTATCAATTAGTTTACAAGAGCAGAACTAGACATAAATTACATAAGACTTGCAAAAATAATAATGAACTAAAATAGTCATAGGAATAATACATTATGCAAAGTTTATCACATTGCAAAAGCCCATTTGTCACAGTAAGTATATGGTTACAAATAGGAAAAAAAAGAACATAAACAAACAACAATAAATATAAATACATACAAAGACTACTTTTCTCTGTTGAAGTATTCATCAAGTGAGTAAAACGTTTTCTCGATTAAATATGTCTTTAGATTGTTTTTGAATGATGCACTGTTACTACGTAGACTTTTTATATAGTTCGGTAATAATTTAAATATTTTGACACTGGAGTAATGCACTCCTTTCTGTACATGAGTTAAACTTTTTAGTTCAAAGTGGAGGTCAGCCTTCTTTCTTGTATTGTGATAATGGAAGCTTTCATTGGTTTCATAGTGGGCAGGATTGTCAACCAAGAAACTCATTAGGGAAAAAATATACTGGCAGGTTGTGGAAAGTATTCCAAGTTTTTTAAAGAGCGTACGGCAGGAGGTTCTCGGGGGTACTCTGCACATTATACGAACTACTTTTTTCTGCATGAGGAAGATTTTTTTAGATGAGGGTGAATTGCCCCAGAAGATGGTGCTATAACACATAATGGAGTGGAAGTATGCAAAGTATGTGGACTTCGTGACATCCATGTCTCCAAATTGTGAGATTGTCCTAAAGGCAAAAATTGCTGAGGACAGCCTTTTTACAGTCTCGAGGACATGGTGGTCCCAGTTGAGCCTATTGTCTATGTGGAGGCCTAAGAATGTGGTGCAGTGTACCCTTTCTATCTGATTATTGTTATTTAAAACAGTAATCTCCTGGGGGAGTTTGTGGTCAATGCTGAAATGGATATAATTTGTTTTGCTCAGGTTTACTGTGAGCGAGTTCACTTGGAACCAGGTTAATAGTACTGTAAGTAATTTGTTGGCATCAACCTCTAGATCAGTGAGCTGTTTGTTACTAATCAAAATGCTGGTGTCATCAGCAAACATGATGAACTTGCATGTATTGCATGATAAAGGTAGGTCATTTACGTATATCAGAAACAGCAACGGACCAAGGACGGATCCCTGGGGTACTCTATGGAGTACAGTGCTCCAGTCTGACTCTACTAGCTCTCCCACTTTATTGCTCCCATTGAGAATTACCTTCTGCTTCCTGTTTTGGAGGTAGAATTTTAGCCAGCTTCCCAGTGCCACAGTGATTCCATAGTGGCGTGCTTTGTTGAGCAGTATTTTGTGGTCCACACAGTCGAAGGCTTTGGACAGATCACAAAATATTCCAACTGCCTTCATTTTATTATTTAGGGATTCCAGTATATCATTTGTGAAAGAAAATATGGCCTCAGTTGTGGACATACTTTTCTGGAAACCAAACTGTCTATCACTTATGATACCAAAGTTTTCTAGGTACCTTACAATTCTGGAGTGCAGTAGTTTCTCAAGGACTTTAGCAAAAGTGGACAGGAGGGAGATTGGACGATAGTTTGAGACTTGCGTTGTGTCTCCCTTTTTGTGGAGAGGCTTCACTATAGCAAGTTTCATGCCCTCTGGGAAAACACCCTGGTACATAGAGGCATTAAATATGTGGGCTAATACTTTGTTTAATTGGTCAGAGCAGGTTTTTAGCAGCTTACTGGAGATATTATCTACACCAGATGATCCCTTACATTTTAATGAGGCAATGGTTTTTTTAATCTCATATTTGGTTATCGGGGATGTCTTCATCTCGCTCACTGGAATGGGAAAACTGTGCTTCAGTAGACCCATGGCACTTTCTAAGGATCCATTGCAACCTATTTGCTCTGCAGAACTTATGAAGTAGTCATTAAATGCATTCACAATAGTCTCTTGGTTGCTTATAGTATTGTCATCAATGTTTAGCACAATGTCTACTGGTTTACTGGCACTGTTCGTACCAGTCTCGCTCCTTATTATGTCCCAGATTGCTTTAATTTCATTACTGGATTGGTTGATTTTGGATCTAAAATATATGCTTTTTGAAAGTTTGATTACCTTACTCAAAGTTTTACAATACTTTTTATAATGATTTATTTGACTGGGGTTTCCTGATTCTTTTGCTGTTATGTACAAAATTCTTTTTTGCTTGCAAAATGTCCTAATCCCATTTGTTATCCATGGTTTTTTTTGTGTTTTCTTTTGTTACATACCTATAAACTTTTTTTGGGAAGGAGGTTTCAAATATTGATGCAATTTGTGCATTTTCAACTTCTCGCGGCGTAATGAATAATCCATTAAATTTCGGGCATGCAGCTGCGCAAATAAAATTTCTTCTGCTGATATTTCGGCCGCGTATCGTCCGGCCATCTTCAGAGCGAGTTCCAAGACTGACGACAAGGTGCCACGCGCGGCCTTATATTCTCCACCGCGGCAGTACTGCGCATGCGGGTCACAGATGCTGCGCCGCCTGTGGCGAAGGCGTACGGGCATTCGATATGCTTATCGATGTTTGATCGGTGGCGGTGACACGGTGACGGCTTCTCTGCAATTTAATTACTCCAAGAGCCGGATTCCATGCTTTGTCCAGATTAAAACCATTGTCTCTGTTTATTAAATTGTTGGCTAATCGAATTTCTATGGCTTCCTTGAATACAGATTCCCAAAAAGAAGAGGTGGATGTTAAAATCTTCACATCACTGTAATTCATGGAATGACCCATATCAATACAATGTTCGGCCACAGCTGACTTGTCTGGTTGTAATAAGCGTGTGTATCTTTGATGCTCCACACACCTCTCATGAACGGTGCATGTTGTTTGACCTATGTATGACTGCTCACAATTTCCACAAGGAATCTGGTACACACCCGCCTTACAAAGCAGTAAATTGTCCTTCACAGAGCCGAGTAAAGCCGCAATCTTCATGGGGGGCCGGAAGATCACCTTAACACAGTGTTTCTCAAGAATACGGCCTATCTTTGAAGAAAGAGCACCCACATAAGGCAGAAACGCCCTAGATCTGAAGAAATTACTATCTTCTTCCCCATCGCATACCTTCTTTTTAGGTTTTACATCGAATGCTCTATGAATTTGTTGCGGAGAATATCCATTCGATTTAAAAATACTCTTGAGGTATGTTAGCTCTCCTTGTAAATTGTCTTCATCGGATATACAGTGCGCCCGATGCACTAAGGTCTTAAGGACACCCATGCTCTGAGAAGGGTGATGGCAGCTACTGGCATGAAGGTATAGATTTGTGTGCGTTGGTTTCCGATGTACGGCATGTCCTAATGTGCCATCACTTTTACGGCGAACGACAACATCCAGAAAGGGGAGGCAGCCGTCTTTTTCTATTTCGATAGTAAATTTAATGCTGGCATGGATGGAATTCAGATGCTCAAGAAATCGATGTAATTCATCCATACCATGGGGCCATACCACGAATGTGTCGTCCACGTACCTCCAGAAGACCGTAGGTTTAAAACATACTGAGTCCAGTGCCTTGTCCTCGAAGTCTTCCATGAATAAATTAGCTACCAGAGGGGAGAGGGGGCTTCCCATGGCAACACCATCAATTTGCTCATAAAATTCACCATCAAACTGAAAATAAGATGATAAAAGCACATTTTCAAATAAGGCCGTGATGTTCTTATCAAAATGTTGGCTGATAAGAGCTAAAGAGTCCTTTAGAGGTACCTTGGTGTATAATGATACTACGTCAAAACTAACAAGAACATCCATACTATTTAGCCTGACATTGCTAAGTCTCTGAATAAAATCCATAGAATTACGAATGTGGTGACTACATTTTCCTACCAATGGTTTTAATAAGGAAGCTAAATATTTGGCAGAAAAATATGTTGGTGAACCAATAGTGCTCGTTATAGGTCTCATAGACAAGTCCTCTAGACGCTCATCCTTACCCATCTTGTGAACTTTAGGAAGACCATAAAATCTTGGTGGTACTGCACCTCGTACTTTTAAACTTCTTATGACTTCCTTCGGTAGTGATGAAGCATTCAGCAAGGCAGCAGTCCTTATTGTCACCTTGTTAGTAGGATCTTTGTTAATCTTCCTACTAACAAGATGACAATAAGGACTGCTGCCTTGCTGAATGCTTCATCACTACCGAAGGAAGTCATAAGAAGTTTAAAAGTACGAGGTGCAGTACCACCAAGATTTTATGGTCTTCCTAAAGTTCACAAGATGGGTAAGGATGAGCGTCTAGAGGACTTGTCTATGAGACCTATAACGAGCACTATTGGTTCACCAACATATTTTTCTGCCAAATATTTAGCTTCCTTATTAAAACCATTGGTAGGAAAATGTAGTCACCACATTCGTAATTCTATGGATTTTATTCAGAGACTTAGCAATGTCAGGCTAAATAGTATGGATGTTCTTGTTAGTTTTGACGTAGTATCATTATACACCAAGGTACCTCTAAAGGACTCTTTAGCTCTTATCAGCCAACATTTTGATAAGAACATCACGGCCTTATTTGAAAATGTGCTTTTATCATCTTATTTTCAGTTTGATGGTGAATTTTATGAGCAAATTGATGGTGTTGCCATGGGAAGCCCCCTCTCCCCTCTGGTAGCTAATTTATTCATGGAAGACTTCGAGGACAAGGCACTGGACTCAGCATGTTTTAAACCTACGGTCTTCTGGAGGTACGTGGACGACACATTCGTGGTATGGCCCCATGGTATGGATGAATTACATCGATTTCTTGAGCATCTGAATTCCATCCATGCCAGCATTAAATTTACTATCGAAATAGAAAAAGACGGCTGCCTCCCCTTTCTGGATGTTGTCGTTCGCCGTAAAAGTGATGGCACATTAGGACATGCCGTACATCGGAAACCAACGCACACAAATCTATACCTTCATGCCAGTAGCTGCCATCACCCTTCTCAGAGCATGGGTGTCCTTAAGACCTTAGTGCATCGGGCGCACTGTATATCCGATGAAGACAATTTACAAGGAGAGCTAACATACCTCAAGAGTATTTTTAAATCGAATGGATATTCTCCGCAACAAATTCATAGAGCATTCGATGTAAAACCTAAAAAGAAGGAATGCGATGGGGAAGAAGATAGTAATTTCTTCAGTTCTAGGGCGTTTCTGCCTTATGTGGGTGCTCTTTCTTCAAAGATAGGCCGTATTCTTGAGAAACACTGTGTTAAGGTGATCTTCCGGCCCCCCATGAAGATTGCGGCTTTACTCGGCTCTGTGAAGGACAATTTACTGCTTTGTAAGGCGGGTGTGTACCAGATTCCTTGCGGAAATTGTGAGCAGTCATACATAGGTCAAACAACACGCACCGTTCATGAGAGGTGTGTGGAGCATCAAAGATACACACGCTTATTACAACCAGACAAGTCAGCTGTGGCCGAACATTGTATTGATACGGGTCATTCCATGAATTACAGTGATGTGAAGATTTTAACATCCACCTCTTCTTTTTGGGAATCTGTATTCAAGGAAGCCATAGAAATTCGATTAGCCAACAATTTAATAAACAGAGACAATGGTTTTAATCTGGACAAAGCATGGAATCCGGCTCTTGGAGTAATTAAATTGCAGAGAAGCCGTCACCGTGTCACTGCCACCGATCAAACATCGATAAGCATATCGAATGCCCGTACGCCTTCGCCACAGGCGGCGCAGCATCTGTGACCCGCATGCGCAGTACTGCCGCGGTGGAGAATATAAGGCCACGTGTGGCACCTTGTCGTCAGTCTTGGAACTCGCTCTGAAGATGGCCGGACGATACGCGGCCGAAATATCAGCAGAAGAAATTTTATTTGCGCGGCTGCATGCCCAAAATTTAATGGATTATTGATGCAATTTCTTTACTAAACAGGTTATACTTGGAATTTACATCTGTTTCGGAATATATGTGACTCCATTTTAAATTGTGGAAGCATGATTTGAATGTTTTGATTGTTAGTACATATATGGGCCTGAATACCTTCCACATTGGCTCAGTTTTATTCTGACAAACATTTATATTTTTGATGGTAAGTCTTTGACCATCATGGTCAGAAAGACCTTTTATTATTTTACTAATGCTGATACTGCCCAATTTCTCTTGGTCTACAAAAATGTTGTCAATTAGTGTGCTTGAATATGATGTTACTCTGGTGGGAAAATTAACTACTGGCAGAAGGTTGTAGGTGTACATCAGATTTTCTAGGTCTGTCTTCCCACTACTATGTGTAAGAAAGTTGATGTTGAAATCTCCAAGTAGTACAACATCTCTTTTATAGTTGAATAAGTGCAGCAAAAGCAAATCGAGCTGCTTCAAAAAGAGGTCAAGATTTCCTGAAGGTGCTCTATAAATTGCCACAATTAATAGGGTGGAATTACTTACAGAAATTTCAATGGCACATGATTCAAAATGTTGCTCTAAACAAAAATTTTGAAGATACATTTCTTTGCAATTGATACTGTTCTTAACAAAAATTGCAACACCACCACCTTTTCTTTGGTTTCTGCAGTATGAAGACGTCAGGTTGTAGTCAGGTATTACCAGCCTTTCCATCCCTGAGCAGGCGTGATGCTCAGTGAAGCATAGTACATGGGTGTGATCTATGCTTCCATTGTCTTGCACATTGACTGAGAGTTCGTTTAGCTTATTTAACAGGCCTCTAATATTTTGGTGGAAGATTGCAAGTTGATCCGTTACAGAGGCTGTTACAGGGTTTTGCCTAAAAAGTTATTCTTAACTGTCGAGTTCACGAATGCACTCTTGTCCTGTTTTTTTGAAAATCATTTGTCTATTGTAGTTTGTTTATATGAAGTGCATCTCTTAGAGTTGAGTTGTTCTGTCATTGCTGTTTTTAGGAGAATACCTAATGCTCTCTTTCCTGCCCGGATTTACCATGTTTTATAAACAACCCTCTTCTAAAACTGCTTACATCTACAACACTGTTATTAAAGCGATTGCAAGTCTTTGTCAATTTATAGTTTGTTTGCGAGATAGCTTCGTTGACACATGACTGTGGTTCCAAGTCATGTCTTTTTGGGATGTTTACAACAAATAACTTGGAGCGATTTAGCGCTAAGAAATTCTTTTCCAGCGTTTGTATCACACCGTGGCCTTCATTACAGGCTATATTGTTTGCACCACCGATTATTATCACATAGTCGTTTTTAATGCTCTCAGGATCGCAACCCGATAATACTTCCTCGATTTTTGGACCGGGTTTCACAATTCCACATACTTCAGCGTTGCTAAGATCGTTTTTTACGATATCTGCTAAGCCTCTACCATGACTGTCCGCAAAAATGTGTACACGTTAGATAGATTTATTTGGAGCAGAAAGTTTGTAGTTGTCAGAATTCGAATGTTCATTTGGTGAAGATATAGGCTTTGGCTTATCAAATGAAACTTCCTTGTGATAACTTTCACTTTTAGGGACTTTAACACACGATTTTATTTTTGATTCTGCACCAGTCACTGATACACTGTTACTAGGAGCAAATTTATTTATGTCCACCAAGTTTGTGTCACTTACTGTTTGAGAAGTATTAGCGCCCAGTGATCTGCGTTTGTTGTTGACTTTCCTCCATTCTGTCGATTTATCCACTTTATCTTGTTGGAGTAAAAGCATGTTTACCTTAGTTCTTAGTTGTACATTTTCGAGCTTCAGGCTGTGGTTTTCTCTTCTTAGACCATCAATAACGAAATGTAAACTTGAAATGCGTTCACTAAATTTCGAGAATTCATGTTTATACTTTACACAGACTTCTTTTTTGACTGCATTACTAAAATTCATTTGAGCATTAAAGTCGGGTGCACCTGCACCTGCCGCCAGTTGCTGAGTGTTGACAGGAAGACGACAACAAGATGAAGGACAAACGAAACAGCATGGCAGAATAACAAGTCCAGTGATTAAACCAACAGCAAAAACCTAAGATGTAGTGAATCCAGAAACCAAAAGCACTGTGTGTAATGAGACAGTTAAATCACAAATGAAGACTGAGCAGCTGCGCAGCTAACTTTAAAGGGTGGCCATGAGCACTGTCAAGTTGGCCAAAAGGTCATGCCTCCATAGACAGCATTGCAGTGTGATACCAGTGCTCACAGTTTTATCAGCACCACCTAGAGCCTGTCATCAAGTTCCGTGCCTTCTGGCTGGCTTTCAAACTTGCTGAGGCAGGATACCACAATTGTCACTAAGGTGTGGTGTTGTATTTTGTGCTCACATCGGCTACTTCAAAATAGCTGCTGCTCCTTCAACTATAGTTAGTAGTTGCTGTCCATCTAGTACTATTCCTTAATAAGTCATGTGACTATATCAATAATGTTCAAAGAACATGAAAAGTTTGCAGTAAACTTTGTTACTTGGCATGTGATTGTATGGTATTGTATGTTAACCAGGGACCTAGAAACGACAACTACTGCTGTCCACTTCACCCCTCCACCACCCCACACCGAACCCAGGGTTATTATGCGGTTCAGCCCCCGGTGCCCCCCCCCCCCCCCCCCCAGGAAATGTCTTACACCAGAAGAGTGTAACCCCTATGTTTGCGTGGTAGAGTAATGGTGGTGTATGCATACATGGAGAACTCGTTTGCGCAGCAATCGCCGACATAGTGTAACTGAGGCGGAATAAGGAGAACCAGCCCGCATTCACCGAGGCAGATGGAAAACTGCCTAAAAACCATCCACAGACTGGCCAGTTCACCGGACCTCAACACAAATCCACCGGGCGGATTCGTGCCGGGGATCAGGCGCCCCCTTCCCGCCCGGAAAGCTGTGCATTAGACAGCACGGCCAACGGGGCAGATTTGGCATGTGATCAGTAAGATATTTCCATACCTGAGTCTAAATATTTACATAATTTGTAGAACAGCCTTATGAAAAATAGTTTAGTGCAACCTCAGGTGACCCCAGAGCACAGAAAAGCGTGGAGGTGAACTGAAACTCAAAAATGTTAGTGATTTGGTGGGGACATCCACAACAGGACACCCAAGTCCAAACAAAGGGCTGCAGCAACAGTTTTGGCCAAACAACATGTGTATGTGCAAATCAGTGCTGTGTGGAAGGAAAGGTCATTATGGGGGCATGTTCATGTCAGCAGACCTACATGTCCTGGCACAGAATACTGGTTCAAGTCCAGTCATGCTGAATGCCTGACCCGATGAAACACTGTTTCATAAGGGTGACAAATGTGCAGACACCAGAGTGTGCAAGATGGTGAGTGCAATCAAATGATGGTTTTCAGAAGACTGGGGGGGAGAAAGGGACATGAGAGATTTATGGGTCTGCTGGGCTGCAATGGTTCTATGTGCACATCACACCAGATAATATGTCAGAGACAGGTAGAGGGATTAATTGGAGATTGAGGCTGGGTCTGATCTTGAGTGATGGCTAGAGCATTGCAATCTAGTCATTGTGTTATGGCTGAGTACTGGCTAAGACAATCAGCCAAAATGCTACCATTGCCGGTGATATGCCAGATGTTGGTAGCCTGCACTGTCATGAGGAGATCTGATCTAAACCTCTTCCTACAAAATCCAGCAGTGACATGGCTGTGGTCTGTAAAGATGGTTAAAATGCATCCCTTGACTGAAGGTCAGAAGCACCAAGTGGCTTTTTAGACCATGAGGAGTTCACAGTTGTGTGTGTCCCAGCAGCATTGTGGATCAGAATGCTTGGAAGAATAACAAGCAAATGGCTGCCAAATAATGACTGGGGAGAGGCTGGTGGGGTAGGGGTGGGCCAAAAGGGCTGCGTTAGTGCAGTTCTGTTTTGTCTTTTCAGAGCTCTCAGTCAGTGCCTAGGTCCACGAGGCCAGTCTCTTGCCTTTCTTCATACCTCCACAAAGTGCGGTCAGAAAAAATTAAACATGCTGATGAAATGCCTGAGGCCCTTGAGAGTGGTAGGTTGTGGAAGGTCTGCTACTGCCTGTACTTTCTTGGGGAGAGGGTGGGAGCCAGTGGTAGGTAGATAATCTCTGAGAAACTCAACCTCGCTCACCCCAGAAACGCATTTGGCGGGGTTGCAGATCGCCCCAGCTTCATGTAGACATGTAAAAACTCCTCAGAGATGTTGGCAGTCTTCATTGGGGCCTCTGGGGTAAATAAGTACATCATCTATATAGAGGAAACACCATGATGCACCTTGGAGATTGTTGTATAAAAATCGCCACCAGTTTGGTACAGCGTTGCAGAGGCCGAATGTCATAAAAGTATACCGAGCGAGGTGGCGCAGTGGTTAGCATACTGGACTCGCATTCGGGAGGACGACGGTTCAATTCCGCGTCCGGCCATCCTGATTTAGGTTTTCCGTGATTTCCCTAAATCGCTCCAGGCAAATGCCAGGATGGTTCCTTTGTAAGGGCACGGCCAACTTCCTCACCTAATCCGATGAGACCGATGACCTCGCTGTTTGGTCTCTTCCCCCAATAATCTCTCTCTCATAAAAGTATGTTTGAACAGGCAGAAAGGAATTATTATGGCTGTTTTTTCACTGTCCTCTGGGGCAACTGGGAATTGGTTGGCAGTTTTTGGACAGTCTATCTCCATGCAGAGTGTTGCTCCCAAAATGGTATCACTGAAAGTGCATAGGACTTGGATGATGTAACGGTCATGAATGGTGCAGGTGTTGAGCTTATGGTAATAACCACAAAAACGCCAAGAACCACCCTTCTTTGGGGCAATATTAAGAGCTGAAACCCAATGGCTTTTGGAAGGGTAAGGTATGCCAATAGCAAGTAGCTCTTTGAGCTGATTCTGCACAATTTTGCACTTGTCAAAGGGCAGGGAGCAAGCATGCTGGAAAAATGGGGGCTGGGTACAGAGGTAGTGTAATGCACAGTGTCTTTCTGAATGTTCTTTGGGTACTGGAAGGCTGGCTAAGAAGAGAAAATTTCATAAAGAGCTCAGCATATGGGCCTGAATATGCCACCTGTTTCACAGCAAAACATAAAGCATAACAAGAGCTACAGCAGATGGACTTGCTGGAGGCACTGTTGACTAAATGACGCTTTGCTGTGTCAGCCGGAAGATGGTAATGGCCAAGAAAATCAGCAATTATAATAGGATTGGTAACATTTGCAACTGTGAAACTCCATAGGAGTTCACAATTAATGCCTAAGTTGGACGAACTCTGCAAGTATTAGGTTGGTGCATAAGTCTGTAGTGTTTTTGTTTTGCATGCTGATATACTGGTTGCTGTTGGTTTATTTATTGTTTGTATATTTGTATTTGTAGTTCACTGTTGCTGTTTGAGTTTACATTTTGTCATTTGGAGATAGTGAGTGAAGGTTTGGACACTGGAACAAAGAGTGTCAAGTGGAGAAATTTAAACATTTTCAACATATTCTTCTGGCTGAGTTGAATAGAAGGGTGACAGGAGTGGAGGGGCCAGAAACATTTGCACTGTGTATGGGGATAATGCTATTGGACAGAGCATGGCAAGAAAATGTTTTTCTCATTTTAAGGAGATGTTTTGACATTAGTGACTCTCCACATTCTGGAAGACGTTTGGTTTTTGATGATCATTTAAATGCATTAATCCACAATGATCCATATCAGTGTACTTGTGAACTGGCAAAAGTGATGAACTGTGATTATTTCACCACTGCGTGACAGCCACATGCAGTGGGAAAGGTTCAAAAATCAGGTGTGTGGGTACTGCATGCTGTAAGTCAAAATCACAGAAGTCAGAGGGCAGCCTTATGTGCACCTCTGGTTGCTAATCATCAGTTGGCTCATGAACAACCCGACCATTCTTATTCTGTATCATTACTGGTGATGAGAAATGGTGTCTTTACGCTAACATAAGGAAAAGAAAGTTATGATTGAATCCAAAACAACAGCAACTGCCCATACAAAGACCTGCGTGCATCCACAAAAGATAATGTTATGCATTTGATGGAACAGTGATGGTGTGGTGTACTATGAATTGCTTCCTCAAGGTGGAGCCATTACTGCAGATATTTACTGTCAACAACTGAGACATTTTGCATATTCAATCCAAGAACAATGAAGTGATGCTACTCCATCATAATGGCCATCCATGTTCTGCTAGATTGACAAAAAACACTATACACAAGTTGGTTTGGGACGTCATTCCACACCAACCTTATTCACATTTTCTTACACACTCAGATTTTTACATTTTTTGCTCTGCTCTCTATTGAACAACCTTCAAGAAACTTCCTTTATGGATGAAAATGCACTCCGAACATGGCTCACTGACTTCCTCACCTCAAAGCTACATCATTTCTACAGTCACAGAATTGACAAGTTACCTCTTATAAAAAATGAAGGAAAATATATTATTGATGACTACAGTCTCTGTTATGTGTATCTGTTGTGTTCATTAAATGTAAGGAAAAATGCTATAAACTTATGCACTAGCCCAGTAGTAGTAGCTTAGTTGTTGCCAGTGGTGATCAGGAGAGTGAAGGTAGGACCTAGATTTGGAAGACATTTGTGGGGCAATAGGGATATCTTAGAATGGTGTTGATGTGGTAGTGAACTAGAGAATTGTATCATTCAGGTCTTGAATGAACAGTTGTGAAATGATACAGCAACTGGTTGTGCCACCTTCTGGTGGCTGCTGTAGTTTGGGGACTGAGACCAAGGGGATCAACAGTTTGTAGCATTCTTGCTGAATCTCTGGTGGTACCAGCAAACTGAAGTAAATTCACTGTGGTTGTCAGAGGGGGTGGCTGAAACCGCATCGTTGGCGGCTGTTTTTGCCTGTGCCTTCATCACCAGGATGGGGAGTTGTCAGTGCCCAACAGTGAGTGGGGAAGGTGTAGGTGGGTGATTCTGGCGGTCAGTGATGTTATTTTTGAGCTCGCACAAGTCGCAATCTGATAGAGGTCGAGGGCATGTGCAATGGACGGGAGGTTGTCAGTGGTGGGGGAAGTGAGAAACGTCACATGCAGAGAGTTGATAGATAGAGCAGGAGATATGGGCAAATAGCCACTGGTGGCTGCATGTCCGAGACATGGGGCGATAGCTAGTGGAATGCATTGCAGCTGCTGCTGTGGGGGCATTATAGACTCAAACTGTTTATTAGCCGTAACAGTTACCTCATTTAACCTGAGGCCAGGGAAATCTGGATGGAGTGGATAGATGCATAAGGCAGCAATTGAGGAACAGACCTTTGGGAAGAATGTGCAGCTTGACAAGCTCTCAGAAATTATCCAGCAATAAGAGATGGGCACAAGTCACTCCACTGCTCAGAGGATAACAAATAGCATGTCTGATGCAAGTCTGAAAGTGCAGAGCTGGAAATGAAACACTGTTTGAGCTTAGTGTATCTGTCTGAGGGGGGCAGTTGTGAAATAACATCCCAGCCGTGCGTGGGTAGTGGTGGTCAGATCAAGCTGGCCAACAGCCATCCCAAACCTTGCTGCATCAGTGGCAGCCTGCAACAACTGTCTCAATAGAAGAAAAGCACAGGCGTGAGTGCTGAGGGTTGAAGGGGGCAGATGGATTGCAGTGAGACCTGTGTGTGGTTCTGTGGGGTTGGCTGGTGCTCACCAGTGACCCCATTGGTTAGCTAATTCAAATGGTTCTGAAGTTCTGCCAGTTGTGCCAGACTTCTGAAATATCCAAAGTGCTTGTTGGCGCTGGGATGGAAGGGATGATGGGAGGCTGCTGTGTGAAAGGTCCATCAGGCATGGCCGCTCAAGTAGTGGGGACATGTGGTAGCAGAATTGTGAGAAGAATAATACAAAATATTTCAGAAAAGAGGGTGAGCAGGACACAAGCAGTGTGGATCAAGCAGTGAAATATCTACCATGTGTTACTGCAAAAGGAGATATTCTGGTAGACTGCACAATAAAACCGTGACTGGTGCAAGTGCGTGGTACCAGAATTTGTAGTGATCAGCTTAGGGCATATGGGTAGTGTGCTCAGAGAGTGGTAGATGGAAGGAGAGCATTAAAAGGGGTGGGGCAGAGGGTGGTGATAGTGTCTTGGCAACCTAGCAGTAACAAACTGCAGTCGCAACCATGTGGAGCATGCCCGACAAATAGAGTAGAACCAGCATATTACAGTACTGAAAGTCTTGCTTTTTTTAGAGTGGGTCATCAGTGAAGACATGCTTTCTTCCTTATGCTAATGATAAAATAAGTAACATATTAGAAGTCATGCAGAGGGGGCATTTGGTTAGATTGGCATGACCCTACAGGTGTAGAAATGAAACTCTGGGTTGATTTAGATGAAAGTGGCCCAGACTTTATTGTGTGACTAACTGATACAACGAAAATAACAGACACAAAGTAAACCGAGCACTGGAGACAGTGCTAGGCCAACATCTTGTCTTTAAAGCTCCAAAACATGAGGCTATGGTAAACTGAGTCGAAACACAGTGTGGGACCTGCTACTTCAAGGCTCCAACAGGAGGCTCACTGGCAAGTGTTTGTACCTCAGGCCTGGGATATTGAGTTGCAGGATACTGCAGTAATGGAGATTGAATGCAGAGCCTTAACAGTAGAACAAACTCTGGTGACGCATAGTGACTAAAGACACAAACCACATGGCATTGTGCAAGATGAGTTATCAGGAGTATGGCCAGGAGGTGTTGCCTCATCAGAGTTGGAACAAAGACTGGTGGGTCCCAGGAAGCATGATGGCCAAAGAGCTACCTGTGGTGGAAGTTACCAGTGTGGGTGTTGGACAAAAGCACTGGTACACTAACTGACGAGAACTTCTCTGGCTGCCAATATTTGGTGAGTGCGATGTGTTGTCTGCTGCTGTCAGAGGAGGCAAACAAAGGAAGTCACCACCAGTTTTCATCATCAGAATAGAAAATCCTGCTCTGAACACAACAGAATTAAGACAAACAGAATTAAGACAAAGTCTAAAGAAAGATTTTGTTCAAATTGACACTGGCAATGGAAGCCTACAAACTTATATCAGAGGTAGAAATTGTTGCTGATCTATTGGATAATATCCTTTCTCAGAGCTATGTAGCAAAAAACTCATTCACAGACATACAGCTCCATTGTCTAAAGAGTGCAATATTCCCCTTTAAATATTTGTGTGCTCAAATTCAGATTTTTTGTTGTCTTGCAATTCGGAAGCTCTGCACCTATAAAATAGCTTAAATAACTTTCT
The DNA here is from genome assembly GCF_021461385.2 of Schistocerca piceifrons. Lineage (NCBI taxonomy): Eukaryota > Metazoa > Arthropoda > Insecta > Orthoptera > Acrididae > Schistocerca > Schistocerca piceifrons. The sequence goes on along the minus strand of NC_060140.1, from coordinate 716,759,096 downwards.
TAGTGGACTACAGTGGACCAGCTCTTTTGACTTTGTCATCACTGCAGTAATTGGTTGATTGGTTGGTTGTTTGTGGGAAGAGACCAAACAGCGAGGTCATCAGTCTCATCAGATTAGGGAAGGATGGGGAAGGAAGTTGGCCATGCCCTTTCAAAGGAACCATCCCAGCATTTGCCGGGAGCGATTTAGGAAATCACGGAAAACCTAAATCATGATGGCCGGATGCGGGATTGAACCGACGTCCTCCCGAATGCGAGTCCAGTGTGCTAGCACTGTGCCACCTCGTTAGGTACTGCAGTAATTCTCATGTTGAAGTTTTTGAATCTTCAAGCAATTTAAAAATTTCTGTCAATAAATACAACATTCTTCTTCTTTCAACAAATGCTTTTGTTGCATCTCAGTAGACAGTCACTTGTTGTCTTTCTTTAGCAACTCATATTCTGCTTATGTTTACCGTTTGAGATCATACATTCAACTACTGAGATTTTTGACAGTTCTCTAGACGTCTTCTGTTTTCCCATGACATCATTCACCATCATCGCAATGCATGTGTTTTCTTGGTGGTGCACTGCACTGCTCCAAACAGGGACATTGACTCACAGAGATTACACAGGCCCCATGCAGGTACCACAACCTATGTTAATACTGCAATTGCTGCTCCACCCTGAAGACATGCAGTGTCAAACAGTGGAAGTGTTATATGCAAAATAGATGACAAAACCCCAAAAACAGCTTTCCAACATTAACTACCAAACTATTACATAGTTTCAACAATCACAACTGTCCTTTGTCGGCTGGGTAGCTGTAGTGTTACATGTCACTCTACTGGAGTGTTACACCACATGTTCCCCCACTGAGACAAATGATGTTATCACAAATATGTAATGTAAATACTCATAAATAAATATACTGCAGTACCTATATTTAAAACTCTTAGCCTTTCCATTACTATCTTGTCTTTATTTCTCTTTTGTATTTTATTACTTCAATTATTCATTCCAATCTGCAATCAAGGAAAAGTTAGTTCTTTTTATGATGTTAATATTAAACTGCTACATACAGAGGCTACTTCAGTACTGCTGCATCTTGGGCAGTCGTGTGAAAACAGGTTTAATTAATTATATGGACAAGGGAAAGCTCATGTGGTGGAAACCATTGAATGGGGAAAGAGGGAGGATAGAATAGAGCCCCTGGTGAAGAAGTAAGAGAGAAAATATAAGATTGGAAATGTTAGAAGCTAAGAAGGAAAGAAGACAGATGACCTTTCCACCCCATCCCTAGGATCCCTCCCTGCAGGATATCCACTGGTGGGTGTGTTGTAATATAAATAAAAAAATATTTAAGTGTGAAAAACATTTAAAAGGATAAAACAATTGTATTATTAGAAATGTTCTGTGCTTGTACAAATTTTAGGCTATCGGACTTCTTCTCTTACATTTCAACTGCAGTTGCAGGCAGCAGACTTCAAGTACACCAGTACACTTCATAAATAAGAAAATCCTCGTTGTAACTCTTCAGGCTTTCCTGGCGAGATCTTGACATGTGGAATAATTGGATCTACTGCCAGATGTTTGTGTTGCTCTGGCACAATATTTCAGCCACCTAACTCGTTGCCTTCTTCAGGTGCTACCTGAGACTGCCGTGTTGGAGGATCTTATCCAGTATTTATGCCCAGAGAGCACTGGGTGCTCTCTTTGCCGTCCGCACCCGCCTGGCGCTGCTTGTAATGTGTTGTCTCTTCCCCAGTGCTCCCTCAGACATCTGCGCCTGACTTGGGTGCCATCTGTGGCAGCTCTCTGAGGCCTGTCCTGTGTCGGGCATTCCGTTCGCAGTCCGTGCCCGCAAGGTGCTGCTCCTGAGGTTTTGGCCCCTCCCTGGTGCTCCCACGGACGTCCTCGGCTGGCTCGTCCACCATCTGTGCTCATGGCACGTGTCTGGGGCCGGACCCACATTTGTCATTCCGTTTGTGGTCCGTGCCCGCTTGGTGCTGCTCCTGAGGTGTTGGCACTTCCCTGGTGCTACGACGGACGTCTGCGCCCGCCTAGTCCACCATCTGCAGTTGTGGCAGCTGTCTGAGGCCCATATCGTGTTGGGGGCTCTGTTTGCAGTCCGCACCCGACTGGCGCTGCTTGTAAGGTGTTGTTTCTTCCCCGGTGCTCCCTCAGACGTCCACGCCCGACTTGGTCTCCATCTGTGGCAGCTCTCTGAGGCCCGTCCTTTGTTGGGTGCTCCGTTCGCAGTCCGCGCCCGCCTGGCGCTGCTCCTGAGGTGTTGGCACTTCCATGGTGCTCCGACGGTCGTTCGTGCTTGGATCGTCCATCATCTGCGGTCGTGGCGGCTGTCAGAGGCCCGTCCTGCATTGGGAGTGGCGTTCGCGGTCTGCGCCCACCTGGTACTGCTCCTGCAGTGTTACTACTTCTTGAGGAGTTTCTTGGTTCATTTCGTTGGGCCCTGATAAGCTCCAGAGCCGGCCTCCACGTCGAGCTGAGCTGGTAACCACTGTTTCGGTTTATTAGGTTGTCTGTGACCTTGATCTCGATGGCCTCCTTTATGACACTGTCCCAAAATCATGGCGCCTGTGTCGCAATTTTGGTGTTTTTGTAGTCCATTGAGTGGCCAAGCTCCAGACAGTGCTCTGCTATGGCAGATTTTGTTGCCTGTCTGAGTCTGGTTTGCCTCTGGTGTTCTTTGCACCTGACGTCCACCGTCCTGGTTGTCTGGCCAATGTATGACTTTCCACAGTGGCACGGGATGTTGTAAATGCCTGGTTTACGTAGCCCCAGTTTGTCCTTCACACTCCCTAGCATTGTCCCAATTTTGGAGGGTGGACAGAAGATACTCTTTATATCATATTTTGAAAGAATTCTGCTGATCTTTGCAGAAATGGGTCCAGCATATGGCAGGTGCCACCTTCTTCATCTCCTCTGTCTCCTTTTGTGTACTCTGTGGTTGGCTGGTAGGACGAAGTGCCCTTTGGATGTCTGTGGAGGAGTATCCATTTCTGCTGAACACCAGCTGTAGATGTTCTATCTCTGTGGCCAGACTTTCCGTATCCAACAGATCTTGAGCCCTGTGAACTGATGTTTTCAAGACTCCATTCTTCTGTGCCGGGTGGTGGCAGCTACTGGCTTGAAGGTATAAGTCAGTGTGGGTGGGCTTATGATACATTATGATAACCTGGGGGTCTTTCATCATGTACCTACACAATTGCCCCCCCCCCCCCTCCACACACACACACACACACACACTCTGTATGTTGACATGGTATGGAGACGTACAGTGTTTTTTGCTTGTACATGTTTACATGTGCCGATAGGGGTCAATGCCCTTTATTTGTCAGCTTCTCATTTATTTAATGGAATGCATATGCCAGCTTATCCTATGTTCGTTAGAATTCTACAAGAAATTGAAAGGTTATATACATAATATGATAATCCATTACATATTTGAATTTAGCATGCTCACAATAATGTTGAGTTTGCTTCAGTCTCGCTGCTGGGTTTCACACTTGTGCACTGGCCGATTTGGCGACTAAGAGCTAGACGCTAACAGTCAACATGTTAGAAGCTACAATCGCATGTGGTTGCACTCATTTTTTTAGTGTTGATTTCACATTGAGTGTCACACTTTCACCTGAGTACCACATATTGAAGAATTGCCGTGGCATTTGTCTTCACTCTGGGTACAGCAGATGTGTGCTTATTGTTCAAAATCTGACACTGTGGCAGAAGATCTACATTTTTACACCCCAGGCATCATTATTACCTGTCATACTCGCGTTATCAGTGGAGAGACCCCCAACCACCAGTGTCTGTCGATGAGGTAAGTACTGACTCTAACAACTATAGTTCACTTGTTAATGTGTCTAGTGTTGTGAGCCATGATACTCAGAAATTATTCCGTTGCAAACACATGTTCATGTCACCCCACCTGACTATCCACTTGTTGAAAGACACATATATAGCTGTCCAAATCATAGTACAAATTACTTGTCTTTAAAATTCATTCTTCATGGGGAGTTTGGTTTCCAATGAAAATTCTTACAAGTGTTGAGTTACAACAATATACACAACATGATAGCCTATGGCTGACATTCCATCCATCACTTATACCACAAACATAAATTTCTTAAGTTTTAAACTGTCATAAAATTTTCCTTAGCTGGGTTCTGTTGCTGTAGTTTGTTTTTTAGCTTCAACTTCTCTTCATTCACATCACATACACAAATTAATTACATACACATTATCATGATACAATACAAGCATATGATACATTTATGCTTCATTTTATAGATAGGCTTTTATCATTTATGGGAGCTCATTTTTTCCTTAGGTAGAGCAGGGAGAAAAACAATGGAAATAGTACTAAAAAATTACGCATTGCTGGCCTAAGTATGCTTGGCGCCACCTCCTTTGTTTGGTAGGGAAGAAAGGAAACACTCATCTACTGGTTCAAGGATTTGTGAGGAAATGCTACTCGTACACTCATGGACTAGTTGCTAAGGAACTTTTGTTTCATGGAAATAATGTGTACTGACAAATCATTCACGCAGTATCATGTTGTTTCTTCTTATGCTGGTGCTATTTACTTCAACTCACATGTAGCTTAGTGTGAAATATGACATTTTTACCATCGTAGATATATCTTTCTTGAATACTTGGAAATGTCATTATTCAAGCTTTCATGTGACATGATAAAAATTGCTCGAACAGTCCACGGGTATACTGCCGGTTCATAGTGTCCAACGGGCACAATATTTTGGCGATCAGACATGTCGCCATCGTGAGGTGCACTGACACAGTTCGTGGACTGTTCGAGCAACAAATAGACCAGGAGAAACTGAAGAATCACATGATAAAAATTAATTGATTTTTGTAAAATCACATGCTTAAATGGTTGAGAAACTGAAGAATCACATGATAAAAATTAATTGATTTTTGTAAAATCACATGCTTAAATGGTTATGTGTACTCTGCAGTGAATAGGTACTGATAAATGTCACAGAGATATACTGTGATGATGCATATTTTTATTTTTCATTGCCTTCTACATCTACATCTACATTTATACTCCGCAAGCCACCCAACGGTGTGTGGCGGAGGGCACTTTACGTGCCACTGTCATTACCTCCCTTTCCTGTTCCAGTCGCGTATGGTTCGCGGGAAGAACGACTGTCTGAAAGCCTCCGTGCGCGCTCTAATCTCTCTAATTTTACATTCGTGATCTCCTCGGGAGGTATAAGTAGGGGGAAGCAATATATTCGATACCTCATCCAGAAACGCACCCTCTCGAAACCTGGCGAGCAAGCTACACCGCGATGCAGAGCGCCTCTCTTGCAGAGTCTGCCACTTGAGTTTATTAAACATCTCCGTAACACTATCACGGTTACCAAATAACCCTGTGACGAAACGCGCCGCTCTTCTTTGGATCTTCTCTATCTCCTCCGTCAGACCGATCTGGTACGGATCCCACACTGATGAGCAATACTCAAGTATAGGTCGAACGAGTGTTTTGTAAGCCACCTCCTTTGTTGATGGACTACATTTTCTAAGGACTCTCCCAATGAATCTCAACCTGGTACCCGCCTTACCAACAATTAATTTTATATGATCATTCCACTTCAAATCGTTCCGCACGCATACTCCCAGATATTTTACAGGAGTAACTGCTACCAGTGTTTGTTCCGCTATCATATAATCATACAATAAAGGATCCTTCTTTCTATGTATTCGCAATACATTACATTTGTCTATGTTAAGGGTCAGTTGCCACTCCCTGCACCAAGTGCCTATCCGCTGCAGATCTTCCTGCATTTCGCTACAATTTTCTAATGCTGCAACTTCTCTGTATACTACAGCATCATCCGCGAAAAGCCGCATGGAACTTCCGACACTATCTACTAGGTCATTTATATATATTGTGAAAAGCAATGGTCCCATAACACTCCCCTGTGGCACGCCAGAGGTTACTTTAACGTCTGTAGACGTCTCTCCATTGATAACAACATGCTGTGTTCTGTTTGCTAAAAACTCTTCAATCCAGCCACACAGCTGGTCTGATATTCCATAGGCTCTTACTTTGTTTATCAGGCGACAGTGCAGAACTGTATCGAACGCCTTCCGGAAGTCAAGAAAAATAGCATCTACCTGGGAGCCTGTATCTAATATTTTCTGGGTCTCATGAACAAATAAAGCGAGTTGGGTCTCACACGATCGCTGTTTCCGGAATCCATGTTGATTCCTACATAGTAGATTCTGGGTTTCCAAAAACGACATGATACTCGAGCAAAAAACATGTTCTAAAATTCTACAACAGATCGACGTCAGAGATATAGGTCTATAGTTTTGCGCATCTGCTCGACGACCCTTCTTGAAGACTGGGACTATCTGTGCTCTTTTCCAATCATTTGGAACCCTCCGTTCCTCTAGAGACTTGCGGTACACGGCTGTTAGAAGGGGGGCAAGTTCTTTCGCGTACTCTGTGCAGAATCGAATTGGTATCCCGTCAGGTCCAGTGGACTTTCCTCTATTGAGTGATTCCAGTTGCTTTTCTATTCCTTGGACACTTATTTCGATGTCAGCCATTTTTTCGTTTGTGCGAGGATTTAGAGAAGGAACTGCAGTGCGGTCTTCCTCTGTGAAACAGCTTTGGAAAAAGGTGTTTAGTATTTCAGCTTTACGCGTGTCATCCTCTGTTTCAATGCCATCATCATCCCGTAGTGTCTGGATATGCTGTTTCGAGCCACTTACTGATTTAACGTAAGACCAGAACTTCCTAGGATTTTCTGTCAAGTCGGTACATAGAATTTTACTTTCGAATTCACTGAACGCTTCACGCGTAGCCCTCCTTACGCTAACTTTGACATCGTTTAGCTTCTGTTTGTCTGAGAGGTTTTGGCTGCGTTTAAACTTGGAGTGGAGCTCTCTTTGCTTTCGCAGTAGTTTCCTAACTTTGTTGTTGTACCACGGTGGGTTTTTCCCGTCCCTCACAGTTTTACTCGGCACGTACCTGTCTAAAACGCATTTTACGATTGCCTTGAACTTTTTCCATAAACACTCAACATTGTCAGTGTCGGAACAGAAATTTTCGTTTTGATCTGTTAGGTAGTCTGAAATCTGCCTTCTATTACTCTTGCTAAACAGATAAACCTTCCTCCCTTTTTTTATATTCCTATTAACTTCCATATTCAGGGATGCTGCAACGGCCTTATGATCACTGATTCCCTGTTCTGTACATACAGAGTCGAAAAGTTCGGGTCTGTTTGTTATCAGTAGGTCCAAGATGTTATCTCCACGAGTCGGTTCTCTGTTTAATTGCTCGAGGTAATTTTCGGATAGTGCACCCAGTATAATGTCACTTGATGCTCTGTCCCTACCACCCGTCCTAAACATCTGAGTGTCCCAGTCTATATCTGGTAAATTGAAATCTCCACCTAAGACTAAAACATGCTGAGAAAATTTATGTGAAATGTATTCCAAATTTTCTCTCAGTTGTTCTGCCACTAATGCTGCTGAGTCGGGAGGTCGGTAAAAGGAGCCTAGTTCGGTTGTTGAGTGTAACCTCCACCCATAATAATTCACAGGAACTATCCACTTCTACTTCACTACAGGATAAACTACTACTAACAGCGACGAACACTCCACCACCGGTTGCATGCAATCTATCCTTTCTAAACACCGTCTGTACCTTTATAAAAATTTCGGCCTTGTGACCTTTGTATAAATATCCTTACAACTAAATTGTTTACTCAAGGTACGGCCCATTTCTTCATATGGTACCTCCTACTCTAAATACAATACTTTTCTTCTGCACTGATTGCTGAAAGAAAAAAAACTTAAAACTAATTTCATTACGTTGCTTGGTGGCCACTGATACATTTGGTCATTTCATCCATCCACAGATATTTCCATACTTTGTTTAAATTCATAGACATTCATTTATTCTGTTACCCATTATGATCATTTACTCTGCAAAGAAAAATATTTGTCATTTCTTATGGTATTTTGTCGTTTGTCCTTAGCTTACACATCTCGTATAATTTTTCATAATGCTTCCTTTTGCTTGTAAATATGTTGTATATAGCTTAGCATTTAATTAAATCTTTGTGTACATAATCAATAGGTTCCTTAGTTCTTAGGCAGTAGATCTAATTGCTTAGTATTTCTGTTTACTTTGTATTTAAGTTAGGTACTTGTACATATTGCATTCCTATTTGGTTGTGCCTCCTGCCAGACTGTCATGCATGCACACAGGTCAATGTCTCTTCTCCTACTACTGATGTCAGCACATATTGTTGAGCACAGACAGCTGAGCCATAAGCTAATTTTGTTTATAACTTCGCTTTGCTTGAAGCGGTGTATTACTTCTCATTGCTGTTAATTTTATGCCTACATGTTCTAGTATGATTTTTTAAAAAAAAAAATTATTATATTAAATATATTTCAATTCTTGCAATTTAAATCTGTGTTTCATACTAGAATGTCGTATTCCCAGTTTGACACAGCTTTGCCACAGGAGACACGAAAGCGGTCGAAGACGTCCGTCTTCTGGTCGGCTCCTGATCGTTGTCAGAAGGAGGCTAGTTTTTGATTATGCAAAGACTTTTATTATTTGGAAAAGAACAACCCGGATTTCTTTACGTAATCAGTATGAATTTTATAATTACCTAAGGGACCTATAACAATGAACAGAAAAAAGATTGTATTTGCAAATGAAATCATTAATGAATGGGGCAGCTATGAGTTGTATAGAAGACAAGGAGCGAGCGGCCTTCTGTCTACGACCAGGATGCCGCAGTATTCTCTGCTGTAGTAAAGGCTGTTTGACATTTATAAAAATAATATGGCATGTAGGTTAAAAAAGTATAAAGGAAAAGAACAGAATAAGAAATCTGGTAAACACTAAATATATTCAAACAATTCTCACTAGCAAATTAGGGCTCATTTATAAACAATATAACTTACATAAGTACTTTTCTAACTGTAGGTGCGATCATATTTCAGCCTGCCCTGTTCACGTTTTTGTCACAATATACAATCATTACTTTTCTCCTTCGTTAAAGACAATTCTTGCACTGTTCAACACCTTCGATAACAATAACTTGCCGATATACAGTTTCGAACATAAATTACTTGAATGTTATTAATTAATAATGTTGTCTGCACGCTGGCAAACCGCTCACGTTTTTAGCTTAAAGTCGACCTTCTTCACGTTTTCACATTACAAGCAGAAGTACATTAAAATCTGAAGATCTACCAAAGTTTTTTTACTGTCAACTTTTATTTAGTTCGAAACGGAACGTAAGTTCAGCTCCTGTTAAAATGTTTCTTTGACTGCGCAATCGATGTATTAGCGTCCGCGCTAGATGCGCATCTTTACAGTTCGTAAATTATATAAAACAAATGTCTTTCAAAGAATATGTCTCATTCCATAAGTTTATCATTTAATATAAAGATGGGTGAATGCCTTTCCAAGGGTACTCACAGCTTTCATACTACGGAAATCCCAATAATATTACATCGCTTCCCGCGTGAGGAGTAATGATTCTGAAAGATCGTTACGACTCACGCGCAGTCGTAGTATTATTGGATTCACGTACTTAGCGAATGAATTATTTAAGGATCTCTCCTTGTAGGGAACAAAACAAACATAAGACACATAGAATTATATACGTTTCACACCAAGTCGTCAAAGCTACTCACAGTTGCTTGATCATTAACAAACTTGGCTGTGGCATGATGCCATCATAAGTGTTCAAGGATTTAACATAGGTTCCTTTTTTTGTTCACAAGAATTACTCTCGTTCAATCAATAGAAACATTGAAATAGTAACATAGATACAAGTAGAAATCAAATACGCATACAGATACATATATACATAAATATTGACAAGAAAACAAATTCGATGACAGTATTGGTGCATTTCCGCCAATTTTGAACAGAACATAAAACTTTTAACAGTCTTTCTCGTAGCGACGTCACTCTTCACTTTGTGGCTGGAAGTATTTCTCATGAACTCGGATGATTTTCACAGGGGAATTCTTTCATCACCTTTCACTTTTCAATGCACTAAAACTGGGGATCACCTTTTCACATTCTGGTGGAAAACACTGGGAATTTCACTATGTGAAGGGGGAAGTGATATTTCTTGACTCGACGATCCATCGGGTCATGTCGGGAATCAGGAAAGTTGATGACTGGTTCAATGACGAATGAGTCAGTTTGGTGGCTGTCTTAATCTCATTCCAATTCGTGTTTCAGCACATGAAAATACAGAAAAAAAATCTGTATTAGGACTTGCTCATTAACTAGCATCTTAATCTAAGGGAATATAGAGTGAGAATTTAAGACAATAAAAATTACTACATAGACTATGTACATATACATTATATATTATTCATTTTTGTGTCTAGGTTTTATATTCTTTCGTTAGCAAATATTAGCAAAACACGTTTCGTCTTGTACAGGTCTTTCTTAACCAATGTATTTAGCAATATTGCCGAAGCAATTTTCATAGTTAAGGAAAAGTCATCATTTGTGTCCTTTGAATTTAAATATAGTAAAATCGTGCGTAGTTTATCAACGTTTTATTATTTTTATGTCCATTTTCATCTCAAATCTGGAGCTCGCTCGCACCCGTTATGGAGAGTAGTGCTTATTGTTGAAGTACGGGACGGCGAGCATTCATTGAATGTTGCCACAGTGCTTCACAGTCACGTGGTAACGAACTGGCGGTTTGACAGCGTTGGCAGTCCGCGTCCTGCACGAGGCAGCTAGTTCAGTGGCTACCAATCGTTTTATAACTTGTGCATTTTGTTTAATCATGGGTACTGGAGCAGCTCGTCAAGGTGACATGGTCAACCTGGACGGTAAATTGACTGCACCAGCGTCGAAGAACAGTCATCGATGAAAATGACTACTGTCACCTATTGCAGTGAGTACAATAGATTGTCTATCCTTTGACTGATTGTCACTGTATCGTCGTTGCAATGTGAGAATACTTGTAATGCTACTTCACACGCGGAGCATCACTCGTGTCCATAAGTTTATTACAGTTTTGATTCACACAAGAGATAACTAGTTTTTCGTGCCCGTACATGTGTCAAATTACGATTTTACGCACGTGTCCATCATTTTGTCAATGAGTCACACGCATCAGTCCATATCTGTCCACATAGGTGTCTTTATACTACAGAGTAGCACAGGTAATGCTAAAATTACTTATCATAAAAGGATCATTTACAAAACATACATAGGTTTTTTTTTTTTTTTTTTTTTTTTTTTTTTTTTTTTTTTTTTTAACTACTGTCCAAGACCTGACGAAAGTCGTGTTTGCTATTCTGAAGCACGTTAGATTTTATATGTATTTTAAAGCTGATTCTTTTCCTTTTCTTATTGTTCTATAACAGCCTTTTTTTGTCATTTACTCGGTTACATCAATAATCAGTAAAATATACCCACTTTGGCGTGCCGAACAGTTCACATTCAAAACTTCATCTAACAGAAATCGAGAAAATTATTCATATTTCCTAGGATGCATTTGCTCACAGCAAATCAGATTTACATCACGTTTCGATAAGTAACTGCAGATACGCATTAACCAACGAGCCACGATCGTTAATACACACGTCAAGTCTTTTGAACCAATTTCCAAATTTCTTCCCCTACCGGGTAGGGTAGAAAGGTAAGAATGCTAAAGAAGAAAACTACAATAGGATAGTGCAAGGAAATGAAAGATACGAAGATAGATAATAGGTGAAATAATCAGTTGAGCAAATTCATTCTTCGGCTCCACCGTTTTTAGTGTCATCCACGTGGCATAACTTGACTTCAGTATTAAAATGTCGCACAAATCCGCTTCCAAAGCATCTTCAAATATATCCCAAAATCACGGCATGCGGACATAGCAGAAGAATATAAGCAGATTATCTCAGTCCTCAACTAGGTATCTTAGTATCGAAGGACTCGTGGCATAGGAATAGTATCTCTAAGTTTCTCCAATACAGGACCTAATTCTTATTATAAATTCAAATTTCTTAACTGGTTAACTCATAGTAATAAATAAATTAAAGTTGCTCTCCAGTTGCGAGTACCATTATTCGTTTCTTTGCACATTAACTATATGTTGCTGCTTATACTCGGTGTAATCTACAGATTAATGTATCAGTTTTGCATCATACGTGGTTCTAGCGACTTAAAATATCAATCCTTTGAAAGCTTAACTTACGTTAATACTTCACATATACGGACATTCTGGTCTGAATGAGGGATTTAAAGAAAACTTGGTAAAAAGGAGATTTGCCATAATTTAAAACTAAAGCAGCAGGTGGCACTTGGGCACATCCCTTACTCAATTCAACGACTGCAGCCCTCTATTGCTCAAGAAACTTAAAACTACCTTAAAACTAAAGCAAATCTTATTTTCCAAATACGTAGAGTACCTTCTTCAATCGCTTCATATCTTTCAAGCTCCAACATTACTTTGTGTCCACTTCACTCAAATGATTACGTCACCAGCAGAATACGCGTACATGCTATTGACTCACATACTTTCTAAACAGATCACACTCTTGCTTCAAGTTGCAGCTTAACATAATAAATGATATATTTTTTTAATGTTTTTCATGGTACTTCTTTAGGTCTACATGGTGGTAAAGTCCTTTATTCGTCCACTAACTGGATCTGTCAACACGTAACAATCAACATTTGGCTTCCGGACTATAACAAACGGTCCTTCGTATAGGTGTTGCCACTTACGATTTTTACGTAAGATGAGAGGCGGTTTGAAGTGTGTCCTCAGAAGAACACGCTCGTTCAGGCGATACGACAGAATTTTATTGACATGCTTGTCAAATGCCTTTTTCCTTAAATTGGCATGAGTTGTGAGAGAGATCAGGGCTTGTCTTAACTTATTATCTAGGTTGACTTCTGGACCTTGTATCTTGAGGATAGGATCAGTCCATTCATTGCTTTCCTTTTGCCTGGAGATTAATTCTGAAGGTGTGAAAACGGTAGAAGTGTGCGGAAGATTATTCACAATTTCTTCAAATGGAGTAACGAAATCGACCCACCGTGTTTGCTGGTCCGGTACATAGGTGCGAATAAAACGATTAAATACTTTGAAGACTCGTTCCGTCGGGTTACTTTGCGGTCTAAATCTTGAGATTAGAATCTGTCTAATACCATTATTGGCAAGAGACTTGTCTCCACTCTTTTCCAACGAAGTTTGAAGCATTATCAGACAACATGGTTTCCGGCTTACCAAAACGAGGAAAATAATCCTTTTCTATTCGTCTTATTAAAGATTTTGCACTGGAAGACTTCATCAAGTATAAACGCACGTGCTTAGTGAAGAGGTCTAGCAAAACAGCAAGGTACTTAGCACCTCCTCTTCCTCTAGGAAGTGGACCCGCATATTTGCTTAGGACGCTCAGTGTAGATAGGATTCAAAGGTATGGCATTCGAAAGATTGAAGGGCTTTGCCTTCTGACAAATTAAACAAGTGCTTAGCAGTTTATGAATTCTCTTATGCAGATTGGGTACGTAGCAATAGACAGAAATCTTTCTTTTACACTTCTCGGGGCAATAATGTCCCCAGGATAGGTGAGTGTACCATATGAGATATTCAACGTACTCCTCAGGAATACAAACACGCCATTGCTCCGTCAACATAGATGTACGATGAAATAAAACACCATTGTGTGATTTATAAAATTTCGAGAAACGATGATTGGGGTTGTCTTGTAGAAGCTGTTTGACTCTCTTCCATTTACGGTCACTTTCTTGCAGAGTACCCATCTATCGGCAAAGACGTAGAAAATAACTACGATTCAACGGATCTTTCATAAGGAGTATCTTGTGATTGGAAATCTGTTCTACAAGTTCCGTAGGCTCCGGCATACCTTCCGGCATGCGTGACAGTGTATCTGCAACGACGTTGTTCTTGCCTTTCACGTAAACAATTTCGAAATTGTACTCCTGTAGAAATAGGCACCAGCGAGTAAGCCTCGGATGATAGAGCTTACACGAAAGGAGAAAGCTAAGAGCTTGATGGTCGGAATACACTTTGATCGGATGGCCATAAATGTAATAATTAAAACGGCGGAACGCCCATACAACTGCCAATCCTTCTAACTCTGTAACAGAGTACGATCTCTCGCACTCCGTCAGCACACGACTGGCGAAACTAACTATCCTAATCTCTTCTTTATCTCCAGTTTTCTTTAGCTGGAACAAACAAGCGCCCAAGCCTTGAAATGAGGCGTCACAAGAAATGCAGAATTCGGAGTTCATATCCGGATGACTGAGGATATTGCTATTCAGAAGAGCTTGTTTGATTTTGTCAAAGGCTTGCTGACATTCAGAGGTCCATACCCAATGAACATTTTTCTTTAATAGATTGTGCAACACTGGACTGTTAATGGGTTGATTTGGTATAAAGCGACGAAAGAAAGCCGTTAACCCTAGAAACCCTTTTAATTGTCTTTTGGTGCAGGGCACAGGGAAGTTCCTTATTGCAGACAGTTTGTTAGGATCGGGAGAGATTCCCTCAGAAGAGATAATATGACCAAGGAATTTTACTTCCTTTTTTACAAACTTTGATTTCTGTAAATTGGCAGTAACGCCAAAGTTAGCAAACCTCACGAAGATTTTCCGGATCAAGTCAAGATGTTCCTCCCATGAAGTCGAGGCTACTAAGATATCATCGACATAGACAGTTATTTTGTCCAGTAAATCATGACCTAAGATATGGTTAAGTGCGGCAATAAAGACACCTGAACTAATATTCAAGCCAAAGGGTACGACACGAAATTGATATGACCGACCCACAAAGATAAAGATCGTGTACTTCCTTGAAGATGGCAACAACTTCAATAGCTACTTCGAAGGTCGATGGAGGTTAGAAATTTGATACCATAAAACCTTTGCAGTTGCTCCTCCAATGCTTCCGGTCGGGTACACACAGGAACAATCATTTTGTTGATGTTCCTAATGTCTAGAACAAGCCTAACACTTCCGTCCTGTTTAAATATAGACAATATGGGCTCGAATATGGAGATTCAGAGGGCTCAATTATTTTCCAGTTTAATATTTTGCGGATTTCCTGTCGTACTGCTTCCTTGCGGGATTGCGGAACTGCATAGGTGGTTTTAAGTAGGTGCTGTGGGGCTTAACCTTCATGTCGAATACATAGTTAGCTATGATTCCCGGTTTCTTAGAAAACACATTGATAAATTGTGTCAGCAGGTCGTATAGTCCCTTTCTTTGTCGGTCACCTAATCCTTCAGATTCATTAGCCTTCGTCAGTAATTCTTCATGTGTCGGTAATAAGTCAAAGTCTTCGTCCGCATCTCCTGACTCGTCTAAATAATTGAAACATTGTTGCCGAGATGTGAGCTTGCGGAGCTTTACTTTATGTTCTTGGCTGGACAACTTAACTTTGGTCCTCATAAGTCGAATCACTATACTCTTATCACTGCATCCGAGAGTACATGTACCTTCATACAAATCTATGATGACACGATTCTTACGTAGAAACTCCATTCCTAGGGGGGCAAGGTACTGACAGATTTTTAACAACTAGAAAAGTACGTGGTACGGTGTCTGATGCAAATCTCACTGGTACATGAATTTGTAGCGTCACCTTTTGAACTAGAGAGCCTACAGCTCCGGATACGGTACACCCTTGTACTGGCAATGACAGAACTTTTGCTACAGAACACACTTTCTTATATACACATAAAGACAAAACATTGATATTGGCACCAGTATCTATTATAGCGACAAGTGGTACATCATGAATATGAATCATAGTGGATGCCTGAACTTGGTTTTCCCATAAATCCTCACCATTCAAAACGTCATTCTCCTTCAGCAAGTCATCTCGTAAGTCACAATCATTGTCATATCGTATAAGGTTGATTTGCACTCTAATGAAATCGCCCCCAACATGTTCCGCAGCTTCCCCAAGGAGGCAAGAAAAAGAAGCTGCTTTTAGTTTTCCGTATGTTCATTAGATTGAATTTCGCTCACAATTACTTTTGAAGTACCGGGCGGTACGCTCGGTACGAAGTTTGCTTCCGTATTCCACCTAAGTTGCGAGCTATTTGCCGGAATTTCAGTCGAGATGGTGTGTGTTGGCGGGTTTGCTCGGGCATAATAGATGCGAGAATTTTGAGGTTCATGATTTTGAACTTGATTGTTAGTAAAAGGTGGAGGACTATTCCTAAAGTTTGGAGCGTACCGTTGTTTGTATTGCTTGGAACGATCTGGAGCATTTCTCCCTTGAGAACAGTGCTGGAATCTAGGCTGGTTACCATACTGCTGTTGACTGTTGGTGTTAATCCAACGTCCTTTTCCATTGAAATTATCATTGCCTTGGCGATCGCTATTGTAGTGATAGCGATCATTGTAATTAACTGGTGAATTACCGTATTGCTGTTGTGTTTTCTGGTATATGGGGTGGTACCTGTTTTGATCCTGGAATTTTTGTTTCTGCTTCCCGTTACGGCGATAGTAGTTGTTATTATCACACGGAACGTCGTGTCCTTTACTGTTGTTGGGTTGGTATGACATACCTGAGTCTGCGCCTACACCGTGCGGCTGTGTAGTGTGCAGGCCAAGATTACAATTACTCCGCGCACTAGCACGCACGTCTTCTTGAATCATGTCAAGGTTGTCAAGTACTGACAGAAAAGCCTCCGTGTCGTCGTCACTGACATTTACTAACTTCTCCCTGATTGATACCGGTAGCTTTGACTTAAGGATCATAATTACGTCCTTCGTGGAAATGGGCGTGTCCCAATATTGTATTTTTCGCAAGTATTTCTCGAAGTACCTACGGAGACCAGCACTTCTCGTGTTAAACGGTTCAGCATTATATACTCCCTTTCTAAGTCGTTGTTGTATGCCTGAACTCCAGAATTTGTTCAGAAATTGTTTTTCGAAGTCAGCGTAATTATTACATCTGTCAACTACTTCTGTTCCCCAATCAGAACCTCTCGTTGAATGTAACCTACTATAAAGCGCATACGTTGCTTGTCATCCCAGCTCTCAGGAAATACACCATTAAATGACTTCAGAAAAACCATTGGGTGGATGTTGCGTTTCTCTGGCAGAAAAGGCTGGAACACGCGGTGCTTGAGAACGCTTTCTTCTTTCATGAGCTCGACAAGAGCTACTTGATCATTCTGGTTGCGTACTAACGGATTCTTACTGCTGTGACCATGTACAAGTAGAGAGAATTTTACACGAGACACGGGATTATTATTGTATTCATGTTCTGACGAAAGCAAGTGTGAATACTCACTTCTATTGTCATTGGGAAAATCATTGACTTGTTGTTTCAACTGCTCGATTTCCTCAGTGAGGTGTCGCTTCCACTCGGGAAGATCTCCGTGAAAAACTCTACGAATCTCTCCTAATTCAATGAGAATGGTATCTCCTGATGTACCTGGAGCAGCTAAAACTTCAACTGTGGCTGACTTAACGGCTTCTTTTAAGTCGTGTTGAACCTTGTTTTCTATGTACTGCTCCTTAGTCTCGACCCATTCTACAAATTCTTTTCCTATCGTGGAACGTACGTTTGCTGCAGCATCATTCACCCTCTTTTTCTCTTTTCAATCTTAATTTCGGATAGCGCCTGTGTCAGGTCATTGACCTGGCCTTGCAGAGTGATGACATTGTCTGCAAGCTTGTTTACTTGAGCTCCGACCTCAGCAGACTTTTTTGAAACTTCCGTTGTAACTGCCTGCCAACTTTCGATTTGTACTTTGATGTCTTTGTGCACGTTACCTATCGTGCTCTCACATGCATCTACCTTCTGCAGAATACCTTCTATCCTTTCATTAACTTTAGTACTTAATTGCGAGGTATATTCCACCGTGACTGTCCTTATTCTTGCCTCTAAGTTGGCATCAATATTATCTAACCGATTTTTCATTGTACCAATGGTGGTATTTAGATCAAACCATTTTCGCTGTCTCCCGTTCCTTTTCCCTTTCTTTTTGTTCCCTTTCTTGTCTATCTCGTTGATTTGTAATTTATAAGCTTCCCTTTCCAGTTTCTCCTGTTCTCTTTCTTTAAAAAAAAAATTCTCATCATTTCAACCATCGAATTTTCTCCCGCTTGCTGTGACGATACGTCACGCACACCATCATCGTCTGCCGTTCTCTCCATTCGCGAATCGGGTCTGCCTGTTCCCGTTCGCGAACGTAGTGGGTATGACTTGACAACTGTGTCATCACCGTCATCCACACTGTTTGTCGGCTTTCCTTTGTCATTTGCCATGTTTATTTTCAAGTTTGTGACGTAACAGCTCAAAGAAATCTTTCGCAGCACGCCGATCGTCAACTCTCAGATGCGCACGCTGCGACGCTTCCTGATAGTCAAACGTCACCCGCGGTAGCTGACAATTACAGAGCTATACCGGGTAGAAGACAAGATGGCACCTAACTTTGAAAATAAGTGAGAAACACCTACTAGACACTTAATCCTGCTATTATGGCATCCATCTTGTGTTCTTAACCGTAGCAACAATGAAGACGTTAATAATGCTAACAAATAAACTTTGCATCAAGAGATGATCAGAAATGAATTCTAACTACGTAAATAAGTAACAGCAAAATATATATATATATATATATATAAGACGCGAGATTTTATACGTAATGAAAACCGTACTTACATCAGTCGTTTTGCGCACTGCTGTTATTTTTCGAATTTTTTTTTTTATTAATACTTCCTCGGTTTCGTTCAGTACTTCCTTTACAGCTTCCCGATGTCCACCGGATGATGTCATGAAACAATAGCAGAACAGATTAAATTTTTTTATCAAGTCCCTGTTCGGGCGCCACATCTAATATGATAAAAAAATTATTATATTAAATATATTTCAATTCTTGCAATTTAAATCTGTGTTTCATACTAGAATGTCGTGTTCCCAGTTTGGCACAGCTTTGCCACAGGAGACACGAAAGCGGTCGAAGACGTCCGTCTTCTGGTCGGCTCCTGATCGTTGTCAGGAGGAGGCTAGTTTTTGATTACGCAAAGACTTCTATTATTTGGAAAAGAACAACCCGGATTTCTTTACGTAATCAGTATGAATTTTATAATTACCTAAGGGACCTATAACAATGAACAGAAAAAAAATTGTATTTGCAAATGAAATCATTAATAAATGGGGCAGCTATGAGTTGTATAGAAGACAAGGAGCGGCCTTCTGTCTACGACCAGGGTGCCGCAGTATTCTCTGCTGTAGTAAAGGCTGTTTGACATTTATAAAAATAATATGGCATGTAGGTTAAAAAAGTATAAAGGAAAAGAACAGAATAAGAAATCTGGTAAACACTAAATATATTCAAACAATTCTCACTAGCAAATTAGGGCTCATTTATAAACAATATAACTTACATAAGTACTTTTCTAACTGTAGGTGCGATCATATTTCAGCCTGTCCTGTGCTAGCTCCTATGTTCACGTTTTTGTCACAATATACAGTCTTTACTTTTCTCCTTCGTTAAAAACAATTCTTGGGTCTAGTGCAGCAGGGGATACAACCCGTCGGCTTTGAACAATGACGTCATTCCTTAGTCATAGATCTTAATGTCTTCACTTCGAGGCATAGATAATAAAGCAGTTCTGTGTTCTAATAAGCACTATCATTAAAATAATTGGATGTTAATCTAAAAGCGATCGCTTGATATTCGGTACATCATTAAATGTGTGATTTAATTAACTTAATTGTTTGTTTTTTATTCGGCCGGTACTTAATAATAACCTGATCCTAAGATACAGATGCTTCAGTAGCTGATAAGTGGTTTTTGGTTTTTTTTAAAAAAAATCTCACAGTAGCTGATAAGTGTTTTTTGGCTTTTAAAAAAAAATCTCACGAGATAGAATAAACTGATCCTACTTTATTAAGCAATCAATAAAAAAACTAAACTAAAACATAACAGCTTTTGCTGTTATGTTTTAGCAGTAGCTGATAAGTGGTTTTTGGCTTTTTTTAAAAAAAATCTCACAGTAGCTGATAAGAGTTTTTTGGCTTTTTTAAAAAAAATCTCACGAGATAGAATAAACTGATCCTACTTTATTAATCAATAAAGCCAAAAAACTCTTATCAGCTACTGAAGGGATCTACAACACTAAGAAGAATCGCTTCTCGGCTTTTGACAAGATATTGCTTAATAAAGTAGGATCAGTTTATTATATCTCGTGAGATTTTTTTTAAAAAGCCAAAAAACACTTATTAGCTACTGAAGGGAGCTACAACACTAAGAAGAATCGCTTCTCGGTTTTTGACAAGATCAATGTTTATCTCTCTCGCATTCCTTTGTTTCTCAACATTCTCCTCAGCTCTTTCATCTTTGTAATACATGATCTCTGGCGACTTGTGACGTCATTGTTCAAAGCCGACGGGTTGTATCCCCTGCTGCACTAGACCCCAATTCTTGCACACACCTTCGATAACAATAACTTGCCGATATACAGTTTCGAACATAAATTACTTGAATGTTATTAATTAATAATGTTGTCTGCACGCTGACAAGACCGCTCACGTTTTTTAGCTTAAAGTCGACCTTCTTCACGTTTTCACATTACAAGCAGAAGTACATTAAAATCTGAAGATCTACCAAAGTTTTTTTACTGGCCTCTTTTATTTAGATCGAAGCGGAACGGAAGTTCAGCTTCTGTTAAAATGTTTCTTTGACTGCGCAATCGATGTATTAGCGTCCGCGCTAGATGCGCATCTTTACAGTTCGTAAATTGTATAAAACAAATGTCTTTCAAAGAATATGTCTCATTCCATAAGTTTATCATTTAATATAAAGATAGGTGAATGCCTTTCCAAGGGTACTCACATCTTTCATACTACGGAAATCCCAATAATATTACAATGTACAAATCAAAAGAATTACTTATGCCTATACACATTACTTTATCTTAAAATACACTCCAAGAGAAAAGTTACACTTAGAGTTATGTACACTATGTACAATTGTCTTGTGATAGAAAGAAAAAATGGTACCTAGCTTCATCATGCTATAAAAGCTTTTATATCTTTGTGATGGTGGAGACCTTTGTCTCTCCCCGTTTCCGCATAGACTACTCTGTACATCCCAGGGTATGGTATTTTGGAAATTACATATGGTCCTAAATAGAGTAATTGCCACTTCTTATTCAGTTTGCCAAATTTTGTCGAATTAGGGTGCGTCTCTAAGAGAACTCGTTACTCTTCAAAAATTTGTGTAACCTGTTTCAGTTTCTTATTATAAATTTTCTTTCTATACTCAGCCCTGTTTTCTAGTGTAACCATGGCTTGTTTCATTTTGTCTTGTAGTGTCATTTCTGTAGTGGGTACCTTCGGTATGGGCGACTCCCACTCATTTGTTTGTTTTGTCCAGAACATCAATTTGTTAGGTGTTCAAATGGCTCTGAGCACTATGGGACTGAGGTCATCAGTCCCCTAGAACTTAGAACTACTTAAACCTAACTAACCTAAGGGCATCACACAACACCCAGTCATCACGAGGCAGAGAAAATTCCTGACCTCTCCGGGAACCGAACCTGGGCGCGGGAAGCGAGAACGCTACCACACGACCACGAGCTGTGCACTCGTTAGGTGTGAAACCTGTTGAAGAATGTGGAAGGTTATTGACAACTTGCGTGAAAGTAGTTCCATATTCTAGCCGTCGGATGTATTTGTGAGGGGTTTATGTCCTTATAAACCAGTTAAATCCTTTAAAGACTCATTCTACTGGTCTTGCTTCTGGGTGAAAAAAGCTTACTAATATGTGCTTTATACTATGTGAGGTCATAAATTGTTTCCATTTTTGCCCAATGAAATATGAAGCTTTATCAGTTAGTAGTACCTATGGTTTACCTACTCATCTCAAATAGTCCCCTCAATTCTTTTTCTAATATTTGTGGCTGTTGCATTTTTAATGGGCTACATTTTGATATGTTTCGAGAAAATATCATATAGTGCAACTACTTTACGTCTTGGATATGGACCAGTTCAGTATATTTTGACACATTGGACTGTTTTGATTTTTGACATATTTCACATTTTCTTAATAGCTGTAGGACTCACCTTCTCAAATTTGGAAAATAATGAAGTGTTGCGATTTTTACAGTACATTTGCCTTCATAATGGCCCCATACTTCATGTGTGTGTGTGTCTTATAAACTCATCAACATAATCTTCAGGAATATACACACACCATTGATCAGATTTTTCATGTTTCCTATGAAACAAAACGCCCTTGTACTCCTGATACCATTTACTTACCTTTCCATCTTCATCCTGCTTAAGGTTTTGCATGACTCTGCTCCATCTGCAATCTTGCTGTTGTACAATTTTCATTTGCTTACAGAACTTATTCTAATCAGGCTGTTGTGTTGTACCATGCATTAATAATGTTCTGAGTTCTGCATATTGCTCTGTTAATTCACCAAACTCCTCTACTCCTTGTGGTAACCTGGACAAGTCACCTGCAATAACATCCTGACTTCCTTTAATATAAATGATCTAGAAATTGAATTCTTGTAAATATAGACACCACCTAGCTAATCGACGGTGTAATAGTTTACATGTTAAAAGAAATGACAGTGACTGCCCCACAAGATATATTCAAACTTTTTAAATGCCCATATTACCGCTAAACTTTCCAATTCTGACACAGAGTAATGTCTTTCTGCTTCTGATAATGTGTGACTAGCAAGACTGACGACCTTGGGCACTTCTTTACTTCTTCTTCTCGCATCTGGAACAAGCATGCCCCCAGCCCCTGAGATGAGGTCAGTAGCCTGGGGTTTAACTATGACCGGTTGGTGTTTTCCGATCGTGTAGTGTGACTTAATTCATTACCTGGAGTAATTTCAGTTAGTTGCACTGTGCGTACTTTGCCAATTTGTGTCGTTAGCTGCTGCATCATTATTTTGCTGCCAAAAGATCGGCTGCAGTACAGCATAAAGCATGGCATTGTTGCCATGAGTCGGCCACTGCTGCGGCTGACTGTTTCTGTTCATGTTCGGCATAGGGCCTTGTGATGGTGGATTGTAATTCGTTTCTGCATTGAAATTACTTCTGTTGTTTTGAAAATGTCTTAAATTGTTTGTTTTTTCCATTCCTGTTACCATATTCCTTACCTCTGGGTATGTAACTTTGTTTCTGTGTGTACCATCCTTGTTGTGTATTTAGATCACATTTTACTGACCAATTTACATAACTGTGTTGTTGTTGTGCCTGATTTTCTGTTGCTCTATTGGGTACAGGTCTTTCTTCATAGATTAAGTCGATAAAATCAAGCACTGACAGAAAATACTCAGTGTCGTGCTCGGACATTGTGACTAATTTTTCTCTAATGTGCGATGGTAAATGACTTTCAAAATTTTTACCACGTCTACTTGTGATATTGTGTTCATCCAGTATCACGTCTTGTTCAGGTACTTTTCAAAGTATCCATGTAGACTACCGTATTTGCCATTGACTGGTGCAGGGTTAAAAACCTTGCATCTGAATCTTTCTTGCACTTCCTCAGACCAGTATTTGCTGAGGAAAGCTTGTTCAAATTTGATATAAGTGCTGCCACATTCAGCCACTTCAGTTGCCCATAAAAGAACGTCACCTGTGTATATCCCACAAAAAATCTGATTTCCTATGCTTCTGTCCAGTTGTGTGGACATACAAGACAAAAAGCACTGATAAATAGTACTGGATTCATTCTTTTACCTTCGGTAGTGAATGTAGGAAACTGTCAATGTCTCAGCAAACCTTTTTCTGCAAAAATAATTGATAGACATGCGGCATTTTCAGTCAGATTTATGTTGTTATTGTAGTTACTTGTAATTCCGGTTGTTAATTGTTCAGGTGTAGGAGTTAGGGTATGTTTACATTTTGTACTCTACAACTGTCACTGACACCTGCTGTAGGACTTGTAACAGTTTGTGGATAAATACCCAACAGGTTGTGGTTTGTTCACTGTAGCCTGTGTATTGTTTACATACATATTTTGAGATATGGTAATATATTCTTCTAAAAGACTGCGGATCCTATTTTCCGTGACTTGTAGGTTAATGTTTACCTTGTTCACAATTTCATTTTCTTTTTTCTGAATAGCCCTTTCTACTAGATCTGTGTATAACTTACAATCTCTTACTAACTTCTCTGCAATGTAATGACCCTTATCTGATGTACCTGCTTCAGCTTGACTAATAATATCACTCAGATTTTAATTGATCTTCTCTCTCTCCTTCTTAGCACATGCCAAGTCAACTTATAATGTTGCTACCCTTAAAGTAAGCTCTTCTACAGCTAGGAGTACACCTTCATGGTCTTTATTTAGTTTGTTAATGACAGTGGTTACCTTTTTTCTGCCAAACACAACTGGTTTTGTGTGGCTTCAATATTTGTGTTTGCATCTGTGATTTTCCTTATGTGTTATTCTACTTGATCATGATGGTCGTTAAAAGAATCTACCTACTGTTTTAACTCTGTAATGTTACTTTTAACTTCAGAAAGTACTTCATGCTTTACTTGTTTTTTCATGTCATTCAATTTTATGTTGATTTCAGTGCAAAAAGTTTTGGCTAAATCATTGTATGACATTTTAATTTATACAGTCTACATGACTCACACACAATGTTCAAATTTCATTTTTGAATCAGAGATTCAAAGTAAGTCACTGCACTCAAAGTTTTCATTCTTGATGACATCGTCACTGGTAAACCCTTAGTAAAAATGTCTGCTACAGGGCTTGTGTTGAAACATATTATACATTGATTCTGATTGAACGACTGTCGTATATACTGCTAATATGTTTCAATATGTTTAGAGCATTCATAGACTCCAGTGCCTTTTGTTTTTTGACAGTATTTTGATCATCAATAGGTAATGGTGGAATTGAACTTTCTTCAGTAATTTTCATTTTCTTCAATAAGTGATCCAGCCACATTACTGATTTACTTGCTTCACTTGCAGCAATGAACTCAGCTTCCATTGATGACTGTGCCACACATTTTTGGAGTTTACTTTTCCACATTACTCGTCTACCACAATACTTTCTTAAAACTCCGCTTGTTGAATGTCTAGTCAATAGTTTCACCTGTATGATAAGCATCACTGTAAGCTTCATCGGCAGAACTCGTTGTTTTTCTCAATTGACTTCTATAATCAGTTGTACCTTTCAGATAACAAAGAATTCATTTAATCAATTTAAAGTGGGCCTCAGTAGGTGAATCTTGTGCTCTTGAAGCAACATTCACAGCATAAATTTAACCTGGACATATTCCCAATGTTAAATACATGAGACTACCAATAATTTCTCAGTTAGTGTCTGTATCAGTAGCTGGTGTTGAAACTGAAATTAGGCATACATGTTTAATCTGTAATGGTATTGGAATGGTATCAGTCATACCATACCTTTCTAACACTCTTTTTGCATGTATAGTTTGATTAATCTTCACACAATTTTCAAATCTTTGGAACTGAAGGCCTGAATAGCAATCCACTTTGGTTACCACAATATCACACTCTTCTTGTAAATGTTTTGTGCAACTATGAACAATTTCATCAGGTCCCATTATCAATCCACCGTCCACATGAAATAAAAGGATTAAATTTTCATTAAAATATGTATGTGGATCAGCACTGCTCTTTCAAGCACTCTTACCAACATTTTGCTGCTTGCTTCAATCCGTTCAAGCTTCAAAGCAATCTGCACATGACATGTACCATCATCAGCCTGAAAATGTCTTCCTCTAACATAGAACTCAGGAATGCCATTTCAACATTAAATTGTTTAAAATTCCGATTTCATTGAACAGCGACAAACAAAAGGGCTCTCATTGTTTCAGATCTAACCACAGTGTTAAATGTTTCAGAAAAATCAACTTCTGGCCTGTGACAAAATGCTTTTACAATTAATCTTGCCTTGTAACAGATGATGCTGATGTTCAATTTTGTTTCAGTTTTAAATAGCTATCCTTCTGGCTGGTAAATCAACTAGTTTCCTCTTATAAAACTTTTGATGTGATGTTTTCCTTCATCCAGTCCAGCTCTCCAATTTTCTGCACCTGATAACTTTACTGTTTCGTCATAGACATTTGGAATTTCCCTCGGCCTCATAATCTTTAGTTGCTAAGGTTCATCTTTTTAATGTATTGGCCTTCTAATCATTTATCTATTTCTCAAAACTCCATGTCCATCTATACTTTCAGCTCCATGGAAAGAGATGTCATTTGCATCTTCAGTCACTTCAACATGATCATAATGATCCAGTCCTGTAATATTTTCTCCTATGGTTTCCTCATTGTTCATATTAGATGTTGTTGCATGTGTAAAACCATCCATAGTTAAGATGATAACTAACTTGGTACCATCACTTGTCAATGATTGTGGTAATATTTCATCACTGAATCTTACATCTCGGCTGACAATAAATGAATGCCCATCTATATAACCCATCAAAGATTTGGCATCAAACTTCTTTCATTTCTGCACTGCAATCCAAGCAAAACATTCTATTTCAAGTACTTTCAGATTTTTCTCTGTAACAAGTTGACCATATCATCTTGTATATTGTACTGCATATGATCATAGCAAATAAATACCTTAAATAAATAAATAAGCATATGTAGCCTGGAGACAAATTCCCAGAGAAGTGGATAAATGAGTTGTGGTAAAGCTCCCTAAAAAGAGAAATTGTCAGATTGCAACAACTGGTGCAGTATTATTTTGCTGTCAGTGACCAGTAAGGTCTTTGCCAGAATTATTTTAAATAGGGTTAAAGACTCAAATGAAACTCAACTTGTGACAAAGCAGGCTGGGATAATTTTACTTACCCTCTTGTTTTGCCACCTGCCCACTTAAATTCGTTTTTTTATTTTTATTTTTTTTATTTTAACTAATTACCATCACCATATGTGAATATAATCTGCATTTTCCTAAAAGAGAAAGGTTGGCCCTCAGTTTTAAAGACTATACCACCAGATCTAATTTTGTGCTTAGTTTTATGTATGTAATTGATTTTCTAGTTTATTTTGACTATTCCTAGTTAACATCTTTTGTTGTAAGGTGAAATCATTAATTGCTTTGTAACTTAAATTTTATTGTTGACATATAAACAAATATAAATCCTGTGCTAATTGTAAACATTTGAAAGACAAAATGCTAGTAATCTTAAAGTATCTATTTGGCTGTTTGAAAACATGTTAGCAAAGCCATCACTTAATTAATTCCAAAGTAATTAACAGTTTGTCAAAGGTATTGCTTGTGTAACAATATATGTTAATTGCATCATTTAAACAATAATTCAGCCTAACTCATGTTGTAGAAGAAACTGTTAAAAAGAACCAATTTTTTGATGTATTCAGTTAATCAAATGAGTTAAGTCTTAATTGTTATTTCTGTGAATTTGACATTAAACAATGTGTAATTTCAGCACCTATTATTGTGATGATACAAAGAGCCCAATTTTTGGTCACGAGACAGTCAGTCCACGGCCAAGTTTCAGACAAGAAACTTGTGTTGGTTAGAACAATAACAGTGCCTCAAATTAAATGGGGAATAAGTGTTAAACAATTAGGTCTTGTGTAAAAACAATGACAGTGTCTGCTCCATACATACCTTTCCATACCTCAAGAATAGTGAACTCTGTAGTTAGGTTATTACTGTTCGTAGATGTTCAATAGTAAACTATTGTAGCAGTATGTGGACATTTGCCTGCAAACTATTAATGAGGCTTATGGAAAGTTTAAGCAATAGTGCACTGGCCATATAACTGTGTAATATTGATGGGGGGGGTTGTGAATAGTGAAAGTAAAAGACTGTGAAATGCAACTGTGCATCTGTCGGCTACATCATTTACACTAGACTGTAGTTGTTCTTGCACAACCCATTTTTCAGCCAGTGTAGCAACCAGTATGTCGACACTGAGGACAACAAATGAAGAATTAAATAAAGCAGGAAGGACCTTCACCAGTTTTTGAGCACAACATAGTTATGTTGATCTTCTTAATACTCTTAAGACCATCATAGAGCAAAGAAAAGAATTCCACATATGTACAAGAGGAATCTCACAGGGCCAAAAGAAGTAACAACCAGAGTCTGGCTGTGTTGTATTTTGTCACCAATGCTGTTTCTACTTGTCCTTGACTCAGTTATGAGAAGATTCACAGCAAGCAAGAGATGAGGAATCCAGTGGGGAATCCATGAACATCTGAAGGATATAGTTTTATTAGCTCAGAGGCTGACAGATATAAAACCGAAATTAAACTCTCCAAGAAGAAGGCAATGGAATGGAATACCCAGAGAATAAGGAAGAGATGCAGACCTGCAGGTACATGAAAGAGGATGGTGTAAGGGTAAGCAAGGAGAGTTGAAAAAAACTGTGCAGAATTGAGGGAAATAGTTCTCTCGGGCACTTTCTCAGCTGCTTTTAGGTATGAATAATATAAACAGAACAGTAGGTCTGGGAGTAATCTTTAGAGTGAACGTCATATCTGTTACTCATACAAATAATGAAGTGCAATAACTTAACTGAAATAATAAAAGGAGGGTAAAGTTTGTTGGCCAGTTTGGTGATATCATCAGATTTGGGACCAAGAAGCATTGCCAGAAAAGGATAAGAATAAGTGGTCGTTATGTGACACTACTTTGTTGAGGAGGATAAATGAAGTTTCAAACCAATGGAAGTTGTGTATTCCTTAAAGAACAGTAGAAGAGTACAATTACATGTAGTTCTGCATTTTATACATCACAAAAGTTACAGATCTATACATCAATCATAGTTCAAGCAGTGAGGAACAATATAATTTTACACTAATATTCAAACATATTAAAAAGTAATAAAATAACTGTATTTATGTGAGACAAAAGTTTAAGTGTAAAGTTTTAAGAGAATAGTAAAATTTACAATCCAAGTTCATGTAACACACAACCCTTTAAATACTGAATATATGATTTCAGTTCAGTTACCCCAAGCAACTTTCTAGATAAACCAATCATTAGCTTTGGGTTGTGGGCTTTCCAATATCTCAAATGGATCTGTCTAAAAATCAAAAACATTCTTTAACTCAGCTGCCAGTCAAGTCTCCTGCTTTCAACTGTGTCATTTTATACCTAGTATGGTGTCTCTTTCTTTGTGCTTCACTTTGTTATTTCATTGTTTCTCTCACAATGGCTTCTCTCTCATCTGCTGAAATAGATTTACACTCTGGAAATTCAATGAGTCTATTGATAAGATTAGCTGGATTTATGTCAAATAGTATTCATGTGGTGAAGAACCTGTGGACCAATATTACAGGGACTGAGGACTTAGCAGTTTGGTCCCTTCTCCCCTCTTTAAACCAAGCAACCAACCAATATCACAAACTGTTCATCACATCTTAAAATTGGCAAAATGCTCAATCGAAGATGAGTATTTGTGACAGCAGTAATTCCTGCACATTCTGCCAATATCTCTCATACATCTCACTGCAAGATTACTGGATGGGTGATATGCAGATATTAAATGTGTTTTATTCCTTATCTTTCTGTACACAACTTCCACGATTTCAATACAAATTATCATTGATTATAAGACATTATTGCTCCAAGTATATGTATATATGTAAAACAATCCTTTTCTGTTTTTTTTTTTTTTTTTTTTTTTTTTTTTTTTTTTTTTTTTTTTTTTTTTAAAAAAAAATCTGTGCTTTACGTGTTGCTTTTCAAATAGTATATGGCTTAATGTACTTTGAAAATATTTCTACCAACGTGATGTACTTTGGAAATATATCTACCATGATAAATATAAAACAGTACTGCCGCGCTTGTTCATGGTAACTGACCATACAAATTGAGGGCATCCAGTCTCACAGCTTTTTCTGAAAGTAAGTTTTGCTTATGTCCCTGACAAGTTATGGTACTTACCTTCAATCATCGACATCTGTTACAGAATGAGTTCTGTTTTCCTACCTTTTTTGCTGTAATGTGCAACTGTGTATTTTCATGTAGTTTATTTGAGCATTTTAGGGCACCAAGAAGTCCATGAGAGTACCTAATAGGTTTATCGATACACTATTCTGCCCAACACAATTTCAGTGATCTGAGTCTAAGTTTGTTCTTTTAAATAGAATCCCCCTGTGTATTTTGTAAATTTGTCAACCTTTCCTCAATACTTTTTATTAAAACAACTTTTCATTAATCACCAATTATAATACAATTCTGGTTTCTATGAATTTCATTGCGGGTGACTCTAATTACCTTGTCATCTATAATCCATTTTAAATACACAAGCCTGAATTTCCTCCTCCATCACAATATTACTTTGTCCTTAGCGATCTGGATTTAGACCTGGCAAAAGCTGTACAGAACAGCTGCTAAATCTCACATAGTTTATAGAAGATGGGTTTGAAGCTCGTTAGGTACTGGGAATGGTATTTGTCATTCATATCAGAAGCATATGACTCTTGTCAATCACCAACAATTACTTGCCAAGGACTACAACATGAACAAAGATTTTAGCTCAACTAGGTTCATAACCACTCTTTTGCAGACTCGCAGCGTAGACAATCTGCAGAAATTGTTGTTCAATATATACATGAATGATCATCCCATAGCACCCAATAGCAGAACCTTCATGTATGCTGATGACCTTGCTCTGGCCACGCAGAGCACAGATTCTGAATCAGTGGATTACACCCCACAAATACCCTTAAACTGCTTTTCAGACACTACGACACACACCAATGTAAACCACATCCCACAAAGACAGAACTGTGTGCTTTTCATTTTAGAATCAGGAAAACTAGCTGAAAATTTAAGATAGTGTCGTCAGTGAACCCACGAACCATGGACCTAGTCGTTGGTGGGGAGACTTGCGTGCCTCAGCGATACAGATAGCTGTACCGTAGATGCAACCACAACAGAGGGGTATCTGTTGAGAGGCCAGACAAACGTGTGGTTCCTGAAGAGGGGCAGCAGCCTTTTCAGTAGTTGCAGGGGCAACAGTCTGGATGACTGATTGATCTGGCCTTGTAAATATTAACCAAAATGGCCTTGCTATGCTGGTACTGCGAACGACTCAAAGCAAGGGGAGACTACAGCTGTAATTTTTCCCAAGGGCATGCAGCTTTCTGTGTGGTTAAGTGATGATAGCGTTCTGGAGGTAAAATAGTCCCCCATTCGGATCTCCAGGCGGGGACTACTCAGGAGGACATTGTTATCAGGAGAAACAAAACTGGCATTCTATGGATCGGAGCATGGAATGTCAGATCCCTTAATCGAGCAGGTAGGTTAGAAAATTTAAAAAGGGAAATGGATAGATTAAAGTTAGATATAGTGGGAATTAGTGAAGTTCTGTGGCACAAGGAACAAGACTTTTGGTCAGGTAAATACAGGGTTATAAATACTAAATCAAATAATAGTAATGCAGGAGTAGATTTAATAATAAATAAAGAAAATAGGAGCGCGGGTAAGCTACTATGAACAGTATAGTGATTGCATTATTGTAGCCAAGATAGACACAGAGCCTACACCTACCACAGTAGTATAAGTCTAAACACCAACTAGCTCCGCAGATGATGAAGAAATTGAAGAAATGTATGATGAGATAAAAGAAATTATTCAGATAATGGAGACAAAAAGTTAACAGTCAAGGAGGATTGGAATTCGATGGTAGGAAAAGGAAGGGAAGGAAAAGCAGTAGATAAATATGGACTGGGGGTTAAGGAATGAAAGAGGAAGCAGCCTGGTAGAATTCTGCACAGAGCATAACTTAATTATAGCTAACACTTGGTTTAAGAATCATGAAAGAAGGTTGTATATGTGGAAGAGGCCTGGAGACACTGGAAGATTTCAGGCAGATTACACACACATCAAAAAAGTTTTGCATCACCCTGGTTCCCAGAACTCTTGAAGATAGACTTTGACTGTGAATATTGTGTTACAGACACAGTCCCTTTGACTGTTCAGAGATATCACTAAACCTGCTTAAGGATATAAACAACCATGCACAAGCAGCACCTATTAGACGGAGGGGGTCTGACAGCCTATTAGTTCCAGCCATTCCACCAGGAAGGAGGTACATGGCCTGTGTTGTCTGTAGTTCAACCATGCCTAGACGGTCAATATCGCATTTCAGTTGCATCCACATTGTTACTTTGTGCCAGGATGGCTTGCTAAAGGGAACTGTTCAAGCATCTCGGAGTGAACAAAAGCAATGTTGTTCGGACATGGAGGAGGTACAGAGAGACAGGAACTGTCAATGACGTGCCTCACTCTGGCCACCCAAGGGCTGCTACTGCAGTGGATGTCCGCTACCTACGGATTATGGTTTGGAGAAGCCCTGACAGCAACACCACCATGTTGAATAATGCTTTTCGTGCAGCCACAGGACATCGTGTTACAATTCCAGCTGTGTGCAGTAGGCTGCATGATGCACAATTTCACTCCCAACATCCATGGCAAGGTCCATCTTTGCAACCACAACACCATGCAGCACACTACAGACGGGCCCAACAAAATGCCGAATGAACTGCTCAGGATTGGCACCACGTTCTCTTCACCACTGAGTGTTGCATATGCCTTCTACCAGACAATCGTTGGAATGTGTTTGGAGGCAATCCACTCAGGCTGAATGCCTTAGACACACTGTCCAGTGAGTGAAGCAAGGTGAAGGTTCCCTTCAGTTTTTGAGGTGGCATTATGTGGGGCCAACGTATGCCGCTGGTGTGTCTTGGTAGGCACCATAATGGCTGTACAATACATGAATGCCATCCTCCAACCAATAGTGCAACCATATTGGCAGCATATTGGCAAGGCATTTGTCTTCATGGATGAAAATTTCTGCCCCATCATGCACATCTTGTGAATGACTTCCACATCACTCAACTAGAGTGGCCAGCATGTTCTCCAGACATGAACCCTATCGAACATGCCTGGCATAGATTGAAAAGGGCTGTTTATGGATGACGTGACCTACCAACCACTCTGAGGGATCTACACTGAATTGCCATTGAGAAGTGGGACAATCTGGACCAACAGTGCCTTGATGAACTAGTCGAAAGTATGCCACAATGAATACAGGTGTGCATCAATGGAAGAGCATGTGCTACTGGGTATTAGAGGTACCAGTGTGTACAGCAATCTGGACCATCACCTGTGAAGGTCTCACTGTATAGTGGTGCAATATGCAATGTGTGGTTTTCATGACCAACAAAAAGGGCGGAAATGATGTTTATGCTGATCTCTGTTCCAATTTCCTGCACAGGTTCCGGAACTTTTGGAACTGAGGTGATGCAAAACTTTTTTTGATGTGATTATAATGGTAAGACAGAGCTTTAGGAATCAGGTCTTAAACTGTAAGAATATTTCAGGGGCAGATATGGCCTCTGAACACAATCTGTTGGTTATGGTCTGTAGATTAAAACAGAAGAAACTGCAAAAAGGTGGGAATTTAAGGGGATGCGTCCTGGATAACCTGAAAGAACCATAGGTTGTAGAGAGTTTCAGAGAAAGCATTAGGGAATTATTGACAAGAACCGGGGAAAGAAACACAGTAGAAGAAGAATGGGTAGATTTGAGAGATGAAATAGTGAAGGCAGCAGATGATCATGTAGGTAAAAAGATGAGGGTTTGTAGAAATCCATGTGTAACAGAAGAGATACTGAATTTAGTTGATGAAAGGAGAAAATATAAAAATGCATTAAATGAAGCGGACAAAAAGTAATACAAACGTCTCAAAAATGAGTTTCACAGGAAATGCAAAATGGCTAAGCAGGGATGGAAAGAGGACAAATGCAAGGACGTAGAGGCATATACCACTAGGGGTAAAATAGATACTGCCTACAGGAAAAATAGAGTGACCTTTGAAGAAGAGAGAACCACCTGTATGAATATCAAGAGATCAGATGGAAAACCAATCATATACAAAGAAGAGAGGGCAGAAAGGTGGAAGGAATGTATAGAAGGTCTATACAAGGACAATGTACTTGAGGGCAATATTATGGAAATGGAAGTGGACATAGATGAAGATGAAATGGGAGATATGATACTGCGTGAAGAGTTTGACAGAGCACTGAAAGATCTAGGCCAAAACAAGGCTCCAGGAGTAGACAACATTCCGTTAGAACTATTGATATCCTTGGGAGAGCCAGCCATGACAAAACTCTACCATCTGCTCAGCAAGATGTATGAGACAGGTGAAATACCCTCAGACCTCAGGAAGAATATAATAATTCCAATCCCAAAGAAAGTAAGTGTTGACAGGTGTGAAAATTATCAAACTTTCAGTTTAATAAGTCATGACTGCAAAATACTGACATAAATTCCTTACAGACAAATGCAAAAACTAGTAGATGCTGACCCCGAGGAAGATCAGTTTGGATTCTGTAGAAATGTTGGAACATGCGAGACAGTACTGACCCCACGTCTTATCTTAGAAGATAGATTAAGAAAAGGCAAATCTACATTTCTAGCATTTGTAGATTTAAGAAAGCTTTTGACAGTGTTGACTGGAATACTTTCTTTCAAATTCTGAAGGTGGCAGGGTAAAATACAGGGAGTGAAAGGCTATTTACAATTTGTACAGAAACCAGATTGCAGTTATAAGAGTCGAGGGGCATGAAAGGGAAGCAGTGGTTGGGGAGGGAGTGAGATAGGGATGCAGCATATCCCTGATATTATTCAATCTGTATACTGAGCAAGCAGTGAAGGAAACAAAAGTCAAATTTGAAGTAGGAATTAAAATCCATGGAGAAGAAATAAATACTTTGAGGTTTGCCAATCACATTGTAACTCTGCCTGAGACAGCAAAAGACCTGGAAGAGTAGTTGAACAGAGAGGGCAGTGTCTTGAAAGGAGGATATAAGATGAACATCAACAAAGCAAAATGAGAATAATGGAATTTAGTTGACTTAAATCAGGTGATGCTGAGGGAATTAGATAAGGAAATGAAACACTTAAAGTAGCAGATGAGTTTTGCTATTTGGGGAGCGAAACAACTGATGATGGTTGAAGTAGAGAGAATATAAAATGTAGGCTTGCAATTGCAAGGAAAGCATTTCAGAAGAAGAGAAATTTGTTAACACCGAGTATAGATTTAAACATCAGAAAGACTTTCCTGAAAGTATTTTTATGGAGTGTAGCGATGTATGGAAGTGAAACATGGGTGATAAACAGTTTAGACAAGAAGAGGATAGAAACTTTCAAAATGTGGTGCTACAGAAGAATGCTGAAGATTAGATGGGTATATCACATAACTAATGAGGAGGTACTGAATAGAAATGGGGAGAAGAGAACTTTGTGACACAACTTGACTAGAAGAAGAGATGGTTGGTAGGACATGTTCTGAGGCATCAGGGGATCACCAATTTAGTACTGGAGGGCAGCTTGATGGGAAAAATCATAGAGGGAGACCAAGAGATGTATACACTAAGCAGTTTCGGAAGGATGTAAGTTGCAGTAGGTACTTGGAGATGAAGAAGCCTGCACAGGATAGGGCAGCATGGAGAGCTGCATCAAACTAGTTTCTGTACTGAAGCCCACAACAACAGTCAGTTGACAAACTGGAACACTGCAAGACCCCAAAATATCTATTGATAAATCTCTTACTATCAAGCAGCACTGCATGAATTGCAAGTCAAAAATTTCCACCAGGAATTATCGTCTACAATAACTGGACAGATCACAATGAGGTAGTCAACCTGAAATTCTACGATCCTTTGCAATGACATTATGCTATTCTGTTACAGAATTTGGATGTGCAGTTTGGTATAATTTAGCACGTGCCAAATAGGTAGACATAGCTCTCAATAGCACTTGTAGACTCATAACAGATTGTTTAAAATCTGCTCCAGCTGAATGACTTTACCATCTTGCGGGAAGAGCAACATCTTCGGTTGGAAGAAAAATAGCTGCGAATGAGGAAAGAAAGGAAGTGGAGCAGACGAGAATGCATCTGCGAATGAGGAAAGAAAGAAAGAAAGTGGATATGGGGAGAATACATTCTCTTTATGGGGGCAAACCACATCCACAGTGACTGAAGGAGTAGTTTCCTTAGGACACTGATGCCACTTAGAACCACTGCTGAAAAAGCTAGGTTGCAACTATGCATGTCTATACAGCTACTGGCTGAAAAAGAGTTCCAGAAATTCTACTTTCTGGCTGTGATGACAAATGGATGACTTGAAAATCCCTTAATAGACCAAGATCTGGATTTGATAGATCAAAGGTTAATTTGGCAAGATGAGGCAATTCAGTGTGGCTATGGAAAAGGCATTCCAGAGGGCATGCAGCTATACTGTATGGTTAAATGATGATGGCGTCTTCTTGGGTAAAATATTCCGGAGATAAAATAGTCCCCCATTCGGATCTCCGGGCGGGGACTACTCGAGAACGTCGTTATCAGGAGAAAGAAAACTGGCATTCTACGGATCAGAGCGTGGAATGTCAGATCCCTTAATCGGGCAGGTAGGTTAGAAAATTTAAAAAGGGAAATGGATAGGTTAAAGTTAGATATAGTGGGAATTAGTGAAGTTCGGTGGCAGGAGGAGCAAGACTTCTGGTCAGGTGAATGTGTTGTTGTTGTTGTTGTTGTGGTCTTCAGTCCTGAGACTGGTTTGATGCAGCTCTCCATGCTACTCTATCCTGTGCAAGCACCTTCATCTCCCAGTACCTACTGCAACCTACATCCTTCTGAATCTGCTTAGTGTATTCATCTCTTGGTCTCCCTCTACGATTTTTACCCTCCACGCTGCCCTCCAATACTAAATTGGTGATCCCTTGATGCCTCAGAACATGTCCTACCAACTGATCCCTTCTTCTGGTCAAGTTGTGCCACAAACTTCTCTTCTCCTCAATCCTATTCAATACTTTCTCATTAGTTATGTGATCTACCCATCTAATCTTCAGCATTCTTCTGTAGCACCACATTTCGAAAGCTTCTATTCTCTTCTTGTCCAAACTATTTATCGTCCATGTTTCACTTCCATACGTGGCTACACTCCATACGAATACTTTCAGAAATGACTTCCTGACACTTAAATCTATACTCGATGTTAACAAATTTCTCTTCTTCAGAAACGCTTTCCTTGCCATTGCCAGCCTACATTTTATATCCTCTCTACTTCGATCATCATCAGTTATTTTGCTCCCCAAATAGCAAAACTCCTTTACTACTTTAAGTGCCTCATTTCCTAATCTAATTCCCTCAGCATCACCCGACTTAATTAGACTACATTCCATTATCCTTGTTTTGCTTTTGTTGATGTTCATCTTATATCCTCCTTTCAAGACACTGTCCATTCCGTTCAACTGCTCTTCCAAGTCCTTTGCTGTCTCTGACAGAATTACAATGTCATCGGCGAACCTCAAAGTTTTTATTTCTTCTCCATGAATTTTAATACCTACTCCGAATTTTTCTTTTGTTTCCTTTACTGCTTGCTCAATATACAGATTGAACAACATCGGGGAGAGGGTACAACCCTGTCTTACTCCCTTCCCAACCACTGCTTCCCTTTCATGTCCCTCGACTCTTATAACTGCCATCTGGTTTCTGTACAAGTTGTAAATAGCCTTTCGCTCCCTGTATTTTACCCCTGCCACCTTTAGAATTTGAAAGAGAGTAATCCAGTCAACATTGTCAAAAGCTTTCTCTAAGTCTACAAATGCTAGAAACGTAGGTTTGCCTTTCCTTAATCTTTCTTCTAAGATAAGTCGTAAGGTCAGTATTGCCTCACGTGTTCCAGTGTTTCTACGGAATCCAAACTGATCTTCCCCGAGGTTGGCTTCTACTAGTTTTTCCATTCGTCTGTAAAGAATTCGTGTTAGTATTTTGCAGCTGTGACTTATTAAGCTGATAGTTCGGTAATTTTCACATCTGTCAACACCTGCTTTCTTTGGGATTGGAATACAGGGTTATAAATACAAAATCAAATAGGTGAAATGCAGGAGTAGGTTTAATAATGAATAAAAAAATAGGAGTGCGGGTAAGCTACTACAAACAGCATAGTGAACGTATTATAGTGGCCAAGATAGACACGAAGCCCACGCCTACCACAGTAGTACAAGTTTATATGCCAACTAGCTCTGCAGATGACGAAGAAATTGAAGAAATGTATGATGAAATTAAAGAAATTATTCAGGTAGTGAAAGGAGACGAAAATTTAATAGTCATGGGTGAATGGAATTCGACAGTAGGAAAAGGGAGAGAAGGAAACATAGTAGGTGAATATGGATTGGGGCTAAGAAATGAAAGAGGAAGCCGTCTGTTAGAATTTTGCACAGAGCATAACTTAATCATAGCTAACACTTGGTTCAAGAATCATAAAAGAAGGTTGTATACATGGAAGAATCCTGGAGATACTAAAAGGTATCAGATAGATTACATAATGGTAAGACAGAGATTTAGGAACCAGGTTTTAAATTATAGGACATTTCAAGGGGCAGACGTGGACTCTGACCACAATCTATTGGTTATGAACTGTAGATTAAAACTGAAGAAATTGCAAAAAGGTGGGAATTTAAGGAGATGGGACCTGGATAAACTGACTAAACCAGAGGTTGTTCAGAGTTTCAGGGAGAGCATAAGGGAACAATTGACAGGAATGGGGGAAAGAAATACAGTAGAAAACGAATGGGTAGCTCTGAGGGATGAAGTAGTGAAGGCAGCAGAGGATCGAGTAGGTAAAAAGACGAGGGCTAGTAGAAATCCTTGGGTAACAGAAGAAATATTGAATTTAATTGAGGAAAGGAAAAAATATAAAAATGCAGTAAATGAAACAAAAAGGAATACAAACGTCTCAAAAATGAGATCAACAGGAAGTGCAAAATGGCTAAGCAGGCATGGCTAGAGGGCAAATGTAAGGATGTAGAGGCTTATCTCACAAGGGGTAAGATAGATACAGCCTACAGGAAAATTAAAGAGACCTTTGGAGAAAAGAGAGCCACTTGTATGAATATCAAGAGCTCAGATGGAAACCCAGTTCTAAGCAAAGAGGGGAAAGCAGAAAGGTGGAAGGAGTATATAGAGGGTCTATACAAGGGCGATGTACTTGAGGACAATATTATGGAAATGGAAGAGGATGTAGATGAAGATGAAATGGGAGATACGATACTGCGTGAAGAGTTTGACAGAGCACTGAAAGACCAGAGTCAAAACAAGGCCCCAGGAGTAGACAACATTCCATTAGAACTCCTGACGGCCATGGGAGAGCCAGTCCTGACAAAACTCTACCATCTGGTGAGCAAGATGTACGAGACAGGCAAAATACCCTCAGACTACAAGAAGAATATAATAATTCCAATCCCAAAGAAAGCAGGTGTTGACAGATGTGAAAATTACCGAA
Organism: Schistocerca piceifrons; assembly: GCF_021461385.2. Lineage (NCBI taxonomy): Eukaryota > Metazoa > Arthropoda > Insecta > Orthoptera > Acrididae > Schistocerca > Schistocerca piceifrons. The sequence continues at coordinate 716,719,766 of NC_060140.1, read as the reverse complement.
CTATCAGTTTAATAAGTCACAGCTGCAAAATACTAACACGAATTATTTACAGACGAATGGAAAAACTGGTAGAAGCCGACCTCAGGGAAGATCAGTTTGGATTCCGTAGAAATGTTGGAACATGTGAAGCAATACTGACCTTACGACTTATCTTAGAAGAAAGATTAAGGAAAGGCAAACCTACGTTTCTAGCATTTGTAGACTTAGAGAAAGCTTTTGAAATTATTGACTGGAATACTCTCTTTCAAATTCTAAAGGTGGCAGGGGTAAAATACAGGGAGCAAAAGGCTATTTACAATTTGTACAGAAACCAGATGGCAGTTATAAGAGTCAAGGGTTCAAATGGCTCTGAGCACTATGGGACTCAACTGCTGAGGTCATAAGCCCCCTAGAACTTAGAACTACTTAAACCTAACTAACCTAAGGACAACACACACACATCCATGCCCGAGGCAGGATTCGAACCTGCGACCGTAGCGGTCGCGCGGTTCCAGACTGTAGCACCAGAACCGCTCGGCCACCAGCAGCCGGCATAAGAGTCAAGGGGCATGAAAGGGAAGCAGTGGTTGGAAAGGGAGTGAGACAGTGTTGTAGCCTCTCCCCGATGTTATTCAATCTGTATATTGAGCAAGCAGTAAAGGAAACAAAAGAAAAATTTGGATTAGGTATTAAAATTCAGGGAGAAGAAATAAAAACTTTGAGGTTCGCCGATGACATTGTAATTCTGTCAGAGACAGCAAAGGACTTGGAAGAGCAGTTGAACGGAATGGACAGTGTCTTGAAAGGAGGATATAAGATGAGCATCAACACAAGCAAAACAAGGATAATGGAATGTAGTCGAATTAAGTCGGGTGATGCTGAGGGAATTAGATTAGGAAATGAGACACTTAAAGTAGTAAAGGAGTTTTGCTATTTGGGGAGCAAAATAACTGATGATGGTCGAAGTAGAGAGGATATAAAATGTAGACTGGCAATGGCAAGGAAAGCGTTTCTGAAGAAGAAAAATTTGTTAACATCGAGTATAGATTTAAGTGTCAGGAAGTCGTTTCTGAAAGTATTTGTATGGAGTGTAGCCATGTATGGAAGTGAAACATGGACGATAAATAGTTTGGACAAGAAGAGAATAGAAGCTTTCGAAATGTGGTGCTACAGAAGTATGTTGAAGATTAGGTGGGTAGATCACATAACTAATGAGGAGGTATTGAATAGGATTGGGGAGAAGAGAAGTTTGTGGCACAACTCGACTAGAAGAAGGGATCGGTTGGTAGGACATGTCTTGAGGCATCAAGGAATCACAAATTTAGCATTGGAGGGCAGCGTGGAGGGTAAAAATTGTAGAGGGAGACCAAGAGATGAATACACTAAGCAGATTCAGAAGGATGTAGGTTGCAGTAGGTACTGGGAGATGAAGGAGCTTGCACAGGATAGATTAGCATGGAGAGCTGCATCAAACCAGTCTCAGGACTGAAGACCACAACAGCAACATGGAAAAGGCCAGATTTTCATCGTATGCTTCAATGCAGACTGTGTTCAGTCCCTTGCACAGAAGATGAACTTTATCAAGGAACAGGAAAATGCACTGGAAGTGCCGGCCTTTTTACAATTCGCACTCTTTTAATTAAATTGAGGCCTTATAGTCTGAATACACAATAGTTCCAACCCTTAACAGGTATTTTTTAACTTTTGTAAAATCCTAGTGTATAACTAACAGCTCTTTCTTAGTTACAGTGTAAGTCCTTTTGTCATGTCCCCACTGTACGTTAGACTTGCAACTATCGCATTCTTATTGTGGGAGAAGTACATCTTCTATGTTTATCATGTTGTTATTGAAGCTCACACAAGAAAGAACACATAACATAGGCAGTGATTTCACAGTAATAACCAATGGAATGTTACAGAAAACTTGGGTAGAACTCCCCAGAAACATTATGCGAAATCAACAATGGAACAACTATATCGTAGCACATCATTTAAAAGTCATGGAACACTTGTGCGCTGTGGCAAGGAGTAAGTATATGTCAGTGCACCTTGCGGCCAGCATGTGAACCTCGTTGAAACTTGCGTTCCATCAGCTGATCATGGCTGCCAGCAGTGCGACCACCTTAGTCACCAAGTAGCCCCCCACGGGGGACTGGAGTGCCACTGTTGTTGGTAATTGGCTCAGACATTCTCATTGAATCTGGCCGGAAAAATGCAAATGACACCCGGACCGCATTGTACGTTGTGTCTGCGTTGAAGGAGCTGCGTGAGGTGCTGGATTATCAGCTGGTGAAAACACCGGTTGGTGGAGGGAACTGTACACATCTAAAGTTTCCTCCAAGGCAAAAGCAGGTTTAACTCAGTCAACTGACATTGTGTTCTTTTTTCCATTCACCATAATGTCCATCATTTTGTCCCATCTTGTTATTATGCAGTGTGGCCCAGTGTAAGGTGGCATGAGCACTGGTTTAATGCCGTCTTTGTGTAGCATGACTTGGTTGCAGTGCTTTAACTTTTCATGTACAAACGTATGTAGTGTCCCATGTTGTGATGCTGGATGCAGTCGCATGTGTGAAATACAATTCCGCAATTGGATTATAAACTGGAACGACTGTGATAAGTCCCCCGGTGAGACACCTGGATCAATAAACTTGCCTGGTAGCTGCAGGGATTCCCAATAGACCTACTCAGCAGGGTATGCGTCAAGGTCTGACTTAGTTATGCTGCGGAGGCCGAGTAGCACTAAGGGAAGAGCCATGGTCCACTTTGATTTGTGACACATTAGGGCAGTTTTGAGGGACCGGTGCAACCGTTCAACCATGCCATTGATGGCTGGATGATAACTCATTGTTACGTGATGTGATGTGCCACAAAACTTGTTCAGCCGAGTAAACAATTCAGACTTGCACTGGTGTCCTGGGACTGGCCAGCGCTGCTGCAAATGGTTCTTGAAGTTCTGCCGCATGTGGCAGATGGCAGCGATATAAATTAAGGATTCTGAGGAATCTACGTAATTCTTTGGCTGTCTCTGGGCGAGGAATATTCAAAATGGCTTTAACTTTCTCTGGCAAACGTGCGCTCCTGCAGAAGAAATTAGGTGACCCAAAAACGTTATCTCCGGTTGTCCGAACACACACTTAGTGATGTACAAAACAATGCCGTACTTGTCAAGGCGCTTAAAAACTTCAATGAGATGCTGTTCATGTTCCTCTGGTGAAGATGAGTATGTCATCTAGGTAGGCAAAACAACAAGGTAACCTTTGTAATAGAGAACCAGCGAATTGTTGCCATGTTTGTGTAGCATTTCTCAGGCCAAACGTCATAAATAAGCTTTCGAACAAGCCAAAATGCTTTGTAATGGCTGGTGTCTTTGGGATATCTTTCTCAGCAACTATAATTTGTGTGTATGCTTTGGCAAAATCCAACACACTAAACATCTGTTTGCCACACAATGCTTGATTGTAGTCTTTTAGGAGAGGCACTGGATAGTGATCAGGAATTGTTCTCGCGTTTAAGGCTCGGTAGTAGCCGCACAGCCACCATGTGCCGTTCTTTTGAGGCACCAAATGCAAGGGTGACGACCACACACCACTAGACGGGCAGATAATGCCCTCGGCCAGCACAGCATCAAACTCTGCCTTAGCGATCGCATACCAGTTGGGAGCTAATCGTCTGGGTCTGCATGAAATTGGGGAGCCAGCAATCGTATTAATGTAATGTACTGAATCATGTCATACCTTTTGTGGGGCCCCTGGAGGCCTCATGAGAGGAGGGAACCATGCTAGCAGCTTAGAGTACCTGTCGTCTGCAGCCTGGATTGACTTGGCATCATAAGTTGCTGCTTGGCGCTGGAATCCAGCAGTGAACAGCCCTATGACTGTGTCCAGCTGCCGAGCATTTGCAACATCAGGCATCAGGCAGAAATGCGCCACGAGATCTGCGCCAGTGATAGGCTCCGTCATGTCTGCGACTATAAAGTTCCACACCAAAGAACATCTCAGTCCGAGATCTAGTTCCACATGCTGTACTTCATAAGTCGTGATTGCAGAATTATTAGCGGCCGACAGTTGAAATGCGGCGGCCGGATGGTATTTATGTAGCTTATCGCGTGGTAGAATGCTGAGGTCAGATCCGGTGTCGATCAGAAACTTTCAGCCTGTCTTGCAGTCCGATACGAATAGACGTACAGAAGATCTGCCTGGTATGTTTACTTCTGTGTGATGTGTATTGCTGGCGTATGCACAAGGCAGATTACATTTGTTTGCCTGCTCTCCATATCACTGGTGATACCAACATATGTTAGTAGGTGGTGCATCACCAGAGGTGTGCACGCACAATGAAGATTGGCTTCGGGATCTCCGTCAGAACTGTCCTTTAATGTTCCGGTCAGCGAGCAATTCATTCATTTGTCTACTGAGGGCAACGATCTTGCTTAATAAGTTCTCGTTCAGCTGTTTGTTAAGTGTTTCCACTTTATTCGCAACACTATTGTAGTAGGGTTTAGTTCCCATCGAAACACTGGAACATGCCATCAACGGATCAGAATAGGAAGTGAGCACGATTGTGTCTTGAATACAGTTGGCAAGATCAGCTATGGCGTCAAGCGGCATATTGGTCTGTGACGTGATGATGGCTTTCACTTGAGTTGGCAATCTCCTGCTCCATAATGTACGAAGTAGTGCATTCAGGACCATGCCTGCATCGACATTGCTCCTCTGGTGACGGAGGTATTGGGAATGTCTTTTGTCTCCAATGACCTCCTGTGTTAGAACCTACCGTACCCTCTCTTCCTGTGAAGCAGATACTCACCGAATTAACTTGATCTTGAGTTTCGTGTAGGCCTCTGTGTTCAGCGACAGAGTTATAATATCCTGTACTTTGGCAGTGTATTGATGGTCTAATTGGCTCACTACCAATGCAAACTTGGTGGAATCTGACTTCACACCTGCACAAAGAAAACTCGCCTCGACTTGTGTGAACCATAGTGCGGGATTGTGAGGCCAGAATGGTGGTAGTCATACTGCCAGTCTTGAAATTGTGGGAGTTTCTGGTGTATCTGTCATGTTTCAGCTAATGAATGTTACTTTCTTGGTCCTGATGAATCATCTTCTTAGCCACAATCATGCTGGGGTCACCAGATGTCACGTTCCCACTGGGTGTTAGGCTCGCAACTAACTATCACATTCTTATTGTGGAATAAGTACATCTTCTATGTCTATCATGTTTTTATTGAAGATCACTCAGGAAAGAACACACAACATAGGCAGTGGTTACACAATAATAACCAATGCAATGTTACAGAAATCTTGGGTAGAACTCCCCAGAAATGTTTTGTGAAATCAACAATGGAACGGTTATATTGTAGCACATCATTTAAAAGTCATGGAATGCTCATGCTCTATGGCAAGTAGTAAGTACATGTAAGTGCTCCTCACAGCCGGCATGCGAACCTTGTTGACACTTGCATTCCATCAGCTGATCGCGGCTGCCAGCCGTGCACCTGCCTTAGTCACCACACTTTCATGTTTCTGGAGCATTCTATGTGGAAAAGCAATTGTCTGAAGTTTATCTTCCCCATTCCCAGTTTTATTTGAAACAAATATACACCAAATCCATTATCACTAGCAGTACAAGATAAACAAAATGGTAATAATAAATATGGTGTACACAGAATGTTGCAGTTACATAGAGTATCTTTTATAGAATCAAAAGCTTGTTGGCATTCCTTGTCTCATACTCAAACAGAATTCATTCTCCGTTAGTTACATAAACAGGGTGAATTTATACTCTTATTACTAATGTACTTTATAATAACTACAAATGTGCCAAAGAATCAGTTTAAGTGTTTCTTATTTCTGGGCACTGGGAACTCAGCAATGGCTTTAATATCGTCAGCCTGGTGATTGAAATTCAATGTTGATGGTTTCTGGTATGGTATCAGTGTTACAGTCCCTGTGTGTAATCTATAACACTCGTATGTTCGATGTCAGAACATTTATTTAGTAAATTTCTCACGACCAACTTCCTTGATGTTTGCTGAGGTGGCTCTGCTAGACAGTTTCACCTAACCGTATTGTAGCCACCTTCACAGGTCTTCGCCTCCTTGTGTGTGGATGGGTGCTGAAAGCGAGCATTAATTGTCTTCCAAGCTATTTGAATTAGGTGAACAACTGAACTTTAAACCTTCTATATTGACAATTTCTTTTAGAAAATATCTCTTAATACACAATTGCATGTGCAATGTGGGTTGACAAATCTGTTAGAAACTGATGTTGCTTGGAGTAGAAGTAGTTTCTACACAAGCCCATTTGACATTCATGTGTCACAACATCCAATGTAGCCACAACCTTTTTTACTTTTCTAAACACCTTCAAACTCTGACACCAAGGAATAAGCAGCCCCACACAACAGGTGGGTGTGGCGGGATGGAAGGTGGGGGGGAGGGGGAGAATGTTATGCATCATCCCATCTTGAAGATATAATGGGTTCAACATGTTCTCCCATCTGCACATATCACAACAATATCTCCCACAGTGGGATGTCCCAACACTTTTCATTCATTTCATAAAAATGTCATGTCACACTTCACAATGTACGTTTTTCAGTGATGCAATGTCTGAAGAATTTCAGTTCATTAACTACAAATGTATATTTACCTACTTTCATTGTCATTTCTCTTTATCCCAACTTATCAGACATTCATTTTACTAATAAATAATATTTATACCAACTCTGACAACAAAACAAAATGTCATCAACATGTATAATTAATTTAGAGGACAATTCTACACCTAGAACATGATACAAGGCTCTCATGAATTCTGCCACAGAGACATTTGAACCAAAGGGCATAATGCAGTACTGATAGTGTTTACATTGAAAAAATGTAACATATTTCTGAAATTCTGTAGTGACTGTGCACCAGTAGCCCTGCAAAAGTTACAGACATTCTGCTAAAGATCTGGAGAAAATGATTACAAAATTCAAAAAGACAAGTTCTTTTAAAGTGCAGTGTGGAAAGGGAGAAAAGCAATTGATCTGACACCAGTTGATGACGTGGCTACAGCATTGCAGGAGGGGTCAAGCAGTGGTGTGCAAACATGCAGTGCATGGGGAACTACCAAAACGTGTGAGGATGGTGCATAAACATATGCTCATATGGAAGTGGACAGTGAATGTCCACAGAACATTGTGTGGGCAGCCAAAGTACCTTTCCATCTCGAAGAACATGTCAATATGCAGAACTGCAGAACATGGGTAACAAAAAATCACACACAAACATCACCTGGTAACTGTGTGGTGTGGGTTGACAGCATCATTTATCATAGGGCCATATTTTTTCAAAGAGATTAAGTCCTAGGGGTTCTGTTACCTGTACCATCACTGGTAAACACTATGAGAGACTTTTGCATACCAATGTCATTTCATCCCTTCAACAGCATGGATATGTGGGTAGTATCAGTTTTATGCAAGCCTGCACTCCTCCACACAGTGTATAGCCAGTGAAGCAGCTGCTGCAGAGGCATTTTGGAAATGCTAGAATTTTCAGCCATCATTTCCTTACAGCGTGGCTACCCAGATCATCTGATCTTAATCTATGTGACTTCTGAATGTGGGGTTATCTGAAAGATGTGATCAGTCCTCCAGTTATGAACATAGTTGAACTGAAGGCACCTATTGAGCAACTCATTCTTAACATGACTCCTAAGTCACTCTACTCTGATCTATTGTGGAACATGCTGTTTCTCAATTCCAATTGTGGCAGATAATAGTGGACAGCATATTGAACATGTTTTGTGCCAGTCTCACAGCATTTAGAAATCAGTGCTTTAATTATGGACACCCTAAGTCAGTGTTTTAATTATGGACACCCTGTACTCAGACTTATATAATAAGTCATTTATGTTTTTAGGATGGTCAATTCCTGTCCCACACATAACCCTTGCTGTTGGTGGGGAGTCTTGTGTGCTTCAGCTATACAGATAAGCTGTTCCATAGGTACAACCACAATGGAGGGATATCTGTTGAGCAGCCAGACAAACTTATGTTCCTGAAGAGGGGCAACAGCCTTTTCAGTAGTTGCAGGGGCAACAGTCTGAATGATTGACTGATCTGGTCTTGTAACATTAACCAAAATTACCTTGCTGTGCTGGTACTGCGAACAGCTGAAAACAAACTACAGCCATAATTTTTCCTGAGGGCATGCAGCTTCACTGTGTGGTTAAATGATGATGGCATCCTCTTGGGTAAAATATTTCGTAAGTAAAAGAGTCCCCCATTCGGATCTCTGGGTGGGGACTACTCAGGAGGATGTTGTTATCAGGAGAAACAAAAGTGGCATTCTAGGGATTGGAGCATGGAATGTCAGATCCTATAATTGGGCAGGTAAGTTAGAAAATTTAAAAAGGGAAATGGATAGATTAAAGTTAGATATAGTGGGAATTCGTAAAGTTCTGTGACATGAGGAACAAGACTTCTGGTCAGGTGAATACAGGGTTATAAATACTAAATCAAATAATGGTAATGCAGGAGTAGGTTTAATAATGAATTAAAAAAAATAGGATCACAGATAAGCTGCTACGAACAGCAAACTGAACACATTATTGTAGCCAAGATAGACACAAAGCCCACATCTACCACAGCAATACAAGTTTATATGCCAACTAGCTCCGCAGATGATGAAGAGATTGAGGAAATGTTTGATACAATGAAAGAAACTATTCACATAATTAAGGGAGATGAAAATACCATAGTCATGGGGGACTGGGGACTCACTGATGCTGCTACTAAGGCACTTCTACCTTCCTCCTCCTGCCTGCTGTTCAGTCCCTCTGTGGCCTGTCACTTCATTTGTGACTAGGAAAGCCATATGTTGGTGGGTGTCCCAGTGGCTGGAAGTGAGGAACTATAAACTAAGTTCCATCAATCATGAATCACCTCCTTCCACTCACAATGGTGTGAAGAAGTTGCCCTTACCCGGTTTAGAGTGGGACATTGTCCATTGACACGTGGCTTCCTCTTATGTCAGAGATGCAGGGTGCAGCTGTCAGTAAGACATCTTTTAACTGGGCGTGTATTATATGATGACCTGAGGGTTGAACTGGGCCTCCAACAGGATCTTCCCTATATTTTAAATGATAACAAGACAAGTGTTGTTCATGTCTTAAAATTTTGTATGGTGTCCAGAATTCTTACCAAAATACTTTGTGTGCAATCTTAATGTATCACAGAGTGGCTAGATCATGTATTATTTCTAAGTTGTCGTCCAGCCATGGTTATTTGTCCATTTTTAACAGCATCTTTACAGGTATTTTCTCCATGATTTTATTTAGTTATCCTGCTGTGTCTTGCTGCGGCTTTATTACGGGTTTTTCTGAACATCACCTTTTTGGGGTTGCTTTACATTTTCTGTGGTGGGATCAAAAGTAGTTTCCCAGTTTATTGATCTCCTTACATAGATTATGAAAATCCTCTTCGGTATAACATTAATGCTAGGGCGTTGATAACCTAGCTGTTTAATGCCCTCCATCATAAATCATCATCATCATCTGGGGACTGGAATTTGATAGTAGGAAAAGGAAGAGAAGGAAAAGTAATAGGCATGTAATGGGGGTAAGGAATGAAAGAGAATTTTGTACAGAGCATAACTTAATCATAGCTAACACTTGGTTTAAGAATCATGAAAGAAGGCTGTATACCTGGAAGAGGCATTGAGACACTGGAAGATTTCATGTAGATTATATAATGGTAAGACAGAGATTTAGGAACCAGGTTTTAATTTGTAAGACATTTCCAGGGGCAGATGTGGACTCTGACCACAATTTATTGGTTATGAACTTCAAAAATGTAGGAATTTAAGGAGATGGGACGTGGATAAACTGAAAGAACCAGAGGTTGTAGAGAGTTTCAGAGAGAGCATTAGGGAATGATTGACAAATTCAGCGGAAAGAAACACAGTAGAAGAAGAATGGGTAGATCTGAGAGATGAAATAGTGAAGGCAGCAAATGATCAAGTAAGTAAAAAGACAAGGGCTGGTAGAAATCCTTGGGTAATGAAAGAGATATTGAATTTAATTGATGAAAGGAGAAAATATAAAAATGCAGTAAATGAAGCAGGCAAAAAGGAATACAAATGACTCAAAAATGAGATTGACAGGAAGTGCAAAATGGTTAAGCAAGGATGGCTAGTGGTCAAATTTAAGGATGTAGAGGCATATATCAGAAGGGGTAAGAAAAATACTGCCTACAGGAAAAATAAAGTGACCTACGAAGAAGAGAGAACCACCTGTATGAATATCAAGTGCTCAGATGGAAAACCAATCCTAAGCAAAGAATGGAAAGCAGAAAGGTGGAAGGAGTATATAGAGGGTCTATACACGGGCACTGTACTTGAGGCCAATATTATGGAAATAGAAGAGGATGTAGTTGAAGATGAAATGGGAGATACGATACTGCGTGAAGAATTTGAAAGAGCACTGAAAGATCTAAGTCAAAACAAGGCTCCGGGAGTAGACAACATTCCACTAGAACTGCTGATATCCTTGGGAGAGCCAGCCATGACAAAAATCTATCATCTGGTCAGCAAGATGTATGAGACAGGCGAAATACCCTCAGACCTCAAGGGGAATATAATAATTCCAATCCCAAAGAAAGAAAGTGTTGAAAGGTGTGAAAATTATCAGACTATCAGTTTAATAAGTCATGGGAGCAAAATACTAACACAAATTCTTTACAGACGAATGGAAAAACTGGTAGAAGCTGACCTCGGGGGAAGATCGGTTTTGATTCCATAGAAATGTTGGAACATGCAAGGCAATACTGACCCCACATCTTATCTTAGAAGATAGATTAAGAAAAGGCAAATTACATTTCTAGCATTTGTAGACTTAGAGAAAACTTTTGACAATTTTGAAGGTGTCAGGGGGTCAAAGACAGGGAGCGAAAGGCTATTTACAATTTGTACAGGAACCAGATGGCTGTTATAAGAGTCGAGGGGCATGAAAGGGAAACAGTGGTTGGGAAGGGAATGAGACAGGGTTGTAGCCTATCCCTGATGTTATTCAATCTGAGCAAGCAGTAAAGGAAACAGAAGACAAATTTGGAGTAGGAATTAAAACCCATGGAGAATACATAAAAACTTTGAGGTTTGCCAATGTCATTGTAATTCTGGTAGAGACAGCAAAGGACCTGGAAGAGCAGTTGAATAGAATGGACAGTGCCTTGAAAGGAGGATATAAGATGAACATCAACAAAATCAAAATGAGAATAAGGGAATGTAGTCAAATTAAATCAGGTGATGCTAAGGGAATTAGATAAGGAAATGAGGCACTTAAAGTAGTAAATGAGTTTTGCTATTTGGGGAGCAAAGCAACTGATGATGGTCAAAGTAGAGAGAATATAAAATGTAGGCTTGCAATGGCAAGGAAAGTATTTCTGAAGAAGAGAAATTTCTTAACATCGAGTATAGATTTAAGTGTCAGGAAGTATTTCTGAAAGTATTTTTATGGAGTGTAGCCATGTATGGAAGTGAAACATGGATGATAAATAGTTTAGACAAGAAGAGAATAGAAGCTTTCAAAATGTGGTGCTACAGAAGAATGCTGAAAATTATATGGCTAGATCATGTAACTAATGAGGTGGTACTGAACAGAATTGGGGAGAAGAGAACATTGTGGCACAACCTGACTAAAAGAAGGGATCAGTTGGTAGGACATGTTCTGAGGTATCAAGGGATCACCAATTTAGTATTGCAGGGAAGCATGGACGGTAAAAATCCTAGAGGGAGACCAAAGAGATGAATAGACTAAGCAGATTAAGAAGGATGTAGGCTGCAGTAGCTACTCGGTGGTGAAGACGCTTGCACAGGATAGGGTAGCATGGAGAGCTGCATCAAACCAGTCTCTGGATTGAAGACCACAACAACAACAATATTTCCTATATGTATGAATTTATTCAGGTGTCTGGAATCTAAACCTAAACATAAGTCTAGCATCTCCATCATGTTGCGCCACAACTACTAAAGGATTGTTATAAACCACTGTTACTTCCCTCAGCTATATCATCTCTATCTTTCTGTCTTTTTCAATTTCTTTTCAACATCTGTCCTCCTTGCAATTGGTTTATTATATGTTATTGTAAAAAAGTGGCTCATAGAGTTTTAGCTTTAGTACACTTTCTCAATTCTTTCATTATCTGGCATATCACTAGGTATGTCCCCATATTTCAGTAATAAACCTTTTTGCTCCTTCCTTTGTCATCATTCAGCCATACAGTTTCAGATTCATTTTTCCTTAAGAATTTTCATTAACACTTCTTCTTCTTCAGCTTCTTGTTCTCTATTATCTTTTACTACACGATTTCCCACTTTCACAAATGGCAACTTATATTCACACAAGCATCCTCCTTTCCCTTCCTTATAAATTTTGTTTTGATTATAGTTCCATTCTTGTCTGTCACACACTGTATTTTTTTCTTCCAGTCAAGAGCTCTATTAACTTTGTGTAACCAGTCTGTTCCCAAACTAAAATCTTCACTTAATTTTGGAATTATCAGACAACCACATTCAAATTCTACACCCTCAGTTATGTCAGTAATGTGTGATTTCTTACCAGCTTGCTTTGTCTACCAGTAATCCCTCTAATCATAACCCCTACTATTGGCATTGTGTCTAAATTCATTACTCAGAGTTTCTGATATTGCAGTTATTATGCCTGAACCAAGTAATGCTTTTCCTTTACACCACCCTATTTTTAAGTAAGAAAAAGGATTGCTTATCTCCTCATCTATAGTCACATCAGTGTCCTCATCTAGAAAATCCTTTTCAACTTCACTGAATTCCATATCCTTGCTATTCTGAATGCCTTTGTGCTTGCCTCTAGCTAAGTTACTTACTTTCTTAGTCCAATTAATATTTAAACAAGGAACATTACTGCCATTCATACTATAATTATCATTCCAGAAGTTACCCAAAGCCACAGTTAAATCTTCACTCCTCCAATTCCACCAGTTAGGGTGAACTCTTTTGGACAAAGTGGTGCCGGCTGCGGTGGTCTAGCGGTTCTAGGTGCTCAGTCCGGAACCGCGCGACTGCTACGGTCGCAGGTTCGAATCCTGCCTCGGGCTTGGATGTGTGTGATGTCCTTAGGTTAGTTAGATTTAAGTAGTTCTAAGTTCTAGGGGACTGATGACCACAGATGTTAAGTCCCATAGTGCTCAGAGCCATTTGAACCATCTGACAAAATGGCTAATTTTTGGCAAACTGAGTCACTAAGTAGCTGTTCCTAATATCTATACAAACTTTGTACAGAAAACTCATGTTACTAAGTACAAAATCCGAAATGAAGACTGATCAGATAACTTAGAAACAGATTTGTTCTGAACACTTTCTGTGACTAAATTATGAACATCATTTGACATTGTACCTGTGACAGAACTGGACACGTCTTTTACATCACTTACATTTTTACTTACCTCTCACAACTTAATAAATAACATAAATTCTGCTTCTTCCTCATACAATGAATTATTCTTTAAACCAACAAAATAATCTACATCTTCATTTTAATTACTCTTAATTCTTCCCTCGTCAAGAACATCGCTTACATTAAAAATACTAGCTACATCTTCATCTACCACATGTTTATTACTCTGTTCATCCTCTGCTACTTCATCACTTCCAGAAGAGATCTCAAAAATATGTAACTGCCATCACCAGTTTTATTAAAAAAAATTCCCATAAGCATATTGTAAAAGTTTTCTAGTTCTCCTTCTTGTAGTTAATAATTAGGATTTTAAATTTTTATTCTACTCTATTCACTAACCAGTCTTGTCAGAAATCACCCCAAAATTCTTAATCCACTTTAATTTTGTTAACTTGGTATGCCTATGTACTTACTCTCCTGCTGGGATGGGAGCTATTCTGGTTAGAATATCTGTCAGAATTATTGGCTCTGTATTAAACTCATTATTCTTCACTCATATTGTGTACATCCAGAGGTACAACAATTAGTTTACCTGTTTATTAAGTTCAACACCTTGACTGAAATGTTGAGGTGGATGCTGATTATTATTCCAGTTTCTGTAATTTCTTTCAGGTTCCCCATTATATTGTCTTCCCCTGTTATAAAAATATTTTGGTGGACCCCTTTCTTGATTTTTGTAATTATTCTCATAATTTCTCCCATCCTCTTGTTTGAATCCTGTCTGTTATTTCTTTCTAATGCCCTATCCACCTTATTTCCATATTTCAGAAATTGTTCAATTGATTGGCCAGGTGCTGTTGAACATTCCCAGGTAACCTTCTGTGCGATGTATCAGATTGTGTCAAGTCATCAAAAGGTCGAATCAAATGAACAAGTTTCTTTAACTGATTTTCACAGAATTCTTTCTCATCCCCTGTGTGTCCTCTGTAACTTGGCTCATCAAGCATTTCATTTTTAATTCTAGCTTGTTCCAACTCTAACCAAATTTTATCAAAGAAACTCTTTTCAGAAGCTTGATATTTTAAATCTTGTGTACAAGTTTGATGTGTACAAGATAATTCCTCCCCACCCAAACATCATTTCACAAATTTATTTTAAGATTATCAGCATTGTCTGAAATGAAATCATCTTTACAGTGTTGTAAGAAATCAAAAGAATGCAAACTACCATCACCAGGAAAACTTTTCAGTGGTGTGTTGTTCAAAACATTATAACCTGTAGTAAAAATGTTATTGCATATACATCTTCAAGCAAATTATGTAATTGTTTTTGAACACCAAGCAAATTATGATATAGTATTCCCACATTCAGTGTCTTTTTCATAAACTGACTTCAACACCAAATTTTTTTCATTTAAATTACAAAATTTTGTTTTGGAACTATTATTAATAGATAAAACTTTGCTAGACAATTTAAGTTCAACCTCTGAAATTTCACTTTGCAAATTAAGTTTCAAATTAATTACTCTTTTATCAATGAAGTGAACACTGGCTTCTGTGATTGTGTCACTGTTGCCTAGTTCTACAATTTTAGAACTTGTGACTGCAGTTTAATCACTTACTTTGTTTTGCATAGTAATTATTTGGTTACTTAGTTCTTCCTGGAATGACAGAATTTGAGTCCTGCAATGGTTCCTAACAGCTACTGCTGTGTAGTTACTCTTCCAAACAGCATTCCATATGGGCAAACCAGTTTTATCTTTACCTGCAGTTACTCATACTTCATGTACTTGGGTTGTGCCTGGCTTTGTTTAAAGAAGAATAGCTTTCTGTGGTTACAGGGTTGAGACACGCATGTCTGCTTTCATGCCCTGCAGTTCATTCACTGCAATTAATAACATGTAGTTGTGATCCTGAAGTCAAATAGTCTATGCATTGACTAGAATTGCAAGTTGATAAAATAAATAGAAATACAAAGTAAAAGTAAAATGAATAATTTAATAACAAGGTTTCTATTCTAACGTCTGTAGTTGATGTAGAAAACAGAGAATTATGTTGAATAATGTTTATCCAAGGAAAAACATTTCAAATAAATGGGAAATGGTCTTGCAATATCCAAGTAAAGTTCAGACTAAGAAATACCTTTATCAAATCCATTAAAGCTACATTGAAAGTGTTACAAGTATGGTAGCAAAGTCCACAGACTAAATAGTCATCAAAGATATGCAAAAATGAAGTCCGTTTTGTAATCACAATACAAGAAATATTCAGTAGCTTGAAACAGATCAGAGTTCAACATGATGATTCACAAATTAACACACACTATACAAAGAATAGTTACTCATAGTCTGTCAATCTCAGTTGCATAAATCAAGCGGCAAAAGTTAGAGTCCTGCTCTGGAACACATCCAAACCTTTCAAAACATAAGTCCCTTCAGAAGTATGTATGGCAGAAATAAGTATGACAGCGGCCACTCACCACCCATAATCTATCACTTACAAGACCAAGACATGCAGGCTACTACAGGCGTGTCTGCCTTCTTCAAGAACTTAACATAATGTGTCTAGAATTACTCCCATGACTTGTTCTTCTGACAAATCCCAGCCTCCACTTGACTCCCATAGTGTTCCACTACTGTCTGCTTTTCCGTTAGCTGAAGGCCATCCCCAACAAAATACATCATCCTTAAACTCTACAGATATGATCTGATTCAAGTTGACCACTTCCCAGACAAAATTAATATATAACAACAATATTTAAATAAAGAAATGTCGTTAACATTCAGTTACACTCAGATCATTTGCAATAAATATAAGTAATGGTTAGTTCATAAATAAATAAGCCAGCATTCTTGCACAGGTGTGCTCATTTGCTCACAATAAATGACAGAAGATTGTCCTTAAATATTGATTAAACAATTATTTGTGCTTTTTTGACAGAAGTGTTTGGTTCTCTTTCCATTTGTGGTGTCTGGTAACACTTGCAGTCAACATTTAAATAAAGTTACAGGCAAAATAGTAAACCTTTCATTAAATAACCACACAAGTATGATAAAATGTGAGGTATTCACGCATTATTCATTTGCTGTGCATTCTGACAAACATTTTCATAGTGAAAAAGATACAAAATATGTCATTAATCAATACCTAAAACAGATACATAGCTCTCAGGTATGCTAGCTATAGTGCAGTGCTGTCACCTAAGATACCAGTTGTTAAAATCACATGGTTTGATTAAAAGCTGTTAATTCAGAGGGTCATTGGGAAAACATTTATTCACTATGTAATATTAACTTTGTTGTTTTAAAGATACTGGGGTTACTGTTGTGTTACTGGATGTGCCTCATACTTCTGGGATTGCCAAAGTACTCAGATTTGCATTAAAATTTAACTCTGACTTATTGTTGAAGTTCAGGGAGCTTTAACATCCATCTTTAAGATTGTCTAACACTCCAACATTTCCTGGAGCATTATCTGTTGCAGAAAGGCCATGTGAGTCACAGCCATCCAGATTCACAGCATTGGGATTTACCCGTTTCTGATGATGCTGCTCATTTCTGCACATGGCTGGCCGGCAAACCACAAACTAGCCAGGCTGGCTGGAGCATGGTATGTGCCCTGGGTCTGCTAGCATTCAGCTGTGCCACAAATTTGTCCCTCCCCAATACAAGGCCTAAGTGGACAGATAACTCACCACATACTCATAATATTACATTCCGTAGCTCCAGCATCACAGTTCTCATAAGTTCTACTTCCTAACGCATTTCTAATCACATCACCATTTTTTGCTAACTCATTCTTTAAAATGTCACTGTTTAGTGTTAACTTGTTTTGCGGAGCATTATTGTTTCATGCTATATCATTGTTCAGAGTGTCATCATTTTGTGCAAACTAATTCTTTGAAGAGCCACTGTTTTGTGCCAGTTCATTTCACTTTTTAGATGAGCATCATTTCTAGCCATTTCACTTATAGCCTCAGTATTATCCAAAATTTGTTTGTTTGTTTCAGCTAATAAGTTTGTATATCCAACATAAAATGTTCTAATGATGGTTTCTCTGTATTTTCCATACTCTGACTCAGTACTAACCTTAATCGTTCCCATCAAATAAGTCATGTACTGAACCACTTTTCTCTCTGTTTAGTGCCATTTTGAAACATTGTAGTGATAATGGAAATCTACAAAAAAACTATTTCAGTTGAAAAAGGAGAATCACAACTAATAACATTTCTGTCTCTGTTTCCTACTTTGATGCAACAATTAAAGGAGAAAATTGATGTTATGTACTTAAGTTTCACTGTTGTATGTGCCATCATGTCTTTATTCTCCAGTCCTATTGTTCACAGTTGATAAAAGTTTTTTTAGTTTCTTTTCCACTCCAGTTTTAAATTTTAAATCTCTTTGAGGTTATCTTAAAAATATGTTAGTGACTAATATTTCTTCATGCTGTACAATATGAAATCCCAGGACAAGGCACCTGCATGTAACATGCCACTTCAGTAACATCTATACAATGACACATCCACTGAATGCACTTTTGTCATTGTTCTGAAGAAAAGTCACTGAACGGTACATTCACTTTACTAAATATAACTTTCTACTTAGCTGATTGTCTAGAAATTTTCCTCGTCTTCTTCTCAGTGTATGACTGTGTCGACAGATCTTGACTGTGCTAGGAATATATACTGGCTTCAGGATTATGATTGTTCAGTGAGTCACTAACTATGAAATGAAGTAAACTATGTCCTTTTTTGTAACTTATGTATTTTCATCTCTTTAAATGTCAGGCTGAGAAAGTGAAACATCACGAGCCCTTGGAGCCACTGGTTCCAACTAAACCTGTCTCCTTTCTACTGCATCACAAATGTGAAGTGACTCCATTATACAACAACTTCCTGCTAGATGCAAACAAGAAGTAGTAAAAATATCACATTTGAGGCAAAGAAGTTCATATGATTTACATTATTGTCAAAGACTTTTTTCAGTTAATTGATACATAATCTAGCAAAACTGAGTAAAAACTAAATTTATAGAGTCAAGTTAAAGGTTCCAAATTATCATCATTACATGTAATATAAATGAATTAATGAATTGTAGAGAATATAGTTTTTTATGAACTTTTCTTCTTATAAATGAAATGCCAATACCAAATACTATCAAAGGTTTCAGAACATGATTCTGGCTTGATTATATCACAGTTTAGAATCACTTGCACTGGTGGCAACGCAGAGACTGGTGAGACAGGCTGTTCCTGTGATCAATGATGATACCCATGTTCAGGAAAAACATAACACCTTGAATAACTAGAGAAAGGATTTTCATGTTCACAGGACATGTACATTAATATGCTCTGCAGAAATGATTAGCATTTCAATCACCTTGGCTCAGCATGTGTTCTGGTCAGCCCCGATAGCTGAGTGGTCAGCGCGACGGACTGTCATACCAAGGGGCCTGAGATCGATTCCCGGCTGGGTCGGAGATTTTCTCCATTCAGAGACTGGGTGTTGTGTTGTCCTGATCATCATCATCATCGTCTTGTCATGCCCATCAACATGCAAGTCACCAAAGTGGCGTCAACTCAAAAGACCTGCACCAGGCGACCAGCCTACCTGACAGGAGGCCCTAGCCACACGACATTTCATTTCAGCACGCTTTCTGTTGCCTAGTAGGCACATGAGTCCTGGTAACTTGCTCCATGTGCAATGGCAATGTCGTGTATAAGGTGCAAATGACATCCTGTGATAATGCCATCCATGCTGCATTCACCTAGTTCTAAAGTTCATCTGTGGTGGTTTTCATTGGGTCACAGCACTGCACCCGTCATTTCACAATATCCCATACATTTTCGATTGGCAACAAGTCTGGTGGTCTGGCCAACCAGGGCAAAAGGCTGACATTCTATGACACCAAGAATCCATGTGTTTGACAGCAATATGTGGTTGTGCATTGTCTTGGTGAAAAATGGCATCCGGGGTGTACTGCAAAAAGGGTATGGCTATAGGTTGCAGGATGTCATTCACATAGGTCACACTAGTCACAGTGCCCTGGACATGCAACCAACTGTGATTTATGTTTGCACCCAATAGCACCCCATGCCGTAAGACCTTGAGTTGGTACTGCATGTACTGTGCAGATGTAGTCACTGTGATGCCGCTCCCCCTGTCTGCAGTGAACCAAAATGCAGCTGTCATTTTCAAACAAATAGAACCTGGATTCTTCTGAAAACACTGTATGATGCAATTCCTGTCTCCAGTGACATTGTACCGTACACCATTGCCATCTAGCAAGTTTCTGCACACTAGTCAAAGATAGGCGGAGAAATGGATGATGCACATGTAACCTATGCCGTAATAAATGGTGATGGACTGTCACATCTGTGATGTGTTACACTGCTCCACTGTTGCACCAGAGCTGAGGAGGATGCAGATCTGTCCTGCAGTGCCATTTGGATGAGACGTGGACCTTCTCAGGTGGGTGGTGTGGGTTATGCGGCCTGACTCATCTCATTGTGTTTGATGGCCTTCCATGAATCATTCTGCACGCACCTGTTGCACTGCTGAAACACTTCATCCCACATGAGCAGCAATTTCCCAGATGGATGCATTACTTTCTCTCATGCCAATAATGTGCCCTCTTTCAAACCCAGTGATTTGACAGTACAGATCATGTGTACATCTGCGAGGCACCTTGCGTGTCTGCTCAAGTCACATTGATGCATTATCTTCAGTTTACAGTGATGACAGGGGCTGCAGACACATTTTGCTGGTAGGTAGTGTTGTGGCACAATAACGATGTTGACGTTGAACACACGGGTTGACATGGTTCAAATGCTGATCATTTCTGCAGAACATACTAATGTAGATGTCCTGTGAATATAAACATCTTATCTCTAGTCATCCAAAGCGTTCTGTTTTCTCTGAATATGAGTGTACATATAGTCCAGGGATCAAACCAAATTGAAGCATAATAAAGGCAAGGTGAAAAATCTCGGCTAATCAATGACATGTACTGACAACTTCAGAGAATTAGCAAGAGGCTGACTGTCAAGTCAGGCAGTAGTATTTACCAGTACACTCAGATCAGTAGACAGGTTCATGTGGTATGGCTGTGGCTGCACCCCTATGGGAGCAAAATGGATGTAGTATGAAGCCCAAGCTTCTCTGACCTGTCCTCCAATTTGGTACTCAGGCTGAGCAAGAAATCTGAATCAGTGTCAGATACTAAGTCCCTGCCCTCTTTAATTCGCATGTCAGGTTGGAAATTACTCAACCTGTGATGTCTTCATTGAGGAAGGAGAAAGATGTACCAGAATCCTCACCAAAGGCTCCCATGGTAGTTCCCCAATATGGTCAGCTGATCCATATGCTAGTGCTGGGGGAGTCCCAGCCAATCTACAGGTTGTGGGGCGCAGCTTGGTCCAGTCTGCAGGGGAGATGGTGCTGGCCATGGTGTACATGAGGACAACAGTTCAGCCTCCATGGACACCACAGCCCAAATATGTTCCTCCTCTATCAATTATGTTGTGAAGGTGTTGCCAATGTTGGTAGAAGCTGGTAGTAGCTTAAGGGGTGGAAGTGGTTCCACCTCCGTTGGCTCTCATCGCTGGTAAACATTGAGTACCTGCCAATGCCTAACAGAAAGGCAAAGATTGCAGTGGCATGTTTGCATAGGTTGTGCCTAGTTGGCAGCTGAGCAAAGGGTAGCAGCATATCTCACTGTGGCTAGAGCTGATTGCAGTGTTTGACCAGACACTCCTGGCTAGCCACAGACTCAAACATTTGCTGACAATGATGCCTTGGGTCTGCTGGGGTCATGCCTGTAAGTACAAGCCCAGCTGTGGTAGCCCATGCAGTAATACTGCTGAGGGTGTGGGCAATGGCCTGCTCAGTCAGGTGGAGCAGGTCAAAGATAGTGTAAGGTCTGCACCCACATAAAATTTAGGCCAGACTATATCCATTTATGGGGGTGAACTGCTAGGAGATGAGGAAACTAGTGTGTGCTTCCCCAGAGTCAGTTCTCATTATCTTGCACATCTTTGTTTTGAAGGTTCTGATCATCTGCTCAGCTTCAAAACTGGACATGAGACGGAAAGGGGCAGTGGTCAGTTGCTCAGTGCTGTTACATTTACAAAAATCCTGAAATGCAGATGCTGTGAATTGAGGGCTGTTGTAGGAATCCAGGGTGGAGGGTGCTTCCTCTATTGCAAACATGATGGACAGGGCATGGGTAGTAGCTGCTGTGGTAGTGGTAGCCACATGTGTTACATGTGGAACGTTAGAGAGGGCATTGACCACATTGCCTCCTAGAATGGTCCAGCAAAATCAACATGGAGTCTTTGCTGGGGATGGGTAGGGCATTGCCAAGGGTTGAAATAGTGTGCTTGCTTTGATTGTGGATACAGGGCTGATAGTTCCAGACAGTGTGTTCTATGGCAGCATAAACACTAGGCCAATACACATGACACAATGCTACTGGCTTCATTCTGACATTTCCCCAATATGCAGTGTGGAGGGGCTTTGTATACGGGGACGAAGTGTAGGGCGAACTACTTCTTGTTATTCAAAATCATCCGTAGCTAAGAAAATGACCCCATCAATGATGTTAAGCCTGTGTCATAATGAAAAATAGGTCCACCTTTCCAGGCTGGTGTCCTTAGGCAGGTGCTCTGGCCAAACCCACTGTAGAGCAGACAACACCCTGCAGTGTACTGGATCACAGAATAATTCTGCTACTACTTTGCATTCCATAATAAGGATTTCAGTGAGGGTGTGTTACTGATTTGCACCTAAGGTAAAACACTCCACTTGTGCCTGTCAAACTCTGCATCTGGGCCACATGGGAAGCAGAAAAGTGCTTCACCATTTTGAGTGCTGTGTGGTGGGCCAATTGGATCTGGTAGGTATACTTAGCTAACAGTGCCCACCACTGCAGCCATTGCACGATCTTATTGGGAAGTTTCAAATGGGAATCCAACAGTGAAATGAGAGCCCTGTGATCTGTGCCATATATGATAGCCAATGCCTCTTTCTCAATTTGAAAATAATTCCTCTGTTCCAAATTTAATGTTTTAAATGGAAATGTAATGGCTATGCTGTGTTATTGGCATATTTGTGAGACTGCGTGGCACCAATGCCACAATCTGATGCATCAATGACAAGCATTAAGCGTTTGCTGTGATGGAACACTGCTGAACAAGGGGCTGACCTAAGGTACTTTTTAGTTGGAAGAAAGCCTTCTGATACACCTCTAACAACATAAATTTAATACCTTTCTTATGAAATTGATTAGGCAGGTGGAAAATATGGGCCATATTTGGAATGAACTTTGCATAATAATTTCATTTGAGAAACAACTGTACTTCTTTGAGGTACTTAAGAGCCCTTCTTTACATAATGTATGTTGCAGGTACTTGACACTTAGCTCAAAGAAACTACATTCATAAGGGTGACAATGCAGACCATGGTCTTGGAGCCACTTAAACAACAACTAAAGGTTGCGCAAATGCCGCTTCTGCATGGCCCCAGTAATGAGCAAGTCATCTAAATAATTAACACACTTGGAGCACCTTGGATGAGCTGTTGAAAGTATTTCTGAAATATTGCAGGGGTTCTGGTGGCCCCAAATGACAACTGTTGTAACAATATGTGCCACATGGCGTATTAACCACTAAAACATGTTTTGACTGATCGTATAAAGTCAACAGAAAGCAGGCATCAGAGAGATCTATCTTTTAAGAATAATGGCCACCAGCCAATTTTGCTAGCAATTCCTGTGGCCTAGGTTACAGATTTACATTTTCTCAAAGAGTCTACTATTGATGGGCATTTGAGAATGTCTATCACTTGGCCACGTAAACCCCAATAAGGGGATGGTACATTACCTAGTGGGACACAGCCCATATCCAGTTTATCTGTACTGGTTTAACAGGAAAGACAATGACTTTGGGAACATCTGACCACATTATGTTTAACTGTGACACCTATGATGGATTTAGGGAACCAGTAGAGACTAATCAACCATG
The DNA here is from genome assembly GCF_021461385.2 of Schistocerca piceifrons. NCBI lineage: Eukaryota > Metazoa > Arthropoda > Insecta > Orthoptera > Acrididae > Schistocerca > Schistocerca piceifrons. The sequence continues at coordinate 716,696,347 of NC_060140.1, read as the reverse complement.
ATATGAACTTACATAATACAGTATAATGAATGGTGGACAATAATAGTGTTGCTAACACCATTTCTCGGCATGAAAATGACAAATTTATCAGATTATAGCAACTACAGAACCCCTCCAATCCTGCACATCACTGAATGAGAATTAGCATGAATAACAAAGTGCTAGTGAGTACATCATGGAAAATGTGAATATGAGTGTTGCATCACTGAATGTGCATGTGCAACCACGATCACTGAGATGCAGGAGGCAGAACATGCAACACCATATCAGTCTCAGATCAGCGTAGCTTCCAGTTCCACCTCAGCAATGGATACGGGGAGATGCACAATGAAAGGAGGCTTAGCAGTCTGGTGTTCTTCCGAGACTGTTTTCAAGTACACACTCATACACAAAGGATTAACAATAATCATAAAATTAAAAGATGATTACTGTGGCAGAGATAGAGCTGTAACATGCTCTGATGACACTCCAAAGCATATTCACATTCATATATAAATTCACTAATATTGGTGCTGATACATAATATATTCAAAGGGATGGAATGTGGCAATATTATGAAAAGGATAGATTGCTACACAACATATAATGAACATGTTGAGTCACAGACAGGCACAACAAAAAGACTACTAACCACGTAAGCTTTCAGCTAGAAGGTCTTCTTCCACAATTGTGTATGTGAGATGCATTTGCGTGAATGTGTGTGTATCTGTTGTCTATTTTCAAAGAAGGCCTTCTGGTCGAAAGCATAAGTGTTTAGTAGTATTTTATTGTGGCTGTCTGTGATTCAACCTCTCCACTATAGGTGTATAATATTGTGTGTGTGTGTGTGTGTGTGTGTGTGTGTGTGTGTGTGTGTGTGTGTAATTTTCTGTCTTATCTATTACTTACTGATTACTATTATCATTAATAAGCAATGTAAGCAAATATAAGGGCCATGGGCTGTTGACTTGCAAGGCTGGGCACACATATTATTCCTATTTTTATGCTGAGGCATTACTTTGTAATCAATCAAAACATATAACAACTTCAAAAAATACTAGCAAATCGCTAAGGATTGGATCAAGTGACTCAAAGCCATCACATTAACTTCTCTGTCAGGAGAAAGGTGGTTAATAACATTACACATTAATGAGTCTGCATATGATGCACCACACTGTTTACAGGAAAAATCACACTTGTGTGCCAAACCTTGCAAGTCAACAGGCCAAACTCCTTATGTTTGCTTACATCGCTAAAACATTGGTTAAATATGAGCCTAGTTGCAACTATGAGGTGCTATCCAAAATTTTCAGGTTTGGTGCTGCCATCTGGACTAATGGTCATCATCACCCTCGAAGTAGTTCCCATCCGCATGTACACACTGGTCCTAGTGCTTCTGCCACTGATCAAACATTTTCTGGAAGTCCTGTGTTTATCACCACCAGCGATGCTTCTGGAATCCTCTCTAGAGTATTGAACCGATGGCCTTTCAACTTGAGTTTTAGTTTTGGAAATAGCATGAAGCTGCAAGGTGCCAAGTCTGATGAGTACAGTGGGTGGGGTACAACCACCATGTTGTTTTTTGCCAAAAAGGTTCTGGTGCGCAAGGACGTGTGACAGGGTACGTTGTCGTGATGCAGCAGCCAGTTCCCTTGATGCTAATGTTCCGGCCCTCATTGCCACACATTTTCAAGGAGCCTTTGCAAAACATCACAGTACTACGCAGAATTCAATGTTTGGTTGGGTGCGACGAATTCTTTGTGCGCAATTCCCTTGGTATCAGAGAAAACGACTATCATGCTCTTCACTTTGCTCTCCATCTGTCTCGCTTTTTTGGGTCTTGGAGAGCCCAGGCTCTTCCACTGGGATGATTGTTGCTTTTTCTCTGGGTTATAGCCGTAAATCCAGCTCTCATCTCTGGTGATAACCCATGACAAGAAGGTTGGGTCATCAGATGCGGTCTGATGAAGGTCCAGATCCATCATAAATAGCCACACACCAAACCTAGAATATTATGGAAATCACTATGGACACACAACACGTCCTCCCAGGTAAATGCCTCTCTGCACACTGTCCCATCAGATATGCAGCTCTTGCCACCTAGCAGGTCAAAGATCTATTACTCCTACTTTCCAGATGGCAGCACCAGCCCCAAAAATTTTGTATTCCTCCTCGTATCTGGGTTTGGTGACCATAGTAATCAACCAACAAGCCACAAACATCAGAAAAGCTTAAACTTCTTGTGTCTGAGGGTGGGCACAGTTTCTGCTCCAGTTCATGCAATGTATTATTAAAAGACAGTAAGAGCTCAGCCTGTCATTCTGGAATAGTTATTTGACTTGCCTTGCAGGGAATAACAAAGGATATTGAAGCAACAAAATGATATTGGGGCAACTGAATGCTGGTGGGGTCGCAAGGAACCAGAAACTTCCAAATGTTGTTAATTTGCAGCAGTTGTAACAGCAGTTTCTGCTGTTGCTGTTGGAATTTCCACTGCTGTTCATGCTATGTTGGAACTCCTATTGTTGCTGTTGCTGCTACTGTTGTTGTTGTTGTTGCATTTGCTGTTGAATCTGGAATTCACTCTGTTTCTTCTGCTTTGGCTGGTAGCAGGAGACTGGTGGAACAAACGGGCAATTCCTGAGGCTGATGATGGCAGAGCTCATCAAGTAAACAGCTAACAAAAAACAAGTTCAGAGCATAGCAAAGCATTTACAAACAGTCCAGGAAGCAATTAAAATTAAAACATAAGACAGAAAAGGTCAAAACTCTACTGGACAATGCTATGTACTTAAAGCATCGGTGAATTAGTGAGAGACTGATTGACAAGTTGGGTCACGTTGTTTACCAGCACACACTCACATCAGTGAACAAGCCCACATGAGGTGGCTGCAGCAGCACCCTTCATGGGAGCGAGCTGTGACCAGACTAAGAAGTGCTAGTATCTCTGATCTGTCCTTGTTAAAACCTGGTAGCAATTTTGTGACACCAGTCCATCATCTGATTCCAAGCAGCTCAGATAATATGATACCCTTTTTCTATATGCTGCTGAAGATTTATAAAAGAAAATTAGAGGTAGATTTTTCTTAACAGAGGAATACTTATATTATTTGCTCTTGCACTGCATTTCAGCCAGTGCTCTGGAATAATCTGAAGGGATCCAGAAACTGCTAAACATATGGGCAATATTATTTGAGCTTCTTCAATGCATCATTCTACTGGTACCCTCAATTTTTGACATGTAGGAAGTTATGTTTTTGAAAAGATGTGTCCATTATGGGAATTTTGTTGCAGTTTTTACTTCCTTTGGTATCACAGTCATCACAGGCCATACAGTTTCAACTTTTCTTTCAGGAATTTCTATAATTTCTCTCAGGTCCGGAAAATGCATCACACTTTTTTGCATTACTTTTGCCAGAAGATGACTACCTGTACCGAAAGTTCTCCTTGGTGTTCTCACTTTCAGTTCAATTGATGGCAGAGTAGTCTTAGCACTGAACCCCTCACATACTGATGAGAAACCTTACAACGTGTAAATTTTAGAGGAATTGCTGTTTATGCAAGTCATTGTTTCCTGCTGTCCATGAATTACTTCTCCTCAAAATGGGCATCACATATTACCCTGTTGTGCCACTCTTCTCAAAATATTGCCTGAAATAATAACTAACAAGAAAATGCATATTTTTAACACTGAGCAGATGAACATCAGCGCAAACTTCACATTCTCTCATGCACAAATGGTAGGTGGGTGTGAAAAAATGAGATTCAGTCATGTTTGATTCTTAGGAGTCCAAAGTGCCTCGGACATTGCATAAAGGGTCAACGGCCCCTTATGTACTGTGAACAATATATGTTTGCCTCACGCAGGTCGCAGTAGGTACTATCGATAGTCAAGCACCCAGTGCACTAGAGAGTAGTCAGTGTAGAGACTGCGAGCAAGTAAGTTGTTAGCTGTTAAGTGAGCAGGGCAGATTTTGGCAGGATGGCCAACTGTGTTTACAATTGTTTAATGGCTGTGTGTGGGCCTGACCTCCAGAAAATATGTAAATGGCGTTAACTGAGTGATTTGTTTGATGAGTTTATGTGTTCATTTGAACACTGTGATTACGCAACAACCATGCCAGACACCTGTGATTTAGATTACAGTGAGGACTGTGTATTCAGTGCCACATGAAGAATGTTGGCATGAGACAACATTAATAGGCAACCTGTGATGAGTTAACCATTATTACTTTGTCAGACGAAGGGAGTAACTACCTCATTCAGGTTGTTTAGACAAAAGATATAGAATATTAACAACAAAGTATGTAACAATTATTGCTACCTGAGATCCTAATTAGATTTGTTGGTTTTGATATGAAACAATTCCCATGCAAATATTAATCGGATCAGTCTTTATTAGTTGTACGCGGTCAAACTATCTTAAACTGTTAGGCTATAATCCACTAGTCAATAACTGTGAGTTTAATAGAGTGTTTCAATTGCTGAAAAAGTTCAGAAATGTGTGATTTCTGATCTCTTTTTCTACACAATATTATTTGCTTCATAAGCGAAATGAGTCCTGTTTATAATGTTGTTTTCTCTTTAGTGCATAGATTTTCCATAACAAGAAATAATTTAGTTTAGAAACACATAATCTCACCATGTATCTACTTGTGGGAAAAGCACCAAGTAATAGAAGTGAATAACAAAGAGCTCTAATGAATTATTCACTTAAGCTTGGTTTACAATGGTGCAGACATGAACAGATGAGAATTCTCTTTAGTGTAAGCAGTGGGTGAGTGCAACAAACCACATTTTGTCATGTTTCAATCACATTCCCTCTCTGCTGTTTTCTGTGTGATCTGCTTTATGTTGATTGTTGGTAATTAATGCTTTCTGTTTTTAAATTTCCTCCTCAAATATAATGAATAGCCAACAAAATATTTACATCTGTGCTGTAATTGGATAGAGAAAAAAAATCTGCTCACCAAGCAATGGCAGGAGAAAACACATTAGAGTTTAATGAAATGTGCAAGCTTTTAGAGCCATCCAACTGTATTATATTTTCAAAAATTCCTTATTTCCGTTGATATATATATACTCTGAACCAATTTGAAGTGCATGCCAGACAGTACATCCCACTGCACCAATTATTAGGGTTTCTCCCCATGACATTCACAGGTAGAATGATTTTTTACGTGCCTCTGTGTGTGTTGTAAGTAATCTAATCTTGTTCTCATGACCCCTACAGGAGTGATACTTAGCGAGCTGTAGCATGTTCCTAGAATCAACATTTAATGCCAATTCTCAAATTTTGTAAGTAGGCTTTTTTGGGATAGTTTATTCTACCTTCAAGAGTCTGCCGGACCATTTTGTTCAGCATCTCCGTGACACTCCCCCATTGACCATTCACGCTGCCCTTCTCAGTATACATTCAATATTCCCTGTTAGTCCTATTTGGTATGGGCCCCACACATTTGAGCAATATTTTAGAATGGATCACACAAGTGGCTTGTAAGTAATCTCCTTTGTAGATTGATTGCATTTCCACAGTATTCTACCACTAAACTGAAGTGTACCATCCGCTTTACCCAAAACTGAGCTTGTGTGATCATTGCATTTCATATCCGTACAAAATGTTACTCCCAGGTGTTTGTATGAGTGGGCCAGGTGTTTGTATGAGTGGGCCAACTACAACTGTGACCCGTTGATATTATAGTCATGAACATTTAAAGCAAGTTGCCAGTCTTTGCACCACTTTGACATCTTATAAAGATGTGACTGAATATTTATGCAGCTTCTTTCAGATAGTACTGCATTACAGATAACTGCATCATCCACAAAAAGTCTGAGATTATTATTAATATTGTCCACAAGGTCATCAATATACAACATGAACAGCAATTAGTCCCAACATACTTCCCTGGGGCACACCCACTTTTACTTCCAGCTTTCAGTGTGTCATGTGAGAAAAGTGTATGTTTGGTTTTGCATGATCAACATTTTCAAAATCTGTGCAAAGTTTTGGAATAATGCTAAAGGCTGTAGCTGCAATTCAGTGTTAAGTACACCACCTTCATGTGTATCACACTTATGTACAAACACAGATACCTACATATCAAACAATGGAAACTCCAGGTAGGAATATCAACAATGTATTGCTGGATAACAGCAATTTGGGACCTGCTGTGTGAATTTCCTCATCATTGGGAAATTCTTTCCATTCAGATGTTCTTTCAGATTGCCATAAAGATGGAAATTTCATGGTGCAAGATCTGGACTTCCTGATCAGCATCACACAAGTTGCGTGACCTTGGACAAATTGTTGGCACCATTTGACTGCGGCTGGAAACGACATTGCATTTGGTCCACATACCATTAGAATTTCATGCTGAATATGTGTGTAATTTAGATTTTTTTGACATAGAGATATTTCTGTCCAACCTACTTCACCAAGTGGGTTAGCACAGTTGTTAGCACACTAGACCCACATTTGGGAGGACGACTGTTCAAACCCACATCTGGCCATTTTGCTTGGGGTTTTCCACGATATTCCTAAATCGCTTATGGCAGATGTTGGGGTGATTCCTTTGAAAGGGCATGGCCGCTTTCCTTCTCCATCTTTCCTTAACCTGAGCTTGTGCTTTGTCTCTAATGACACAGTTGTTGATGGAACGTTAAACACTAATCTCCTCCCCACTCCTCCAACATACTTCAACTTTGCTACACCATTTCATTCCCGCACTGTGATGCACTAATTATCAATACCACAATGGAGCTGTGTCTGCAGGAAACCTGGAACATGTACTCTTTTCTGACAGTGTACCACTTTTGTTGCATGATGGTCATAAAATGGGATGACATGTAAGTTGCTTTCTGTCCCTATGCATAACATTTGATATAAGAAAACCTCAGGTTTTGGAATATAAAATCAAAATTGATGTTGGGGTATGTGCTTTTTTTCTGAATGAAAATTTAAAGCATGTTTTGTATGATTAATAAGTAGACATTATACAGGTATTTTATTATTTTAATTAGCATTCTATGACCTGTGTGTGTGTGTGTGTGTGTGTGTGTGTGTGTATGTGTGTGTGGACTCATTCCATGACCAAGTAACTGAAACACTAAAAAAAGTATAAAACAGCATAAAGTAAGTCTTCACCTGAAATCACTAAGTGTAGAGACACCTGAGAAAACCTATCATTAAAAATTCCAGTACAGGGAAAAGTTATTCTCTTTTTTGTAATCTACAATTTTTATATCTTACTAAATAATGATAAAACCTTATGATGTCAGACCTCATTTTCTACAAGCTCTAGATTACTGGTTCAGAATTATGTTCCTTTTTTTAACCATTGTTCTTATTTTATGTATCTTGTTTACATCTAACTGTTTTTAATAATGGCAGTGGGTATATAGCCTATATTAAGGCAAGAAGATATGAGACAGTGGCTGAAGTTAACGATGACCATAGCGAGTAGAAGAGAAAGTGTGCTGACTCCACTCACATTAACACAGGTGGCATATGGGAGGTCATATGCCCACGAACTGCGAGCAGCACTGTAGGTTGAGACTCAAGTTGAGGTGTAATCAGACGGTATTTTTTGCTTTTGTCTACACTTATTTAGTGAGTTTGTTGACGGTACTGTGAGTGAACGTTGAAGGGATGAAGGCTGCTATGATAAAGTAGTGTTAAGAATTGTAGTTACTCATATTTATAGAAGAAAAAGAACAAAAAATTCCATGTTTTTTGTTCTAACTTGCAGATTCAGCTGCAGAGAAACTAAAGCCAAATATTTTTAGGCCTCCAAAAAACTAAGTAGAATTTTCAAAATGGGTGAGAGTAATTCCTCAGAAATACAAAGATCTGACACATTGGTTTTGTGTGCAATTCACATTTCAGTGAGGAACAACAAAAGCATGTAGTGGCACATGTCAACACAAATGACGCCTGCTGCTTGGGTTCTGAAGCCACCCTCAGCTCCTTTCGGCGGCTGGCTGATTTGGTGAAGGCAACTAGCAATGCATGTAGGGTGCAGGCTAAGCTGTCTATTTGTAGCATTGCACCCAGGGCTTTCATGGTTCTCTGGTTTGAAGCAGAGAGGAAGGTCTAAACCAGTGGTTCAGATAGCTCTGCAATGGTATCGGATGCGAATTTCTCGACCTTGCTATCGGGTGCTGAATTTTAGGATTCTCCTTAATAGGTCAGGCATGCACTACATGCAGGAAGCAGCTACTAGGGTAGCAGAGTACCTGTGGCATGCTTTTTTAGGTTAGAGACCCCTTCCCTTGCGAGCAAAGACAATTTGCCTGTTAAATCAGCCACAGCAAACTCGAAGAATCTTGGTCCTCGCAGATCAGAGATAGAAAAGATTAATATGATTTTAGTAAACTGCAGGAGCATCCAAGGAAAGGTCCCAGAATTAGTATCACTTACTGAAGATTATAATGCACAGATAGTATTGAGAACAGAAAGGTGCTTAAAACCAGACGTCAATGCCAATGAAATCCTAAGTTCAGACTGAAATGTTTATCAGATTCTTTATTAGTCATTCAGCATTGTTACATGCAATAGACTTCGTCAGTTCACTTAACCTATTAATTTTACAAAAAAAAAAAATTTTACATATTTAAGTTGATATTGGGCATTTCTAAAACTTCTTCTAATGAATAGAATGGATTAGTTAACAAGAAGTTATGAACATTGTCTTTAAATAATTTGTCAGGCTTGATTGACCCATTTTTAGACAATTTGCTATATATTTTAATTGCCATATACTTACGACTATTGTTAGTTTTAGCTAATCTATTTTGTGGCAACAGCAGAGAAGTACACGTTCTTGTATAGTAGCCATGTCTTTCATTTGTTACACTTAAATTAGGTAGTTCAGCAAGTATGTAGTTAACACTGTCAAGAATATATAAATTAATTACTGTTAAAATTCTATATTTAGTGAACAATGGTTTACAATGTGTTCTATTATCTACCTTAGCCATTACTCTGATTGCTTTCTTCTGGATCACCATAATTTCATTTATTTTTCTGCTGTTTCCCCAGAGTATTAACCCATACCTTAAAACAGATTGAAAAAAGGCAAAGTACGCTGTCCTTAACGTACTCAAATGTCACACAACACATCAGTCTCTTCAACAAATATATAACTCTTGACAACCTAACCACTATGTGATCAACATGAGAGTTCCATGTTAGACTGTTGTCAAGAACAATACCTAAAAACTTTGCCTTTTGTTTTTCTATTTTTGTAGCCTTTGATAGACTGAACCACATATTCTGGGTCTTTTCCTCATTTAATAGCAGACCATTGGCATTAAACCATGATGTCGCATTTTCTTTTGCCAATTTCATATCACTTACAAGGTTATCAAGTACATGGTTTACAGATAGAAAAGTTGTGTCATCAGCATACATATATGTCTTTACATCTATATTTCCTGGTAAGTCATTTATGTGTACAAGGAAAAGAAGTGGTCCCAATTTAGATCCCTGTGGCACTCCATGTTGAACCTCGAGTATGTTTGACAGATGACTTCCTGAACTCACCACCTGGTTCCTTTTATTGAGGTATGATTTGATGAGTTTTAAACTTTTATCACATATTCCATAGTACTCAAGTTTAGAGAGCAGAAGTGAGTGGTCAACACAGTCAAAAGCTTTGCTCAGATCACATAAGGTTACCTGTGCGTGCGCATGGTCCTCAAATGCTGCTAGAATGTCTCTGACTAAGAGCTCTATGGCATGTATAGCTGACCTTCCTTTTCTGTAACCAAACTGTGATGCACTTAACATACCATTTAGTTCTAGGTACTCATACATCTGCTTATATATTATGCCTTCAAAGACTTTTCCTAGTACTGGAATTAGTGAAATTGGTCTGTAGTTTGCAGGATCTGATTTGACACCCTTCTTAAAGACTGGAGTTACCTTGGATAGTTTGAGAGGATCAGGAAAAAACCCTTCTATGAGACACAGGTTTATAGAATATGTTGGTGCTGCAATGTAATGTATGATTTCTTTCAATAGATTGTTTGACATATTAAAAATATCTGTACTGTACGAATTTTTCATTTCTTTGACTATTTTAAGAACTTCATGTTGGCATACCTCTTTGAAGTGTTTCAATGATGATCCAGCCCTATTATGATTTAGGTTTGCTCTCTTCAGATAATCTATACATGTTACATTTGGTTTACTGATCAGCTTTTTGATATCATCAGCACAGCTTACAAAATATTTATTGAATGTATCTGCTGGTATTGGGACTGTCTTGTCGAAGTTTCTGACTTCACCTTTAACAGTATTAATTACTGACCAGGCTGTTTTGCATTGGTTTTTACTATTTTTTATGACATTTGTGTTGTATCTTAGTTTCGCTAATTGCAACTCTTTCTTATACAGTGTCTTAGTGATTTTTTCGAGATCCTTAATTTCATTAGAATTGTTTACTTTGGCAAGGCGCTTCAACAGCAGTAGCTTATTTTTTAGATTCTCCAGTTCTTTGGTGTACCAAAATTTACCTATTCTTGTTTTATGGTATTTCTTTCGAACAAGATGGGCTTTTAAAATACCTGTTAAGTAATTGTGGAATGTTTCATAAACTGTTTGGGCACTGGAATCACAGTTTTGAAATAATTTGTCCCAGTTTGTTATGCTCAATTGGTGTGTTAGTTTTATGAGATTGTGTTTTGTTAATATTAAGGTATTAGATTTTGTTAACTTTTGTCCAGCCTTGCTCTCATCCCCTTTTATAAAATGTCTTAACTTTACTGTTAACATGGAGTGGTCTGAGAAAACAAACTCCTTTACCTTGGTGGAGTACATATCATGAGCACAGTTGACAAAAGCATTATCCAAACACGCTTGTAGTCTTGTTGGTTCTGAATTTACATGATGGAAGTTGTGCTGCCTTAGCATATTCAGTAACTTATTTACGCTGGGTTTGTTACATGTTACATCAAAGCTTGAATTAAAGTCTCCCCCAATTACAGTTACATACTGTTTCCATTTCGTTATGTAGCAGTGTACACTGTCTAAATTATCTAAAAAAGTTTTATCATCTGAGTCAGGGGAATGGTAGATACATACTATGATAAGTTTCATTATATCACATATGATCCCGGTAATTTCAAAGTCCTCCCCATGAACCATGGACCTTGCCGTTGGTGGGGAGGCTTGCGTGCCTCAGCGATACAGATAGCCGTACCGTAGGTGCAACCACAACGGAGGGGTATCTGTTGAGAGGCCAGACAAACGTGTGGTTCCTGAAGAGGGGCAGCAGCCTTTTCAGTAGTTGCAAGGGCAACAGTCTGGATGATTGACTGATCTGGCCTTGTAACAATAACCAAAACGGCCTTGCTGTGCTGGTACTGCGAACGGCTGAAAGCAAGGGGAAACTACAGCCGTAATTTTTCCCGAGGGCATGCAGCTTTACTGTATGATTACATGATGATGGCGTCCTCTTGGGTAAAATATTCCGGAGGTAAAATAGTCCCCCATTCGGATCTCCGGGCGGGGACTACTCAGGAATATGTTGTTATCAGGAGAAAGAAAACTGGCGTTCTACGGATCGGAGCGTGGAATGTCAGATCCCTTAATCGGGCAGGTAGGTTAGAAAATTTAAAAAGGGAAATGGATAGGTTGAAGTTAGATATAGTGGGAATTAGTGAAGTTCGGTGGCAGGAGGAACAAGACTTCTGGTCAGGTGACTACAGGGTTATAAACACAAAATCAAATAGGGGTACTGCAGGAGTAGGTTTAATAATGACTAGGAAAATAGGAATGTGGGTAAGCTACTACGAACAGCATAGTGAACGCATTATTGTGGCCAAGATAGATACGAAGCCCACACCTACTACAGTAGTACAAGTTTATATGCCAACTAGCTCTGCAGATGACGAAGAAATTGAAGAAATGTATGATGAAATAAAAGAAATTATTCAGATTGTGAAGGGAGGCGAAAATTTAATAGTCATGGGTGACTGGAATTCGAGTGTAGGAAAAGGGAGAGAAGGAAACATAGTAGGTGAATATGGATTGGGGGACAGAAATGAAAGAGGAAGCCGCCTGGTAGAATTTTGCACAGAGCACAACATAATCATAACTAACACTTGGTTTAAGAATCATAAAAGAAGGTTGTATACATGGAAGAACCCTGGAGATACTAAAAGGTATCAGATAGATTATATAATGGTAAGACAGAGATTTAGGAACCAGGTTTTAAATTGTAAGACATTTCCAGGGGCAGATGTGGACTCTGACCACAATCTATTGGTTATGACCTGTAGATTAAAACTGAAGAAACTGCAAAAAGGTGGGAATTTAAGGAGATGGGACCTGGATAAACTAAAAGAACCAGAGGTTGTACAGAGATTCAGGGAGAGCATAAGGGAGCAATTGACAGGAATGGGGGAAATAAATAAAGTAGAAGAAGAATGGGTAGCTTTGAGGGATGAAGTAGTGAAGGCAGCAGAGGATCAAGTAGGTAAAAAGACGAGGGCTAGTAGAAATCCTTGGGTAACAGAAGAAATATTGAATTTAATTGATGAAAGGAGAAAATATAAAAATGCAGTAAGTGAAACAGGCAAAAAGGAATACAAACGTCTCAAAAATGAGATCGACAGGAAGTGCAAAATGGCCAAGCAGGGATGGCTAGAGGACAAATGTAAGGATGTAGAGGCCTATCTCACTAGGGGTAAGATAGATACCGCCTACAGGAAAATTAAAGAGACCTTGGGAGATAAGAGAACCACTTGTATGAATATCAAGAGCTCAGATGGAAACCCAGCTCTAAGCAAAGAAGGGAAAGCAGAAAGGTGGAAGGAGTATATAGAGGGTCTATACAAGGGCGATGTACTTGAGGACAATATTATGGAAATGGAAGAGGATGTAGATGAAGATGAAATGGGAGATACGATACTGCGTGAAGAGTTTGACAGAGCACTGAAAGACCTGAGTCGAAACAAGGCCCCCGGAGTAGACAATATTCCATTGGAACTACTGACGGCCGTGGGAGAGCCAGTCCTGACAAAACTCTACCATCTGGTGAGCAAGATGTATGAAACAGGCGAAATACCCTCAGACTTCAAGAAGAATATAATAATTCCAATCCCAAAGAAAGCAGGTGTTGACAGATGTGAAAATTACCGAACTGTGACTTATTAAGCTATAAGTCACAGCTACAAAATACTAACGCGAATTCTTTACAGACGAATGGAAAAACTAGTAGAAGCCAACCTCGGGGAAGATCAGTTTGGATTCCGTAGAAACACTGGAACACGTGAGGCAATACTGACCTTACGACTTATCTTAGAAGAAAGATTAAGGAAAGGCAAACCTACGTTTCTAGCATTTGTAGACTTAGAGAAAGCTTTTGACAATGTTGACTGGAATACTCTCTTTCAAATTCTAAAGGTGGCAGGGGTAAAATACAGGGAGCGAAAGGCTATTTACAATTTGTACAGAAACCAGATGGCAGTTATAAGAGTCGAGGGACATGAAAGGGAAGCCGTGGTTGGGAAGGGAGTAAGACAGGGTTGTAGCCTGTCCCCGACGTTGCTCAATCTGTATATTGAGCAAGCAGTAAAGGAAACAAAAGAAAAATTCGGAGTAGGTATTAAAATTCATGGAGAAGAAATAAAAACTTTGAGGTTCGCCGATGACATTGTAATTCTGTCAGAGACAGCAAAGGACTTGGAAGAGCAGTTGAATGGAATGGACAGTGTCTTGAAAGGAGGATATAAGATGAACATCAACAAAAGCAAAACAAGGATAATGGAATGTAGTCTAATTAAGTCGGGTGATGCTGAGGGAATTAGATTAGGAAATGAGGCACTTAAAGTAGTAAAGGAGTTTTGCTATTTGGGGAGCAAAATAACTGATGATGGTCGAAGTAGAGAGGATATAAAATGTAGGCTGGCAATGGCAAGGAAAGCGTTTCTGAAGAAGAGAAATTTGTTAACATCCAGTATTGATTTAAGTGTCAGGAAGTCATTTCTGAAAGTATTCGTATGGAGTGTAGCCATGTATGGAAGTGAAACATGGACGATAAATAGTTTGGACAAGAAGAAAATAGAAGCTTTCGAAATGTGGTGCTACAGAAGAATGCTGAAGATTAGATGGGTAGATCACATAACTAATGAGAAAGTATTGAATAGGATTGGGGAGAAGAGAAGTTTGTGGCACAACTTGACCAGAAGAAGGGATCGGTTGGTAGGACATGTTCTGAGGCATCAAGGGATCACCAATTTAGTATTGGAGGGCAGCGTGGAGGGTAAAAATTGTAGGGGGAGACCAAGAGATGAATACACTAAGCAGATTCAGAAGGATGTAGGTTGCAGTAGGTACTGGGAGATGAAAAAGCTTGCACAGGATAGAGTAGCATGGAGAGCTGCATCAAACCAGTCTCAGGACTGAAGACCACAACAACAACAACAATTTCAAAGTGTTTCTCTACACATGTCCAACTAAGATCTAGTTCTCTACACTCTATTTCACTTGAAACATAGATAACAGTACCACCATTACGGTACTGAGATCTGCAAAAACTGTTTCCATATTTATAACCTTCTGGTACATAGTATTGTATTTGTTCTGGTTTAAGCCAATGTTCTGATAGACATAAGAAAGAATACTTATTCTGTGGCAATGACTCATCCAGAATTTCAACTTTATTTTCAAGACCCTGAATGTTTAAAAATAGGATGTTGTTGTGACTTATCTGTGAGTTAGCAGGCTGGTTTTTCACATTTTTATTTTCTTCTTGGCTTGAAACCATAAAAAATTATCACTGAATGACACAGACGTATTTTTCCTTTGGCTCCTCCTTAAGCATTGCTGTGTTGCTGCTCCAGTCGTTGTTGGTTCTGTTACTGCTGCTGCTTCTGCTGATAATGATGGTGCTGCTGCTGTTTCACTTATTTCTGGTGTTTGTTGTTCCATAACTGCTATGCCTTTCTGTGAATTATTAACATTTGGAGTGTTCACTTGCATTAATAAAATTTCACGTTTGTCTTGGAGAGGTGTAGCTTTACTGATAGCAGATTTCACATTGGATTCTACAGGATACACACACTTCCTGTCCATGAGAGGTATGACTTTTCTATCATCACACTGCACATTTGAGATTTTATTTACAAGTTCTAAAATTTTGGTTACTATTACGTTTTTTCCTAGTACATTTAGATGGGAACCATGTGTTGTGTGAAATCTTTTCCCTAAATTGCTGATGTTCACAAATGTTACATTTTCAAACCGCTTGCAAATATTTTGCATCTCTTTATTTGCTGTTTCAATTTCTTTATTTACACAGGACCATTCTATCAAGTCGTAACGGTGTGGCACTGAAAAAACAATAACATTTGTTCCTCTCAGCTCATACAGTTTTCTTTTTAGCGAGATTAAGAGATCGTTTTTTTCGTTCCTAGCTATATCATTTGATCCCGCCAGGAAGATGGAAAAGTCCTTTTTGTTCAATGAGGAAATTTTTTCTTGACTCATTGACGTAGCAGCACTGAATTTTGCTCCTGGTTTTATTGTACAGTTAAAACTAAAATTCTGACTACTTGTACGCCGAAATTCAGCGGCTGTATTTCGTCCTTGGCTGTCGGCATGCAGTTCAATTTTACCGGTACTTGCTGTTCCGAGATTGCCTGTTTCCTGCCTATCTTTGCGATAAGCGAAGTCTTGTTTGGCACTATTTATTATGTCTTTTTTGCTAACACATGTCGATATTGTCTCAGTAGAGCAGCTTAGCGGTGGAAGATTTTTCGTGAGCACTTTCGCGTATGATCTTTTACTTAACTGTTTTACCTTATTCACAAAGTCGTTTGGTTTTCCACATGGTACACTCGCACTGTTAACTTCGCTTTCACAATCCGTAGTCGAAAGAGCTTGAAAGTAATTTTCGTTCACTATATTTATGTTTCTTTCGCCGTTTTCTGTATCTTGTATTATCTGTTTGCGTCTTTTGTACTTCACTTCCGTCCAGTTCTCCGACATATTCGTACCTTCATGGCGCGAGTTTTTCATGTTCCGTTCACTTTTTTCTTCTTTAAGTTTCTTGATATCCATCTTCAAGGAACTGATAATAAATTGTAAACTAGACACCCGTTCGCTGAGCTTTGTAATTTCATCCTTACAACTGTCACAATTTTTCTTTTTCACGGCAAAATTCACACTTTTTCTCGGACACGCACAACGAATTTTTACACTAGCCGCCAAATGGTGGCAGCATGTTTATTGCAGTAAAAAATTCAATAAACTCTCACAAGGTTATCATGGATTATAAATGTGAATTAATCTGGGTGAAATTGAGTATCAAAGAACGGTCAAAAATGGTGATCAGATACTTTTATAGACCACTTGGGTCAGGATCTATAGTTGTAGAGCGTTTCAGACAGAAATTGCAGAATGTCATTAGTAACTTTCCTGATCATGCCGTTGTAATAGGAGGTGACTTGAACTTGCCAGTTATAGACTGGGAGTGTTATGCCATCAAAACTAGTGCCAGAGACAGGGAATTGTGTGGCATTGTTCTGGATGTCTTGTCCGAAAATTTCCTGGAGCAGATAGAGAACCAACTCTTGAGGGTAAAGTCGTAGACCTCCTGGTAACAAACAGACCTGAACTTATCGAATCAGTTAATGTAGAGGTATCAGTGATCATAAAGCTGTGACAGCATCTATGACAATGGGTCCTACAAGGAACGTTAAGAAAGGTAGGAAGATTTATTTGCTCAGCAAGGGTGACAGGATACAAATTTCAGAATATCTCAGCAGTCAGCATCAAATAATGGCGATGAAGAAGAAGATGCAGAGAATAAATGGAAAAAATTCAAAGGCATGCCCTAGACAAATATGTTCCAAGTAAGGTTTTAAGGGATCAGGAAGATCCACCATGGGTTTAATAGCCATGTTAGAAAATCATTACATAAACAAAGAGCACTTCATCTAACATTCAAGAGAAGTAAAAACCTAGCAACCAAACAAAAGCTGAACGAAGCAAAAATGAGCGTAAGGAGAGCAATGAGAGAAGCGTTCAATGATTTAGAAAGTAAGATGTTATCAACTGACCTGAGTAAAAACCCTAACAGATTTTGGTTGTATGTAAAATCAGTAAGTGGGTCAAAACCATCTATTCATTCTCTCAGCGACCACACTGGCACCAAAATGGAAGATAACAGAGAGAAGGCCAAAATACTGAATTCGGTCTTCTAAAGTTGTTTCACCGTGGAAGATCATGTAACACTGTCCCTCATTTCAATCATCATACAAACATCGAAATGGCAGATATTGTGATAACTGATTGTGGAATTGGAAAGCAGCTACAATTGTTTAGTAGCGGAAAGGCTTCAGGCCCAGATGAGATACCTATAAGATTGTATAAAGATTATGTGAAAGAACTTGCTCCCTTTTTTTGCAGTAATTTATTGTAGATAAAGGTACCTAATGACTGGAAAAAAGTGCAGGTCATTATCGTTTTTAAGAAAAGCCGGAAGACAGATCCACACACCTATAGGCCTATATCGCTAACATCTTTCTGTTGTAGAATTATGGAACATGTTTTATACTCAAGAATTATGACGTTCTTGGAAAATGATAATCTCCTCTATAAAAATCAACATGGATTCCACAAACACTGATCCTACAAAACTTAGCTTGCTCTGTTCCTCCATGAGATCCACAGCCCAGGGGACAATGGTGCTCAGATTGATGCCATGTTCCTGTATTTCAATAAGGCATTTGACACTGTCCCACACTGCCATTTAATGAAAAAAATATAAGCTTATTGAGTATCGGAGCAGACCTGCGATTGGATTCAAGACTTTCTTGCAGATAGAACTCAACACGTCGCTCTTAATGGAACTAAATTGACAGATGAAAAGATAATATCTGGGGTACCACAGGGAAGTATGATAGGACCATTGCTGTTTACAATAAATATAAATGATATAGTAGAAAGTGTCAGGTGCTCTTAAAGGCTATTCGCAGATGATGCAGTTGTCTGTACCAAAGTAGCAATGGCAGAAGATAGTAAGAATTTCCAGAACGACCTGCAGAGAATTGATGAATGGTGCAGACTCTCGCAGTAGACGCTGAACATTTATTTATTTATTTTCTGTCCATATAACAAAAAGTTTTTGGACATTGTCAGGAAAATTTAGATTACATTACACATATACACTAAAATATTTACATTCTTTCATAACAACATATGGATCATACACATGTCTGTACACATTATTTTTCAAAAGGGCACTACAAGTAGATTCCTCTATAGTGTAACACAATTTAGCTTATATTTATAATAGTACAGTACACATAATACAGTGTATAATTACATTCTTTCATACCACGGACAGACCGGAGACATTGTCTATATACACTGTTTTCCAAGATGGCACTACAACTTAAAGTCCTCTATAGAGTAACAACACTTCTCTATCAATAATTGCTTCAGTCTACTCTTTAGCATATTTAGATTTACTTTCTTGAGTTCACAGGGTAGTGCATTCTGTGTGGGCTGTGGTCTGTTGCCTTTTTATTGGTCACAATTCTATGAAAATTTTCCCTTCCCCGTGTATCATAGTTGTGTACATTACTGTTTCTCATATTAAATTCAGGATTTTGTTTCACGAACATGACTGTCTGCAATATATACATGGAGTACACTGTAAGAATTTTATATTTTCTAAAGATGTCTCTACAAGGCTCTCTCTTCTTTACCTTGGCTATTATTCTTACTGCCTTTTTTTGTAATCTAAAAAGTCTATCTATATGAACTGCTGATGCACCACCCCATATCTCAATACCATACTGAAGCTGCGGATGAATTAACCCAAAATATATTTGCTTAAAGAATCATGGTCCAAGAAGGCCGAGACCCGTTTCAGTAGATACACATTTCTACTGATTTTCTTGCAAATATTATCTACATGGTCTTTCCATGACAAGTGTTCATCAACAACGATGCCCAAAAATTTATGTGAATTTGCATATGCCAGGCCCAATGGGGATGTAAATACAGTATCAGTTATGGCAGCATTATAACTGTGGATGAACTTCATTATTACCGTTTTGTCTTTATTTACAAAAAGCTTGTTTGCTGTAAAGTATGCAGACAGAGTATTGAAATTGATCTCGGTACTGTTAGCTGCAGACTGCATATCACTGCCACAGCTGATGAAGGATATGTCATCAGCATAGCTTACAACCATGCAATTTTGGGGTTCAAATAAGTTATTTACATATACAAGGAACAGAAAAGGCCCTAGTATGCTTTCTTGAGGCACATCACATTGAAGTGTCTTGAAGTTTGATTTGTTTGTTAGGAGCTGTTCATTATTTTGATAAGTTAGCTTTACACACTGTTTCCTGTCTTTCAAATAGGAGGTAAGTAGTTTCAAGGCTAGTCCTCTCAACCCGTACTCTTCTAGCTTACACAGAAGAATGGTATGATTCACAGTATCAAAGGCTTTACTCATATCTAGGAAAGTGCCTATTACCTTGTCACTTTTGTCTAGCTTATTTAATATTTCATGAATAAAAGATGCTACTGCTGTTGTAGTAGATCGCTCTTTTCTAAATCCATGTTGTAGGTTGTTTAACAGATTGTGTTTGGTGAAATATGATTCAACTTGATTTAGTATTACTCTCTCTAACAATTTGCCTAGTTCTGAGGTTAATGATATTGGCCTGTAGTTTTTAGTGTCAGTTTTTAATCCCTTTTTATGCACTGGTATAATTTCAGTAATTTTCAAAAGGTCAGGGAATACTCCATTTCTGAGGGAGGTATTTATCAAGTGAGTCAGGGGTTTCACTAATTCATCCCTGCTTTCCTTTAGCAGTTTAGGTGAAATGTCATCCCAGCCACAAGTGCTGATATGATTGCTAGGACGTCCCTCTCAGTAATGCCATGGATATAAAAGGACTGGTTAGATTTTTCCAAGACTAGTAACTTCAAGCGAGAGCTGAATAAGGAAATCAGTGGCTTACAGTCAGTAATGAACAGGAACTCCATACAACAATACATTAAACTTTTGAATGCAAAAAGTGATAGTTTGTGCATCTTTTTCCAACTGCAAGTAATTTTGTTGTGCAGCAGAAAGTGTCTTTGGTGAATAAGTGATGGATTACTTGGTGCTATCTGGATTCTGATGTGACAGAAACGCAGCAATGCCATACTGGCATGTATTGATGGGTAGGGTTAATGATTTACCTGGCAAAGGAAGTGCAACAGGGATCATAGCACAAACACTGCTCGAGGGACTGAAAAGCCTGTTGACAATTTGCAGACCACATGAATTTGATGCCCTTTTGGTGAAACCGATGAAGAGGGTGGCAAACATGCATAATAAGAAATTTTGCTCAAGAACAATCAGAACTGCTTCAAGTTTTTGGGTAACAGCAAGATGATGATGCCTTTTAGTTGCTTATCTGTAGGGATAAGACCACATTTGCTAAGCACAAGGCCCAAAAAGTGCACCTTTGGGGAATAGAAAAATACATTTCTCCAGTTTGCAATGGATGCTTTTCTCCAGAAGGCATTGAACGACTGCTTGCAGATTTCATAAATGCTCCTCTCACGTGGAGCTGTGACCCAGAAGTCATCAGTGTAGGTTGTATGCAACAGGGAAAGTACTGAATCAGCATCTCCAAGTATCACTGATAAACTCCTGGTGTAGACAAAACTCCAAAGGCAGGTGATGCAAATCAATGCATAAAAAACACCGACTCCCTGAAAACTTTGCCAACAACTCCTCCAGCCACAGAACTGGATAGGAGTCTGTGCCACAAAGGCACAAGGCACCATTTGGCTTCTGAATCACCACCAAGGGGAGGTCCACTGACTTGACAAAATAGGATAAACGACACCAGGGTCCTGCCAACACTCCAAATTGCCTTGCATGGTGAAAGGAATGGAGCAGGAGTGACAAAATTTAGGTATTGTTGATGGCTTAAGGGAGATATGTGCCTTGAAATTTTCTTTCCACAGTTGGCCATAAAACTGCATGGAGACTCAAAATCTTGAAAGGGACAAAGTAAGACACTAAATGTACTTTCTGAACCGTTCGGAAGCCAAAAACTTGGCAGGCATCCAACCCAAAAATATTTTGCGTCAATGGTGAATTAACGAACAATAACATTAGATGCTGTTCTACATTCTTATAATGTATTCTACATTTTTATAATGTTCTGAAACAGAGAATTGCCCTCTCAGAGAAATATACTGTTTACTTTAAGATATAGTGGCTGTCACAATGGAGGAAGTTAATTAGGCTGACTATCACTTTATGTCTACCTGAAACTCAATTGGTTGCGCATCCACTAACCATTGTTTGCAGAATACACTGGGGTGATGCTGGTGTTGTTTCAAAGACAGCCTCGAAGTCCAAGGAAAACACTGGGGCTTCCAACAACTGTTCTGTAACTTTCCAACAATCAAAAATTGTTGCCAAATGGCCAGCTTTGCAGCATAGCACACACAGGGCATCTACATATGGGCAGGCCTGTTGAAGTTGCACTAAACGACAATCGGGGCAGGACTGCCAGCTTGCCCATTGATCAAAAACAGGCAGGGAAGGGGAGAAATCCTGAGAGTCATAAAAATGATGCTGGGGAGCACAACGCTTTGATTGACTCACACCTGACAAGCCCACAGGCAGTATTGTGACATCACTGCATTTCCTTTGTCACTGCCATAAGTTCATGTGATTCCAAGAACTTAGCATCATCATCTAAAGATGGATTGGACAAAGGCAGTGCCCTACTTTGAACCTCATGATCAGGTGTTAACCGGACTATCACATCCATAACTAGAGACTCTGCATAGGAGGTAGCACACTAGGGACACTCAGATTGACACTTGCACAAGAGAACTTGGAAGTTAGTCATCCACACTGCTTGTGACCAGCTGGGACATTTGTGGTACTAGTTAGACAGTAACCACACCACCACCACATGACTTAAATGACCAAAATACTGTGTGAGCAGCTAATAAAGTTTCTCAAGTTGAGTTTCTCAGACTCAGTAGAGGACTCCAAATACTGCAAAACTTCATACAATCTGTGAGAATTTAGAATCTGTGTCTTGCTTGTGCAAATATCTATTGCATTGCTATGTACACTATTTTTCTTTATTTCATGGACTGTAGTGTACAAGAGTTCAAAAAACTGTTTTTAACTTGTTATTGTGTATAATAAATCTTATAGTCTTAATCAGAAACCACCAGCAAATTACTCTGCTGACATGCTTTTGGCTCATGCTGTATAATTCAGTATAATACTATAAAAAATACAAGATCACTGGCTAGCGGATATTAGCATAGCATGCAGCAAATTTGAACCATGTAATAGCTGGTACAATGGTTTCCCTAAATATCAATTCACTGGCTCCAATTGAGAAACTAATGGGAAAAGAAAACCACAGTACATGGCAGTTCACTGTGTGAACATGTCTGGAACATGGACAGTTTTGGGATTGCATCAGAATAATGGATGTAACTAAAGTTTGTACAGCAAGAACCAAAATTATACCCTTCATCCATCCATTGATATATGTTCAGTGCAAGATATGTCTACACCTAAAGAAGCACTGGACAAGCTAATGCAAGTCTACAAAGATTCTGGCATCTTTCAAGGAATAGTTTTACCAAAGACACTGCTGACAACCAGACTAGAAAATTGTTCATCAATTGAAGAATATGTGTCAGAGATAATTTTTCCTTGACAAAAATAAAATAACTTGAGCTTTGAAATTAAAAAAGAATGGATTGGGTGTATCCTACATTCAGAATCACCTGATAAATGTAAACCTATTAGTATGAGTTCAGAAAATTCAAACTTGCTAATCACAGGAGACTCCATAAAAAATAAATTACTGCAAGATGCCTCTAATAAACCATTGACAAGAGGCACTGCTCTGTGAGTGAACAAGAAAAAGAATGATGTTGTTACTTCCAAAAAGAGACCCAAGTGTTATAAAAAGTATGGGAATCTGGCAAAAGTTTGCCACAGCAAAATCAAAAATGATGGAAAAACTTTGGCTAAGACAGTGAGCTACCAGATGTTCTTTTCAAGTTCAGGTGCAGGTAAAGACACACAGACAGAATGGCATGTAGATTCAGGCTCATCAGCACTCATGTCTAAATATCCATCTGATGAAAATAATGTTAAAACAGTGATAGGATTGCAATTTGTAATAGCAATTAATGACAGCTTACCTGTAAAAGGCATAGGATCTTCATTTGTAGATGTTCTCAAGGGCAACAAGAAAGGCACAATTGAAGTGGAGGATATTCTCTATGTGCCTCAACTAACCACAAATCTACGATCTGTTAGCAAAATAATAGAAAAAGGTCATTTGACTTCATTTAACACACTAGGCTGTCAAATTTTCAACACAACCAAAAATGTGGTTACCAATGTGTCATTAGCAAATGGTATGTACAGACTCCACCAACCATATGATTGAATTTTTGAAGCAAAATTAGTATTACGGTCAAATAGTGCAGACTTGTAGCATAAAAAACTCAGTCATCTGTATTCTGGAGCTATACAGGCACTTCGCAGAGGCCTCGCTAGTGGAACTTTATTTGAGGAAGCAGTTAATGCACCATGTGCAGTTTGCTTAGAGAGCAAACAAACAAGAATTCCTTTTTCAAGATCTGATTCAAAATCCATGGAAATTCTCAAGCTAGTTCACTAAGGTTTGTGTGGACTAATACAAACTAGGTCAACTGAAGGAGGACCAAATACTTCCTTACTGTAATGGATGACTATTCCAGGAAAGTACGTATACATACTCTCAGTAATAAAAACTGAGTACAACAGCTGATTTGAGAATTTAAAAATTTAGTTGAAAGGAAAACTGGAAAAAAAGATCTGGACTCTGCATACAGATAATGGTGTACAATATGTGAATGATAATTTGATTAACTTTTACAGAGAAGAAAGGTCCCAACATCAGATTATGGCATCATATACACTAGCACAAAACATGGTAGCTGAGTGTTATGACTGTAAAATTGTAAGAAAAGCAAGATGCTTGCTCTTTGGAGCAAATTTGCCAAATAAATTCTGGTCAGAAGCAGTCTTAATTAACATATCTCCAACTAAGGCAGTAAAAAGTACGACTCAAGAAGAAACTTGGACAGACGAGGAGCCATATCTTCGACACCTCAAAATATTTTGAAGGAAGACCTATGTTCTCATTCCGAGAGCCAAGCAACTAAAATGGGACAAAAACGTATTGAATATATCTTAATATAATACTGTGAAGGATCAAAACCATACAGAATTTTTGAACCTATTTGCCAGAGGATCATAGAAGCCAGGGACGTTATTTCTGATGAAAGTTCTTCTAAACAATACAAAGAAGAAACCGAGTTACAGGAACCAAGTTGACTGTTTCTTCCACTGACAGAAAAGAAGCAAAATGAAGTAACAAATGAATTAGAAGAAATGAACCTGAACCTGAGACTATCACATCAAATAGTATTTCAACGAATACTATCTGCAGTGAGAAATCAAGTCCAGACAATGCAAATAATTGAGCAACCGCAGCAACTTGAGTCAATAAGAAAGTCATCCAGAATTCCAAAGTCAAAGAGTTGCATGACTTCATAACTTTTCACTCTAAACAGTCAACAGACACTGATCCTTTGTTGTCACTGCAAGAATAATGATGTCAGACAGTGCTGAAAAAGTTTGCTGAAAGCACTGCAAGAAGAGTTAAAGTCTTATGAAGAGAACCACACACGAGAGTCTGCTGTTTTTACCTTCAGATAAGAAACCAATACATATATATGAAATGTGTGTTTACAACAAAGGAAGATCTGAAAGGCCACATGGGCACTATAGAGCACAACTAGTAATAAAAGGTTGTGCTCAGAAGCAAGGACTGGATTATTATACAACATACGCACCAGTTATAAGATATAACTCATTAAGATATTTATTTGAGATGGCTGCTCAACATGCAATGATCATGTAGTAATGTCATGGTTTTCTTACAAGGTGACTTAATGAAGAGATTAATGTGAAAGTTTCAGGAGTAGACCCGGTCACAAAGACAGTGAAAAATATTGGTATTAAAACACTAAAAAAGGCAGTATATGCATTAAAATAAGATGAATGCTGTTTCAACTTGAGATTAGACAGTCCACTGTTGAATCTAAACTTCAAAAGATCGACAGCTGATCCATCTGTTTATTACAAAAATTAAAGGTTAGATATTTTAATAGTCATTGTTTATGTGGATGATATGCTGATTTTCAGTAACAGTTCACAAGAGAAAGAAGTTTTCAAAAACTTTTTAGGTACATGAATTACTAGGAACTGCAAAGAAGGTTATTTAAGGATAGACCAGATACACTATGTGGAGCAAATTCGGAACAGATTTAATATGAAAGAGAGTAACCCTATATCTAAGCCACATGACAATAACCAAGTGCACATTCATGATATAAGTCCAAAAACAGAACAAGCAAGAAGCTATGAAGAACATACCCTATCATGAAGCAATAGGAAGTTTAATGTATGCTCAGTTAGGAACAAGGCCATATATAGCTTATTCACAGGAATTGTCAACCATTTTTGTAAAAATCCATGTGTGCCACACTGGAAAGCAGTTAAAAGGATCGTTAGATATCTAAAAGGTACCAAGAATTTGAAACTATTGTTTTCTAAAGCAGAAGAATGTGACATAAGAGTTTGCTGTGTTGAAGACTGTGCTGTAGATTCTGAAGACAGGAAGTCAACAACTATTTATCTTTTTAAATATCAAGGAGCAGTAATATCCTAGCAGAGTAACAAACAGCTAATCATAGCCTTTTTATTTATTTATTTAGCCATCCGTGGACATTTTAAAATTTATGGATGTTGTCAGTTGCATACAGTCATATATTTATACAGTTTCTTGTTACATGTAGTTAAACATTGTGACATATAAGTTATTTTCAATCATTTTTTTCTCCTTATCAACATACTGTGAAACAAAAGCTATTTACAATCATTTTCTACTAAGGAATTCACTTATAGTGTAAAAGCAGTGTTCCTGCAAAAACAATTTAAGATTTTTCCTAAAGCGGTACATGTTATCTGCTTCTTTTATTTTCTGTCGCAATTTATTATGCAGTTTTACACCTTCATACAACAAGCTATTTTGAGTCTTACGTTTATTCTTCCTGTCTAGGTGAAGACAGTGACTTGTTCTTGTACTATAGTTATGAAAACTGCTATTTGTGTTATAATTTTCTATATTTTTCTTGATGTACACCATGGTTTGGAATATAAATTCACAAGGAACAGTTAGAATTTCTAACATTTTGAAAAGTTCTCTGCAGTGGGCACACTTACTGCTTTTTGTTATAATTCTTACTGCTCTCTTTTGCATTTTAAATACTGTTTGTAAATTCTGAGCACTGTTTCCCCAGAAAATAATACCATAACTGATTACTGAATGAACATAACTAAACTATACAGATCTCAAACATTCACTACTGCATGTGGATACAAGGACTCTAAGTGCATAACATTTTGTGGATATCTTTTTCAAGAGTTTCATAGCCACTTCATTTGGCTGTCAGTGAGCAACCCTAAGATATATGTTGTATGTACATCATCTATGGAGATGTTATCTAGTTTTAAATTTAAGGGACTCTGTTTTCTGTTCATTCTAAAGCATATTGTATTTGTTTTCTTTACATTGAGAGTTACTATGTTTTCCTGAGACCATTTGTGAACATCCCGCAGCACTTCAGTAGAATTTTCCAACATTTATGCTGGTGTCTTACTGGTGATTACTATGTTGCTGTCATCTGCAAAAAATATCTTCTCTCCATGGCTGAAATGTTGCGGGAAATCATTTATATACACCAGAAATAATACAGGGCCTAGTACACTTCCTTGAGGGACACCAATATTGATATATTGTGGATCAGATATATGTTTCTCAATGTACTTTGATCCACTGGAGACATGTGTGATCTCTACTGACTGTACTCTGTTTTCTAGATATGAACGAAACCATTTGAGCCGGCCGAAGTGGCCGTGCAGTTAAAGGCGCTGCAGTCTGGAACCACAAGACTGCTACGGTTGCAGGTTCGAATCCTGCCTCGGGCATGGGTGTTTGTGATGTCCTTAGGTTAGTTAGGTTTAACTAGTTCTAAGTTCTAGGGGACTAATGACCTCAGCAGTTGAGTCCCATAGTGCTCAGAGCCATTTGAACCATTTGAAACCATTTGAGAACCACTCCCCTACTCCCAGTGCCTCTAATTTATGCGACAGCTTCTGGTGGTCAACTGTATCAAATGCCTTAGACAGGTCTAGGAAAGGCCAGTCACATAGCTGATCTCACCTAGTGCTTCTAAAACTGTTTTTGTAAATTGTGCTATTGCAGATTCTGTACCTCTACCAGGCCTGAAACCATGCTGGTCATTGCAGAGGAGGTTAAATTTACTTAGATAGCTCATAAGCCTGTTTTTCAATTGTTTCTATTACTTTGTAAAAGCATGACAATAGGGCTATTGGTCTGTAGTTCTTAACATTTTCTACAACACCTTTCTTGTGAACTGGTAAAGCCAGCCGGAGTGGCCATGCGGTTCTAGGTGCTACAGTGTGGAACCGAGCGACCGCTACGGTCACAAGTTCGAATCCTGCCTCGGGCATGGATGTGTGCGGTGTCCTTAGGTTAGTTAGTTAGGTTTAATTAGTTCTAAGTTCTAGGCGACTGATGACCTCAGAAGTCAAGTCGCATAGTCCTCAGAGCCATTTGAACCATTTGAAATGGTAAAATTTTGGCATGCTTCAGATAGTCAGGGAAGCAACCAGTTTTGAAGGATTCATTTATGATTTCTGTTAGTGGAGCTTTTATACCGTTTATGCATTTTTTCAGCACACACATTGGAATTTCATCTAAACCTGCAGAGTTTTTGTTCTTTAATTGCCTTACAACATTGCATACTTCCTCCTCAGTAGTTGGAAGCAATACCATTGAGTTTGCTGTATGCTTCTGTATTGGTTGATTAGCACCTTTAGGAAAAATTTTGTGTAAGTTCATTGCAATGCTGCTAAAGTAGGTATTCACATAATTTGCTAATTCTTTCAGGTTACTTTTTAAGTTTTCCTTGTTCCTGATTTGTGTGCTTGTACCTCTCTGCTTCACAGTTCCTGTTTCTTGTTTCACTACAGCCCATGTAGCTTTACTTTTATTATTGGCTAAATTTATGAACCTATTGTTGGCTGATTTTTTTGCAGTGTTGATTACTTTCCTGTAGATCCTTTTGTAGTTTTTGTAGTAGTGAAAAAAAAACTGGATCACTATTGTCCTTTTTAATGGAGTTTAGGTATTTACAAGTTTGAGCACTTTTTCTAATTCCTTTAGTAATCCATTTATTGTATCCACAACTGAGGCAGAATATATGGTCCCAAACTCAGGCTCTATGGCTTCAAAGGTTAGACAGTGAAATACCATCACACCCCAAGAAGGATCTATAATTTAGAACCTGTGCAGCCGGCCTGTGTGGCCATGCGGTTCTAGGCGCTTCAGTCTGGAACCGCGTGACCGCTATGGTCGCAGGTTCGAATCCTGCCTCGGGCATGGATGTGTGTGATGTCCTTAGGTTAGTTAGGTTTAAGTAGTTCTAAGTTCTAGGGGACTGATGACCTCAGAAGTTAAGTCCCATAGTGCTCAGAGCCATTTGAACCATTTTTTTTAGAACCTGTGCCTTGCTTGTGTAAATATCTTCCACATTGCTGTGGATGCTCTTTTTCTTTATTCTGTGGACTTTATTGTACAAGAGTTCATGTAATTGTGTTTAACTTGTTAATGTGTATAATAAATCTTATGGTCCCAATCACATACTGCCAGCAAATTACCATACTAACACAATCCTACACTGCTGGACAATAACAAGACAGCCTTCTCAAATGTATCAATGATTCGCCTCACCCAGTAACACAGCAAAAACTAGTGCAGGTAACTCTCGCATCTTTCCATAGAGTTGTTGAAGTCAGTGTCAGGGGGCAGTGGCAGAGAAGGCTGCTCTGTAGGTTCCTGACACATGTGTATGGAGCAGTTCTGCATTCCATTGGAGCAGTTCCTGCATTTGCTCTTGCTGCAACCTTTGTCGCTGCTCCTCGAAGTGCAACTGTTACTGTTAGCACTGTTAAAATACCGGGCCCATGTGTGACGTTCGCCTGCTTGATTTCCTTATTGATAGTCCTCAATGCCGATTTACTGCATTGTTATACTGGCTAGAAAATGGGGGGTGGAAGTTCAACACTGGCTACTGTAAATGATGTAGCCGACAGTTGCACAGTTGTGTTTCGCACTTCTTTACTTTTACTGTTCACAACCCCCCTCCCCCCCCCCTCAATATTACATAGTTATATGGCCAGTTCACTATTGGTAAATGTTAAGCCTCATTAATAGGTTGCAGGCAAGCATCAGAATACTGCTACAGTAGTTTGCTGTTGAATATCTATGAGCAGTAAATACTGTCCGCCCCGGTAGCTGACTGGTCAGCACAACAGAATGTCAATCCTAAGGGCCCAGGTTCGATTCCTGGCTGGGTCAGAGATTTTCTCCACTCAGGGACTGGGTGTTGTGTTGTCCTAATCATCATCATTTCATCCACATCGAAGTGCAAGTCGCCAAAGTGGCGTCAAATTGAAAGACTTGCACCTGATGAACAGTCTACCCGACAGGAGGCCCTAGTCACACGACATTTATTTAGCAGTAAATACCTAACCACACACTTCACAGTTCTTGCAGAATAATAAGGTACATGAGACACTATTTCTCAAATAAATTGAACAGACCCTGTCTTTGTTTTAACACATGGCCTATTTGTGTTACATTAATTGCACTCTTAAGTTGATGCATTGTTGTTACTTGAAATGGTACATAATTTCCCTCTAAAATTGGCCGTGGACTGTCTTAGGACCAAAAATCTATCCTTTATATATCCCCACAATAATAGGCACTGAAACTATACATTGTTCGGTGTTCTCATTCAATTAACTGAATACATTGAAAAATTCCTTCTTTTTAACAGTTTCTTCTACTACAAAGGTTAGGCCAAATTATTTGTTTAGATAATGAAATTAACAGATATAGTTATGCAAACAATACTTTTGACAAATCTGGTAATTATTTTGGAATTAAATAAGGGCTGACTTTGCTAATATGTTTTCAAATGGAGCCAAGTAAATACTTCAAGAATCCTAGTAGTTCTTCTTCCAAATGTTTATAATTGCTATAGAATTTATATTTGTTCATAAGTTAACAATAGAATCTAAGTCTCAAAACAATTACTGATTTTGCCCTATAATAAAAGATATTAACTAGGAGTAGTCAAAATAAATTAGGAAATTAATTACATGCACAAAACTACACACAAGATTAGACCTGATGCTATATTTCTTAAGACTGAGGGCCAGTCTTTCTCTCTCATGAAAATGCAGATTGCATTCATCTATGTTATTGGTAATTAGGCAAAAATGAAAATAAAATGAATTTAATGAGGCAGATAGGAAAACAAGAGAGGAAGTAAAGAGATCCCAGCTTGCTTCATCACACATGGTGGCCACAATGTAGTACTACGAGAGAAAGAAGATAGTTACATGCATAAGAATGTTGCTGCCACTTTTGTATCTGCACAGGGTGTGAAAACACAGTGGAAAATCACTCACTGTTAGCTGACAGTGGCTCGGCTGCAAAGCCAAGGAGCTAAACCCTGGAAGGGAGAATGAAACTGAATGTGCTCTTTGATCCATGTGGGAACAGAGGGTCCAAACACCACCCAGAGATGAGTAGAGACAAAAACACAAAACAATTCAATGCCCTCCATAACAGCATTCTGCACTATTCTACTACAGTACCCACACTGGTTCAACTGTATCCATCTTGATGGCTGCTGAAGGGGATGTTAAACTAGCAAAACTAAAACGTTATCACATGGGTTGAACCAATCAAAAAAATGGAAAACAGAGAGACACATTAAAAAATTATACTATGTATAACAAGGTACTGTACTGTTGATAGTGGAGTATTATCAAATATGGAATCCCATAAAGCTCAGCATTTGGTGCCTTCCTGTTCTCCATTTACATAAATGATTTATGAAAGACTTTGGAGGAATTTTCAGGAACTTTTATACCAGATGATACCATACCAATATACTGATGAACAGCCCTGTATCTCTGTACCAGACATAGCCAGGAAAATAAGGGAACAGGCTAGCAACTGGGCCACAGCATACTGCTTAACTATTTATATTGCACAATGCCAAACAAATAATAATCCACGTAAGTGCAACGAGGAGTCATATACCAAGAGTTCTTTACATACTTAATTATTTGTATAGGTGATTCATCCACCCAAAGAATGAGAATTTCAATGATTTATATTTGCTATCAATATTGATATTAGTTGATGTTGTTGTGGTCCTCAGGCCAGAAACTGGTTTGATGCAGCTCTCCATGCTACTCTATCCTGTGCCAGATTCTTCAACTCCAAGTACCTACTGCAACCTACATCCTTCTGAATCCACTTAGTGTATTCGCCTCTAAGATTTTTACTCTCCACACCGCCCTCCAGTACTAAATTGGTGAGCTCTTGATGCCTCAGAATATGTCCTACCATCCTATCCCATCTTCTAGCCACGTTGTACTACAAATTCCTCTTCTCCCCAATTCTATTCAGTACCTCCTCATTAGTTACATGATCTACCCATTTAATCTTCAGCATTCTTCTGTAGCACCACATTTTGAACACTTCTATTCTCTTCTTGTCTAAACTATTTATTGTCCATGTTTCACTTCCATACATGGCTACACTCCATACAAATACTTTCTGAAACGACTTCCTGACACTTAAATCTATATTCAGCATTAAGAAATTTCTCTTCTTCAGAAAGGCTTTCCTTGCCATTGCCGATCTGCATTTTATATCTTCTCTACTTTGACCATCATCACTTATTCTCCTCCCTAAATAGCAAACCTCATCTACTACTTCAAGTGTCTCATTTCCTAATCTAATTCCCTCAGCATCACCCGATTTAATTTGACTACATTCCATTAACCTCATTTTGCTTTTGTTGATGTTCATCTTATATCCTCCTTTCAAGACACTGTCCATTCCATTCAACTGCTCTTCCAAATCCTTTTCTGTCTCTGACAGAATTACATTGTCATTGACAAACCTCTAAGTTTTTATTTCTTCTCAATGGACTTTAATTCCTACTCCAAATTTTTCTTTTGTTTCCTTTACTGCTTGCTCAATATACAGATTGAATAACATCAGGGATGGGCTACAATGCTGTCTCACTCCCTTCCCAACCACTGCTTCCCTTTTATGCCCCTCGACTCTTATAACTGCCATCTGGTTCCTGTACAAATTGTAAATAGCCTTTCGCTCACTGTATTTGACCCCTGACACCTTCAAAATTGTCAAAAGTTTTCTCTAAGTCTACAAATGCTAGAAATGTAATTTGCCTTTTCTTAATCTATCTTCTAAGATAAATTGTCGGGTAAATATTGCCTTGCGTGTTCCAACATTTCTATGGAATCAAAACTGATCTTCCCCCATTGTCAGCTTCTAATAGTTTTTACATTCGTCTGTAAAGAATTTGTGTTAGTATTTTGCAACCATGACTTATTAAACTGATAGTTTGATAATTTTCACACCTGTAAACACTTGCTTTCTGTGGGACTGGAATTATTATATTCTTCTTGAAGTCTGAGGGTATTTCACCTGTTTCATACATCTTGCCCACCAGATGGTAGAGTTTTGTCACAGCTGGCTCTCTCAAGGCTATAAGTAATTCTAATGGAATGTTGTCTACTCCTGGAGCCTTGTTTTGACTTTGGTCTTTCAGTACTCTGTCAAACTCTTCACTCAGCATCATATCTCCCATTTCATCTTCAACTACGTCCTCTGCCATTTCCATAATATTGTCCTTAAGTACATCGCCTTTGTATAGACCCTCTGTATACTCTTTCCACTTCTCTGCTTTCCCTTCTTTGCGTAGAACTGGTTTTCCATCTGAGCTCTTGATATTCATACAAGTGGTTCTCTTTATCCCTAGTGGTATATGCCTCTACATCGTTACATTTATCCTCCGGCCATCCCTGCTTAGCCATTTTGCACTTCCTGTTGATCTCATTTTTGAGACGTTTGTATTCCTTTTTGTTCCACTTACTGCATTTTTATATTTTCTCCTTTAATCTGTTAAATTCAATATTTCTTCTGTTACCCAAGGATTACTACTAGCCCTCTCCTTTTTACCTACTTGATCCTCTGCTGCCTTCATTATTTGCTCTCAAAGCTAGCCACTCTTCATCTACTGTATTTCTTTCCCCCGTTCTTGTCAACCGTTCCCTAATGCTCCTTCTGAAACTCTCTACAACGTCTGGTTCTTTCAGTTTATCCAGGTCCCATCTTCTTAAATTCTCACCTTTTTGCAGTTTCTTCAGTTTTAATCTACAGGTCATAACCAATAGAGTTTGGTCAGAGTCCACATCAGCTCCTGGAAATGTCTTACAATTTAAAACCTGGTTCCTGTATCTCTGTCTTACCATTATATAATCTACCTGAAACCTTCCGGTGTCTCCAGGCCTCTTCCGCATTACAACCTTCTTTCATGATTCTTGAACCAAGTGTTAGCTATGATTATGTTATGCTCTGTGCAGAATTCTACCGGGTGGCTTCCTCTTTCATTCCTTACCCCCATTCCATATTCACCTACTACTTTCCCATCTCTTGCTTTTTCCTACTATTGAATTCCAGTCCCCCATGACTATTAAATTTTCGTCCTATTCACTATCTGAATAACTTCTTTTATCTCATCATACAGTTCATTAATCTCTTCATAATCTGCGGAGCTAGTTGGCATATAAACTTGGTCTGCTGTGGTAGGTGTGGACTTCATGTCTATCATGGCTACAATAATGCATTCACTATGCTGTCCATAGTAGCTTACCCACATTCCTATTTTTTTTATTGATTATTAAACCTACTCCTGCATTACCCCTACTTGATTTTGTATTTATAATCCTGTATTCACCTGACCAGAAGTCTTGTTCCTCCTGGCACCAAACTTCACTAATTCCCACTATATCTAATTTTAACCTATCCATTTCCCTTTTTAAATTTTCTAACCTACCTGCCCGATTAAGGGATCTGACATTCCATTCTCTGATCCATAGAACACCAGTTTTCTTTCTCCTATAATGACGTCCTCCTGAGTAGTCCCCGCCCGGAGATCTGAATGGGGGACTATTTTACCTACAGAGTATTTTACCCAAGAGGACGCCATCATCATTTAATCAAACAGTAAAGCTACATGCCCTCGGGAAAAATGACAGCTGTAGTTTCCCCTTGCTCTCAGCCATTTGCAGTACCAGCACAGCATGGCTGTTTTGGTTAATGTTACAAAGCCAGATCAGTCAATCATCCAGACTGTTGCCCCTGCAGCTACTGAAAATGTTGCTGCCCCTCTTCAGGAACCACACGTTTGTCTGGCCTCTCAACAGATACCCCTCTGTTGTGGTTGCACCTACGGTATGGCTATCTGTATTGCTGTGGCATGCAAGCCTCCCCACCAACGGCAAGGTCTATGGTTCATGGGCAGATTAATACTGGTAAGAAATCAAAATATGTGACATAAATGGGTATATCTTTTTACTGCATTGAGGTAGAAACAGACAATAACAAATGAGCTAGTTGGCATATAAAAATGTACTGCTGTGGTAGGTGTGGGCTTCGTGTCTATCTTGGCTACAATAATGCGTCCAGTATGCTGTTCATAGCAGCTTACCCGCATTCCTTTTTTTTTAATTATTATTTATTATTAAACCTATTTGTGCATTACCCCTATTTGCTATTGTATTTATAATCCTGTATTCACCTGACCAGAACTCTTGTTCCTGCTGTCACTGATCTTTACTAATTCCCATTATATCTAACTTTAACCTATCCATTTCCGTTTTTAAATTTTCTGACCTACCTGCCCAATTAAGTGATCTGACATTCCACACTCCGATCCGTAGAATGCCAGTTTTCTGTCTTCTGATAACGATGTCTTCGTGAATAGTCCCCGCCCAGAGATCCGAATGAGAGACTATTTTACCTCCAGAATATTTTACCCAAGAGGACGCCATCATCATTTAACCATACAGTAAAGCTGCATGCCCTCGGGAAAAATTACAGCTGTAGTTTCCCCTTGCTTTCAGCCATTTGCAATACCAGCACAGAAAGGCCATTTTGGTTAATGTTACAAGTCCAGATCAGTCAATCATCCAGACTGTTGCCCCATCAACTACTGAAAAAGCTGCTGGCCTCTCAACAGATGTGGTTGTGGTTGCATCTACAGTATGGCTATCTGTATCGCTGAGGCACACAAGCCTCTCCACCAACAGCAAGGTCCATGGTTCATAGGGGGACTGATACTGGTAAGGTATCAAAATATGTACCATAAATGGTTATATTCTTTACTGCATTGAGGTAGAAACAGACAATAATCAAAGACAAGGAAAAGTACTTTTTCCTGTGATAAAATAACATATTAACAATTTTCAAATTCTTTTCCTTTACTTATCATGTAAGACCTTGCATGTTGCCAACATTCCTGATTAAAGGTTAACAGGAGGTACCTTATAGGTTATGATGAGTGCATTTATGAATATCAAAATATGTGACATTAATGGCAGCATCTTTTGATTACATTGACTTAAACGCTTAACTGTTATACACCACCAAGGGACCATACCCCTTATTATGTGATTTAAATATCAGCTTGACATGCTAATCAGTTCCTGAGAAGGAAGGATCTTAACACATGGGCAGACAGACAGGTGGTGTAATAACAAATGACTGCCTTTTCATATCAGATAATTACAAATTAATAATTTTCAGATTTTTTTGTTTACCTGTATTGTTCGGCCCGCCCAGCCCAGTGACCCCACCCCCATCCCTCGGGAACGTCTCACACCAGACGAGCGTAACCCCAATGTTTGCGTGGTCGAGTAATGATGGTGTACGCGTACATGGAGAAAGTGTTTGCACAGAAATTGCCGACATAGTGTAACTGAGGTGGAATAAGGGGAACCAGCCCGCTTTCACCGAGGCAGGTGGAAAACCACCTTAAAAACCATCCATAGACTAGCCGACACACCAGACCTCGACACTAATCTGCCGAGCAGATTCGTGCTGGGGACCGGCATGCCTTCCCGCCCGGAAAGCAGTGTGTTACATCATACGGCTAAACAGGCAGGCTTTGTTTACCTGTACTGTGAAAACTTTTTCTTTCCAAATTTCATTATTCTAGCCCAACAAGAAGTATCCTGTAGGTTTTGTTGAGTGAGTCTGCAAGTATCTAAATATGTGACATCAGTGGACTTATTTTTTGATTGAAATGACTTAGAAATTTACATTTATTTTGCCACCATGGGACCATAGGTCTTAGCATGTACATGAATTTTGACTATATATGTCTACCCACTCCTGAGAAAAAGGGATCTTGACAGAGAGATGGACAGACAATCATATAACAAATGACAAAATTTTTCTTCATGAGAGATAATCATAAATTAGCTATTTTTGGATTTTTCCCTTTATCTGTGCTGTGACAGCTTCCTTATTACCAAAGTTTGTTATTCTAGGCCAGTAGAAAGTATGCTATAGCTTTTGATAAGTGGGTTTGCAAGTATCAAAACATGTGACATAAATGGCCATATCTTTTGGTTACAGTGGCTTAGAAGCTTCAGTTTTTTACTCTGCCCAGGGACTGTAGACCTCAGTGTGTGACATAAATTTCAATGTGATTCTTTTCCCCATTCGTGTGGAAAAAAAGTTTTTAACAATTGGGCAGAAAGACAGACAGACAACAAAGTGACCTTATAAGGGTTTCGTTTTTCCTGATTGTGGTATGGGACCATAAAAATGATTTATATAACTAGAGATCAGTAGACACATGCTCAAGGTGCGGAGTCATCTCCCATCTTCAATTAATTTTTTTTAAACGTAATCACCTTCTTAAATTTTTGTCACCTTTTTCAACCTTCTTTGCTCTTTATGGAAGAAAATAAGCTATTTACTTTTTTTCCAAGTTTCTGCATCCATGTTCATTCATTTAACTTTTTGGGATACTCTAATGATGAAGGTAGTTATAATAATCTAACACAAGGAGCTTCTGAAATATTGTTCCTTTTTTTATTTTTGTATTTTAGTGTTTTGCATATTTTGCACAGCTGTTAACGGTGTCAAATATTGCTCTATTACAACTATTTTTGTCCCAGATTTTTATTTTGCTGCAGTAGTGAAACTGCTGCTGTGGTACTTTGTTCAGTTTCAGAAATAAACCTTGAGATGGTAAAATGCAAATTCCGTAGTGAATGGTTAGAAAAGATATACAGATTGAAAAGTAAAGTCTCTGCATGGAGGAAAAAAGTTAGTGAAAGTGAACTACTCTGCAGTGTGTGTTCTTGCGCTATTAATTTTCAGACAGTTTTTAACAACTCACTCTCAACAAAACATAAGTGTAATTTAAAGTTAAATGTGGACCACATCAGTTACTGACAGAACTTGCATATCAGAAACAACCTTCTATTTTGGTTCATGTGCCTACAATATGGAAGTTAGGGACCAAGGATAGTGTCATCACTGCAGGATTGATTTGGACAATGAAACCAGGGATTTCCAATTACTCTGTGGATTTGTCAAATGATATTTGTAACATTTTTAAAACGATGTTCCCTGATAGTGTTTCTGAACCTTTTTCACATTTGTTGAATAAAATGAGACACCTAATAACTGGTGGACTGACACCATATTTCGGGGAACATGTTAGAAGAAGTACATTCATCTGATTGAAAATTAAGTTTTAATGAAACTACCAGTGTTAAAGATAAAACCATTACTTTTGGTCAGAGAGTAAGTGTTGCAATACAACACATTGTCTAAGAACTTTCTTTATCTTCAAAGCAGATGGTGAAACATTACATCAGAAATTATGCAAAGTGCTTTATGAAGCCAACTTGTCCCTAAAATAAGTGCCTGTGGGACCTATCATCAATAAACAAGTGTTTATGTTCTCAGCTAGTGATGTCCAGGAGACACTAGGTAGACAACTTATCAACATCAGAACTTGGCAACAATCATATGTGTATAATGCACATGTAAAAGCTTTGGAGTGTATAGGTGAAGAAGCATCCAAATTTTCTGGTCAATATTAAGTGCTGTTTTGGCAGTTGGCCTTTTCACTGGGAAGAATTTGAAGGAATTCAGTCTAAGTTTAACATTCCACATCACACGTTTCCAAGGATGCAACCACAAGGTGGCTTACATTATGACTTTCAAGCCACCAGGATTTTGGAACAGTGAGATGGTATACAATATTACTTTTGTAAGCATACACCTCTAATAAAGTTTTCTGCTACTGTTCAGTCCAAAGCCTATAATGTCATTTTGAATGCTTTAAAAAACTAGCAATGAAAGCAGAATTTCTATTCAAAATTTCATTGGCAGGACTATTCAATAAGTTCATACAACGTTTCTAAAGCCAAACAAGTTTGATACATAAGTTGAATTATGGAAAAGCATACTCCAAATCTTCTTGGTTCATATTTTGAAGGTTCCGCTTTGAGAAAATTTGAGAGTATTTCTGAAGTTCTTCATAATGAACTCTTTACATTGGATAATGTATGTCTTTTGAACAACTAATGTTAATAGGCAAGTAGCTGAAGAGCTTAGTAAACTAGAAGAATGTGATGAATTATGGTTTCTAAAGAATGCCCAAAAACATTACATCACAGTTTGTAAACGTGATGGAAAAGACATGGTTGTCAAGTGCTCCACTGAAAAGATTTCATCTTTTAGGCCCCAAAGAAAGAATAAAGAGTAGAAGCAACAGTGACATGTTAAAGGTTGCAAAAATGACACTGTTTGGCATCCAGCAAGACTACTTATTAGACAAGT
The DNA here is from genome assembly GCF_021461385.2 of Schistocerca piceifrons. Taxonomy (NCBI): domain Eukaryota; kingdom Metazoa; phylum Arthropoda; class Insecta; order Orthoptera; family Acrididae; genus Schistocerca; species Schistocerca piceifrons. Next base: position 716,657,392 of record NC_060140.1, on the reverse strand, counting down.
GGAAAGTTCTACAGTTTTAAAAATATAACTCAGCTTCACGTATCAAAAACATTGACAATTACTGGCAATAGCACATGTCAAAAAGAGACTTGAAATCCATAGAGTTAAAGTACCCAAACTCTTCAAAACATTTTGAGACCTGTCTCACTTTGTCCAACAGAAATGTGGACATAGCGAGAAAATATTTCATTTTGAGCCCACATTAGGGGAAGACAAGGCAGCGATGAATGAAAGATTTTTAAACAGTACTTTGAATGTGTTGCATGCTTTGGAACAAGACCCTCATTTTCACTATGTGCTCATTGACTCATGGCTCATTAGGTATGGACAGCAAGCACATACCAATTACACTGCTTATCAGGAAGAATGTGAGAGGAAAAAGAAAACTTGAAGTAGAAGAAAAGCAAAAAGCGGAAAAAAACCAAAGGCATCTTCAATAGGATATTAATATGATGAATAACTTGAAAAAATCAATTGAGTATGAGGCAACTGTGCTGGAAAAAAATATGCCAGTTGTCTAAGGAGGCACAAGAAGAACATCACTTTGAAGCTTCAGCTAAACTGAGAAAGCATTTGGCCGAAGGTATTATTGAGGGTGCATATATCATGAAAGTAGATAAAGAGTGAAAGGAAAGGAGGTGGAACTCATTAGGAGAAATCTTGCAAAAAGAAAATCTAGTATGATGACTTCATTTCTTGCTAAGATCCCTAAGAATCAGTAATCAAAAACCATTTCATTGATCGTTTTCCAGTACTGAAGGGAGAATGTCATTAGTTGTAAAAATGTGATGTAGATTTTCCTTGTGAATTATGATTACCGGTATCAAATTACTGATACTGAATTACACTACTGGCCATTAAAATTGCTACACCATGAAGATGATGTGCTACAGACGCGAAATTTAACCGACAGGAAGAAGATGCTGTGATATGCAAATGATTAGCTTTTCAGAGCATTCACACAAGGTTGGCGCTGGTGCCGACACCTACAATGTGCTGACATGAGGAAATTTTCCATCCGATTTCTCATATACAAACAGCAGTTGCTGGCGTTGCCTGGTGAAACGTCATTGTGATGCCTCGTGTAAGGAGGAGAAATGCGTACCACCACATTTCCGACTTCCATAAAGGTCAGATTGTAGCCCATCACGATTGCGGTTTATTGTATCGCGACGTTGCTGCTCGCATTGGTCGAGATCCAATGACTGTTAGCAGAATATGGAATTGGTGGGTTCAGGAGGGTAATACAGAACACCGTGCTGGATCCCAACAGCCTCATATCACTAGCAGTCGAGATGACAGGCATCTTATCTGCATGGCTATAACAGATCGTGCAGCCACATCTTGATCCCTGAGTCAACAGATGGGGACGTTTGCAAGACAACAACCATCTGCACGAACAGTTTGATGATGTTTGCAGCAGCATGGACTATCAACTCGGAGACCATGGCTGCGGTTACCCTTGACGCTGCATCACAGACAGGAGCGCCTGTGATGGTGTACTCAATGATGAACCTGGATGCACAAATGGTGAAACATCTTTTTTTTTTTTTTTTCTTTTTTCGGATGAATCCAGGTTCTGTTTACAGCATCATGATGGTCACATCCATGTTTGGCAACATCGCGGTGAACGCACATTGGAAGCATGTATTTGTCATCATCATCCTGGCGTATCACCCGGCGTGATGGTATGGGGTGCCATTCGTTACACGTCTCCGTCACCTCTTGTTCACATTGACGGCACTTTGAACAGTGGATGTTACATTTCAGATGTGTTACTACCCGTGGCTGTACCCTTCATTCAATCCCTGCGAAACCCACCATTTCAGCAGGATAATGTACGACCGCATGTTGCAGGTCCTGTACGGGCCTTTCTGGATACAGAAAATGGGCCTTTCTGGATACAGAAAATGTTCGACTGCTGCCCTGGCGAGCACATTCTCCAGATCTCTCACCAATTGAAAATGTCTGGTCGATGGTGGCCGAGCAACTGGTTCGTCACAATACGCTAGTCACTACTCTTGATGAACTGTGGTATCGTGTTGAAGCTGCATGGGCAGCTGTACCTGTACATGCCATCCAAGCTCTGTCTGACTCAATGCCCAGGCGTATCAAGGCCATTATTACGGCCAGAGGTGGTTGTTCTGGGTACTGATTTCTCAGGATCTACGCACCATTGCATGAAAATGAAATCACATGTCAGTTCTAGTATAATATATTTGTCCAATGAATACGTGCTTATCATCTACATTTCTTCTTGGTGTAGCAATTTTAATGGCCAGTAGCGTACCAATTTACCTTGTGACGGTTTGCTTGTGATAACTGCCCCAGTTTAATTACACCATCTAACCACATGTGACAGTTCAGTGACAATACTGAAAAGAAGAAAGATTGCTGAGAAGACAACAAGCATCCTGTCTGGGGATATTTTTAATGGATTAATGGATCTGAAAAATGTTACAGAATTAGTAGTCTACCTAACTTGTTGATGCTGTCAATGAAATGAACTGTGGATTCAGTTCTTGCTTGTGTCATACAGAGGCAGGATCATGGCACCACAATTAGACTTCTGTAAAACTGAATGACATTGAATCTAATTCAACTTCACAGAGACAGGTGCAACCACTGCTTATAATGATTCAGAATATATGAAGATTTGTGACATATTTATGTGTTTCTGACTTGTAGCTAGAACCATTGACGTGTTTGTTCCATTAATTGGGAATGACTGAAGAAGCTTAGGTGAGACTAATTATTTAAGCTGAATGGACAAAATCTTTACATGAAACTAGAGCTTCTTTTTTCTTGGATTTTATATAACTTCTGAGACTGGTGATTTTAAGCAGTTGTGGTAGTTACAATTTCCCTATGCTTTCTTTTGATTAGTCCAAGTCTGATAATTGTTTCAGGGCTTAACAGCTACTTAAAGGTAGTTAATTTTTGGTGGATTATATGAATGCCCCTAAAGTGTGGCATCTTCCTGAGTTGATAATGTGATCTCAGGTTCAGGTGGGTTGTTTGGCCACAGTAATAGCTGATACCAAGGATGGTGAGAGCCCCTAGCTAGGAGGTGTGCCACAACCTGCATGTATTAATAAATTTGTATGAAGGAAAAAAATGGCCACACACTATCCGCAATCATAATAGAGAAATTTATCATCATGTTAACTGTATTTTTTGGCAGGGAACAAATTAAGACAATTTGTTTGCACCATATTTGATTACTGAAATAATTTGTCACCTTCATACCATCTTTTTAAAATATTATATCACAATTTCATCACCTTTTTCAAATTTTTGTCACCATTCTCACCTCTTTCAAGTGCCATCATGGCTTCTCACCCTGCAAGCTAAGTAAAACCCCAAGTGTAAAATTTCTAGGCATCAAGATGGATAACAAATAGAGGTAGCTCCAGCATGTGGATATGTTAATCAAAAAGATGAGTTCAGCCTTCTTGCACTTATAAATCTCTCTTACTGTGTTTACCTGTGGATGAAATTGTTAGCACATATTGCGTGCTTTCACTCAATGCTGTCCCCTGGTATAGCTTTTAGGAGAAATCCATCTAAAGGCAGAAAAGCAGGCATTTTAGAGAATCTTTCATTGAGAATATCGTGTGAAGTTGATAATCGAATATCTTGCAGAATCCTTTTCTGTAATCTTGTAATTCTTAAGCTTATGTGTCAATACATTTACTACCCGACAGTATTCTGGTTAATGTAAGACTGAATGTAAGATGAACTGTGAAACTTACAACCATAATACTAGAAATAAAAATAATTTCCAAGTGGACTATGTCTAGTATTCAGAATGGAGGTTAATATTTTGGTGTACAAGTCCATAATAGATTTCTGGTAGACATCAGACAGTAGAAATCCCCAGATGTCCAAAAACATAGCAAAAGAGCGCCTTAATAGGCACTTCTTCTATAATTAATCAGAATATTTGGACTCAGAGATGTAAATTGCATTTAAATATTTTTTTAACTTTTATGTTACAAAAACAGCTATAGCTGTCTCTGAAACAAGTAAAGTTACTTAAATTCTTAGTATGAAGTAACAGAGGAAAGCAGTGTCTGAGTAGCGTAAGAGAATGAGGAGTGGCTGCTTTTCTGCTTATAAAAAGTAATCTTGAAATAATTTCCAGAATTATGAACATGAGTAAATTAAAATTAGTCTTAAATGGTTGTTAGAATACTTTACAGAAGTATCGTATAGTGGTTGCTTCTGCTAATTTATGTACAGTATGACTCACTTCACATCCTTGAATGATCTGCTCCATGATTGGTTAATGAGAGATGATGTGTGAATAAATGAATGAATAAATCCAATAAAGAAGCAATTATAGTTGGAGTCACGAACAATGGCTGTTGAGTTAGGCTTGTTCTTTGCATCTGCGTCATTCATTCTTCAACAGCCAATGAACATTCAGAAGCGTTTTGAGCACTCTGCTGTGAATACCATAGCTAATGCAAGCGTTAAACATGATTGCAGCAAATTGTTTAGTGAATTTCTGTTCCATTTGTTGCAAGCTGTCATCGCTGACAGTGGTGGTAAGTGATAAATTCTGCATAAGCAAGCGAGAGACATAATTTCCAGGACATATGCTCTCTTCAAGTAGAAATCACACCCATGTGCGTACCACAACTGTCACTTGGAATCACCAACAACTCAGTCCCCGTCCATGCCTCAACATGCGTGAATTGCCATCGTTCATGGATCGCACTGTAGTAAGAATGTTGTGTAAAATGATAAAATACACACCTTGCAGTGGCCTCATTAACAATTCCTACATGAATTTCACTGAAAATTTAAGCCTTAATGGTTTTTGTTTGATATGATAAAAATTAGTATCAGTTCTACTGCAACTAGCATAAAAAAAATAAAAATAATTTTATGTAGGCATTGCATCCTTGTCTAGGGGTTATGGAGTCTGCTGAAAAGGTATTCAAAAAGCTCTCATCTGACATAAACTAAGATGTTGGGAATTTCCTACCAATTCAAAAGAAAATTAAAAACATATCTCATTACTACAAATAATCTGATTATCCAGATTCAAAGATTTAAAATTCCTGTTACCTACATGACAAGTAGGAGTATCCATTGTAATTATTCATGACAGATATAATTAGTTTAAAATTACTTGTTATTTGTCACTTCACACCTTGGAACATGCTTCTCCCAGTGAGAGCTAGCAGTCACTTCATTAATTGTCTGTTCAGTTGCATTTTTCAAGTAATGTGAACTACACTTGTAATCTCTCATCAGGCACTGCTGGGGCAGTCCATTTCACTGTCACTGGTGCAGCAAGCATTGATGCATACTACCCATGTTGGCAGGCTACTCCCTGGATCTGCTGAACAACCACTGTGGTATTGCTGTAATGCCACATGACAAATGTGAAATAACAGTTCTAATCAGAGAGTATTACTGTTTTGTAAAAAAATTTGTTTTGTTACTGATGTAGGTAATTTATTTGATAAATGGATATGCAAAAAAACAGAGGCATCCAGAAGACATGGTCAGATGTCAACATCTACACACAATCACTGCATATGTAAATGATTAGAGTTGCTATTCTCTGTAACAGGTAGAATGACCAGCAGAGCACAGTGCTGTTGTTCATGTTTCGTATTGTTACTAGGTCTGGTAGTGAATATATGGGGCACGAACAGCATCAAATGTTGAGTTATGACTGTGGAGGAGAGATAGACTATGCATATTCATGTGAGACAGTGTAGTCAGCAGCTGAGTGAGTTTGAAAGGTTTATTGTTGTGGGTCTCCATTTGACAGGCTGGTCAAGTCATTCAAATTCATGGGGCATTTGGATGTGACAGTGGCCCAACGTAGGACAGCATGGGAACGTGAGGGCAGACGTACTTGTCATCAAGGTTCCAGTCAACTGCATCTGACCATCACTAGGGAGGAGCACCACATTGCACACCAAACATATCATAAAACTTCGCATATGTGCCTTCCATCTGAGAGCAAGTCATGGACTCCCTTCAGTATTCTGTCATCCTGCTCCATTGGTTAGAAATTAGTTAGTAACAGTTTAACTAGGGAATTAGCATCACGTGTAGGCTGCTATTAATATCACAAGGCAAAAGGCTGCATTTTGAGTGGCTCTGTGAGCTGAAAGTGTGGACTCCGAATGAATGCCATTGGATTGTGTTCAGTGATGAATCAAATTTCTGCACTACCCCCCATGACCATCGGTGATTACAATGGTGACCTAAGGAGAGGTCTCATTCCTCTGATTTTTGGAGGGGCACACCAGTGTTACCGTTGGCTTCATGGTGAGGTGAGCCATTGGATAAGAGTTCAGGTTATGGTTGGTGGTACAATGGTACATCACAGACATCCAGTGTCCTCATACGGTACCTTTCATGTGACTTTTTCATTGTGTCATTTTTCAACAGGACAATGCTTATCCATGTATGGCACATATGTCTGTGATCTCTTTGCATGTTGTTGAGCTATGCCTGTCATCAGCAAGATCCCCATATCTCTCCCCTGTAGAATATGTGTGGGACCAGGTGGGGCAACAACTCCATCCAAGTGCCAGTAACCAGTATATCAAGAACCAGTTACAACAGCTCGTAGGCCAGCTTGCATCAGCAGTGGATACAATAGCTTTATGATGTCCTTCCCACCTAAATTAATGCATGCCTCTAGGCTAGAGGGGCGCAGCATCATACTGATAAGTGTGCTGATACTGCCAAGTTCTTTGCAAATTTAACTCAATAATTCAATCATTGAAATAACATCACATATCTTCTCAAACTGCCAAGTTTCATTTCATTTTCTACTCCCCTTCTGATTGATTCACTTCTTTTGTCTGGCAGTGTATTACATTAACCAGTAGACAATATGCTGCAGCTGTTGAATATAACTAAGGAAGTAGCAGAAATCAAATAATGGAAAATCCAGGATGAAATGTAACAATATTGTGAAAAGGAAAGTTGCTATTTGCCATATAGCGGATATGCTGAGTCACAGATAGACACAACAAAAACAGACTGTCACAAATATAGCTTTCGGCCAGTAAGGCCTTCATCAAAATTAGACCACACACACACACACACACTCACTCACAGGAACACAACTCACACACCCGACTGCAGTCTCAGGCAACTGAGGCCACACTGCCAAGGAAGTAGCAGCTTCTTTGAAATACATTCTGTCCTTCTACTTTACTAGGCTAAATTTACCTTACATAAGTGTAAAGTGATAAGCCATAAAGTGGTGTTTCATAAAGTGGTGTTTCGTTGTTAACACCAAACACAGATTAATATTTTAAGAGTTGTTTCCCTTTTGTTAATTATACCATAGTGCATTCCATATTCCTGAAAGTTCTTTTTGTTGATGGGATCTGAAAAATTCAATAAGTGAAATAGGGAATGTTAATGTATAAGAAAAAGTTATATTAATTATGTACTTAAATTACAGGGCAACTGCTGCTCCAGGCTATTGGCAAAATACAGTAGGTGACCTTGCCAGCGAGGTGCAAGTGAAACTTGGTACAACACTGCGCCAGAAGCTCTGGACAGCTCTACCATGCAGTTGTCATGGGACTCTCGATACTCATTGGAGTGGTCATCTCTCAGCTCATGACATGCTGCTTCGTTCCTGTTCAAAGAAGTTGGTTGCATTACAAAGAACTGGTGGAATATCATTTGATACATCTAGGAATGTCACTTCTGCTTCCCATCAACAACGTAATGTGCAGTCAACAGATGCAGACAACAGGGGTCACACAAGTCTCAAGTGGAAAAGATACCACAAACTTACAGAAATTCCAACTTCAGATAGCACTATACAGCTCACACAACAAGCTTTGCAATCTGGCTCTGATACAGAACCTGGACCTTCACACCAAGCTGATACTGCCAAAAAGAAAAAAAAGAAACGTAAAACTACACATTCCAGGAAAGGGAGACGTCTACAGTCAGCCAGTGGTCATTGCTCACCAAAGAAAATCACAAAATCTTGATAAAAAACTGAACATCTTGAAGCATTTAGCAGCATAAATTACTTGAATGTAATAGTGCCAAACTGACTGAACTGTTATGCACATATCATATATTTATGTTTCTAAGTATATCATACCTTGGTATTCCCTACCTCCAAGTGTGGAAATGGAAGAACAGTAACTGATTTATTTACTTAGCATATGAAGAGTCCAGGGGAAAATCCTGATAAGTCACAATTCTTATTTTTTTCAGGAGATGAAATTTAAAGTTTCAAGACTCATAAAATTTTACTTTCTCAAGTTATATTCTTCATTTTTGTTTTAGACCTCAATATATCTTTCAGAGAGAGAGCAGTTCTGAAATTATACACATCTGAATAAGATTTACAATAATATGATGCATTTTTATTATGAAGGCAGGTCATACAGAGGAAAATTATGACAAGTTCATAACATATTGCAGGTAACTACAAGATTTCAAATTCATGTTACAACAAATTATCTCATATAATCATTTAATAATCTTCTATAAAAGGTCCTGCGCTTTTTCGATGGTGGGTTAATGCCAAAGATGATCAAAATACACTTGCACTTCACTATGGCAAAATCTTTTCAAGTCTTGTAAATCTCTGTATTTCTCAGCAGATATTTTAAGATCACCTGCAAAAAAATCAGAATCTCTTAATTTAAATAGCTGTATGCCTAATACTAAAAAAATACTATTTCAATAAATAAATAAAACTTTCAAATCATACTGTTGTAAAAGAAATACTATACCTTCATATTTAGCAGAGGGTAGGCTGAACTCGCCATCTTTCAGGCTGGAATCTTGCCCTTTCTTTCCACGAAGAAGTAATGAAGCTTGCTCATATGCTCCATTGTAGCTTCCTCTATACCGAACCAGTGCTGCATGGTGTCATGTGACTTCCAATTCTCTTATTGGCCTGGACTGGAAAGGGAGTTTCTTCTTGTATATTGTATTATCCAGATGCTCTGTCCAGCATTTGATTATCTCTGGTTGCTCCTCAACATCAATGATGACAAAAGGCAAAGCATGTGTGTGTGAATTCTGAAAAACCTGACACCAGTCCTTTGGAATTTGACATTCCTGAGTTTGGTCTATCATATCAATATTTTTATCACATTCAAGGTACAAATGACCTCTTATGAGGAATGTCATCTTTACATAGTCCAATCGTTTTTCTGTATGGACTAGATGGTGAAGGAATCTGAACACAGTGGCATTCTTGTTTTGCCCTCCGCAGGAGTCACAGAAGATCCCCAGATGTCCGACTTCTGGAGTTAGAAAACTGTGCACAAAATGATAAAGGAACAATGAAACTTCGTCTGCTCCTTTTCGACCTTTGCTCTCTGGATACATGTAAAAATAGCTGTCCCCTGTTGCCAAAACATGAACTTTGAATATAAATACAAAAGGCTGTCATTTATAATAAACTTCATTTGGGTCTTTATATTTGGACAAGGAAAGTTTTTGCTATAATCCATCATAATTGCAACCTTTGATGAATTTTTTTGACATTCCATCTTTGCCCTTTTTTCCTGTCATAGAACACTTTTTGTTTTCTGAGATGCAATTCATGGGCTATTTCACTGGATCAAAGTTCGGAATGGAGCCTTACTTTGTTTTCAACAGATGATCGTGGATATCCAAAACTTATATTGAAATCTGAGTTGAATATAGTGTGGTATGTTTCATATGACATGTTCTGATCCTGAAACTTCTCCTTGAATGTAACATTTTTTTTTAATATTCAAAGACTCTGGTAGGTAAATTTTTTCTGACTTTGTCAAACTGTAGTGGCTGTTATGACCTTTAAATGATTTAATGTGCCCTCTTATTATTGCACGTGTTTCATTTTTCAAAGCCTGTGGGCGGGATCTGTGTTTCCCTCGGCTGTCTCATAGAGGTTGGTCTCCAGATTTAAGTTTCTTCAGTAAATGATCTACCTTGCCCTTCTTTATTCCATGTAATGGCATAAATGCTTGCTTGCACACATGTACTTCTTGTACACTTCCATTAATGGTAATATAACACTGAATTTATATGATACATCACGAAACTTTGCTTCCTCCACTTCTCTTCTAGGATGCCTGCGCTGTATAGGCAGCACTGTAATTAAATCACTTAAATAGAGGTTTATTTCATCATAATTTTGAAAGTGGTTCATGTTATTAATAATATTCCTTTTATTTTCATCACTGACAATATCAAAACAATTGTATTTGCACTTACATGGTACTCCTGTTTCATGTGACTGCAATCTTAAACATTTGGAGGCATCTCTAATGCAACCATATTTCTTCCTTTTCTTTGTCAGCTTCTTTGATGACATTCTATAATTTTCTTCGCAAGTAGATGAATCACTGTCTTCTTTATTCATTTTACACTGACAGAATACAATGCTAAATCTAACTTCCTCCACAAATTCCACAAAGCTAACAACAATGGTCAACTTATACACAACAATGCATGTGGAAACAATGATAAAACAACGATCATTAAGTCATAAAATTTTATCGGTGCATTCTCTGGACTTTTCAGGATATCCCTGTTTTGCGTGGACTTATAATGTTTTCCGCCTGCACATGCTTACAAGATATCAGAATATCTCTTGACTCATCAGGTTTTCGACCAGTTCCGTAAAACTACACTGGCTGGTCTATTAAATTATGGAGGAAAAAAAAAAAAAAAAAAAAAACACAGAAATTTTGGAATTTTGAACTTATCGAGTTTTTCCTCTGGACTCTTCATATACAAAACTATTTTTCCCATGAGAATGTGTGTTTTTATTGTGCTATATGGACTACGTTTTTGTGCAGGTACTGAGTACTGTTTGCAGTTTTGCAGTAGATAGACTTTTCTAATGTAATATTTAATATACAATTTTGTTACAAATAACCAGTGATGGAGTGATCCTCAAAATAATGTTAGTTTCATTTTGAAACGTATATTTTTAAACATGTGTGATTGTTTAGTGTAACATTTTCCCAGCAAAAACCAGATGCAGTTTCTTCAAGGCCACAAATATGTTCTGTAATTTTCTAAAGAATAAAACCAAGTATTTTCGAGAAGCATTAACACTTTCTTAAGCTGGTTACTTTTTTGTAGTACTCCCATAAACAAAGAAGCACTCATGTAATAGCCAGTGTTATTGCAATAATTGTGAGCAAATAAATATTTACAACATTGTCAACAAGTTCATATTGTTTGATTACTCCGATCACCAGATGAAGCTACAGTACATTTTAGATGACATTTTCAACTAGTTAATTCCCCCCCCCCCCCCCCCCCAAAAAAAAAAAAAAAAAAAAAAAAAAAAAAAAAAAAAAAAAAAAAACTTTAAAGAAAAAATGCATACAAACAGTGAGGCTAAAGTATGTGTGGTGTACAATTGAAGCATATTTCCCATAGCTATGCAGAGATGGAGTAAATAATGACCAGGAATAAATAATTAATTAAAATGCATGAACTTTATTATTCATAATTAGTCCACTGCATGGAATCTCTTGACATCTTGTAATTAGGCTTTACATCATGGACAGTCCACCAGGGTAAGAAAATGCATAACTCCGACTGAAAATTATAAACTTTATGACTTTTTTTCTTTTCCTAATAGCAAATGAAGACTGATAGTCATTGACATACACAGTATACAGAAGTTATGAAGTCCATAAACAGATATTAATTCTAAGTATCAAATGATTTTTTTTACTAAAGCATGTAAAATAAACAAGTAATTTTGAATGAGATTATTGACAGAATGTACCTTTGTCTTTAAATATCACGTAGCTGATTACATTTTTCATGATGTTAAGCTAGTGAATGTCATGTTTGCATTGGAGAAGAATACTGGGTTTCCAGACCAGCATTTGTTCTTAACATTTCGTTACCTGCCAAACTGAGTTCACAGAAGATAATCACAGCTGTGTGAGTATCATATTCTAATGCAAATCAAAAACAAGTTATTCTAGCAGTGTATTATTTTGCTTTATTAATTTTAAGAAAACTTTCTTGTTTGTTTGTTTTTTTGTTAGAATCTCTCCTTTGTTAATGCACAAGTTCCTAAATTTTCATAATTTCCGTTTACATCTACATCTTTACTCTGCAAACTACTATGAGGTGCATGGCAGAAAGAACGTCTAATTGTATGAGTTAATACTGTTTCTGCCCATTCCATTCACGCATGGATTGTGAGAAGATTAATTGTTTGAATGCCTCTGTGTATGCAGTACCGTAATTATTCTAATCTTATCCTCACAATCCCTATGTGAATGATATGTAGGGGGTTGTAGTATATTCCTGGAGTTGTTATTTAAAGCCAGTTCTTGAAACTTTGTTAATATACTTTCTTGGGATACTTTACATCTGTCTTCAAAAGTCTGCCAGCTCAGTTCCTTCAGTATCTCTGTGACACTCTCCGATAGATTAAACAAACCTGTGACCATTCATGCTGTCCTCAATATAGTTTGAATATCACCTGTTATTCCTATTTGATATGGGTCTCACACACACGAGCAATATTCTAGGATGGGTCACATTAGTTATTTGTAAGCAGTCTTCTTTGTAGACTGCTTGCACTTCCCCAGTATTCCACCAATAAACTGAAGTCTACCATCTGCTTTACCCACGTCTGGGCCTGTGTGATCATTTCATTTCATATCCCTACAAAGAGTTATATCAGGGTGTTTATAAGAATTGGCTGATTCCAACAGTGAGTCATTGATATTATAGTCATAGGATACTACGTTTTTTCATTTTATGAAGTGCACAGTTTTACTTTTCTGAATGTTAAAAGCAAGTTGTAAATCTTTGCAGCACTTTGAAATCTTATCAAGATCTGACTGAATACTTATGCAGCTTCTTTCAGATAGTACATCATTATAGATAACTGCATCATCTTCAAAAAGTCTGGTGTTACTGTTAATATTGTCTGCAAGGTAATTATTATACAACATGAACACCAAGGGTCCCAACACACTTCCCTGAGCCATACCTGAAGTTATTCTACATCTGACAATGACTCTCCAGACAAGATAACATGCTGCATCCTCCCTTCCAAATGTCCCCAATCCAGTGACATATTTCACTTGATGCCCCATATGATTGCACTTTTGGCAATAAGCATAGGTGTGGTATAGAGTCAAATGCTTTTTGGAAATCGAGAAATACTGCATCAACCTTGATCCAAAGCTTTCAGTATGTCATGTGAGAAAAGTGAAAATTTGGTTTCACATGATCATTTTTTTAAATCCATGCTGGTTGGTATTGTAGAGGTCACTCTGTTGAAGATATCTCATTATGTTTGAGCTCAGAATATGTTCCAAGATTCTACAACAAATCAGTGTCAAAGATATTGGATGTTAGTTTTATGGATCACTTCTGCTACCATTTTTATAGGCAAGTGTGACCTGCACTTTTTGCTTAGAACTGGGCATGGTTTTTTTGTTTGAGGGATCTACAACAGCTTATAGTTAAAAGAGGGGCTAACAATAATCTCCTATGGTAGTCACTGAAGCCATCACGCATTTCTCTCTTGACAGCCAATCACGTTTCATTCTGTATTTCTCTATCTGTAGCCATATGCTTTGTTTTATACCTATTATAAAGTAATCTCTGTTTCTTCGAAAGTTTCTTCATCGGGCTGTCCACCATAGAGGTTCCATCCCATTATGGATTGGTCTATTACGTACACATCAATTCAGTGCATGGTCAACTATTCTTTTAAACTTGAGCCACAGTTCCTCTAGATGCTCACACCCTGTGCTGAAAGTTCCAAGTTCTTCATTGAGATATGACACTACTGATTTTTTATGTAGTTTATTGAACAAATGTATCTTTCTGCTTGTTGTAGTTATCCTTTGTACTTTGGTAATCATTGTTGTCAGAAACGCGTCGTGGTCACTGATACCAGTTTAGATGTGGACATCCTCAAAGGGACCAAGTCTATTTGTTGCCACTAGATCCAATATATTACCATCATGATTGGAGTTCCTAACTATCTGCTATAGGTAGTTTTCAGAGAAGAGATTTAGTAACATTTCAGAGGATGCCTTATCATGCCCACCACTGACAAAGCTATAATTTTTTCAATTAATTGTTAGATGATTAAGTCTGCAACGGTGATTACAGTATGGCAACAAATATAATCTACTAACTGCCCTTAGCCTATCTTATTTTCTAATGTATCACTGAAAATAATCAATGTTTGAAAGCATCTTATAATATGAAACAATGAAAAGTTCTGTTTAGGATATCGACAACGTTACAAAATGGATAAATTGTTACTCATGCTGAGTTGCAGACAGAAACAACAAAAAGCCTGCTACACGCTGAGCTTTTGGCCAAAGATTTCTTCACAAAAGAAAACACACACACACACACACACACACACATCCACACAAGCTAGCACACCTCATAATACATGACAGCTGTCTGTGGCTGCTCCAACCAGAATGCAACTGTTGCATTGAACAAAAGCAGCAATCTGGAGTGGGGTGGGGAAGAGGGTGGGATTTCAGGGTATGCGCGGGGGCAGAGAAGAGCACTGTCTGGCAGAGCATGCAGGGACTAGATGGCAGCAAGATAAGGCTGCCAGGTGCAGTGTTGGGAGGCTTTAGGGGAGAGAGGGAGGGAGGAGGGGAATGTAGAGTGGAAGAGGAGCAGAGCAGAGAAGGAGAAAAGACTGATGAGTGCATTGGCAGAGAGAGAGACACACAGTGAGCGTGAGGGATGCGAATTGGGAGGAGATGATAGCACAGAGGAGGTGGAAAGCGTTGGGTGGAGTGTTTTTGGACGGCAGGTTCCTGTAGCTTGAGGCTGGGTTAATTTCTAGTGCAGAGAATGTATTGTAAGGATAACTCTCATCTGCACAGTTCTGAAAAGCCGGTGATGGAGGAGAGGAATCCAGACGGTCTGGGTTGTGAAGCAGCCATTGAAATGTTCAGGTGCCTGTTGAGCAACACTGTGGTCCACTTTGCTCTTGGCCACAGTTTGGCAGTAGCCATTTATCCTGGTAGACACCTGGCTGGTAGTCACACCAACATAAAAAGCTGTGCAATGATTGCAGCAGAGATGCTATATGACATGGCTGCTTTCACAGGCAGCCTGGCCTCTCATGATGAGGTAAGATAAGTTTTTGACAGGGCTGGAATAGGAAGTGCTGAGTGGGTGGACTGGGCAAATCCTGCACCTGGTTGTTCCACAGGAATATGATCCTTGTGGCAATGGGTTTACCGTTGAAACTGGCATGCAGATGGACTAGGATGTTGTGGAGGTTGGGTATGTGACAGATCACCACTTTAGGAGGGATGGGAAGGATGTTGAGAAGCATGTCCTTCATTTCAGGGCATGGTGATAGATAATCAGAGACCTGATCTATCTGTCATGAATTGAAATGAGGGTCATCCTACCAAAGACCCTCCTAAAGTAGTGTTCCATTGCCCAAACAACCTCCACAATATTGTGGCCCATCCCATACTCCTCCCAATCCCAACCTCTTGCCACAGTGATCATATTCTGTGGAAGACAAAGGAGTAAGACCTACCCAATCCACCAATTCAGCACATCCTACCCCATCACAGGCCAGGCCACCTGTGAAAGGAGCCCAGCCATGTACCAGCTCTGCTGCAATCATCACACAGCTTTTTATATTGGTATGACTACCAACCAGCTGTTTACCAGAATGAATGGTCTCTGTCAAACTGTGGCCAAGAACAAAGTTGAGCACCCATGGCACAACATGCAACTGTAAATGACATGCTTGATTTCAATGGCTGCGTCACAACTCAGACCATCTGTTTCCTCCTCTCCACCACCAGCTCTTCTGAACTGCACAGATGGAAGTTACTCTTATAACACATTCTCCACTGCCAAAATTATTCTGGCCTCAATCTAATGTAACCTATTGTCCCCACACCCTCCACCCAACAGTTTCCGTCCCTGTCCTATTACCGCCTCCCAATTCACGTCCCCTCACCCTTATTGCACAATGCTCTCTACCAATGTACCCATTGGTCTTTTCTTCTTCTCTTCTCCTCCCCTTTCCCATTCCTCATTCCCCCCAGCTCCTTCCTCCCTCACACCCTAGCAATGCTGTGCCTGACAGCCTTGTCCTGTCACCATCTAGTCCCTGCATGCTCCGCCAGACAGCGAACCCTCTGCCCTCGCCCATCCCCAGTACCCTTTTATCATTCCCCCTTCCCCATCCTGCTGCTTTTGTTCAATGCAACATTTGCATTCTGGTTGGAGATAGCAGTCATGTGTATGAGGTGTTCTTGTTTGTGTGAATATGCGTGTTTTCTTCTTTTCTGTAGAAGGCTTTCACCAAAAGATCAATGTATAACAGTCTTTTTGATATGCCTGTCTGCAACTCAACTCAGTGTGTCATCTTTCACAATATTATAATATAATACATCACGATATTATGAAAAGGATAGCTGCCACTCACCATACGGTGTGACACCGAGTCACAGATAAGCACTACAAAAAGACTGTCAGAAACTGAGTTTTCGGTCAACAAGGCCTTCATTGGATATGGTCAACATACACATGCACGCCCTCACCCAAATGCATCTCACACACATGTGACCCATTTCCTAAACCTTGCCAGTCATTTTCCTTCATCCCACTTCGTTGCCCTTCTCCCAGAAGATGGAGCCACTGACTCCACAACCTTGTACATTTCCATATCCTTCATAAGTGTTGACCCCTGCTGCTGCTGCTGCTGCTGCTGCTGGGTGGGTAGATTTTTTATCTATTCACATTATGTTAGTTTACAATTTGCTACTTTTTGTTTCACAAATACTTTACAAACATATACTGTCAACATATCACTGGAGGGAGGGAATGTAACATTCCAAAGACTTTTAAAACAGTGATTTTTATTACTGCTTTCTTCAGCTACAATAATCATAAATGAAAATCTGCTATAAATAAATTAAAAAACATAAATATTTACCATTATCAATTTGTACTCAGTCTCTCCCCTGTCATTGCAGTCCATGATCTTTCCAGACTGTGTACCTAGATCAGACTGTAGTGCCAAGGCGTAACTGCTTAAGTACCTAACATCACTGTGCTGTCAGTGAAACCAGGAATGACAGAGGCAGCCCAGGTATGAGCTACACTGGATTTCTGTTTATTGGCATGATTCCAGAGATTCTCAAGAATATTGTGAAAATCATGTCTGATGAAGATTATGCACTTTAGTTTTTGAATATTGAAACTTAATGCTCTGTTTGCCATTGCTTGGAGGGTGGAATGGAATAGACATGAGACTTCCTTTACAAAATGTTTGAAACTGAGAGGTAAATTAGAGTCTATTTTCTAAGGTAATTGTTTCTGGTAATCCTTCTACAGCAAAAACTTTACATAATGCTTTGAAATAAACAGATGACAGAGTCATGATTGTGGGAGCTGTCTGCTAGGGCTGTTGATAAAATATCACTGTATCAACATTTTTTCCAGAAAATATCAATATACATTGGCGATGTTTTTTCACCAATAATCTATATTGAAATGGCAATATCGAGTGCCAATATTCTTATTTTATATTATATTATTTTCACAGTTTTCAATAAATATTTCCAGATGTTCTTTTGAAATTATGGTGAACATAATTTTACTTTCACTGTGTGAATGAGTCTTACTACTTTTTGAGCTTTCATCACATCCAGTCTTTCTCTTTGACTATCTGAACCGAGTATAGATGGCACGAAGAAGTAGTACGATTCCACTGGGGAGGGAGGCCTGGTGGTGTGTATGGAATAAGACATCCGAAGTGAAGAAATAGCACACTAGTTGCGTTAAAAAACAAATTTTTAACACACGTAGTATGCTATTTCTTCACATCAGTGTTCTTCAAAAATACTTGCTGAAACTAATGAACAAAAATCTAAATGACAATATCGGTCTTTGCAGTGGGCGGAGACATGTGTGGGGAAATGTTGACATAATCAACTCTCAGCACTACCAACAAAAACTGCAATGGTTAAGTTCACCATGCAATTTTGATGCAACATCTGCTTGGTTGCTAGTGTTTGCAGAAGTGTGTAAATGGTGATATTGACATGAAGTGTTCCAGACAAATCCAATATGTGACGAAACCGAATGACGGACCCATCAGACAACTTTATTGTGCCACTTGGCAAAGTGGTTATCACTAGGTGTGAACCCATTGTTCTCCTTGGGGATAAGCAGGCTGCTAACTTGTTGATGTACAGAATATCTAATAGGAAATCAATACTTAAATATACAGCTCTCAGCCAATATTTTTTCCGACTATACCTCGGATTCCATCAAATCGCCCCAAAACCAAATTCATTACTCACAAGAACCAGTACAGAAGACGTCTTAACAGAATACACCTGAAAAGACACAGATCTGTCCACAATAGACTAAACAGATGGCGAAATTAACTGCCCCGTCACCATACAAACTGCCTGACGAAACATCGCCACCAAAACAACCATAGAAGATCATAAGGAAGAACTTCCATCCATGCTAAGGGAACTAAGGCACCAGAAGAACAGAGCCAGGACAAAGAACAGACTCCAAGGACAGACAAGAAACGAAACTACTAACTCACAGAACCCAAAACTGCCTTATGGAATTACGTTAAGAACAATGGGAGGGCATGATGACTGAAATAACCCTCCAGAAGCCAGATGAATGGCGCATCATTAAAGCCCTGAAAAACAAATGAAAGAGAGACTTACAAACCAGAAATAGTATGAAAGCTTTCACGACCGGATGACAGAAGATAAACCAGAAATAACCCCAACAGAGATTAGAAATATCATCAGGAGAAAGAAAGAGAAGTCAGCATCTGAGTTAGATAAAATTTCCCATGCCCACTCAAATCACCTCCCTGAAAAGCCACTGGTACTAAACCCCTGAATCATTAACTGCTGTGTAATGCATTGCCACTTCCCCAACAACTGGAAAGAAGCAAAATTAATCACCCTCCACCACACACCACTTGGTAGCTAGCGGAGTATACAAGGGGCGTTTGAAAAGTCCGTGCAAAGTCTGAGAGATGGCACCGCCGGTGCATATCAAGGTCATGTTTAGTTAGTAGCATCTTTGGAAAGAACGCACACCAAGTTTCAACCATATTGGTCTATTTCTTTGTGTTTGGCATTCGTGTCAATCAAGGAAGTCGAGTGATTGTCAAAAAATGGACGAAGAAGAATTTCGTGTGGTGATTAAATATTACTTTATGAAAGGCAAAATGCCTCAGTAGACTAAAGAGAAGCTTTATAAGCATTATGGTGACTCTGCACCTTCGATTAGAACAGTTTTTAAGTGGTTTAAAAATTTTTGGAGTGGCCATAGGGGCACAAGTGATGCTGAACGTTCTGGACACCCTGTGGAAGTTAAGACTCCAGAAATCATTGATAAAATCCATGATATGGTGATGAATGACAGAAGAGTTAAGGTGCATGAGATTGCTAGTACTGTGGGCATCTCAAATGAATGGGTACATAATATTTTACATAAACATTTGGACATGAGAAAGCTATACGCAAGATGGGTCCCACGATTGCTCTCGCTTGACCAAAAACGGAATTGTGTGAAGTGTTGCAAGGATGGTTTGCAGCTGTTCAGGAAGAAGCCGCAGGACTTTAAGTGTCGTTTCATCACTGTGGATGAAACATGGATACATTACTATACTCCTGAGACCAAAGAACAATCTGAACAAGGGGAACAATTTCGACCGCCGTAGCAATAATACCAGACACCTAACAAATGTAGGGGTCACCCATCCATAAGCATGGCATAAGTAAAAGGCACCTAGATTATTAATTGAAGGTAGAAGGACAAGCATAAACAAGAAGGTAGCAAGATAGTCAAAAGAAGACAAGCAAATCTGGCAGAAGACAGTCAATCAAGATAGAGAAATGCGAAGTCCTAGGTGAACCAAGGTGGTGATGACACCATAGGGGAGGACTGGGAACCAAAGGGTTAGAAAAAATCATGCCCCATCCTTTAAAGTGAATTAAAAATGGACCTTACAGCAGAAAATTCACACACCCATGACAATCCTACAAGTCAAACTGGGAAAAAAAGCTGTGGCACTATTGAGAATACTGGGGGGATATTTGATACAGTGCATAAGCTAGGACTGACATAGGAATGGGCGAACATAGTTGACATGGTGGGATTTTTACAGTTGTTTGGGATTGGTAAGGGTGTGAAAAATATTTGTGTAGCCAAAATGATTCTCAGTGAGTAGCCTGAAAGGAGTATATTCTACGGTGTCACTGAACAACCCTGATCAATCTACAGGGTTGTGAGCTAGCCTTTTTGCCCAAGTTGACTACCAGTTTTCTTAGTGCAAAAGTGACAGAAATGGGGTTTTAGTGACTAGAAGCATCATCACAGTACACTGTATGTGTGTTTATGATAAAAATCCTTAACATTGACAGTGTAAACTAACAAAAGAAGAAAGAACATATGTGGGATCATTTTAAATCTAAAAGGGTCACACTATTTGGACCTGCAACAGTTGAAACCAAACTTTGACTATATTTAGAACTTATGCAAGTGGAAGACAGATTATGCCCAGCTTATCAAAATTATTTTCCAGTCCCATTAGTGATCACGAAATTGTATCCGCATTGGTTTGCCTATAATTTAGCGTATAGTTTATCTGATACTTGTAGGCACTGTGACTCAGTTATTTCGTTATTTGCACTTACTGTTCATCATCATTGTCGCGTCTCGCTGTATGTGGAGTAAGTTAGGTTTACAATTATAGTACACTTTCTCAGTGCAAAAAGAAAAAAATGCAACCATTTACATGGTATCTGCGCAACAAACACTTTTTTCCTCATTGACAAGTTACACCAGTATATGATGCCATAAGACATTACAGAAACAAAATAGTAAAAGAAATTCAATTTCTTAAATTTTCATCTTCAAAATCTGATATTATCTGTAATCTGGGGCTTAGATGTTTTAAGATGATCTGTAATATGAGACTTCCAGTTCAGGTTCTTATTCACATAAATGCTTAAGAATTATTAATACTTTGTTTCATTCAATGGAAGAATCACTGGAGTGTAGCAATATTATGAAAAGGATAGTTGCTACTCACCATATAGTGGAGATGTTGAGTCGCAGATAGGCACAACGAAAACTCTCTCACAAAATAAATATTCGGCCAGTCTGGCTTCAGCTGCCAGTGTGTGTGTGTGTGTGTGTGTGTGTGTGTGTGTGTGTGTGTGTGTGAGCGCATGCACGTGCACCTGTTGTCTATTTTTGACAAAGACCTTGTTGGTCAAAAGCTTATTTTGTGGCAGTCTTGATTATTTTGTTGAGTTTATTGACATATCCCTATGCATTATTTCTAACAGTGTGGTCAGGTCTTGTGCAATACTGACTGACATGTATTACGTTTTAAATAAACTCAGTGAAAGTCTGTTTGCAGAGAACCTGTAATTTATTTTCAAGAAAATATTATTTAAATTTCGAAGTTAAGTTTGATTACAATACTTGCACTGTCGACAAAGAGAACTATTTTCATTTCTTTGTTGTTTGATGGAAGATAATCTATACATAACAAGAACAAGGGTGAACCCAATATTGATTCCTATGGTATATCTATAATGATTGTTCCCCATTCTGAAGATACTATTTCATTGTGTACGTTCCCCCAGTTTCTTAACATAATGCTCTGCATACTTTTAGTTATACGGGAAGAAAACCAATTACCATCAAGATCTCAGACACCACAATATTTGAGCTAATCTAGAACAATACTGCTTCAGTTTAAACAAACTGCATCGACTCAAAAACTGGTTACTTCTGTATTCTGGGACTACAAAGGGGTCCTACTCACTGATTTCATGCCTCCCAACACAACAATCAATAGTGATGCATACTGTGCTACCCTTGAACATCTCTGTCGTACTATCTGAAACCACCACATCTCGTGTGAAATTATCCTGTTGTAAACAACGTGCATTAGCATACTGCCCGGCATACACAAGCCTTGCTGCACGCCCTACAGCACAGACTTGGTGTCATCAGACTTGTTCCTGTTTCCAAAAACTGAAGGATCTTGAGAATGCATTGCAAATGATGAAGATCTGAAGTATGCCGTCATGTCCTGGTTGAATAACCACGCAGCCACATGGTATGAAGAGGGTATACAGAAACTGGTGCCAAGGTACGACAATGAAAATGAGTGTAAGGAGAGCAATGAAAGAGGTGTTCAGCGACTTTGAAAGTAAAATTAACTGATCTGACTAAAAATCCTAAGAGGTTTTGGTTTTGTGTAATTCAGTAAGCAGTTCAAAATCCTCTTTTCATTAACTCATTGACCATACTGGTGCCGAAACTAAAGATAACAGAGAGAAGGCCAAAATATTGAATTCAGTCTTCCAAAATTGTTTCACCACAGAGGATCGTAACACGATCCCTCCTTTCAATCATCACATCAACGTCAAAATCACCTTTGAGATAACTGATCGCAGAATGGAAAAGCAATTACAATCTCTTAGTAGTGGAAAGGCATTAGGACCAAATGAGATACCTGTATGATTCTACAAGGATTACATGAAAGAACTTGCTCCCCTTCTGGTAGCTGTAGATAGCTGGAACAGGGAAAGATACCTAAAGACTGGAGAAAAGTGCAGATAATTCCTGTTTTCGAGAAGAGTTGTGGGACAGATGCACATAATTATATGCCTGTATTGTTGATGTCAATCTATTGTAGAATTATGGAATGTGTTTTATGCCCAAGATTTATGACATTTTTGGTGAATTAAATCTCCTCTATAAAAAGAACTGAGTATTGTTCGTCAATACAGCATCTTTACCAGATAGGACTGATAGAAGGCATAGAGAAGATCCAACGAAGAAAGACATGTTTTGTAACAAGATGGTTGTCAGCACAAGGGCATTACAGAGATGCCAGTGGCAGAAGTTACAAGACAGACATAGTGCAACACAGGGAGGTTTACTATTGAAATTTCAAGAGAACAATTTCTGGAAGGAATCGGACAACATAATGCTTCCTCCCACATACATCTTTTGAAATGAGCACTGTGACAAAATTCAACAAATCAGGGCTAATACAAAGGCTTACCGACAATCATTCTTGCCACACCACATTCGCGAATGGAATAGGGTAGGTGGGGATCTGTTAGTGGTATCACAAGTATCCTCTACTAACACATACAGTTAGGTGGCTCATGGATTATGAAGACAACTAAGTGGAAACGTAGACAAATTATGTGCCAAAATGTGTATATTCAGAATTTACCTTATTAGTAAAGAATATCTTGGTATGGTAGGATGTTTTTTACTTTCTCAGTGGCCCTTGGTTTTCTGGTCCTAAATCACAGAAATAAATTTGTCAAAAATAGTCAACTGATCATAATTTTATTATTTTCACTGAGTCACTACAAAAGAATGCACTGGCAGGATTAAACATTATACATATAAATTTAATGTTATTGCTTGAATAGTTAATTTCACATTCCTTGAAGTAACACAGTATTCTCTGTAATATGTTATCAGTCCTACTTATCTGTTTATCCTAACGATTTCCATTTGCTTGCATATGTTATTTTGATTCCTTTTATAATTAGGGGATTTTTTTTATGTCTTATTAATGTCACACTTCATTTTGTTCAAAAAGAAATTACTAAAGATTTATAGAAGCTCATCTATAAATATGCTTAACTTGGAACTAACACCTGTCACAAAATAAGACACTCACCAATCAGCTTCCTGCAAGGCTGCCTTGAAACTTCCCATTGTCCATTTTCCATAATACTACCTCACTCTAATCAGAATAGTTATTTTTTATGGCTACTTGTGCATCATGGTCAAACACACACCTCTGCAGTCTCAGAGAGCTGAAACTACACTGCCTATCACGGCTCAGCATCTCCGCTATATGGTGAGTATCAACTTTCCTTCTCTCATATTGTTACATTCCATCCTGGATTTTCCATTGTTTGATATATCACTGATTTAAGTATTCACCATCAAAAATGTTGTCTATTGGTAGACTGATTTCCTCTGTAACTGTGGTAGGGAAAATTAGCGCAACAACTAGTATTGTAAGTGTCAAATAACATTTCTAAATCATTTCTTTCTTCTGAATCTTTCGGAAAATTCCTATCAAAATGTTTACCAACTATCATCTGCTATGTGGCATAATAATGCCAATTTTCCTAAAAGTATTTGAATGGTTCCCTATGAGGGTCTTTATACTGTAATAATTATGATGTTTTTGGTAGCAACAATTCGCAGGCACAGGCTTCTAGTTGTTGATCAAAGCAAAAACCAGATTCCAATAGGATCTCTATTTTTTTTACATACTTAACTCCTTTCTCCATATTTTCTCTACAGAAATGGGCTGCTAATTTGTAGTTTGGCATTTACGTGGTGTTTGGACATACAATGCATCAACCTCCTTTTGACAGTCTAGACTGTGTTAACACAAAAATTCATTAACTTTGTTTTTTAGTCTTGTAACATTCTGACACACAACAGTATGATTATTCAAACTAGTTTCTTTAAGGTGTGCAAGTTCGTTGAGGTGTACCTCTTTTGAAGCAGGCTATCTGAATGGCGGATTTAAAGTAGTGTTACCTCTCACAGCTCAAATCATAGGAATTCTACCATTGGTGGCACTCCTGCTGCCCCTCGCCCCTGCCCCACATATTTGCTACCAGTTCAGCTAAACTATTGTTCCCGCTCTTGTTAAGGAATAGGCAACATCTTGTGTAGTCTTATCTACCAACAGCAGCACCTGAAGTTAACAGCATCCCAGTGGAATTCCTGGTTAACTTTAATGATGACTTTATTCATACAGATTTTAACATTCCACTGCAGAACCTCAACAAAGCCCACACTTGTGTATAACGTTGTTGCACCAACCTTCTCCATGACACTCCTGATAGTGTTCTCTTTTCTTGAAGAAGTTATTGTCTGCTTCCCCTATCATCTTCATTCAGATCCCTAGTATGTCTCTTCATATGTTCTTACCTGATTTTACAATACTTTTTATATGGTGCCCTGGCCCCAGTTTTTCTGTAGCTGTTGGTCTACAACCCTCCCATGACTACTAGCAGTAGACAACTCTTTTTTGCCCAAACTGTTTCCAACATGTGTCTTAAATTCTTATTAATGGTCTTGCACTACTCTCTTTCACAGCTGAATGAGGCTCCTCCCCTTGTATCTGTTATTTAGCTCAATTGTAACAGAAGTACCCAAACTATTCCAGGTCCTGTCCACGTAATATCTACCATTATTGATTTTTTTTTTTCATCCATTGAGTATAAAGAATCCCTCTATTGTCATTTGGCAGGCAGGCACTATGAGATAAGCACTGTGCATTACTAAAAGGTTTACAGTTGAAATTCTGAGTGAGTACATTTCAAGTAGGGAGATTAGTGATTAACGTCCAATCAACACTTGTGTCATTAGATATGGAGTACAAGCTCGGGATTAGGGAAAGATGAGGAAGGAAATCAGCGATGCCCTTTCAAAGGAACCATCCCGGCATCTGTTTTTAGTGATTTAGGGAAATCAAGGAAAACCTAAATTAGGATGGCCGGGCATGGATGTGAATTGCTGTCCTCCTGAATGCAAGTCCAGGGTATATTTCAGAGTCAAGCAACATACAAGGTCCATTCAAAAAATTCCGTAACGTTTGTAATTTTGCATAATGGTGTGTTGGAGCGAAATGCAGTTGACATGCCTGTATTTAATGTGTAACTACTAGAAGTTTCATTGTCATATGTCAGTTATTGATGAGTGCCATACTGAGAAGAACACTGTGAGACGCAGTTTGTGAATTTCAAGATGACAGTGTTAGAGGAGTGCATCATCTGCCTTAAATTTTGTATGAAACTCAAGAAAACCTACCTACCTACCTCTCTCTCTCTCTCTCTCACACACACACACACACACCAAAATGGTGCAGGAGGCCTGCCATACTCGAAGTTACAAATGGTTCATACGATTTAAAAATGGCCAGACCCTTATTCAGGATCCCTTCAATGTCTACAACTACTCTCATGTCAGCAACGTCAACAAAACTGTGCATGCCAATTGAAGACTGACTGTCCGAGAGATTGCAGAAGAATACAACATTTTGATTGGATCATGTCATGAAATCCTGACATAGCATCTTGGGATGCACCGTGTTGTGTCAAGTTCATCCCACAGCACGAGTCAAGACCAGAAAGACCCTCACCTCACAATCTGTGAAGAGCTTTTGGATCGCGCAAACGAGAATGATATATTCCTTAAGAAAACAACTGGCGATGAGATGTGGGTCTGCGGTTACGATGTTGAGACCAAGGTTCAACCTTCACAATGGGACAATAAAGGTTCGGTGAGACAATTCATGGCTCTTGCATCATGATAACACATATGCACATTCATCCTCGGTGGTGTGTGACTATTGCACAAAATATCAATTATCTGTGCTGCCTCATCCTCTGTCCTCTCCAGACCTGACCCCTGTAGACACGTTTTTATTTCCAAAGCAGAAAAATTTTGTGGACAAAGTTCTGGAATTTTCTGAAGAGACCTTGTGTTACTGTATTTACTCGAATCTAAGCCGCACTTTTTTCCGATTTTTGTAATCCAAAAAGCCGCCTGCGGCTTAGAATCGAGTGCAAAGCAAGCAGAAGTTCTGAAAAATGTTGGTAGGTGCCGCTACAACTATAACTTCTGCTGTCGAATATATGTAGCGCTACACAGGTATGCTTTGTAGGCACAAGGATAAATACTTTCGCCAAAACCTCTGCGTCAGTAAATAAATTAAAAAAAAAAGAAAGAAAGGTGGAAGACGAGCTTTGTCTTTTCTCCGCCCCGAGTTTCGACCACTGCATTTTCATACATTATCCAACGAAGTAAATACAAATTCCGTATTGTTCGTCTTCGAATGTAGCAGAATTTCAATGTACTACGAAAATCCGACTGACAAGACTGTTTAGGATGTTTGTCAATATGGCCAACTCTACGTTCTGAATTTTTTCCTACCAGTGAGAAGAGATGGTTGCTAATAGGAACCTGATGAAATGTGAATCACATGCAGTATTCTCTTCAACATAAGAATAATCAAATATAAACATTTTGCCATGTATTCTTTCGCGTTTGCTGCTATCTCATTTAAATCCTGTCTGCCTAATAAACTACGAAACTAGAGTGAGACAACAGCAAACGCGGAAGAATATACGTATTGTGTCATGTTTATATTCGTATTATTCTTATGCCTAATGTGATACAGTCAGAAATGAAGCACGGCAACTGACTAGATTTTGAAATCTAAGATGACTCTAATTTCTGTGCAGAATTTGATGTACTAAAGAAGCGACCGCAAAGATTTTCAAACGGAGAAAAATTTTCGCCGAACTCTCTTTCAGAACATGTTCTATCATACGCAGTCTATTATTTGGTTCTTGTTGATCATTATCAAAGAAAGTGTAAGTAACAACAAATAGCAGTCTCTTGCCATTGTTTCGCTAATGAGACGATTCCCCCCTCTTTTTAATTGTAAGCGGCGGTAGCGCGCACAAAAGCAAGCCGTGCTGCGAGCGGCGACAGGCCGTAAACACGCACTATCAGAATGCGACAAACAATGCATGACACAGTACAGTAATTCATTTTCAGCTTAGGATGACGTGAACACCTATAACAAAGAAAACAGCACTTATCAGGTCAAAGCAAAATAAGCAATGTATTCAAACCAGACAGAGCACGTGAAAAGGAAGGGTACTCGTATAAATACGGACGGAGTGCCTGACGCATAGCAATGGCTACCTGGTAAAGCTTAACTGCTAAACTTACGACTCGAACCAAACTACTGTCGCTATATCGTCATTCATTCGACGTAAATTGTGTCTCATATTACAATGGACCAACTTTGTTTCGATTTGGAGGTGCGGCCTAAAACTTTTCTCTCCCCTTGAATTTCGAGTCGCAAATTTCAGGTGCGGCTTAGATTCGGGATTTTTTTTTTTTTTTTTTTTTTTTTTTTTTTTTTTTTTTCGAGTCTCATTTCTCAGGTGCGGCTTAGATTCGAGTGCGGCTTAGATTCGAGTAAATACGGTAGTACCTGCAACATACACCTAATGAAATGACAGCAGTGATAAAGTGAGAGAAATTATGACCACATACAGAACTTTACTGATAGTCGCTCCTTCCACACACCTCCGCAACTGAACGGGGAGGGGACAAAAGATGTTGAACTAAAGTACACGCCATAAGGTGGCCTGCAAAGTAGAGAACTCCCTCCCGTTACCTACAGCACTACCATTATGTAGTCATTTGATGAAAGAGTGGATGTTGTAACACACTTAGCATGTCATATATATAAGCAGATATATTAAGTATAGATTTGTAAATTATTCATGGAAAAACAGCTTATATTTGACTATTAAATCTGCAATCAGAAAATATTTCTTGTATACTTCAAAACGAATACTGGATACCAAACATGTAGCTTGCATGCAAGTCCTATGCTACAGGTGGAGGAATGTATCTTCAAAATAAGTTTCAATATTACAATTAAATCGATACATGTAATTCGGCATGAGTGTTTATTTAATCTCGGGGTAGAAATAATGTCACCTTTTGTGAGCTGCATGCTATGGCCTCTCTTGGTATGGAACTGTTCATCTGAATGGGCTTCTTTATGCACAGAAGTAGAGTCTCTAACTCAATGAACAGATGCACAATACAAGACTCTATGCAATCAAATTTTCTAAATTACAAATTTCCCAACCTTTTACGAGGTGTATTCCAAAACTATGGTCAGTTTGGTCATTAAAAACAATAAGCGCATGAGTAAAGGTTTTCAGTCACAGCAATATCTTACTACATACCTACTTTACTTTTCCACATAATTGCCATTCACATCCAACTCTTTCTGTAACACTGCACCACCTTCTATAACCTCACTGCATAGAAGGCTGCCCTGGGAAGTTAACCAGTTGTTAACGCCAGTCTTGAGTTCATTGTTATTTTGAAACCCAGCCACTTTTCCAAATGCAAGAAGCGGAACAGTCCTTGGTGCAAGGTTGGGACTGTACAAAGCATGCTCAAAATGTTCCCAAAAAAAATCTTAAATCTTCTCCTTCGCTTCAGCACTGGTGTGAGGGCATGCCTTGTTATGGAGGAGGATTATATGGAAGATTACAATTTCCCACAGTGTTTATTTTGGATTACACATCTCAGTTTGGTTAGCGTTCAGTTTCAATTCTGTGTTGTACAATATTCACATCTCGTCACCTGTAACACCGTGGGAAAACAAATCATCTCCACCTTTTCTATAGTCCTCCAATGACTGTTATGCACTACACATCCTTTGCCCTGTGCACTGATCAGTGAGCATTTTTGGAACCCACCTCGCACACAATTTGACATCCAAGTTGTTCAGGGACAACCCTGGAAATTGAGATTTGAGCAACATTTTAGAATTCATTAGTGAGACCACTTCAAAGTTTTTGTTTCAGTTGATCGACAATGTCATTGGTCTGAATACTGGGCCTCACACTCCACTGTTCATCAACTTTTACATGGCCATTTTGAAATTCTCGAACTTGTTTGTCACTCATTGGTTCAGGTTCATACACCAGGCATAACTCAGGAGGGATTTCAGCAGACGAAGTTCCACTTGTCAGCAAAAATCTAACCACACCATGCACTTCACAACTGGCATGATCCACAGTTCTGTCTGCCATTTTGACCTGCTCTAATCACCGACTGGCAAACCACTACTGAATCAAACCAACAACATTGCAGTAGTGTGGGTGTCTCACTCACACACACACACACACACACACACACACACACACACACACACACACACACACACACACACACACAATTCTTTTGCTTGCATTTGTAATTCTAATAACACTGAACAGCTTACAAATTTTGTTTTGTAAAGCTTATTATGGAGCAGGGCTCAAAATAGGACCACATCACATATTTTGAAAATGAAACTAGTCCAACAATTTCTACTCCGACGGAAGCTCTAGTTTCAGTATTGCAAACAATTACAGACGTTTCTATTGGAACCACTGCACACATCACACAGGTTATGAAATTCTCAACAAAACAAAAATCCTCCATGTAAGTCAGTCATGCCAAGCATGTAGCAAGAAGTGATGGGGTCTGTTTACCGAGTGCTATTTGTGATTGTCAAAGTGTTTCATAGTCAGGGCATGCATCACTGGTCTCTTGTTTCAAATGACAGGCTTTTTATAGGGAGGACACATACTGATCATGCATATATGAGAGTCGTGCTTAATTAAATTTAAGTTTTCCTGGGCTTGTGGAGGGCTGGATGCCAACTACTCAGAATTTTAGAATGAAGTTTCATACTCAGAATTTTGTTTTTGTGGGGACCCACAGCCTCAAAATGCTTAACATATGTGGCCTCATACTCTGTGCAGACCCTTCTTGCTCAGACACATTCAGTTTCATTTTTCAACATTATCTTCGCATATTATTTTGTGTTTACCTTGAACTGTAAGTCAAGAATTACATGATGTACCAAATATTGGTTTCTCCACTTTTATCTAAGTGCTATTTTGTTGCCATCCTGCCTCGCATTGTGTATTGGCTGACATACAAAGTTTTATCTTTTGGTACCCTCTGCATATTTTCCAAACCATATTAGCCAATGTCACTTTAACACCTAGCTTTTATCATTAAGGAATCTACCGTATTTACTTGAATCTAAGCCGCACTTTTTTTCCGGTTTTTATAATCCAAAAAACCGCCTGCGGCTTAGAATCTAGTGCAAAGCAAGCGGAAGTTCTGAAAACTGTTGGTAGGTGCCGCCACAACTAACTTCTGCTGTCGAATATATGTAGCACTACACAAGCATGCTTTGTGGGCACAAAGATAAATACCTGCTCCAAAACCTCTGCATCAGTAAATAAATTAAAAAAAAAGGTAGAAGACGAGCTTTTTTTTATCCGCCCCGAGTTTCGACCACTGCATTTTCATACATTATCCAACGAAGTAAATACAAATTCCGTATTGTTCATCTTCGAATGTAGCAGAACTTCAATGTACTACGAAAATCCGACTGGCAAGACTGTTAGGGATGTTTGTCAATATGGGCAACTCTACGTTCCGAGTTTTTTCCTACCTGTGAGAAGAGATGGTTGCTAATAGGAACCTGATGAAATGTGAATCACATGTAGTATTCTCTTCACCATAAGAATAATACGAATATAAACATTTTGCCATGTATTCTTTCGTGTTTGCTGCTATCTCATTTAAATCCTGTCTGCCTAATAAACTACGAAACTAGAGAGACAACAGCAAACGCGGAAGAATATACGTATCGAGTCATGTTTATATTCGTATTATTTTTATGCTGAATAGTGATACAGTCAGAAATGAAGCATGGCAACTGACTAGATTTTAAATGTAAGATGACTAATTTCTGTGCAGAATTTGATGTACTAAAGAAGCAGCCGCAAAGATTTACAAACGGAGAAAAATTTTCGCTAAACTCTCGTTCAGAACATGTTCTATCATACGCAGTCTATTATTTGGTTCTTGTTGATCATTATCAAAGAAAGTGTAAGTAACAACAAATAGCAGTCTCTTGCCATTGTTTCGCTAATGAGACGATTCCTCTTTTTTTTAAAGCGGCGGTAGCACAAAAGCAAGTCATGCCGCGAGCGGCGACAGGCCGTAAACACGCACTATCAAAATGCGACAAACAATGCACGACACAGTACAGTAATGCATTTTCAGCTTAGAGTGACGTGAACACCTATAACAAAGAAAACGGCACTTATCAGATCAAAGCAAAATAAGCAATCGATTCAAACCAGACGAAGCATGTGAAAAAGGAAGGGTACCCATATAAGTACGGACGGAGCGCCTGACGCATAGCAATGGCTACCTGGTAAAGCTTAATTGCTAAGCTTACGACTCGAACCAAACTACTGTAGCTGTATCGTCATTCATTCGACCTAAATTGTGTCTCGTATTACAATGGACCAACTTTGTTTCGATTTGGAGGTGCGGCCTAAAACTTTTCTCTCCCTTTGAATTTCGAGTCTCAAATTTCAGGTGCGGCTTAGATTCGGGAATTTTTTTTTCCTTGATTTCGAGTCTCATTTTTCAGGTGCAGCTTAGATTCGAGTGCGGCTTAGATTCGAGTAAATACGGTAACAGCTGGTAATTGTTTTACATGATGTACATCGCATAATCATTTCTACATGGGAGAGTTTGACCGCAGTTTTTAAACATCGATAATTTACATGGAATAACATTCATACAATTAACATACTTTATATATAAAAACAAAGATGAGGTGACTTACCGAATGTGTGGATGGATATGTGCGTGTGTGCGAGTGTATACCTGTCCTTTTTTCCCCCTAAGGTAAGTCTTTCCGCTCCCGGGATTGGAATGACTCCTTACCCTCTCCCTTAAAACCCTCTCCCTTAAAACCCACTTCCTTTCGTCTTCCCCTCTCCTTCCCTCTTTCCTGATGAGGCAACAGTTTGTTGCGAAAGCTTGAATTTTGTGTGTATGTTTGTGTTTGTTTGTGTGTCTATCGACCTTCCAGCGCTTTCGTTCGGTAAGTCACCTCATCTTTGTTTTTATATATAATTTTTCCCACGTGGAATGTTTCCTTCTATTATATTGGTATCATTAATTAACATACTTTGAAATACTAAATTTTTTTAAATCTTCAATTTATGAAATTCCCCAAGATTTTCCTGATGAATTGCCACCCTGTTACCTCAAATGATGTGATGGGTTAATATGTATTTGCTTCAGGTAAGAGGGTATACGTGTTTTTGAGAGGGTTGTTTTGGCACCCTCAAGGGTCCAACAAGGTGTACCCAGAAATGAGTCATTTAAAGCTCCCAATCTTTTGTATTTTTGTTAGCTACTGTCACTACTTGCCCATTTCAGCAGACTAAAAAGCAAACATACAGGTATGTTTAAGTGTACAAATAGACGATTCCACTAGTACATCAGTAATAGTATTGAAAAATAAAAATTAAATTTTGCATCTATGAATTACTGTTCTGTGAGAAATGTCAGTAGTTTGGCTTCTGTGTGTCCATACACAGCATTCAGAAACTGATGATCTACGATATCAGTCATTTGTTATGTCTGGCTCACCAGCAATTAATGCCTCGTTCAGTTTCCAATACTTTGTGAAATTTGAACTCGTTTCCTGTAATACTGATAAACTGTTTTATGTCCGTTTCTATGCCCTCGAGTAGTATTTGGTCTGTTTGATATACAACACACCAACTAACGACATAATACATAATATTACACATTTAAATAGGAATTTTGTAAGGTATGGTGGTATGTTAATGTGAAATATGTAGAGTGTTACTTACACATGGTGAGGTAAGGTGGTCTCTCTTCCATGTTGGTTATACAACTGCACAATCTAAACAAAGATCATCTACATTATAGCTAACTATGCACCATGTTTTCTTTTCTTAGCTATTGAGAAAGCCAAGTTTCTCTCAACAGCAAAATGCTTCACCGAAAGTGTGTTGCCCTTCTGAAGATCTGAAGAGTGGAATCAAAATCTGTATAGATCACGCATATTAAAACATATGCCAGAGTTCATTAACTAATGCTGCTCAAAAATATTTCACAGCATTATTAATTTGTAAATGTTTTAAGCGTCAACAATGATTTGTAATACTCAAGTATTTGCTGATAATTTACAAATTAATGCACAATCCACAAAGTGCCAGAACACTACTAAAAATAGTATTGTGGGACAATAAGTCTCCAGGTTCATTTGAAAAAAGTTATTTAATAGCTGTGTCTCTGTAGTTAATAAGATCACTGTAACACACTGCTATTTCTTAATGTGAATAATGTCTTTAGCAGATTGGATAATATCATATGTAATGGTTCACAACCTGTTTGTGAGATTTAGGACACAGAAATTCAAGTGATGGTACTGTTGAGACCAGAGGTTTTGCTATTTTAAATTTCCTTGCTCTCTATTCAACTGGAACAACTGAGTAGATTGAAATGGTGTAAAATCTACACCTCAGGAAAACCACACTGTGATCGACACAATAATGTGTGTCAAGGAGTCTTCCCATCCCTTTTTTACACCAGTACCCTTACATTATATTTTCCTTCAATCAGTTCACTATTACTTGTCCAAGTCCCTTCCCAACTCCAGCTTGTGTAGTTTTCAGGAGTGTTCATCGTCATATGCAATGTATTTCTTACCCATATTGATATGTAATGCAAAGTTCACTGCACATGTATCCACTGAGAGTGAAATTCAACCTTGTGTCACTGTGCTGTAGTTCTGTAAGAGCCAGCCTGGTGCATGGAACACAAGTTGTCACTTATAGTGAACCTTAACCCTAACAATACCAGCTTTATGCCCACCACAATTTTTTTTAATAGAGATTTTGTTAACTTGTTGACTTTCACTCAACATTTGCTTTAAGGGGGGACAGTCGCGAACAGACTAAAAAAAAAATCAAACTTTTTTTGTTTTTTTTTAGTCTTAATCTATGCTCCAATTATTTGGCTACAATATGCCGTTTGTTTCATACAAATCTGATAATTAGATTCCAAGTTATTAATTTGTTCTTGAAGCATGGTAACTAGCGCCACGTCCATTTTTGCAGTGTCTTGCGCAGTAATCAGCATTGACTATAGTACAACAATCATTTATGTTCCACGGATATAAATACTTTTTATTTGGGTTGCAAGAGAGAATTGTCATTCTGATGTTTGCAGCCTGTCTGCATTGTCGACTGTTGTTTGTCAGTTTCTTCATCCTAGTTGTTTACGTTTTGGTGATACAAATGTATTAATTTTGTGAAACATTATAACACAATGGGTAGAATAAGGAAGTTTGGATATAAGCCTAAGTTTCGTGGAAATAAATATGTAAAAATAAACTGTGAAACTGCTAGTTTTGAACAGAGGGCAGAAAATAATATTGAAAGTGAAGTCAGTGCGAGTGTCAGTGCTTCATGCAAGAAGCTTCTAGGTGCTGCCGGTTTTCCAAGTGCCTCTCAAATGCGTGACAATGCAATATGTGGTGTGAACAGTGTTTCTGTTGTTACTGACACAAACATTCTGATCTCCATGAGGTTATTATGTGAACTTATCGAAAAACACACAAATTGTAAAAAATGTGGTGGAAACGTTACTTTGCACGAAGATGTGGTGAAAACCAAGGGAATTGTTTGTAATTTAGTTTTGACATGTTTGGAATGTAGCTGTACTACCAATACAATGTCATCCCACGTAACAAGAAGATTGTATGAAAACAATCTAAGATTAGTGTATGCACTTGGATCTATTGGAAAAGGGTGAAGGGCAGGTGCTGTTCTTTGTGCAGTGATGAACATTCCTCCACCTCCAAAGAAGTTTGATGTTTACAACAAGACTATTGGTGCAGTTGTAGCTGAGGTAAGTGAACCTACAATGCTGAAAGCAGCCAAAGAAGCAGTTCAGTTGAATGATACGAAATCTGACCCAAGGCAAATTTCTGCTGGTTTTGATGGCAGTTGGCAGAAACATGGGCATACATCCCTAAATGGCCTTGTCAGCAACTTCTTTTGGTACTGGGAAGGTTCTGGATATTGAAATTATTATTAAGTTCTGTGACATCTGTAGCAAAAATCCCACTATACAACGTGTGCAAAAAGGACTATGATGGTTCTAGTGGAGGCATGGAAGTGGCTGGTGTTGCTAACATTTTCAAAAGGTCTGTGCAGTTAAGAGGTATCCTCTATACAGACTATCTCGGGGACGGGGACAGTAAGGCTTATCAGAAAGTGGTAGTAAGGTAAACCTTATGGACCTAGAGTCAAAATTAATAAACTGGAATGTATAGGACATGTACAGAAAAGAATGGGATCACGACTTCTAAAGCTATGTAAGGAAAAAAGTTAGGTGATAAAGAGGGCCTGACAAAGGCTGAAATAGACAGGATCCAGACTTATTATGGTATGGCCATTAGAAATAACTGCAACAATGTAGAAGCAATGAGGAGAGCCATCTCGGCTATATTCTTTCATAAAATTTCAACAGATGAGGAACCACAACATAGCATTTGCCCACGGGGACCTGACAGCTGGTGCAAATTCAACAACCCAGCTACATCTTCCAGCTATAAGCACAAACATTCAATTCCAGAAAAAATCCTGCTAGCTGTGAAACCCATTTTCAGAGACCTTCGCCAACAACAGCTCTTGAAAAAGTGTCTCCATGGAAAAACTCAAAACCCAAATATAAGTTTGAATTCTGTCATTTGGACAAGGCTACCAAAAACTGTTTTCATTAGAAAAGAAACACAAATTTTGTGTTCATGATGCAGTGATGTGCTTCAATGCTGGTGTGTCAAAGAAGACTGATGCATTACGACTCTTGGGAACAAAGGATGGTGTCAATACTGAAAGGGGACTGAAAAGATTGACATGGACCGTATCCGTTATGCTGATAATTCTGCAGGAAATGCTACCAAGGAGGCCAGGATAGCCAGAAGAGCAAAGAAAGGATGAAAAGAAGATAAAGATCAAGAAGCTGAGCCACAGTATAGCCCTGGAATGTTTTAAAAGTGTGTGTGTATGACATTGTACATTACTTTCTTGCATGTAAAACTTTAATACCACTTTTCTCAAAACCACATTTTTTGACCTTCTGGTACACTTTTCTCAAAAACTATAACTGCTACAGACATCAGACTTACAGTATCTCTTGTTAATACAATGATGATTAATTAGATAAAAAATAGACCAGTAGTGATAGAAAGAACAGATTTACAAGCTCCAAGGTGTTTAGAAAAGTTTTGATTTTTTGTCTTATAGAACAAAAAAATGATTACTCATGAAATATATAAAATACATTAACCATTTTTATGTGATTTGAGAATGATGTTTCGGCTGTACACTGTAAAAGTTTCAGGTCTTTATCTCCATTAGTTACTTCAGCAAGTGTACCTGACGTTTGGTAGCATTGAGTCCTTATGGGAGTTCCCTCGCGACTGTGTCCCCGTTTAAGAGATACTGAAGGGAAATTAGGTTCTAAACCTGAAAACTCTGAATATGACATTCATTGTAAAATGTCATATCTGCTACGAAGACTAGTTATATTTAT
The DNA here is from genome assembly GCF_021461385.2 of Schistocerca piceifrons. Classification (NCBI taxonomy): domain Eukaryota; kingdom Metazoa; phylum Arthropoda; class Insecta; order Orthoptera; family Acrididae; genus Schistocerca; species Schistocerca piceifrons. The sequence continues at coordinate 716,620,270 of NC_060140.1, read as the reverse complement.
GAAATCTGGTAGAATATTTTATCAAAAATAAATGTATTTCCAAATTTTGAAAATGTCTGACTAGATTACAATATTTTAACTCCAGCTTTCTTGGTCCCATTTTCATGATTAACGTCGTTTCTTACCTGTAATTGGTTAATAGCATAACTTTTTGTAAATCTGTTTGCACAGAGGCAAAGTTTGCAATATGATCTGTACTCAGCCTTCATGAGGCTAGAGAGAGAGAGAGAGAGAGAGAGAGAGAGAGAGAGAGAGAGAGAGAGAGAGAGAGAGAGAGAGAGAGAGAGTGTTCCCTGAAATATTTCTGCTTATGCAACTTTATCACAAAGCCTTTACTGATCTTCTCATTTCTCACAGTTTTACAGTATTTCTTTCCACTGGAGGTCCTCTTCATTCTTCAGCTGGCCTAAATGTTAAATTTAATATCTTTAACTGAATAATCTTTTAGGACACTAGGTAATCCTTAGAATGAAAAAATGAAGAGCAGCTTCTGTTTCACTTACGTTTATTACTTTCACATTTCCTTGAATAATAAAGAAGATGTCCAACACATAAAATGTGCACAACAAAATAAACTTCTCTGAATTATAGCTACATTATTTCAGTAGCAAATGGAATGAAACAACAAATGCTTCTGAATTAAGGAACTCAGATATTGTGTCTTCCTACACAGCCAAAAATTCACAGATATACAAGACTGAAGAACTATTACAAAATAAATAGTGAAAGCAAGTCATGCATATATATCTAACTGTCATGTCTATGACTGCACAGGCAGAAATTCACAGATCGTTCAATACTGATAAGTGTAAAATGGGTGTAGATTCTGCAATACAACACCTGCAACATGTAAGATTATAGTTAGTAGCAATATACTGTAATATGAACCCTTTTAAGTTTTTAAAAATAATTTGTGTTACCATTAATTCCATCGTCTGTGAGAATTCTTCGCTGAACCAAAACTATTCTCACGCCCCCGGCTGTAGCCCCACTTGTTGTTGCCTCCTATAAAAGTAATTAATACTCCACTGTCATGTAATTTTTTTTTTTCAAACTTAAGATACGGATTTTTAATGACTTATTAGTATCTTCAAAAGGCTAAATACTAGTTTTACTTTTCCATGCATATAATGGATATACTGCTACTAATACTTCAGAGTAGACAAAAAATTCTGTGTGTAAATCATGCAATTACAGGGAGTACATTCCACACAAAATTACATCACAAATGTCTCAAAACAAACCTTTCCATCCTCCAAACTGTGCCATCTCAGCTAATTTAGGGTTGATTTCTTGATTCGCTTCTTTAAGAACCGATATCAAGTCACGAGCTTGACGACTATCTTTAGCTGTGAAAAACGCATACGACGTTCCCGTTGACTGACTGCGACCAGTTCGTCCAATTCTGTGTATATAGTCTTCTGATGAGTTAGGAAAGTCATAGTTGATTACAAATTTTATCCCATCAACATCTGCAAAAAATTCAAGTAGTACATATTTTAAATGAAGACTGAAGTTCCTTCACTGTAACACATAAGGAATGAAAAATCAGTGATTAACACATTCTTACTGAAAGACAAATGTTAGATGTACTTGTTGCAAGTTGCACCCATAAGAACTGTGGATTTGTACGGTGAACTACCTAGCCTTAAAAATATACACGTTGAGCTGATATTAATTTGCCAGCAGCCTTAAGACTCACTTCTAGTCATGTTCTTTCTCTTTTGAAAGACTCCTTTCGTCATAACATACTATAAACTCAATATTTAAACAATTTTTTTTCATAGACTGCAACCTGATTTAGCACCTATCTGTAAGGAATTTACTCCATGGTACTTCCTGGCTGATTAAAACTGAGCCAGAACAACAGTAACTCGGGACCTTTGCCTTTCAAAGGCAAATGCTCTACCAACTGAGCTACCAAGACCGACTGGCTAGCCATCCCCAGAGCTTTACTTCCACCTAGCTGACCTTTGTATCTTTATGTATGTATCATCTGACACTACCCCTGCTATCATACTCCCCAGTATGAATTTCCCCTTTGGGTTCAGATAAGATGATGAAAGTCAGGAAGGTTCATTCTTAAAGCTACCTTTTCATACATCACTTTTGCCGCAGGTAAGTCTTTCCCTGGCCCAACAGAACTTCCAGATAGTTCTTTAGCACTGCTGACCATTTGAGAGACTCTTCAACTTTGAGAACAGAAGAGAAAAGAAAGATTCAAGAGCTGAACTATCACAGTTGTTTAGTCATATGAAAGCATCAATGTTAACCAAAACTCTCGAGTGGCAGCTGTTACAAAATGCAAAGTTTACCCGTTGTTGCTACATTAGCCGAGTGTGAATTGCCTCAACTATTGCAACAGCACTAATTCTCTAAAGTAAAGACTTTACTTTCCACATTATCCAAAGATTAGCTCTCCCTACCTTAAGAAAATATACAAGTTAAACACTATGATGCTGCACATACTGCTTGCAATGCGATTCATTTCCACTGATGTGAAAAAAAGTCATGTGATAGCGATATGCACATATACAGCTGGCAGAGTACAGCTTACACATGATATATAATAGGGCAGTGCATTGGCGGAGCCTGTATTCTGGTGATCCATGTGCTAAGGTTTTCGATTATGATTATGATTGCATGACAGAATTAACAGACTTTGAACATGGAACGGTCATTGTAGGTAAAAGCACTGGGCCATTCCATTTTGGAAACCATTATGGAATTCAATATTTAGAGATCCACAGTGTCAAGAGTGCCAAGAATACCAAGTTTCAAGCATTACCTCTCACCATATACAACACACTGGCTGACCATCTTCACTTAACACCTGAGAGCAGCAATGTTTGCATAGAGTTATCAGTGCTAACAAGCAACACTGCATGAATTAACTGCAAAAACCAAAGTGGGACGTACGACAAACTTATCCGTTACAACAGTGTGGCGAAATTTGATGTTTATGGGCTATTGTAGCAGATGCCCAACATGAATACCTTGGCTAACAGCATGAAATCACCTACAGCACTTGTCCTGGGCTTGTTACCATATTGTTGGACCCTAGACTACTGGAAAACTAGCCTGGTCAGAAGAGTCCTGTTTTCAATTGGGAAGAGTTGATGGTAGGGCTCTAGTGTGGCGCAGACCCCACAAAGCAGTAGACCCAAGTTGTCAATAAGACACTATGCAAGCTGGTGTTGGCTGCATCACTGCAGGCTGTGTTTACATGGAATGGACTGGGTCCTCTCGTCCAACTGAAACAATCGCTGACTGGAAATCGTTACGTTCCACTACTTTGAATCATTTGCAACCATTCAACAATGGAATTTTTATGGACGACTGTGCCATACCACAATTGTTTACTATTGGTCTGAAGATCATTCTGGACAATTCGAGAGAATGATTTGGCAACCCACATCGCCCAACATGAATCTCATCAAACATTTATGGGACCTAAACAAGAGGTCAGTTCGTGCACAAAATCCTGCACTATCAACACTTTCGCAATTAGGGGCAGCTGTAGAGGCAGCATGGCTCAGTATTTCCACAGGGAACCTCCAACGACTTAATTGAGTCTAGACTATGTGAAGTTTCTGCACTACGCCGGGCAAAAGGAGACCCAACATGATATTAGGAAGGATTTGTTCCATAAAGCATCAAAAGGTAAAGAACCAATGGTAATTTAATGATCAAGTCAAACTGCTCATAATCCTATACTGTAACCTCTACAACATCATAAATTAAAACTTATTTCTATTAATACAGAGTTCCAGACTTACAAGCACAAGACAAAATAAGCACCAAATACCTGTCAGTATTTACAAGTGTGATACCAAATTACTATTAGGTGTGGTGTCAATACAATATGCTATTCAACAGACTGCAATAAAGGTAGTGTGGCACAACACTCCTATTTCCACTGGGATGATACGATATGCAATGCCACTGACCACATGACAAGCAACAAGACAGCACAAATCACAAGCTCATCTGCAAGGGATGTTATTGTGGATTATTTAAAGCTCAAAAAACTTTAAGTTAAGAACTGGGTGCTCCCATACGGTGCTATAAATTTAAACAGTTCAGCTTTCTTATGAGGTCTCAGCATGAGAAACTTCAAAATAAAAGTTAGGGTAGTATTTCTACAACTGTTCAGTTTTGCTAAGTAGTACATGATGTAGCTTGAATAGTATTCAGAATAAACAATGCTGGACTGAAGCGAAACCATTCACCATCAATGACATTGCAGCGGGTGGTGAACTCACTAGTGACAATTTCAATATATATGCTATAGTTCGTATGCTCCAACTTATGTCTTAAAACCCAAACAAACAAACTGGCCAGTTACTATATGTTTCTAAAACACACCTGGTGGTTTACTTACCTGCAAAATTAAACAATAACTGTGGGCAATAATGAAAAAACCAGTTCATTATCATGTAACAAGATACACGAAAACCATCTTTTCCCACCAAATAGGTCCCTCAAAAATTGAATAAGAAATACCGCATAGCAGGGAAGCCTCAAAACAGTAGTTTTTTTCACTTTTTTTACATGGAAAGCAAAAGTTGTACTGAAACACTAACTACAGACTGACGCGGCTTTGCTTTACCTACCTAAAACAATTTTTTTAGCCACATCGTTTGACCTGGTTTTTCCCTCACTGTGTGTCTTACAAGTTGCATGGAGAGGCCAGCATTCTGTATTGCACCAGGCAATATGACAGATATATGTCTGTGTCTCATTGTTGACATCCCTGTGTGATTAACGAAGTCCCTACAACTATGTTTCTATGCGCAACTCCCAATGCAAATTGATTCTGCATCTTATCCTAAGTCACACAGCATATTGCGTTGCCTGTCTAAACTGTGCCGTAAGGGTAAGAGCCAAGGCTCTGTCAGAACAATAAAACTAAAATCAAGCAAGTAAAAAAGTCCAATACTACGAAAAATTGTTGTAGCCTGCCAATATCTTACCTAGACCACGTGCAGCAACATCAGTAGCAACAAGGATACATGCTCTTCCATTGCGGAAATCTGAAACATAAAACTAATTAGTAGTAAATAATGCAAAAGGAAATCTACAAAAAACTTATAGAATGGTTCACATACTTAAGAGAAGGTTGAATTGTGATGTCCATGTAACTAGAAAATCAATAGAATGAACAAGATGACCCAAAATTACATAGCAAGAAAATCTGGAAGGATACAGCTAGAATGAACACTAAATGGACAAACACTACACTCTTGACAGAAGGAAAATGGAAAGGCCCTTGTAGTTGGCATGTGTTCAGTAAAGCCCTTGCCATATGGGAAAAACTAGAAGTTAATGTGACAACAAACATCTTTAGGATGGAACTGAGCCAAAGAATAGCAAAACCATTCTGCAAGTATGCCTTACTTTTCAGAGCTCCAAACAGCCAAACCAGTGTTCCTTACCTCATTATATTCCTCACTAGTTGACATGCTGTGGCGCAGACTAAAAAAATGCCTATGTTCATTACAGAATGCAAAATGAATCTTATTTCCTCAAATTGTTTCTTCTTGGAGTGTAAACATGTATATTATTCCAAAACTTTTTTTTGTCAAAATAATTTAATTGGATGATAAAAAATAATTCGCCAAGCAGCAACAGAAAACACATGAAAGAAAGGTATACTTTTATATCATCAGTGACCTAGTCACTAAAACAGTGAGGCAAAGCCTATGTTATTTTTAACATGGGAAGTATCTGTAACTAAAGAAAAGATTCAAGTAACTTAAGAACCAGGTATCATCCTCAACAACCGCTGATATTTTGACAGGTGAATGCAGCATCATTTTCGTACCATAAATCAAATGAAAAATCACCTAGCATAGCAACCAAAACACGCAGTTTTAAACTGGACAAAAATGATAGCCTATGCAAATTGATTTCTACATTGGAGAGGATATGGTGGTTTTAAGAAGCTGTGCAAATTCTCACCACCACGAAGCCAAATTAAGAGAATCTTATTCATATTTGGAAAAGAGGACAGGTTTCATCGCTGCCGACTCCAAAGCACATTAATCATAAGATGATATACAACAATAGGCAACAACATGTCCCCCAACAACAACTCCGTCTGTGTGTATGTGTGCACATTTGTAGGCAGCCATTTGTAGCCTATGTGTTGGCATGCCAGTTGCAGCAACATGCTTGTTTACACATTGCAAGATGACTACGCCAAGCAGTGCAATCTTGCCATCACAGCAGTAAGATAGGGTTCTTGCATGACAAGCAAAGTAGTTTCTACATTGCCACACAACGAATTTGTCCTGAACGAAGCTGGAAGCAGTGCATCAACACAACAAATGGGCTGCTAGCCCATATAAATGAATATCAATTTTAAAAGAGGTATCAGCAGTCCACCACTGCCTACCATGAGGTAAGGGCTGGATCAGGCCCCAGTGCAGTATGGGTCAGCAAGCAGCTGCCAGAAGTTTAAACCTCCATTGCCACAGCATCTAGTACCGAATCGTCATCCTTGGACTTGGTGCCTCTCCAAAGGTGGGCTGCCTCCAGGCTAACTCCAGCAGCAGAAAGGCTCCTGCCCTTGAAGGCAGCATAGAGGTCAGGATGGAACACCACCTCATCCTTCTGCATCACACTGTCACTCGCGGAGAGATCGATTACCAGATGCTGTCATCCCTTGCAAGTACTCTGGAAGTCTTCCACACAACTGGCGCCACACACAAGCGTGCTGTTCACAACTGGGCCACACAACATTGAGCAACCTTGCAGTGCCAGCATTCCTTGACACTAACATCATAGCCTTCTGGTCAAAAGCCAGCCACCATCTTGCAAAATGTTCCATCCTCATCACATACTGAGATGGTACTTTGCTTCTGCACCATGATGCTGCAAGTAGTTGCACGGGTTTTATTAAAATATTTGACTTTTGCTGTTTATCTGAGCTGGCACTGGCCTGTACCCTCTCCCCAACCCACCACTGCAATAAAGCCCTGCACAGAAACAGTCCTTTACCCCAGGTCTACTTCAGTTGGTGACAAGTGGGACATACAAAACCTACAACTGTCATCTGTGGATGAAGATGACAATTACTGCAGGGTTGCAGTTTTGTCAAAATGCTATGGGCTGAGTGCAGTTTTTTGTGTGTGTTTTGTATCACAGAGTACCGTGGAGAGTCAATGGGTCTTCTCCCAAATATGTAAATGAATTGTTACATTCAGTATGTGTCAACTAGGTCTGTGTGTATGTAAATAACAATTAGTTTTGCACTATGGGTTATCAAGAGCAAGTGGTGTGGCTCATTGTCAAGGAGTATGTAAGGTATTAGCTATGTGTAGCTATCAGAAGGCGAAGTCGAATGCTGTCCAGGAGTACCAACACTTTTCAGGGCATAAAGCAGTATGACCAGACAATAATCAGGTGGAGTAGTTAAGTTACGTAAGGCAACGAAAACTCCACATAGGAATAATGACATAGCAGGAAGAGAGAGACGGTTACTTACCATAAAGACAACGTGCCTAGTTGCAGACTGGCACAATTAAAAGACACTTATAGTATAAAGATTTCAGCCACAGCCTTCAAGAGAAAAACAAGCACACCTCACACACACGACTGCCAACTCCAGCAGCTTGAGATAAAATGAAACGAGAGATTGTGAAGAGGAAGTGGTAACAGTGTATGGGTGGGGTGAGGGAGGATATTGTCTGGCAGAGTGTGCAGGGACTAGAATGTCAACACGTGCAGCATCAAGTTGTCGGACAGGATGCGGGGAAAAACTGAGTCAAAAAAGGAGAGAATTGGGTAAAGATGGGCAGATGCTTTGGTGGAGAGTGACATACAAAGAGTGTAGGAGATGGGAATGGGGAGGAGGTGATAGGACACGGGGTTGGGGGGGGGGGGGGGGGGTGGAAACTGTTGGGTGGAGGGTGTGTGGACAGTATGAGGAGTAAGTTGAGGCCAAGATAATTATAGGAATGGAGAATGTAAGGGTAACTCCTATTTGTATAGTTCAGAAAAACTGGTGGTGGAGGGGAGGATCCAGATGGCTCGGGTAGTGAATCAGCCATTGAAATGAAGTGTTATGTTCAGTTGCATATTGACAGGATGGTCTACTTTGCTTTGACCACAGTTTGGCAGTGGTTGTTCATCCTGATGAACAGTTAGGTGGTAATCATGCCAATATAAGAAGCTGTGCAATGATAGCTGCAGAGCTTGTCTATGACATGGCTCCTTTCACAGGCAGCCTTGTCCTCAATGGGGCAGTATAAACCTGTGACAGGACTGGAATAGCAAATTATGGTCTGATAGATGGTTACGTCTTGCACCTGGGTCTTTACGTCTTGCACCTGGGTCTTCCAAAAGGATATGATCCTTGTGGCAAATGGTTGGGATAGGGAGTGGCATAGAGATTGACTAAGATGATGATGAAGACGATGATGATGATGACTGGGCAATGAACACCACTTTAGGAGGGGTAGGAAGGATCTTGGGTAGTATTTTCCTCGTTTCAGATCACGATGATGGGTAATCAAAGTCCTGGTGAAGGCTGTGGTTCAGTTGCTCCAGGGTGATGGGGGGAGGAGGGGGGGGGGCATTCCTTCATGCTGGTTCTTGTGGGTGGTGGGAGGATTGGGATGAGAGGGGAAAATCGCACAAGAGATCTGTTTGTGGACTACATCTAGTGGATAAATGTCTGTGTGACCCACAGCATACTGGACAACGGATTTCTTTCTTGTCACTGCAGATATGTGGGCTGCTGGGTAGCTAGGCTGTGTGGGAGGATTTTCTGGTAGAACAGGGATGACAGATGCCAAATGCAAGTGCTGTTGGTGCCGAATGTAAGTACTGTGTTGTTGCAAGTACTGGTGGGTTTAATGTGGAGAGGAGTGGCTGAAAGCTTATGTGCAAGTGCTTTAATTGTGCCGGTCACCAAATTAATGTGTCACCTTTACAGTTAGTGGCGCTCTCTCTCTCTCTCTCTCCTCTCTCTCTCTCTTCCCCCCCCCCCCCCCCCTCCCCAAGTGTTGAAAGTTACATAAGAGGTATGATGACAGTGTTAAGGTTAAGTATCCTTACAGTTTGATTTTGCTTTGCTGTTTTGTTGAGTGAGAAGTGTTAGTGTAGTAGCACATTTAACTGTCCTTGTTTGTTTTTGTGTGTTAAAGGGTAATCATGTCGTGTTCAGTACCACAGATAGCTGTCATGGGGCAAGTACTGAAAATTTTAGCAGATGAGGTATATGTACGGACAATTTTAAGTTGTCTTAGTGACTGTACGCACTTCAGGTTAGGGAGAAGGGAATAGCTTTTCCCAACTGCAGAATATGACAAAGAATTATGGATGAGATTTGAGGAAGCAACAAAGGGGAGGGGGAGGGAGAGGGGGGGAGGGAGGGAGAGAGAGAGAGAGAGAGAGAGAGAGAGAAGTAAAAAAAGATGAAAAACAGGAGAACAGACCCATGTCTAGTTTACTCATTTTCCGTAGTTAAAGATGTCAAATCTGGAAATTCAATGACTGGTGGGACAATCTCATGAGTGGCAAAATTAAGACCACTTTTGAGTAGCAACATCATTTACTTTTAGCGTTGTAAAGAACCATAGCTCAGGCACGATACAGAGGCTGATGCACAGTGTCCAGTTTTCGTCCAAAGCGCTGGATGAGTTCGTTTGTTCAGAAGGTTAGGCTGATAAGCGTTTTTCCATGTTTTTGCAAGTCAGCGATGACAGAATTGAAGCTCACACTCTGCGATCTTTCTCAAACAATTTTATGAAAACTACCTGGTAAAAAAAATTCATTTTGCTTTACTTACGGCTTTATGTCAGGTTCATGATGATGTGCCGCCCATTATTTAATTCACTTTCCTAGTTATTGTGATATTTATGTGAAATTAAGACACACTGTGTGAAATTCGGAAAAGTGTGTAATGAAAATTTGCGTTTGGTGCCTATTATGTAATATGTTGTTGCATGTGAATTTTAGCTAAGACATTGAATTTTTCTTTAGACTTGGGGAGACCAATCAAGAAAATTGGTCTTATGCAGCATGCTGATTTGTGATTGCGCTGTGCCCACGATAAAGCCAGAGCAAAATATCCACACCATTCCTCTTATTTCATAAATGGTTTCAGATATCGAAATGAGATTTTGGCAAATCATAGCACACACAGAAGAGTATTTTACCATTTTGTTATATAAAACTTCATTATCTACAGCATAATCACAATAACTACAGACTTTTTCAAGAAAGAAATTTTTAAAATCCATTGACAGCTGGTGAAATGAGAAATGCTATGGGTTTTGGAACAACATATGTGAAGATATCACACTTTTTTGTGCAGGGGATGTGCTTTTTCATAAGATACTGACTTTAGTTTTCCTCAGTACCTCAATTAACTAAGGCAAATTTTGATATGGCAACGATAGAAATGTTTGTGCTTTACTCAAAATTCACCACTCATGATGCTTCTTTGATAGTTGTGAATACTTAACAAGTCAGGCACAAATAAATCATTGCATTTTCAGTGGAATTTGTTTCAGATAACGAAAGCAGCGGTGACAGTAGACCCTTTTGAATGGTCATCATGCAAGTGTGGGCGTGAAAGTACCCCACTTAATATTTACAAAGAGTGTGAGCATAAGGTTCAGTTGGGAACAGCACTTCCCTGTAGCACTTGGCATTTCCCCTACGCCATTCTGACCGACCCCCATCACTGCCACTCTCCACGTTTCCTCAGCCAACTCTGCACCTAGTTGCCAGGGCATTTTGCGCACACCGTACCAGCTCCGATATCAAGTGAAAATTTGAAATCTGAATTAACTATAGAGGCGCGGGTGTGTGCATGCACTGCAATGTGGGTACTGTCAAGAAATATGTTTCTCATAGTTTCCTAGTCTTCTAATGCTATCGTGCTGTGCATGGGGCCTTCAAGTCATTTTTCTGCAGAGTTAAATGACACATGGAGTTTCCTTGGTGGCAGGTCTATATGGGCAAAATTAGTAGTTGTATACCGTGTTGCACAGTTTTACAAGGAACCAATTGGTTATTAGTGAGAACGAACGTAAGGTTCGATGTTTTAGTTTTAAGGTACTATTTCAGATAAGTTGTATAACAGAGATGAATGACAATCCAGAGGTCTAATGCTGTAGGGTGGGTAAGTGCACAGCCTCAACCTTGTGGCTGAAGCCGTAAATATGTGCACAGGTTTGATGCAGACCAGTCCAAGTTAGACACACGGGACCACGTCTTCTCAACAATGGAGGTATTGTAGCACCATTTTCCACCACTGCAGTGAAAAATAGCAGCTCTGTCACAGCAGTTTAAGAAGCTATAAGTAGCTGGCAATCACCAAGGCTTTGGCAAGCCAGCTGCAGCAACAGGGTGGTTTATGTATTGCAGGCTGAGGCAGGCCGAGCACCAAGTCTTTCAACACAGCACGAAGAGTTCCTGCAGGACAGACCAAGCAGCTTCAATACTGTTTAACTATGGATTTGTTATTCCATGTGTGGCTGGAAGCAGTGCTTCACCACAAAAAATAAGCTAACTCGTATAAATAACAGTCATTTCAGCAGAAGTCTTCACAGTTCTATAGTCCCTAAGACAAGATGTCTACACAAGGTACCAGAGCAATATGGCTCAACAAGCAGCCACCACCTGTAATGGGCCTCTGTCAAGGCCTGTCCATCTTATAGCATCAAGCCATCCTCCCAAGACTCTGCACCTTCCTACTGCTGGACTGCCTCCAGGCTCACTTCAACAGCAGCCTGACTCCAGTCCTGGAGGGCAGCAGATGTAAGTCTGGGACAGTACAGCCGATCCCCTCCTCCTACACTGAAGCAAGTGTCCTGGTCCCATGTTTCTTCATTCGCAGGGGTTATTCTGTGTCCAGATGCTGTCATCACCTTCACGTACTCCAGCAAACCTCCACACCACTGATGCCTTCTGTGAGCAACTACACCATTCCTAACTGTGGCATGCACTGCTGAGTAGGCCCCTTGAACATCAGCATTCCTGACTGCACACATTAAAGCCAGCTAATGGGCTATGCTCTAGCTACCAAAGCACACCATGAGCCATCCAAGTCACACACCAAAAGGGACATGGCTGCAGCACTAGAAATATATTAACATGATATCTCAAAATGTTTGACCAGAACTGCTAAGAGCCTACAACCCCATCACAATGAACTGTTGCAACCCAAGGCTGCACTAAGTGACTTCACGCTGGGCCACTTCAATATATAGGTCACTGAGGCATGTTCCGGAAACCCAAATGAAAGGAACTGTAACATTCATACATCCACTGCCAAGTATAACTATACAGTCAATATCATCTAAGACAGATTATCTAGCTACTAACCTTTGAGTACTATGGGTTTCTGCCTGAAACAATTTTATTGATTTTTTTAAGTTTTTCCAATGAAACCACCAAGACAGATGTCTAGCAGTACACTGAGGTACTATTTCTTCTTTTATTCATTGTTTACTAAAATATAGGCCCCAATTTAGTGAAAACTTTTAAAATTAAGATTTTTTTAGTATCACTGGGACTCAAAGGATTAAAATGTTCAAGACATTTTTTATGGTTAATGCATCAAAATTAACCACATATTCATGAAGAGTGATACCTCTAACACAACAATGGTGGTCCATTTGCCAACTCTGCTCAACTGAGCATTTCCTTTATATTACAGGACATCGATAATTTAGTAAACTAACTGTAGGATCTATTTATCCTTTTGGCTGAGAGTGGTGACACTTTTCTTCTACCACCGTTGACCTGAGAAACTCAGGGGTCCTTCCATGTCAAGTGGTCCAGACATTTCCACATGAATTTTTGTGTTTACCAATGATAATTGAAAACAGGCACACAAAGTCTTACGATCACCAATTCAATATCTGCAGAGATATAGTCATTTGTTTGACCCCACAGCACATCTTCCAACAGTTTATCCTTTTAGCTTTAAGCAACTTTGAAATATAATGTCTCCTGCAATTTTTTTCTAGAAGGAAACATAACTAGGCGATCTTTTGAAACCTAATTTCCCTAGTGATTTCCATATGGGAAATTTGAAGCGAAGTGGGTCACAAAAATAGCCACTTGAAAAATGAAAAGTTTAGCTTTCTGTATCTCCAGAAGTGTGAAACTAACTTTAACCTTTGCATATAACAACTTAACCAATGGCGTTAGAATATAACATTTCATCCTACCTCTTTCTAAAGCCCAATTGATATTTGTATAAATGCCACAAATTGCTAATCTTAGCCCATTTTTACAAAAAATGTATTTTCTGCAAACTCTTATACACCATCTTCATTAGAAAGACAGTGTTCCACAACACCTGAAAAGTAAGTTTGGTTTTGCAATGCGAGCATATAACACACTGAAGAGCATTACAAAGTGGAGGTGTAGTGAACATGTGCCCATATTCTGCTGGTACTCAAATCTGACTTTTTTAATTGTTATTGCTCTCTGGGGAAGGTAATACCAAAAGACCTGATGAATTAAAGGTGAGCTTGAGTCACAAAAAACACATACATAAATAATGCACTTGACAACGAGAAAAAATTCTCGAAACACATTTAGCTCAGCATGAATAAAATACATAGCCAGCACTGCGTTTACACTAGAAACATTTAAGCAAGACAAAAGTGTCAACTAGTGTTCGATGTGGCCATTCGCCAAAACAAGCTAAATATGGTTTGACAAAGATGTCACGATGATCACAAAAATCACAAAATTGCATTTGAGCAAAAGAGCGTTTGGAAATAGTTGAGTAGTCATGATATCTTCATTCGAACGAACCTAGTTACTCACATCAGCCACCACACCATGTAGAGCTTGGCAGCAGCAGGAGATGCGGCACAAATTGTTAAAACTTTTACTCATTCAAATCCACTGAATAGAGTGGCCTGGTGTCAAGAAACTTAACCAATTAATATTTGTAAACACTACAGTACGGCCAAAATTACGCCAGCATCATATCTTCTCCACTAACATTTTTTCGTAATGCATAAATCACGGGAAAATTATAAATATGTTGACGCAAAATCGGGTGCAAATTAACATTGTGGGCATAGGAAATATAAATTCTTCTAGTGACTCGGAAACAGAGCTGCTCCTGGCAGAAAGGTTGAAGAGGAAGTAAGAGGAATGAAGGAAAGAGACCGACAAGGTTTAGGAAATTGGGATGTTATGAAAGTCACCCAGAACCCCATGTCGTCCGAGACAGTGGACAGGATGAGAAGAAAGCCTAACTGTTGGGGGACTGCAATGGATGAGAGGTGAAAAGTTAGGAGTGTAAAGGTGGAGAGTAAAAAGAAAGACAAATTACTTATGACACACTGTGCAAGTTAAAAGAAGAAAGCTAAGTGGATTATACATGGTAGACATGTGAGGTGGACACCTTGTGTGTGTGTGTGTGTGTGTGTGTGTGTGTGTGTGTGTGTGTGTGTGTGTGTGTGTGTGTGTGGGGGGGGGGGGGGGGGGGGGGTGCATTTACAAGATGCTAGACAGATGACAACATTTGTAACACACTATCTTCACTTTTGTGCAGTAACACTAGAAATTTGCCTGCTTGGAAAGTTTCAACCACACCAACCTGTACTGTCCACGTAACTCGTGCACGTGAGTATTTACACTGCATCTAATGGCATTATTTGAATGTTTCTTATTTTAATATAGTTTTTAACATTTTATTTTCCTATGACAATGCACTGTATCTCTCACTGTACCATTCTCTGAATTCTCTTAAAACAATTTATCCTCAAAATGTTTGGTTTCACTAACTTCCTCCAAAATTTGCATCAAAGATGAAAGAACAGAACTATTTCACCTAATGTAACAATGCTTATAAATTTGTATTCCTAGTCATCAATTTAGCACCCACCATAATACTGTACACTGGATTTTTTGAAGTTCCACAATTCATCAAGAATAACCAATCGAGAAGTACAGGGTGAGTTAAAAGGACTTAGAACTTTGAAATCTTATAGAAATTTACCAAGAACTTACCAAATCAGTTTGTGTGTCATTTTGTAGCAAAGAACCTTAAGTTTCACGTGAAAGTGTAATTGTGGCTTGATATGACAATTAGTGATGCAGTAAACATCCCACTGGTAATAAATTTCTTCCCACACTCGCTGCAGCAAATTGGGCATAATTTGTGCAACAGGAGCATACATTTGATTTTTCAGGTCAGCTAAACTGATGAGGAGGAACACGCACATGGTCTTTGATGTGACACCAAAGAAAGAATTGCAGTTATCACGTCTGGGCAGTAAGAGAAATCCAGGTGATTGGCCCTTCAAGGCCAATTCTCTGACCTATGAAGCCATTATTGAAGAAATTTCGAACTTACGTGAATAATTTGCTGATAGCAAATCACCCCATCCATGGTATCTTCATCAACCTGTTTTCAAGAGATACAAGATACTGGAAGCACACTGCACAAGAGTGAAAGTAGCCATTTTAACTGTACACTACTCTGATACACTTGGTGGGGGAATTGTGTACTGATGCCCTGCATGAATCAAACTATGTTGTATGCTAAAGATTCCGTAAGTTCCTCAATTTCTATACCATTCCAAAGTTATGTGTCTTTTTATTCACCCTGTATGTGAACTCAAGATTTTATTAGCAAATGTGTCACACTAATACCGAACACAGTTCCTAAACTTTTGTATCAACTTGTACACCCTCATCCATTCACTTATGTTTTCAAAGTCAAAACAATGCACTGGTGAAATTACCTTTTAAAATGTAGTCTCTTTCTTGTTGTGACTTATCCCCATGCATGCAAACAGCTTCAAACCTGGAAAAAACAGCATGCTGGAATTAAATTTTTTCCATGTCTTACTTAAGAATCGTAAAAGCAGCTGCAAATATAACAGTGGAGACTGAACTACTATTCTAATTAACAAAACAACCCAAAACACATACCCATATTTTCTTATATTGTATGCTATGTTTTCTGCTTTCTTTTTTGTTGACACGAATATTATGGTTTTGTTCTCACTTTCATTAGAAATTTCTTGTAAGATACGGCACAACCTGTGAAGAGGAAACCATTTAGTTCTGTTCATTAATGTGCACATCCATTTACTTCAGACACTGTCATTACAGCAACACTAGATAGTTTTTCCATTAACTAGACTGTAGTGTTACATCACATGTCTATGTAGGAAGTACACAAAAATAATACCAAACACAAACAGTTATTTCATGTAACTGACAATGTACAAGAAAACCTATGACTCAAGATATTTTAGTTTTCGTAACAATGCAACATTTCTCCAACTACCAACAGTTAAGATAACACACACTTACTTATTTTCTTTCTCATGTTCTTGACAAACATCCACAATCTGTTCAATATTATGATTTGCACAAAGTTCAAGAGATCCTACATTGATCTGAATGTAGTCTTTCAGGAAATCTTCTGCCATTTTCCGCACCTCTTTAGGCCACGTTGCTGACCACATGAGGGGTCTGGCGATCAGGCTGAGTTAAAAAGAGAGGAAAAAAATCCAATTAGTTTCACGAAACTATTGTGCAATGACTTCACACACATGAAACTACACATAAGGCCCCAAATCACAGGGCTGCAATTAAGGAATTCAGAAATAGTAAATGCTTTTCAGTATTTGGGGCTACTATCAAAAACTTTATATTGTGATCCCATAGGGATCAATTCATGTGAAATCAACTTATGGTCTGGTTCTTGTTCTGATGTTTTGTGAACTGGTGGTTTTGATGGTGACTGCAGCTGTAGTGGTGGTGGTGGTGGTGGTGGTGGTGGTAATAGTAGTAAAATGGAACCTCGCATAATGAGCATAATCCATTCCAGAATCTTACTCTTAGCATGAAACACTCATTAAGTGAAAATTTATCCCGTATAAGTTAATGTGATACGATAATGCGTTCCATGCAGAGAAAGTACTAAGTTTTTTGTTATTCATGCCATTTATTCAAAGAAAATTATAGACACCATATTTTGTAATTTATTATTCATAATACTCAAGTTTCTTTAAGAAGCTATCTGTAGTAATTTGTTTCTGCGACACTTCAACACTTGGCAAAAATATGACACAGCATTATCATCAAATAAATTTGTATCATTTGTAACCACTTTTTTTTGGGGGGGGGGGGGGGGGGTGTGTTAATGATTTCAGCATTTCTCTTACAGCACCAGAAGATTGCTGCTTTGCTATTACATCATCACCACCACCACCACCACCACCACCACCACCACCACCACCATCTGAAGAACTCTACAACTTCCTGCTGTGAAACACGCCAACTCCATATGTTCTTCAGTGGTCATTTCTTGGCTGTGATCTTCCACAAGCTCATCAATACCATTGTTATCCACTTCTAGTCCCATGCTCTTGGCCAACGACAATCTCATTAACAACAGGCTTCACAGATACTGACTCAAATGCCTCACAGTCCAATTTGACAACACACTGCGGCCAAGGTTCTTCCAAGCAAAAGTGAGAGGTCTGTTGCTATCCCCTTCCCATGCTTTTTCCATCATCTTGACACAGGAAACAATGCTGAAGTGATATTTCCAAAACTCTCAGAGTGAGATTCGTAGCTTCAGCAAACTCAAAGCAAAGCTCTAAGACTGCTTCAATATAGGGCATATCAAGTTAGAAATGATCTGCTGGTCCATAGGCTGGAATAACGCAATGTGCAGGGAGGCAGGGAATTCTTCAACAAAGTGGTTTTGTAAGCTTGGAGTCTGAGGAGTGTCATCCATAACAAGCAAAACAAGGAGTGGCAGATTCATCTCAACCAAGTATTTTTTCACATAGGGAACGAACACTTCACTGATCCAATCACGAAAAAGATCATGTGTCACCCAAGCCCTAATGGGCCTTCACATCACATTTAACCTGCTCTTCTGGATTTTACACTTCTTGAAGGCTCATGAATTTCTGAATGGTAAACAAGCAGCAGTTTAGATTTTCAAATTGCCACATTGGCACAGAATAGCATTGTCAGACATACTTTCATTGGTTTGTGACTGGGCAATGCACTTTAATGTTATTAAGGCAAACTTTGGCATCTTTTTCCAGGTAAGACCTGTCTTGCTACAATCAAAAACCTGCTGTGGAAGATAATCTAGAGAACCTACAAGCAACTTGAAGTTGCTAATGATGATCTCTGCTGCCTTTTTGTCAAGAGCTGGCTGCTTCAGAACATGTCAACACTGGATGCCGGTTCTTC
Source organism: Schistocerca piceifrons (assembly GCF_021461385.2). Classification (NCBI taxonomy): domain Eukaryota; kingdom Metazoa; phylum Arthropoda; class Insecta; order Orthoptera; family Acrididae; genus Schistocerca; species Schistocerca piceifrons. Next base: position 716,602,051 of record NC_060140.1, on the reverse strand, counting down.
CCAAACCACCCACAGCTTCCCTTAAACACTTCAACCACTGATGATCCTGGCATCTTCTTAATGAGGTTGGAGAAAATCATTCTCGCCCTCTCACAAATGATGTTCTTGTTAATAGTGTTGCCTTGCAATTTCTTTTCATTTATCCATACAAGGTGCAACCTTTCGACATCATCCAGAATATTGAACTGTTGTTTAGATACACTTGCCTCTTCCTTTTCAAGCATCTGTTTCCTTAACCTTGTTGTTCTTGGGGGTAATGCAAATAGCTGATGTAGACCGACTGTATGTGTGTGTTAAGTCATCAATGCTCACACCATGTTACCGGTTTTCAATGATTTTTGTGTTTCATTTCTACGGTCATTTACTTTCTCGTATAGTCCTCATCTTGCGGCTTTATTTTTGGGACATTTCTAGGAAAGTTATTAAAAATTGCACACAAAAAAACTACATGAACAAGATTAGAAAAAATGTTTCACAACAAACTGCACTAAGATCATTGCTGAAAGAGTGCTAACCCCACACTGCAGTACATACTAAAGACATTGTTCATATACTGTTGCTGACAATAAAGGTGTCCATATTGTTAAACATTTCCCCTGCTGTGCACGAATGACTGGTGACTTAACACTAAATCATCGTCTCTTTATGTGAAACATCGCTCATTAATCAAGTTACTTTTTTTACAATTTGTTTTTCACATTAAGCAAGGTTCCAATGTATCTGGCTGGCTTGTAGACCTTTAATTTGAATAGTTGTACAGGGGTCCTAAAGTTCCCGGAATTATTTTTGGTAGTTGGCAACACTGGAAGGCAGGGAAAGTTGGTGGAGAATCTAAGCTTCGAAAAGAGGCAAATGTTAGTCAGCTGTGGGCAGTTGTCGAGGCAGAGTCATGTTCTTTGCAGAGGTATCTACTACAGCCTCATAGGGACCGATGACCTCAGAAGTTTGGTCCCAGAGTAACTTACCACCACTACATCCTAACTGAACAAAAATTGGACCAGTTTTTGGAGCAACATTATGCAGTCTAGTTGTGTGTAAAACTGGGGTGGAACGGGGTGGAGACACCTGAAATGCTTCGAAAGGCCTACTGTAACAGGGCGATGAAACAAAGCCCAACTTTCATGTGGCACAAGACATTCCACTCAGTATACCCATCAACATCACAGAGGACTTGTTGCAAGAAGTGCATCAATTGTGGACAAGGACTGGTGATTAAGTGTTCAGATAATTGCAGTGGGCTGTTGGATACCCAAAAGCATCTTTCACTGCATTTTAACCGAAGATTTTCAGATGAGTGAAGTTGGCATGAAAATGGTGCCAAAAGTCCTGATGAGTGAGGTGAAGGAGCAGCTTTTGTTGAAGTACCAGGAATTGCACAACTATGAAACAGATCCAGAATTTTTAGACAGAATGACCACATGGTACAAGACATGGATTCCCAAGCACGATCTCTAAACAAAGCGACAGAGCAACAAGTGGTGCACCAAGGAGTGCCCTCACCCAAAAAATGCACGGACGAACAAATTGTGGGGTTGGGTTCTTTTGGGAAGGGGACCAGGCAGTGAGGTCATCGGTCTCAGCAGATTAGGGAAGGACGGGGAAGGAAGTTGGCCATGCCCTTTCAAAGGAACCATCCCAGCATTTGCCTGGAGCGATTTAGGGAAATCGCGGAAAACCTAAATCAGGATGGCCGGACGCAGGATTGAACCATCGTCCTCCCGAATACGAGTCCAGAGTCTAAGCACTGCGCCACCTCGCTCGGTAACAAATTGTTAATCAATGCAATGCTCATTGTGTTTTTTGTCAGAAATGATGGTTCACAGTGAATTCATGCAACAATGACAAACAGTCAATAGCGAATTTTAGAGAGAGGTGCTCAAACGGTTGCTGAACAGGGTTCAACACGTCTAGAAAGAAATTCATGACAATTCGATCACACACCATGACAATGCATAAAGCCGCACCACACCGCCTCCGAGCTGCTGGTCAAGACGGGTGTGGCAACAATACCCCAGCCACCGTACAGCCCTGATCTGGTACGAACAAGCTCCTTTTTGTTCCCAAGGATCAAAAGAACCCCGAAAGGAACTCTGCATGGGATGCTGGAGGCAGTAAAAGCAGCTGTGACAACTGCACTGAAGGAGAACCAACTTCCAGGGTGCCTTCAATGTTTGGGTGAAGCATTGGAATTGGTGCACTGGAGCAAAGGGAGAATACTTTGAAAAGTTTAGAAAAGATTGTAAACTGATATTGAGTAAGATTTTTACAAAATTCATTCTAGGAACTTTCAGGACAGACCCCGTTCACAGTTTTTTCTAAGCTTTACAAACATATTAATTATATTCATAAAATGAATATTTTCCAAATAAATTTTTTATTAGACGGTGTGCATATGAGTTTGGGTACGCAGGTATCAAACTTCAGAACTGTATTCCAGTGTGAACATATTAAATAATATTTTAATGGTAACCACAGCACCCAGCATGTAGGTTGTATGACAGGACTTTACTATCAAGCTTGCATAGAAAACTTAATAGCACCAACCAAATGAGCTCACGAAATCATTAATTGTTTATTTGCCGAAATTTAAGGCATTAAATTATTAGAATTATATAGGAACCTATTACCTGACACAGATTAACATATTGCTGCTATTCACACTGAAGCATCATTATAGGAATGCACATTCAAATACAGAGAGATGTAAACAGGCAGAATATGGCACTGCAGTTGGCAACGCATATATAAGACAATAAGTGTCTGGCACAGTTGTTACATTGGTTACTGCTGCTACAATGGCAGGTTATCAAGATTTTAGCGAGTTTGAACGTAGTGTTTGTTGCCTGGTATTCCGACATGTCCTGGAATCCACACAAACACCACCAAACGACAGAACTGTTCCAGGGCATAGATGGACTCCTCAATGGACGCTACCAAAGTACGGCGAGGGTAGCACTGGTCAATAGCTTGTAGGCTGCTCAAGGAGTCAGTGAACAGGAAAAATGACTCACCAGGCCATGAGCGCATGTGCTAAAGAGCACGATATATAGCCGCCAGCTCTGCAGTGGAAACACTGCAGCCATACGGCAAGGAGTGCTGTTCAATATGTCCTCCATGAACTTATGCAAAGCCTATGTTACCATCAGGCACCGAGCCGTCCGTGTAAACCACCTCATGGCCCCGATACACGTCGAGAATCGAGAGGAAATGATAGAGAGCTGCAGGATTAACGAAGTCCTTAGGGCCATGTGAAAGGCCCAGAAGCATCTGTGGCCTAGGTGTTCACCATGGAGGTGTACATGAATGGACCTCAAGGAGAGGTGGTAAGGGGCTGCCAACGCTGTGGTTGGGAAAAGGAGACGGTGATTCGGATGCGCAGGAGAACTACGAACGTGTGCAACGTAACTGGCAAGTAATTGTGCACGCCTAACCTTCAATGGAGGGACTCCTGCCTCCATCAGGACACTGATCACAGGATTTGTCCTGAAAGTTCCTGTCGCGAGGCGAATGCCACAGTGGTGCACTGGGTCAAGTAGAAATCACACTGGGGGCACCACTGAACTGTAAACCAGACTCCCACAGTCAAGCTGGGATTGAACAAGGGCTCTGTAAGGCTGAGGCGGCGTAGAGTGATGTTCCCCAGTTTGTGATGCTCTGTGCAGCGGAGGGCACTGACGTGCTGTCAGCACTTCTGCTTAAGCTGACGAAGGTGAGGAAGCCACATCAATCGGGCATCAAAAACCAGTCTTACAAACCGATATGTCTCCCTACAAATCGATATGTCTCCACTAGAGTGAGTGGATCATCAATTTCCGACCTCCCTACCTTGGCTAGTAAGCATGGCGCCACCACACAAGGGGTTATGCGCATTAAAATCTCCCAAAAGTAAGAAAGGTTTATGGGAGTTGATCAAACTGCGCAGCCAATACATTCGGGGGGGTACTGCACCATCTGGAGGAAGAATATACATTGCAGACAGTTATTTCCTGCATCGTCCTTATCCTGACAGCCACAGCTTCAAGATAGGTTTCAAGGGTCACAGATTCACTACATAGCTCAGGACATAGATACAAACTCCACCTGACACTATTATAGTCACTACGGTTTCTGTAATATCGCTTATAGCCACAGAGGGCAAGGGTCCACATTGTCGGGAACCATGTTTCCTGGAGAACAATGCAGAAATCAGGTGTGAAGCTTAACAGTTGCCGTAGCTCAGCCAAGTGGGGGAAAAACCGCCGCAATTCCACTGGAGAATTACGTGATCGTGATACTGAGAAGCCATGAAACACTCAATGAGGCAGTCTACACCTCGATCACCTGCTACCAGCAGATGAGTACCTGTCCGTTCAACATCCGTTGTCTCTGAGGGCCCAGCAAGATCTACGTCCTCAGCGGATGCCATAATCTCCACCTCATCCTCAGACACAAGAGCTTGTAGGTGGCAGTGGTGCGGGTGCAATGGGGGTCTTTTTCTTTATAAGTTTTCTCTTGCTGCTCCTTATGTTTGTCGGGCTGGGAGGGCTTCACTCATTCAGTCTCAGTCACACCACTGAAAGGAGTGACCCAAGGGATCCCTTCCTAGCAAGAGGAGCCGAAGAAGACTTGTGCTCCTCCAGCTGTGAAGTGGAGACTGACATCCCCATGGTTTGGGGGAGGGGCATTGCTCCTGAAGGAGGTTGTGCAGGAGCAGCAGGGAGGGACAATCACGAAGGCCGAAATGTGAGAGACTCCTTTTAGTCGCATCTTACGACAGGCAGGAATACCTCGGGCTTATTGTAACCCCTGAACCCGCAGGCTGACCACAGTATCTGCGATTTACTAGCCAACAAAGATGTAACAGAAAGAAACCACACTATCAAAATGGGTCATGCAAACAATATTGCACAACTAATTCCGTGGAAAATCATTCTCTCCTCAATTTTGTACAAGTAAGTAGTGTAGGAAATAATAATCGTTAAGGATCACGAAAGGAAGTTACCCCAAATTAACAGTAACAGCTGAAAGAAATTTGACAGTTCAAACATATACAACCAACACAACAAAATGTATATATCTCCAGTGAAATTTCCTGTGGTTACTCCTTTGGTGATAATTATGTGTATACAATCCATTAAAAAGTCAATTTTTTCTAGTTTTAAATCCTGAGAGAAAATATAAAATTTATTATTTAGTGCATTACCCTGATTTGCTGAACAATCTTGCGAATCTGCGGCTCAAATCCCATATCCAGCATTCTATCTGCCTCATCAAGAACAAGGTATGTGCAACGTCTGAGGTTTGTAGTCCCACGTTCGAGGAAGTCAATCAAACGACCAGGGGTCGCAATTGCAATTTCAACACCACGTTGAAGAGCACGTTCCTGATTGGGGGAAAAACACATCAAAACATTTTACAACTAAATTTTACAGGATATGTGAAAATCCTTTAGGGATAACAGGTCTTACCTGTGGATGTTTTGGAGCACCGCCAAAAATGCAAGCATTCCTTATGAAAGCACTGCCACCAAAATTTGATGCAACAGTTTGAATCTGTTGGGCAAGTTCTCTGGTTGGTGCTAAAATAAGAGCAATGGGACCATCTCCACGTGCTAGTTGTTCTTGATTACTTATGTGTATAACAGCTGGAAGGATGTACTGTAAAGAAATATATTATAGTTGACAGATTGTAATAGAACTAGTTCTAGTTTTAACAACAACAACCTGTAATTACACATGTAAAAATTATACTGAGGTAACATTATGCAGAACATGCAAGGGAAAGAACACAACTGAAACTAAATATCTAAGGAATATTTAAGTTGTAAAATGTGTTGCAAATGAAGGTAAGCAAAATGTCAACAACTAATCAGCCCCACATATAAGTTGTGAGGCAGAGAGAGAAAATCTGCATTTGTGCATTCTGACTGCTCTTGAGAAATAATGCATTAGTATTTTAAATCTGGACAGAGAAAAACACAAAGAGCAGAGGTGGCCTAGTGAGCTGGTATCATTATGGCTATTTGTTTCATAATATGGAAATGCTTTAACAGTCTCAAAGGGAAAAAGAGAGCCATTGATTGTATGCAATTCTATTATTTGGAATGTGATAGTCCCTCATTGAAATATAACAGGACAAATGATATATGCACCCCACCTGTACATTCAAGATCAGACAGCATTTGTCAGCTGCATTGTTCTGAGGACTCATCACGGCTCTCTGAACTGACTCAAGAATCTAAATCTGAGACATTAAGTTCTGTGATCAAGATAATAAAACAGATGGGCACATGCAGAGTCACCTTCCACTATGCTCAATACGAGAATGTAAATGGGCGTTAAGTCACTAATATTAGCACATTTTACACTTCACAGTTACAGTACAGTGACTTGCAAGGAGTATGTTTGTACAATCAACAAGATTTATTCTGTTCAATTTTAACTTAAAAAAAAATCATCCAACACCTCACAAACTACCATCAACTAATATTTATACCAAATTTTGAGAATCTGCACTTACTGCCAACGTCTTTCCTGAACCAGTTCTTGCAATTCCTACCATGTTCTTCCCACTCATTGCGATTGGCCATCCTTGAGCTTGAATAGCTGTAGGTTCAGAGAAATTCTGCATCCTAAAACAAAGTATATGAATCAACAGAGAAATGCTTAAAATTTTAAATGATTATAAATACTTTCACAAGGATGATTTTCTTCCCTATTCAACCAAGCATATCCACATTATTAAGTCTAACTAGTCTTTCGTATTCTGTGACACTACATCAACATTTTCCCTCTTGTCTGTATTGTTTATTGTCCACATTTCACCCCCCCCCCCCCCCCCCCACAAAAGGCTATGCTCCAGACAAATACTGTCAGAAAAGGCTTCCTACGACTTAAAACATAAAATATTCCTCTTTTCATAAACTTTTCTTGCTTGCTAATTTCAATCTTTTTTACAGTTAAACACCTACTACTTTCAGGGTCATTTCCTAATTCAATGCTCTCTACACTACCTAATTCAGTTCCATTACATCCAGTCATCCTTTGAGTTCCACTGATGAACATCATACAAACTTTTCAAGGCACTAGCCATTCCATGTATCTGACAGCAGGCAAAGTCCTTTCTCGCCTGACAGAATTTACACATCACTACACAGCACTTAAGTCATGCATGTACACATTAGTTTTGTGCTTGCAGTTGTCCATTTTCAATTGCATTTTTAGACATCTGTATTTTTTTTATCTGCTTCAACTGGTATGCTTTCGTATTGTCTCCTTTTCCATCTATTAAATTTAAGTTTCCCATCACTAGTAAATTTTTTGCTTCCCTTTTCGTTTCCAAATATCTGATATGTAAACGTTTTATTCCTTATACTAAGTCAATTCAGAATGACTCGTTTTCATCTGATGTGGTAGCATTAGATCTCATGTTTATTTTTCACCATAATAGATTCTGGACTGTAGCACTTTTTAGGGCACATAGTCCACATGACAAGATGTGTACTTCAACACATTTCCAGCTCTTTGGGTGTTTGTAAAGGAATGTACATTTATTCTTCCTCCATTTAGATGAAAACCATAGCACCATACATTGTGAGAAACATCTGATGGGGAGCAATGACAACAGTAACATTTTATAACTGACAAAGCACCATCTTAGTTTGAACATTGGAAGTGTTTTATGTAACTCTTTCCCACTGTGCACGGTACAACCTGCCTTCCTCTGACCTCTGAACTTGACAAGCCAGTTCTCTGGCATCCTTTTAGCCACATTAAGCATCAATTAATAAAGACAAATGTTCATAACTATGAAAGTTCCTGTGTGACTGTTCTTTCTAGATGGCCATTTGTTATTACTTGAAAATTTCACATTTGCATTCAAAAGTTTATTCCGACTCAAATTAACACGTAAGTGCTATTTCTTAGCAAATTATATCCAGATTTTTTTTTTGTGGTTTTAGGGCGCACAACTTCAATGGTCATTAGCGCCCTGACTACTCTAAGATTGCACCGCGAGGCACAAGTTGACAACAACAACTAAAAGGGAAAACACGATAAAAGACAGACTGACAGGCATAGGATTAAAAAACAGCATCATCAAATGTCCTTAGCGAGGTTTGTCAAATTGATAAAACGAAGAACACGAGCAGCTGCTCGTGTGTCATCCGCTAAAATGGCATCGAAAGTACTTGGCAGGTTAAGATCTAGGCGCAGTGTGTTAAAATCTGGACAGGACATTAAAATGTGTCTAACCGTCAGCAAGTGCCCACATGGGCAGAATGGCGCCGGCGCAGCCGTCAGCAGATGGCAATGGCTGAACCGGCAGTGTCCAATTCTTAACCGGGCCAAAACTACCTCCTCCCGCCGAGAAGGGCGTGAGGACGACGTCCAAGCCACGGGAAGAGGTTTTAAGGCCCGAAGCTTGTTGTCTGTAAGTGCAGCCCAATCGGCATGCCACAGCGATAAAATGCGCCGACAAATGACCCTGCTAAAATCGGACGAAGGGACACAACAAGAAGCCGTCCGAGGCTGGAGGACCGCAGCCTTGGCCGCGGCATCTGCAACTTCGTTTCCAGGGATACCGACATGGCCAGGAACCCACATAAAGCTAACCGGAGAACCGACGTCCACCAGCTGCTGAAGAGAGCGTTGGATCCGGTGTACGAAAGGGTGAACCGGGTACGGATCACTGAGGCTCTGGATGGCGCTCAGGGAATCGGAGCAGATGACATAAGCAGAATGTCGGTGGCGGCAGATGTAAAGAACAGCCTGGTAGAGGGCAAAGAGCTCAGCTGTGAAGACCGAACAATGGCCATGGAGCCGGTATTTGAAACTTTGTGCCCCGACAATAAAGGAACACCCGACCCCGTCATTGGTCTTAGAGCCATCTGTATAAATGAAAGTCATGTCGATGAACTTCGAACGAAGTTCCAAAAAACGGGAGTGGTAGACCGAACCGGGGGTAACCTCTTTTGGGAGCGAGCTGAGGTCAAGGTGAACGCGGACCTGAGCCTGGAGCCAAGGTGGCGTGTGGCTCTCGCCCACTCGAAAGGTTGCAGGGAGTGAAAAATTAAGGTGTTGAAGGAGGCGACGAAAGCGAACTCCAGGGGGTAGGAGGGCAGAGACATACAACCCGTATTGACGGTCAAGAGAGTCGTCAAAAAAGGAACAATAAGACGGATGGTCGGGCATTGACAGTAGCCGACAGGCATACCGACAAAGCAGTATATCGCGCCGGTAGGTGAGTGGCAATTCGCCAGCGTCAGCATGAAGACTCTCTACGGGACTAGTATAAAATGCTCCGATCGCAAGTCGTAAACCCCGATGTTGTATGGAGTTGAGGCGGCGTAAGATGGATGGTCGTGCAGAGGAGTATACGAAGCTCCCATAATCCAGCTTGGAGTGGACGATCGACCGATGTAGACGAAGTAGGACGGTTCGATCCGCTGCCCACGACATACCACTGAGAACACGGAGAACATTTAAAGAACGGGTACAACGGGCGGCCAAATATGACACATGTGGAGACCAGCTAAGTTTCCCGTCAAATGTAAGGCCTAAAAATTTTGTTGTCTCCACGATTGGGAGAGCAACGGGACCGAGTCGTAAGGACGGTGGGAGAAACTCTTTGTAGCGCCAGAAGTTAATACAGACCGTCTTCTCGGCAGAAGAACGGAAGCCATTGGCGACACTCCAGGAGTAAAGGCGGTCAAGAGAACGCTGAAGACAGCGCTTCAGGACACGTGGACACTGCGCGCTGCAATAGATGGTAAAATCGTCCACGAAAAGGAAGCCTGATACATCAGCTAGGAGGCAATCCATTATTGGATTGATCGCGATGGCGAAGAGAGCGACGCTCAAAACTGAGCCCTGTGGCACCCCATTCTCCTGGCGAAAGGTGTCGGACAGGACAGAACCCACACGTACCCTGAACTGTCGATCCATTAAAAAGGAACGAATAAATAGAGGGAGGCGTCCGCGAAGGCCCCATGTATGCATGGTGCGGAGAATGCCCGCCCTCCAACAGGTGTCGTAAGCCTTCTCCAAATCAAAGAACACAGCCGCGGTCGGGCGCTTCCGCAAGAAGTTATTCATAATGAAGGTCGACAAGGTAACCAGATGGTCAACAGCAGAGCGGCGCCTACGAAATCCACATTGTACATTGGTAAGTAGGCGTCGAGACTCGAGCAGCCAAACCAATCGAGAGTTAACCATTCGCTCCATCACTTTACAGACACAGCTGGTAAGCGAGATAGGTCGATAACTGGAAGCCAAGTGCTTGTCCTTCCCCGGCTTAGGAATCGGGACAACAATAGACTCGCGCCAGCATGCGGGAACATGTCCCTCAATCCAGATGCGATTGTATGTACGAAGAAGAAAACCTTTACCCGCAGGAGAAAGGTTCTTCAGCATCTGAATATGAATAGAATCAGGCCCTGAAGCGGAGGACCGTGATCGGCCAAGTGCGTTTTCGAGTTCCCGCATGGTTAATGGGACATTATAACTTTCACAATTCGAGGAGCGGAAGTTAGGTGGCCTAGCCTCCTCTGCCTGTTTGCGGGGGAGGAAGGCAGGGTGGTAATGAGCGGAGCTCGAAACCTCTGCGAAAAAGCGGCCGAAGGCATTGGAGACAGCCTCAGGGGCCACAAGGACGTCATTCGCGACCTTCAAGCCAGAAACTGGTGAGTGGACTTTAGTGCCAGATAGCCGGTGCAGGCTACCCCAGACAACAGAAGGAGTAAAACTGTTGAAGGTGCTTGTGAAAGCAGCCCAGCTGGCTTTCTTGCTTTCTTTGATAATACGACGACACTGAGCACGTAATCGTTTATAAGTGATACAATTCGCCACTGTAGGGTGGCGTTTAAATGTGCGTAAAGCACGTCGACGAGCACGTAAAGCGTCTCTACATGCTGCGGTCCACCAGGGGACCGGTACGCGACGTGGAGAAGAAGTAGGGTGAGGGATGGAATATTCAGCAGCAGCGAGAATGACTTCCGTGAGGTGTGCGACCTGACGATCACAGCTTGTGAAGGTTTGATCCTGAAAGGTCGCCCTGGAAGAGAAGAGCCCCCAGTCTGCCTTGGAGCACGGAGAGGGGGTATGCTGCAGGAGATGGATAACACACGGGAAGTGGTCACTCGAATATGTATCAGAAAGTGCATACCACTCAAACCGGCGTGCAAGTTGGGGAGTACATATAGAGAGGTCTAAATGGGAATATGTGTGAGATGTGTCCGAAAGAAAAGTAGGTTGAAAAGGTCTGCTAACAAGGAGCCCCTCGGGCAGGATGCTGGAGAGCCCCAAAGGGGATGGTGGGCATTGAAGTCTCCAGTTAACAAAAATGGTGCAGGTAGCTGAGCAATAAGTTGCATCATGTCTGCCCTGGTAACGGCAGATGACGGAGTGTAAACGGTACAAAAGGAAAACGTAAAAGTCGGGAGAGTAATGCGGATGGCAACTGCCTGCAGGCCGGTGTGCAACGTGATGGGATCGTAGTAAATATCATCCCGGACAAGCAACATAACCCCTCCATGAGCTGGGATACCTACCACAGGGGGTAGGTCAAAACGCACAGAGGTGTAGTGTGCCAAGGCAATTTGATCGCATGGGCGTAGCTTCGTTTCCTGGAGGGCTACGACGAGCAGACGGTGCAAGCGGAGCAGCAACTTCAAGTCCTCTCGGTTGGAGCGAATGCTGCGAATATTCCAGTGAATAAGTGCCATCGTAAGAAAAGGAAGATGAAAGAAGGGGTCACCTCGAAGGCCGCTGAGGGCCTGGCTTCGAGCGAGCACTGCCGCCGCTATCAATAGGCGGACAGTCATCGTCCATTGGGTCTATAGGTTCATCGGCCATCTCGGGAGGATGGCCGGGAGGGGAAGCTTCCTCCGCCGGTGAACGGCCAGATGTACGGCTACCAGCGGTGCGGCCAGGCGGAACGGATGACGGCCTGGGGCGGCAACCGCTGGGTGGCGCAGGAGAAGAAACGCGTCGTGGCGGAGAAGGAGAACTGTGCTTCCTATGAGCCTTTTTGGAAGGACGTTTGGTGGAAGTACCGGTCGAAGGCTGGGAGGTCGAGGTACGTAGGAAGTCTGCACGGGATGGTTCCTTCTTGAAGGCCCGTGCATCTGACTTCGGGGTCTTCGTCTTAGCAGAAGCTGATGAAGGGGCTGGTGTCCGTGGGGTGATGGGAGGAAGAGGAGACGTCGACCGCGCGATCTTAGCACTGGCCAAACGGACAACCGTGGTGCTGAAGGTCAAATCGCATGTCTGGGTTGCTACCTCCCTGGTAGTCCGAGGAGAGGCGAGGACAGTACTGTATTTCCCCGCTGGGAGCAGCGTGGGCTTTCTACTAGCCAATAGCTTGCGAGCAGCCGAGGTGGACACTTTCTCTTTGACCCGAATTTCTTGGATACAGCGTTCTTCCTTATAGACAGGACAGTCGCGGGAGGATGCGGCATGGTCACCCTGACAGTTCACACAACGAGGAGACGGAGGTGGACAGTCACCCTCATGGGCATCCCTGCCACAAGTGACACATTTAGCCGCATTGGAACAAGACTGTCGAGTGTGATTGAAACACTGACACTGGTAGCAGCGCGTAGGTGACGGGACATAGGGGCGAACAGAAATAACCTCGTAGCCCGCCTTGATGCGCGATGGCAGCTTAACACTATCGAAGGTCAAAAAAAGTGTCCGGGTCGGTACAAGGTCATTGTTGACCTTTTTCATGACCCTATGGACAGCCGCCACGCCCTGCTCAGCGAGGAAAGATTGAATCTCCTCGTCAGTCAATCCGTCGAGGGAGCTAGTATAGACTACACCACGAGACGAATTCAAAGTTCGGTGGGCCCCCACCCGGACAGGGAACGTGTACAGGAGTGTGGCCCGAAGCAGTTTTTGTGCCTGAAAGGCACTCTCAGTTTCTAGTAATAAGGTACCGTTACGCAACCTGGTACAAGATTTGACAGATCCGGCTATGGCATCTACGCCCTTCTGGATAACGAAAGGGTTGACAGAGGAAAAATCCTTTCCGTCCTCAGATCGAGAAACGACGAGGAACTGTGGGGCAGGCGGTAGGACTTTTGTCACTGGGGGCTGGTCACGTTTCCGTTTTTGGGCAGAAGTCGAAAGCGAAGGAGTAGAATCCACTGCGGAGGAATCCCCCATGATTGCCAGCGTCTCCGATGGCGCGCTCCTTCCTTGTGGGGACCCTCTCAGAGGGCACTCCCGCCTTAGGTGAATGTTTACACCTCAGGTCACACCTCCCGAGAAACAGACGGAGGGACCAATCGGCATGGTCAGAAGGTATCAGCTCAGGCAATCACCCCTCCCCGGGCCTGGCCTTTACCAGGGGGTACGCGCGTGCCTTACATGTCTACCCAGGGCGGGGAATTACTCGTTACCCCGTCACCGGCTACGCGTGCGAACGCGTGGGTCGGCCTTCAGGCACACACAGGGAGGAAGGAAGAAGAGGAAAAAGAAGAGAGAGAGGGAGAAAGAGGACAGACTGTCTCAAACGCCGAGGCGGAGACCAGAGAAGGCAAGGAGAAGAAGGCAAGGAGAAGAAGGCAAGGAGAAGAAGGCAAGGAGAAGAAGGCAAGGAGAAGAAGGCAAGGAGAAGAAGGCAAGGAGAAGAAGGCAAGGAGAAGAAGGCAAGGAGAAGAAGGCAAGGAGAAGAAGGCAAGGAGAAGAAGGCAAGGAGAAGAAGGCAAGGAGAAGAAGGCAAGGAGAAGAAGGCAAGGAGAAGAAGGCAAGGAGAAGAAGGCAAGGAGAAGAAGGCAAGGAGAAGAAGGCAAGGAGAAGAAGGCAAGGAGAAGAAGGCAAGGAGAAGAAGGCAAGGAGAAGAAGGCAAGGAGAAGAAGGCAAGGAGAAGAAGGCAAGGAGAAGAAGGCAAGGAGAAGAAGGCAAGGAGAAGAAGGCAAGGAGAAGTCAAGGGAAAGAGTAAGGAAGACAGTGAGGTGGAGAAGAGCAAAGAAAGGAACCAACAAAAGGAAGGAAAAAACGAGAAGTGAAAATCCAAAAAGACCACAATTATAGGTCGTGGAACCGTCCGTCTCCGGACGCAGGCGCTAACTACCCCCGTGAGGGGGATGGACTCCTTTTAGTCGCCTCGTACGACAGGCAGGAATACCTCGGGCCTATTCTAACCCCCGGACCCGCAGGGGGATATCCAGATGAACTACTGGGTGGTTATAATTAAACTATGTTCCAAGTGCTGCAATGCAGGCTGTATACATTGAGGGAAGCTCAAACATCACTGATATCTTCATTAATGAAGCTCTATGAGCTTCCGGAGTGTGAGTGGGGTGGGGAGGAGGAGATGAAAATGTGGTGTTGTCAGCAGCCAGTGTAGTACAGGTGCAGGAAAATGGGAGAAATGATCAAACATGATAAATGGTGGTTCTGGCACATTTATTAGTATATTGTCACAACACCTGTTAAATATGATCTCACTCAGCGACATGCTGCATCTGTCAGGGCACAGTAGCCAGTTGTTTGGAGCATAGCCTGTGTAATCGGAGCAATGTCATCCTTCAGATCAAGAACAGTCTGGATCATCACTGATAGGCATGATCCTTTAGATATCCTCACAACCAGAAGTGACAGTTTAGGTTGGGCAATCTGGAAGGATTCATCTCAAAATTGCCTACGAGATGATAAAATTACCAAAGGTTTCTCAAAGCAAGTGTTTCATCTTGCAACCAACACGTGTTGTCACCTCATCTTGCGTGAAAATGTGGACACAGTCATGTCCTTGCAAAGCTATGATCACATGTTGATCAAAGAGGTCCTTATAACACACAGATGCCACTGTACAAGTAACAGGCCTCCGAACTGTCATCTTCTCTAAGAAAGATGGACTGACAACGAAGGCATTTGTGGAGCCTATCTCGGGGCTTCATTTGGTGCATATTTTGAATCTTCTGCACTCCAAAACCTTTGGATCTGTTGACCACAGGAGAGAGAATTCTTGTGACAACTCTACCACCGTCTCCACAATTTGAAGCATGTGCTGCATCATCTGCTGAAACTACAGCAATTTTAACTGCCCTCTCACTCCTGCCCCTCTAATTATTTTTTTTTTTTTTTCCAGCTGTTTCCGTCGGCAATATTCCCCACGAAAGAGCTCTACTATTGACACCATTCTGATAAAACAAATTTACCAGTATGCAAGGTCTTTCTTCTCAATACTCACTGCATTTTGCACAGACAACTTCAACCTTCCTAAGTGTTTACAAACCAAGAGTCACTTCTCTCTCTCTCTCTCTCTCTCTCTCTCTCTCTCTCTCTCACACACACACACACACACACACACACACACACACACACACACACACACACACACACACACACACACACACACACACACACACACAGCCAAGTGACAAAGGACTACCGCCAAAAAAGGAAACATTCGACATCGATTGATTGATTGAGAGTGTATGGGACCAAGGTCATCAGTCCGACGATTCCAAAAAGGGTTGCATAAGAGGGTGTGCTAAAAATGAATGGATTCACTCAGAGGAGTCAAATTATAAAAGAATGATCATTAAACACACACAGTATAATCATAAAAGTTGACACCAAATCTATAAACTGGAAAAAGGGGAGGTGGTCATGGGGGTCACAGACCATGAAGACTGCAGAAGGAGTCCCAATCACAACCAACCTGCCCCTGCTCCAAGCCTAAAGGAGAACCTTATATCCGGAAATAAAAACTACGTTCATGGAGGAAACCGAGGACCAGGGCAACCATCTGTGGATCGTCCACTAATATTAAATTTAAGGAAGCAGGAAGACTATATCTAGCACCAAGGGTCGAAAGAAGGGGACATGCCACCAATATGTGATATATCGTCAGTCTGGCACCACAACATTGTGGGGGCAGGACATTACATAGGAGGAAACAATGGGCGAGCCAGGTATGGCCAAAGTGTAAATGACATAGAACAGTGGACTCCTGAGAGGGGCGGAAAGAAGTGCCGCAGACTGCAGTAGACTCCTTGATTGTGTGGAGTTTGTTACTATGAGCAGTAGAGCTCCAGACTGCATTACACTGTTAGGCAAAGAGATTTGACGTAGATCCACATATCTGCAGCTGGAAACGTGGAAGGAAAAGGAGGGTCAGTATCTGCTTCTCTAGCGAAACAGTGAGCCAATTCATTCCCTGGGATTCCCACATGACTCGGGACCCAGAGAAAGATGACAGAACAGGCGTCATGCTCAAGGGCAGAGAGGTCATGGATGGCAGAGACCAAGGGGTGACGAGAGTAGCATCGATTGACAGCCTGAAGGCTGCTCATGAGTCAGAACAAATTAAAACTCTATGGAGGGACGCGTGAGGAACAAAAAGGAGGGCCCTGTAAATGACTAGAAGCTCTCCTGTAAATACACTACACAATCCTGGCAACAAATGGTGCTCGAATCTGGTAGGAGACGTGAAACCGTATCCCACCTTATCAGTAGTCTTGGAACCATCAGTGTAAAAGACGGTGGCACACTAGAACTCTGCAAGGATGGCACATACAAGACGCCAGTAAACCATAGGAGCAACAGAGACCTTAGGACCCTGCAAGAGAGCGGTCCTAATCCGTGGTCTAGGGACCATCCAAGGGGGGTTACAGGAGGAGAGACACGGGGTGCAGTCCAGTGAGTGCAAATGGAGATCCCAGCAGAGGGTAGCTAGACGCATGCCAACCAGCAATCCCACGCGCGGGTGGGTGTTAGGAGGGAGACATCCCTCATTGGCGAAGAGCACAGGGTATAGAAACATTCGACATTCTGACTTTGCAGTAGCATATTTCATTTGGTGGCAGAAAGTGAAACTTATTATTTCTTCAAGATACTCCACGAACCCATCAATGAACATTACCTATGATGTTTCAGTGTCCTATGACTTACTCCAGCCCACACTGCAGCACTCTGAACACTATCAGTTTACTTTTAACAACACAGAATTTATTTTCTGCATATTAATATATATACAACAACTGTTTTTAAAGACTTGTTTGCACATCTGATAAAGTAAATTTCAAAACATCCTTCCTACTACTAAACAGTATTATTTTCCTTCAGTAACAGCCTAAAGCATTGCAAAATTTAATCACGCACACGTGATCACAGTCAATTACATTGCAATCCAGTAGGCCCATTAGGAAGGTGGAGGTTCCGAGGTAATCAAAAATCAGTGAATATGGCTAATAGCTATCAGACAACTGTCAAGTTGCAGACAATAGACAAAAATGATGTACCTACTGTACATGTTTGGATTAGTCAGGGTTATCATCCAGAAAAGAGCTGGAAGAAAAAGTATTATGGAAAGAGAATGTGTTGCAGGTAAAACATTCGCTATACTCTACAGTACACACAAAAATTTTGAGTGACCTTGCACATGACCCACACTTTAAACACTTAAGGAGAAGCTGCAATTTCTGTCTCCTTTATAATACTTTCCTAAAGATTAATGTATGTGGCCAATTTTCTTCTATCAAACAGAAAAGCAAATGCCACCATCATCCCTCATTTACACTTTTTGCTCTTTTTCATTTATACACCAACCATGTAACTTTCCATAATTTTTTATTATATCTGGAACAGAATAAGGAAGTGATAAAAAGCACACCTGAACGTTGAAGGGGTGATTTCTGTTCTCCAGTGTGTTTTTGTTTGTTTTGTTTTAGAGCACAAAAATAACGGAGGTCATACGTACCCATGTCACAACTGTAGAACACGGAAACAGGGAGGAGTTAAAATACAGCTAAATGTCAATCCCAAAATGACAAAACAAGACAGCTAAAAACAGGGACATGGAGAAAGGGCTACAATGGACACCATACAGAAATGGAGGTCCAAAACTAGAAATTAAATGGCCTTCGCCATATTGCTTTGATGGACAAAAAGTGAAAGGTGGTCGACAGGCCGCGCGTCATTAGCTAAAATGGTCAATAACCGAGATAGCAAATCCAAGCGGGAATGTAAACCATTGAAAAATGGACATTCCATCAAGAAGTGGCGGACACTTAAAACTTGGGTGGGAGGGCCAAGAGGTCATTCAAGCCATTGGTAGAGGCTTAAGGAATACAGGAACGAGTGGGCTGAGGTATGAGGACTGCAGCCTTGACAGCAGCGTCAGCAATTCATGGCAGACCGACACGACCAGGAACCCTTATAAACTTCACAGCAGATCCAACAAGAGTGGGCACGTGACAGTTTTCCTGGACCCATTGCACCAACGGATGGGCGGTGTACAACACACAGAGGCTTTGAAGGGCACTGAGAAAGTGAGCAGAGGACACAATTGAAAAGACTGTGTTGCTAGATGTACTCCGTGGCCTGATACAGGACAAAGAGCTCGGCTGTAAATACTGAGCAGTATGCCGGAAACTGATATCTGAAGACGTGGGAGCCAATGATAAAGGCACACCCGACACCACGGTCAGTCAGAGAGCCATCAGTGTACTATCACGAAATTCCATGCGAAGGTCATGAAACTGAAGGCGATAGAGCAAAGCAGGAGTAGTGTCTTTAGAAGAAAATGATGGCCACGGTGAACACAGGCCACTTCACAAAGCCAAGATGGCGAAGGGTTCACAACCACCCGAAAAGTTGAGGGCAGTGTGAAGTTAAGCGGCCAAAGCAAATGCCGAAAGTAGACTCTAGGAGGTAACAGATGAGAGAGACATGCTCAACACTGGTGATCAAGGGAATCATCTAAGGGGGCAGCATAAGATGGGTGGCCGTGTTATGGCAGACAAACAGCATACATACCTGCTGAGAAGAAAGTCACAGCAGTAGGACATTGGTAGTTCAGCAGCTTCAGCGTACAGACTCTCAACCAGACTAGTGCAAAAGGCACCAGTGGCCAAACAGATGCCATGATGGTGGATAGTGTTGAGACTGCGTAAGAGATGGACATGCAAATGCATAAACAAAGCACCCATAGTCTAGAGTTTCTAACAGACAAGGGACCGGTAAAACCGGAGGTAGGTGGTTCAATTGGCACCCCAGAAAGTGCTATTGAGGACAAGCGGGACACTGAGGGACTGTGTACAGCGGGCTGCCAAGTAAGACACATGGGAGGACCCAGAGTTTCTTATCAAGCTTGAGCACCAGGAATAGTGTAGTTTAAACGAACAGAACGGCAATGGGCCCAAGATGTAAAGGTGGTCGGAGAAACCATTTGTGCCGCCAGGAATTCATACAGACCGTTTTGTCAGTGGAAAAACAACAGCCGTTGTCGATGCTCCAGGAGTAAAGATGATCAGGACGTAACTGAAGAAGCCGCCCAGTGAGACAGGTCCATGGAGAAGTGCAATGGATGGCAAAATTGTCAAAAAGAAAGGAGCCAGAGATGCTCGACAGGAGACAGGCCATTATAGGGTTAATGACGATAGCAAAGAGGACAACACTCAGGACAGAACCGAGAGGCACACAGTTTTCCTGGAAAAGATACCCGACAAGGCAGAACCAACATGCACCTAGAAAACTCTGTCTTTTAAAAATTCCTGAAGGAAAAAAAAAACAGGTCAGGCGGCCACGGAAGCCCCATATGTAAAGAGTATGGAGGATACCACTTCTCCAGCAGGTGTCTTAGGCCTTTTCCAAATAGAAAAACATGACCACAGTCAGATTTCCGTAGTAAACCATTCATGAAATGGGGACAAATTAAGTACAGGTCAACTGCGAAATGCCACACCAAATCCACACTGGGCAGACAATTTTGAGACTAACCACCACACCAGCTGGGCATGAATCATACGTTCCATCACCTTGCAAACACAGCTGGTGAGATCAGGCAGTAGCTAGAAGGAAGGTTTTTGTCCTCACCAGCGTAGGTACGGGTATGATGGTCGGGAAATGGGCCGTCTGCCCAGATATGGTTGCACGTGTTAATCAGAAAGTGCTTGCCCACAAGAAAAAGGTGCTGCAACACCTGAATGTCAACACCGTCTGTCCCAGCGGCGAAGGAGCAGGATGAACTGAGAGAATGCTCTAGTAAAGGCGGCATTGTAGCATTCACGATTCAAACAGAAGAGAAGGGTACAGTTCAAGCCTCCTCCACTCGTTTCCGATGAAGGCATGGTGATAGAGGGAAGAGCATGAAATTTCCGCAAAATGGCAGCCCAAGGTGTTTAAGATAGCAATAGGGTCCACAATAACATCATCTGCTAGTGTCAGGCTGGAAATTGGCAAATGGATCTTTAATCCTAGAGAGCCATCAGAGGCTGATCCATGTGACAGAGGAAGGGGTGGAACTGTAGAAAGAAATAGTGAATGAAATCCAGCTAGCTGTTTTGCTATCCCAAAGAACGCTATGGCACTTCGCACACATCTGTTTATAATGAATGCAGTTTGCCATCTTAAGATGACAGTTAAAAATGAGGAGAGCATGTCTCAGTGCGCAAATTGCATCGCGGCACACCTCCATCCACAAAGATACCAGGACACAGCATGGTAAAGAGAAAGTGCAGGGAATGGAACATTCTGCAGCAGTAAGGGTAACCTTGTCATCACAACTGGGGAAATCCTGTTCATCGAAGGTCGCCAGGGAGGAGTAAAGCTGCCAGCCGGTCTTTGTAAGCTGCCATTTGGTTGTGCACACAGGTGGGGTAGGAGTCAGCAAACAGAGAGCTCAAGGGAAATGGTCGCCTGAGTAGGTGTCAAAAAACGAACCACTCAAGAAGATTGGCAAGCTGGGCAGTGCAGAAGGATAGGTCCAAATGGGAATAGGTGTGCAAGGAGACAGAAAGGAACATGGGTGCCCCAGTGTTAAGGGCAGAAGAGGTTGAGCTGATTAAGATCAGTTTTGGGGACACCTCTACAACAGGTTCTTGGAGAACCCCCCAAAGGGGATGATGGACATTAAAAGTCACTAAGTAGCTGTAATGGGGAGGTAGCTGCCCAATAAGCTGAAGGAAGTCTGCCCTGGTGACATCTAATGACGGAGGGACATAAATGGAAGAGGGAAAAGTCAAGTGGGGAAGGAAAAAGCTAACTGCAACAGCTTGAAGTTGAGGATAGGGAGATGGGTTGACTAGGAACATCTAAGCAGCGCTGTCGGTCTGTGGAGTCTAATGCCAAGAAACGGTTGGTGGTGCGCACTGGCGACACTGAGGCTGGCCGGGCTAAGGTATCACATGGTAACATCGTCGAAGAGAGTCTCCAGCGAAGCAGAAGATCGTTTGCCTTTGATAGACTTCTTTGAGCCTTTCCAGTTAACAGCGGAAGACATGGGTGTTTGGTTGGAGGGATGTAAGAAGTCTTCGCGGGAGTACCCCTTCTGTCCTTTCCTGCCGGTAGGGTAGCTGTTGGCTTTGCCCCTTGAGGCGAGAGTTTGACGACTTGTTGCACAGCTGGGCAGGGGGATGGCAATACTACCTTGACACACTGCGATTTCACAACCTCAGAGCTGAATTGGAGGTCGCATGTCTGCGTGGCCATGATCTTTGTGGAACGAATTTAACTATAGGTGCTAGACAGGAGAATGCAGGGTTTGCTACTAGCCAGTAACTTGCGAGAGACTGGGTAAGTAACTTGTTCCTTTACCCGGATCTTTTGGACAGCCTGCTCATCAAAATACACAGGACAATCCCGAGAGAAGGCAGCATGGCCACCATAGCAGTTGATACAGTGGGGAGGAGGCATCAGACAATCAACCTCATGTGCATCCCTACCACAGGTTACACATTCGGTGGGGTATCGAGAAAACATTCTAGGGGTTGAAACAATGAAACAGGTAGCAGTGCGTCACGTTCAGAGTGTATGGTCGGACTGTGATACTTTCATAGCCTGCTTTGATCTTTGACGGAAGCACCACTCTATCAAAGGTGAAAAAAAAAAAAGAGTGCAGGTGGGCACTAAGGAGGAATCTACCTTTTTTAAAACCCGGTGTATGGCCATGACAGCTCATCAAAGAAGAAAGACTGGATTTTGGCCTCTGTCAGACCAATGAGCAGCCTAGTGTAAATAACACCATGGGAAGAATTTAAAACTTCTATGGGCCTCAACACGAACAGGGTAGACGTCGAGAAGTGGGATGGCAGGCAGGTGTTGTGCTTGAGAATCAGAAGTAGTCTCCAAAAGCAAAGTGACATTCCGTACACAAGAGCAGTATTTCACAGGGCTGGCAACTGCAACAACACCTTTCTCAATAACTAACAGATTTACCATGGTGAAGGACTGACCATCTTCAGTATGTGAGACCATGAGGAACTGTAGTGCAGCTGGAAGGGTCTTTGAATCACTAGCCTCATTCCGTTTAAGTTTCATAGATGTTGGCTCGTTGCGAGAAAATCTCCACTATTGCAGCATCTCCAATGGCGCGCTCCCTCCAACTGGCGGCCCCGTCACAAGGGGGTGCACCCACCTTAGGCGATTGTTCACACCTCAGGACACACCACCTGGACTGAGGGACCAGTCTCCAATTTGGGAAGGTTGGAGCTACGGCAATACCCCCTCCTTGGGTCTGGCCTGTACCAGGGGGGTGCAAACCATACCTGTCAACCCGTGGCTGGGAATTAGGTGTGAAGTCATATGTTACAAGTCAGACGCATGGGACGGGCTTCAGGAGGGCACAGAGTGGAAGAAGAAAAAGAGGAACCTCAAATGCCGAAGCAGATCATTGAAAATAAGGGAAACAAAGAAAGGTAAAGGGAACGAGAAACAGTGAGACTGCTCTTATGTACTGACTTCTCTAGTTCTCTGTTAACATGCAATAATCCAGGTGCTTTGCAATATTGTTATGGCCTGGTCACTTGCGTGTACAAAGTGATGGTGGTGTCCTACTTTTACATTGTAACAAAGACACAACATGCACCTTCTTTAACAAAAATCAATAGAATTCACATTTAGTTTGTGTATTTGAGACAAGAAGGAGTGCTAACTGGATCTGAATCCATTTAAATACAACAATAAACATTAAAATAAACTGCTCAAGTGCTTAATAATCACTACATAGTGCATGCTGTATGCCAATATCATGTCTACAAACACTAGAAAAATCTAAATGGTGCTTAGTTCAAAGTCACTTCCTTCCTTGACAAGGTCATTTGTGTTTAGTGGAAAAGTCAATGGAATTGCCCAAGAATATAATCATATTTACCATAACACTTTCTACACTCACTTATTATACTTGTTCAAAAATTGTTTCTGTGTAGCATACAATATTACTCAACTTCTTTGGTGTTACTTGGGCCACTGATTTCTTAAACAGTTCCAAAATTTTTGTCACACTGAAGCTTTTATTATTTGTTGCCACAGAGTGCTAAATCTATGACCAAACCATTTCAATGGGGTTGAAGTGGCAGAGGTATTGTGGAAGCCAAAGAATGCTGGCAATGTGTTCTTTTGCCACCTCCTCAACACATCGTTGAAACTGTGGCTTATTTTGTTTCACAATCTTACACAACTACCCTGAACTTTCACACTAACATTTTAACCATTCAATGTCAACTTTTTCAATTGCTATATTTGGAGTTTTGTTTTTAAATACTGGTCTGTGGCATTATCCATTACAATGATAGATGGCCAATTTTATGTTTTCCAATACTTGCCCCTTGAAACACTTCAGATAATTATAGCGATTCATATCCTTGTGGTAGTTTCTTGTTTTGCTCTATTTGTAAACCAGGTACAAATAAGTACAAAAACAGAAGTTCGAGCATTCAAGACAATATTTGCACTAATTTTTTGTACCTGAAACCGAGAGCTCTGATAATCATAAACAAAAGTTTTACTGCCACTGAATAATTCTCCCTCATTGTGAGCAATGCACAGGTTTTTTTTAATGTTTGGGTGTTCTCTTAATATTTGTGTATGTAGATGAAATGAACCAGCCAATTACTGTTACACAGAGGGTCTCTTCTTACAAAATTTCAAGACAGTGCTTATATGAATCTTCAAAGCATCTACAATTCTTTCCACTTCATTAAGAGGCAGCAGGAGTCATACCATTGTTTCAATTTCTTGAAATATTCCCCACACAGAGCGTGAAAACTTACATGCCTGACCACACAAAATGCAAGCAGAAGGCTGAATGTTCTATTTAGCAACCACACTCTTCTGCTCACTTCCACAACAACTTTCAAACATCTGGGACATAAAATAAACTTGCCATTCATAGATAAATAGCACACAATGAAAACTGATCAGATTTGTTAAATTACTTGGTGCCTTGGTGCAAGCATTGTTTGCAACTGTCTAGTAGCCATAGTAGAGTGATTTGGCGATATTGAATGGAATAGGAAGTGCAACTTGGCAATACTGAATGGCACAAAAGGTGCATCTAAACACATTACCTTAGCAGTTGTTGCTGAACTAGCAGCCCTGTGAACAGCTAGCTAGAAGTTAATCACTTTATTATTCTTATCCATGTGTAACTGATTACCATCTTCCTCCTCTCACTCCCTCTTTCACTCATATCATGCCCACTGCTGCCAATCCTTAGTTGGAAACTGCCTTCCTAAGTTGTCTTTGTTGTACTCATGAACAAATGGAAAAATGGAAATGTTTTCCTTTCTCCTCCATTATAGTAATTACAAAATTTAATATCAAATATTACATGTCATTTATGACATGAATCTAATGTCAACTATGTAGAATAGATGGTTAGATTTAAGAGAGGGCCCAAGTTCCTAATCTTGTCAGAGAAAATAAACCAATAAAAATATAATTTTCTGGTTTGTTAATATTTCACAGTAGATCATGTTATTCTTAAATGCAGAAATAAAATACTAATGTCTTGACAAGCAAGGAACAATGAAATTATTGTGCAAACTAGAATGACTTTATAACCATATTCTTTCAATGATTTTTGCAATTTGTACATGACCGATCTGTTAAATGTACACCCCTTCTTGAAGAAAGGTGGTGAAAGGGTGGCACGAACACACACACACACACACACACACACACACACACACACACACACACACACACACACACACACGGAGAGAGCTCTTCCAATACATACCTAATACTTTCCATCACATAATCAGGAAAATTTGACTCCTCGAAATATTGAATGGGATTTGGGACATCAATACCCTTCACTGTTATTTCCTTTGATCGTCTATAATCATCCACTTCAAACTTATTCCTGAAAATTACATAAATGTTACCACATAATAAAACAAGTGACAAACCAAGACGAAAAACACACAATTATAAACCAAGTTAATCTACAGCTCCCAACTATCAATACAGACAAATGCTATTGTTAAGAACATGACCTTACCTGTTTGCCACATTAGGGTGTGGGACATAAAAATCCTTTGCTATTGGGGAAAGCATACTCATATCCCAGGCTGGTTTCCTTAGTCCACCACCAAGTTGGTCATCTCTTCCCCGGAAGTTTTTGCCCCCCCTGCGATCTTCAAATTTGTTCCCCCCTCGATAGCCACCCCCGTTTCTTTGGAAAGACCTGCAAAATTCACAAAGTATTAATGCAAATAGCTACCACAGAATGTAACTTACAGATAATGTGTCTATTTGGTTGTCATGAGCACTAAATCTCAAAGCAGAAAATACCTTGGAAATTAATGAGTTCTTGGACACTGATCTCCATAAGGAGAAATGGGACATTTCTGAAACATACCCAAGTCTGATGTACAGGGGAAAAATTAGATTTTTTTGCAAGCTCATTTTATTATTCGATAACTGAGGCACTGAGAACCGTAAGGGCCCAAAGCACACTGTCATCAATTTTGAGATTGTGGCATGTATGCATGCTCCTGATATCTGTTAATCCCTTTGCGAGCCTGTTACATCTATATCTCTAGCCCCCACACTGTAGTTATGAACGTTCACGAAAAGCTGTCTTACCAATTTCTTAGATATTTATTTCCACATGGGCCGGAAGTACGTTGCTCTGCACTCTCAGACTGTTATCTAGGGCTGATAATTATAGTTTTCACATTGTGTACATAGTAATAATACTTCATAATCACATGTGTATTGGCAGTTTAAACTGAACCTCAAGCTAATGTGGCTAATGAAAATGATAATGAGGATATGAAGTGTTTAAATAAGTCAATTTGTAAGGTGGTTTTAGTGTGTGTTGGATTGTTGGTTTAAAAGAGGCGGGAAGGGACCCCTGTTAGGTCATCGGTCCTTTGTTCCAAATAAAAATGTCACAAGGGTGAGAATAAGACAAGCGGAACTGACAACACAAAACAGAGAGAAAGGAAAAACCATAAAAAACGACGGAAGGGCAACACACACTTAAATGGACAAAAGGGGAGAAGAAAACCACTGAAACGCAAGAAACAAGTCGAAGAGATTAAAATGACAAAACAGATTACCATGGCTGGCTGACCATGAGAATAAAAAGGACAAGCCAGCCACTCTGCAACACATTAAAACCTCCACCCTAAAAGCACAAGGGTGGAGGACACAAGAGGGACATAGGACATGCGCTAAAACTTAGATCAAATGATAAAACCCACCCTGACGAAAAAACATAAAACTAAAGCTGCTGCTGAGACATTGTTGCCCAATAAAGAAAGGTAGGGTGTTGGGAAAGTCAAGTCCACCGCAGAGCAGCTAAAAGTGGGCAGTACAGCAAGTGGACAACGGTCATTTGTGAGCCAGAGCAACACCGAGGTGGGTCCTGACGACGGAGAAGGTAACCATGCGTTAGCCACATGTGGCTAATGCCGAGCCAGCAGAGGACAACTGATTCCCTCTGATAGGGCCACATGGAAGACTTCCACACATTTGTAGTCTCCTTAATGACACACAGTTTGTTGTGTGTACTGAGGTTATGCCATTCGGTCTCCCAAAGCCGCTAAACCTTGCAGTGTAGTACTGAATGCAGGTCAGTTGCAGAAAAGCCGATCTCCATGAGCGGTTTCCATGTAGCTTGTTTGGCCAGCCTGTCATCAAGTTTGTTGCCTGGGATTCCGACATGTCCTGGAATCCACACAAACACCACCGAACGACAGAACCTTGTTCCAGGACATAGATGGACTCCTCAATGGATGCTACCAAAGTACGGCGAGGGTAGCACTGGTCAATAGCTTGTAGGCTGCTCAAGGAGTCAGTAAATAGGAGAAATGACTCACCAGGGCATGAGCGCATGTGCTAAAGAGCACGGGATATGGCTGCCAGCTCTGCAGTGAAAACACTGCAGCCATATGGCAAGGAGTGCTGTTCAATATGTCCCCCATGAACATATGTAAAGCCTACGTGACCATCAGGCAGTCACTTAAGAACAGATCTAAAAACATAAAACCCTGTTTATATCAGTATCAGCACTGATAGTTAAGTGTTCAGCCACAAGGTAGCATGTGGTCCTACATTTGTAGCCCAGCTGCTGTGTTTTGGTTGAAGTGGTTGCAACTACGTATTATTTTTCCAGTGTGCAGCTTTGAAAACTCTGCAACAAAACTTGTAGCATTCATCCTATCCACTGTTCTGTTTAGCCAATGTTTACAGAAGAGGATGGCTACAGTGATCCTAAGTTTGATATTGAACTTAGCAGCTCAGAAAGTTAAGAAGGATGTGATTCATATGGCTACACCAAACTGAAAAAAACTCCCTTGCTATTCCAGGTGTGAAGAGGACAGTGTCCTTAAGTTCCTGGTAAATTAATGACCAGTGGGAGGAGCGGGGAATACTACAATCATGATTTCTTTCCTCTCAGCTGAGCTGTATGCCAGCCATAACTGGTTGTTTAAGCACTGTTTTTAATAATCGACACTTTATGTGGAATAATATACATACAATTAATACACTGACAAGGTGTAGAAGTAGACAAGGGGGAAAAAAGTCCCCGGCGAAAAACAGTTTTTCTGTTTTAAGTGATAGTATATGTTTCCTCGGAACTGCAAAACTTTATCAATCCTTTGAATGGTTATGGTTTTACACACCGGTGTAGAATTTCCCGGCACCTCAGAAAACTAAACTGGAGGGGGTGGGGGGACATTTTGGAAAGATCTTTGATGTGCACCAACATGTAAACTGCATATTTTTGTACCAAGAAAGTAGAAATCCGAATTCCACCAAACGCAACAAGTTACTTTCCAAAGCATTGAAATCGAGATTGCAATGTGCTTTTGTAAGCCAGTCATAGCTCACATCACATGATCTCACCAGCAGATGACAGCAGATATTCAGAGCATGGGACACGTGATGAAGTCAGCCAATAGAAACATCACTTAAGTAGCGCGAACACACCAACGAGAAAAGTTAGTGGTTTAAATTAAAATACATAGTGCTGGTACAAGAAAAGAAAAGCTTTCACATATAGTATTGGTCTCTGGGATAAATAAGCTGCATGAGAAGCTAAGCTTTCACATATAATGATCTTTTTTGCGCATGTTACACTTCAAGATACATCGCATAAATGTGCCAGTAACATTTTTGATGACATTTCTGCCCTTCTGGGCTCGAAATTCTTAATGGTTGATGAATTCTTCTCGGGTTATCAGCTGAGTGGTGGCGTCGTCTTGTCACAACATTTCAATGAGTTTCCTACCAATCATCTTTGCCAGAAGATGAGGGGGAACGAAACTCATTGAAACGTTGCGACAAGACGCCACCACTCAGCTGATAACCCGAGAAGAATTCATCAGTGGAATACGCGAAGAAAGACTGCAATTGCATATACTTCTAAATGGTTGTCCTCAAAGACTATTATTAAATAAGAGTCAAACACTAATTTAAGAAATTCATTGTACATTCTCACACAAGGTTCATCTTTCATATAAGGAAATTTACTTTGGAAGTAGCACTTTTCAAACAAACATTCACAATATTTTCCTGTGACCTGTTCGAAATAGGTTCATTTTAGCAGTTACCACAATGCGCCAGATAACAGGCGTCACCATGCTTCCACAGCCATGATGATGCAGGAAGCCCATTTGTTCTTCCGTGTAAAACATTAAAGGATCTTATATTGTGTCATAAAAGAAACAAGGCTTTAGAGGATACTCCAAGAGCATAGAAATTTTGTGAACCATATTAAAATGCACAATTCGGCTAAGTGCATATTCATATGTGCAGATTCGGATGTAAATTTTCTTCGAGTACCAGTACTGTATTATCTCTTGTCCGGTTCTTTATTATGGCATAATGCCATACATGCGGAAAATGAAAACGTGCACTTAAAATGCTGCATAGTTACAACTATGCCAATAGTGTGGAATTATAAACACTTTGTTTCAAATACATTGACTGCCTCAGCAGAAAAGACTAATAAAAGCCAAATTTCTTTAGCATACAGACAACAGTAACTTCACTGTTCTGCATGACGACTAATGCTCGACTGCAGAGAGGTGAAAATAAAATTAAATCTGAAACTAACAACATATTTTAGCCTTCCGTAAATATGTGGATATACTTTAATTCACTTGATAGCTCCTGGCCACAGAAATCCATTTTGTGTTCATTTGACATGAGATAAACAAATATCACTAAATGTTAACAAGGGTCACGTGGAGACTACCCACCTCCCCTTTACAACTCAGACTGCTCTGTACATCATAAGTCCCCGATATTCCTAAACCGGGGCAATACTAGATGGTGGCGTCCCCCCCTCCCTCGAGCGTTTGAGATAGGTCACCAAAAATTTAAAAAATTAACTTTTCAAAAATATGTTCATTTTGTAGCGCACATCTTTCTGAAGAGTCTGATATACAGGGTGATTATAATTAAAGTTAAGCTTTCAAAACACTGTAGAAATAACACCACTGGTCAGAATGACGTCAAGTTGCAACAGAGTATTATTGGAGAAGGGGGAAAACTTATGACGGGGGCGGGGAAGCGTGAAAATAGCATTTTACGTATTTGAACACACAAATGAAAACACCTGTCAAGTGCATGACCCACTGAAGTTTGTCTAACACGCCTGGTACATGGCTTTTCCTCCTCTCGTGTCTGATGTTCGCCACGACAATCTCGATGCAGGATCGGGCTCTGTTTGTAAAACTGTATTACAAGAATGATTACTGTGCACATGGCACTCTGCTGAAGTTCCGGACACTTAAGGGTTTAAAAAAAGGTGTTTGTCTGATGACTGCCATGGGTCTGGTGAAACTGATTCGGAAATTCAAAAAGAGGGGTTATTTTGTTGTACAACATAATATAGGGAAGCAGTCACCACAGCAATGCAGGAGAAAACAAGTGGTGGAGTCCAAACGTGTAGTACACGGAGAATTGCCCGAACATTGGACATACACGTCAGCACGGTGCATAAAATCCTATTAAACAGCCTTCTTTGTATCCATTCAAAATTACCCCTGTGCACAAATTGCCCCCTGTTGACCTGCCAGAAAGAGAGACCTTTGCTTTAGAATTTCTTGCTCGCATGGAAGTGGACACTGACTGGCCGTGGAAGATTTTGTGGACAAACAAAGCCCACTTCCATCTGACAGGATATGTCAAGACACAATTGTCAAATATGGACAAAGGAAAATCCACACGCAAATCAACCAGTACCACTTCATCCTGAAAATGTCTGTGTGGTGCTGGTTTACAGCATCATTTATCATAGGGCCATATTTTTTTGAGGAACAGATGCTTCCGGTCCTGTTACCTGTACTGTCACTGGCAAGCGCTGTGACGTTCTTCTGCACAACCATGTCATTCCAGCTCTTCAACAGTGTGAATGTGTTGATGGGATCATTTTTATGTGAGATGGTGCACTTCTGCACATTGCAAATCCAGTTAAGCAGCTGCTGAAGTGTGGTTTCAGAAATGATAGAATTGTCAGCGCCATTTCCCTACAGCTTGGCTGTCCCATCACCTGATCTTAATCTGTGTGACTTCTGGCTGTGGGGCTATCACCCAACTGCAAACTTCGCTACATTGAAGGCAAACATTGCACAACACATTCTGAACATGACCCCGGACGCGCTTTATCAGCTGTGGAACATGCTGTATCTCGATTTCAACTTCTTGTGCGAAACGGTGGACAGCATACTGAAAATTTTTGTGCCAGTCACACGGAAATTAATATTCCAATTTGAATTATGCTTTTTATGTGGTTTTTGGCCTCATGACAATTAAAAACCGATTTTTCCCATCCGATGTGATTGTGACCTTGCCATGGGGGATGGGCGTATGTAACTAACAGTATCACACCTGTACACCCATGCACACTGAGTAGTACAGTTAGCTTAATGTCAAACATACACCTTAGGCATAGTTGTGCGATTCATTTGTCATTTGTAGTCAACCACTATTAAATTATGATTACAGCACCTTCTATTGCTGCCTTTTGTAACCACCTTTCTTCTGCCGTTAAGTTTTCCCCTTCTCCAGAAATATTCCATTGCAATCCGACGTCATTCTGACCAGTGGTGTTATTTCTACAGGACATTATTTGGTCTTGAGTGTGCCAAAGAGCATTATCAAGTCTCTTCACACAGCATTCTTCTATCGCATGTCACTGTATTTCGCTCTGTGTAATGCCAACTTTGTAATGGATGCCATGAAACTACATTCAAAACAGTGGAAATTAAAATGTCCCATGGTTCCTCTCCTGCTCCCAGTCTGCAGGTTTTACATCCAGCACCTTTTTTTTTAAAAAAAAAACCCTCAGCTAATACTGGATGGGATTATTTGTACACGAGAGAACAAGAACTCTTCAGAAAATGGGCACTCTTTATTGCTTCTTAGCTAATAACTTGCTGTTGTGTGTGACAACATTAAATACTGGTTACATAAAATCAGTAAAGACAGGAGATAAGCAGCAAAACAGTACACATTTCTTCTATACTGAAGTCCTGGCATTTTTGTCTTTCTAATCTTGCTACAGTTTTACATGGTGTGCCTTCCTTTCTGGGAAACTTATCAAATGTTTTACTACACGAAAAGACAAGGTCTTTTTTGTTGTTTTAGGGTGCACAACTACAGTGGTCATTAGCACCCAGACTAAATTATGAATGCACCGCGAGGCACAACGTTAAAACAGCAACTAAAAAGGACAACACTATAAAAGGCACATTAACAGGCAAGGGATTAAAAGAAAACAGCATAATCAAATGTCCTTAGACATGTTTGTCAAGTGGATAAAACGAAGAATGCGAGCAGCCGCTCCTGGGTCATCCGCTAAAATTTCATCGAGAGTACATGGCAGGCCCAGATCAATGCGGTGTATTAAAATTCGGACAGGACGTTAAAATGTGGCGTACCGTCAGCAATTGCCCACATGGGCAGAACGGCGCCGGTGCAGCCGTCAGCAGATGGCGGTGGCTGAACCGGCAGTGCCCAATCCTTAACCGGGCCAAAACGACCTCCTCCCGCCGAGAAGAGCGTGAAGATGTCGTCCAAGCTGTGGGGAGAGGTTTCAAGGCCTGAAGCTTGTTTTCAGTAAGTGTAAATCAATTGGCATGCCACAGCGATAAAATCCGCTGACAAATGACCCTGCTAAAATCAGATGAAGCCACACAACAAGAAGCTGTCCGAGGCTGGAGGACCGCAGCCTTGGCTGCGGCATCTGCAGCTTCGTTCCCAGGGATACCGACATGACCAGGAACCCACACAAAAGTAACCGGAGAACCACTGTCCGCCAGCTGCTGAAGCGAGCGTTGGATCCGGTGCACGAAAGGGTGAACCGAATACGGATCACTGAGGCTCTGGATGGCGCTCAGGCAATCAGAGCAGATGACATAAGCAGAATGTCGGTGGCGATGGATGTTAAGAACAGCCTGATAGAGGGCAAATAGCTCAGCTGTGAAGACCGAATAATGGCCATGGAACCAATATTTGAAACCGTGTGCCCGACAATAAAAGAACACCCGACACCGTCATTGGTCTTAGAGCCATCTGCATAAATGAAGATCATATTAATGAACTTCGAACGAAGTTCAACAAACCGCGAGCGGTATACCGAAGCTTAGGTAACCTCCTTTGGGAGCAAGCTGAGGTCAAGGTGAACGTGAACCTGAGCCTGGAGCCAAGTTGGCGTTTGGCTCTCGCCCACTCTAAAGGTTACAGGGAGTGGAAGATCAAGTTGCTGAAAGAGGCGACAAATGCGAACTCCAGGGGGTAGCAGGGCAGATACATACAACCCGTATTGACGGTCGAGAGAATCGTCAGAAAAGGAACGATAAGGCGGGTGCTTGGGCATTGATAATAGCCGACAGGTATACCGACAAAGCAGTATATCGCGCCGGTAGGTTAGTGGCAATTCACCGGCTTCAGCGCGAAGACTCAACGGGACTAGTATAGAACACTCGGATCGCAAGACGTAACCCCTGATGTTGTATAGAGTTGAGGCGGGGTAGGATGGACGGGCGTGCAGAGTAGTATACAAAGCTCCCATAATACAGCTTTGAGCGGACGATCGACCGATATAGGCGAAGTAGGACGGTTCGATCCGCTCCCCACGGCATACCGCTGAGAACACAGAGGACATTTAGGGAACGGATACAACAGGCAGCCAAATATGACATGTGGAGACCAATTAAGTTTCCTGGCAAATGTTTCCACGAATGGGAGAGTAACTGGACTGCGATGTAAGGACAGTGGGAGAAACTTTGTAGCGCCAGAAGTTAATACAGACCGTTTTCTCGGCAGAAAAATGGAAGCCATTGGCGACACTCCAGGAGTAAAGACTGTCAATACAAGCTGAAGGCAGCGCTCCAGGAAACATGTACACTGCACGCTGCAGTAGATGGTAAAATCGTCCACGAAAAGGGAGCCTGATACATCAGCTGGGAGGCAATCCATTATTGGATTGATTGCTATGGCGTAGAAAAAGACGCTCAAAACTGAGCACTGTAGCACCCCTTCTCCTGGCGAAAGGTGTCTGACAGGACAGAACCCACACATACCCTGAACTTTCGATCCATTAAAAACGCACAAATAAAAAGACGGAGGCGACCGCGAAGGCCCCATGTATGCATGGTGCGGAGAATGCCCACCCTCCAACAGGTGTCTTAAGCCTTCTCCAAATCAAAGAGCACAGGCACTGTCTGGCGCTTCCGCAAGAAGTTATGAATAATGAAGGTCGACAAGGTAACCAGATGGTCAACAGCAGAGCGGCACCTACAAAAGCCACATTGTAGGCGTTGAGATTCGAGCAGCCAAACCGAACGAGAGTTAACCATTCGTTCTATCACCTCACAGAGACAGTTGGTAAGGGAAATGGGTCAATAACTGGAAGGCAAGTGCTTGTCCCCTGGATTAGGAATCAGGACAACAATAGATTTGCACCAGCATGTGGGAACATGACCGTCAATCCAGATGGGACTATAAGTATGAAGAAGAAAATCTTTACCCACAGGAGAAAGGTTTTTCAGCATTTGAATATGAATAGAATCAGGCCCCAGAGCAGAGGACCATGACCGGGCAAGTGCACTTTCGAGTTCCTGCATGGTGAATGACGCATTATAACTTTCATGATTCGAGGAGCGGAAGTTAGGTGGCCTTGCCGCCTCTGCCTGTTTTTGGGGGAGGAAGGCAGGGTGGCAATGAGCGGAGCTCGAAACCTCTGCGAAAAATCGGCCGAAGGCATTGGAGACTTCCTCAGGGGCCACAAGTATGTCATTCGCAACCGTCAAGCCAGAAACTGGTGAGTGGACCTTAGCTGGCACAGGCTACCCCCAGACAACAGGAGTAAAACTGTTGAAGGAGCTTGTGAAAGCAGCCCAGCTGGCTTTCTTGCTTTCTTCAATAACACAACTACACTGCGCAGGTAATCGTTTATAATTACTACAATTCGCCATCATAGGGTGGTGTTTAAAGGTGCGTAAAGCACGTCGACGAGCACGTGTAGCTGCTGTCCACCAGGGCACCAGTACGCAACGTGGAGAAGAGGTAGTATGAGGGATGGAATATTCAGCAGCAGTGAGAATGACTTCCGTGAGGTGTGCGACCTGACTATCGCAGCTTGCGAAGTTTTGATCCTGAAATGTCGCCCTGGAAGAGAAGAGCCCCCAGTCTGCTTTGGAGATGTTCCAACTAGTTGAGCATGGAGATGGGGTATGATGCATGAGATGGATAACACAAGGGAAGTTGTAGCTCGAATATGTATCAGAAAGAGCGTACCACTCAAACCGACCTGCAAGTTGGGTAGTACATATAGAGAGGTCTAAATGGGAATAGGTGCGAGTTGTGTCCGAAAGAAAAGTAGGGGCACCAGTATTGAGGCAGACAAGATTGAGGTGGTTGAAAAGGTCCGCTAACAGGGAGCCTCTCAGGCAGGATGCTGGAGAGCCCCAGAGGGGATGGTGGGCATTGAAGTCTCCAGTCAACAAAAACGGTGCAGGTAGCTGAGCAATAATTTGCATCATGTCTGCCCTAGAAGCGACAGACGACGATGGAGTGTAAACAGTACAAATGGAAAATGTGGAAGTGGGGAGAGTAATTCGGATGGCAACTGCCTGCAGATCAGTGTGCAATGTGATGTGATCATAGTAGATATCTTCCCGGACCAGCAACATAGCCCCTCCACGAGCCGGAATACCTGCCACAGGGGGTAGGTCAAAATGCACAGAGGTATAGTGTGCCAAGTCAATACGATCGCATGAGCGTAGCTTCGTTTTCTGGAGAGCTACTACGACCTGACAGTGAAGCGTAGCAGCAACTTTAAGTCCTCTCGGTTGGAGCGAATGCCACAAATATTCCAATGAAGAAGTGCCATCATGAGAAGAAAAAGAAAAAGGAGAAGCAAGAAGGGGTCACCTCGAAGGCCGCTGAGGGCCTGGCTTCGAGCAAGCATTGCTGCCGCTATCAATAGGTGGAGAGTCCTCGTCCATTTTTTCAATAGTTTCGTCGGCCACCATGTTAAGATGGTCGAGAGGGGGAGCTTCCTCCGCCGGTGAACGGCCAGATGTTTGGCTACCAGCAGTGCAGTCAGGCGAAACAGATGACGGCCTGAGGCGGCAACCGCTGGGTGGCGCAGGAGAAGAAACGCGCCGTGGCAGAGACGGAGAACTTTTCTTCCTATGAGCCATCTTGGAAGGTAATTTAGTCGAAGTACGTACTGGTCAATGGCTGGGAGTTCAGGGTACGTATGAAGTCTTCACGGGACGGTTCCTTCTTGAAGGCCCGTGCATCTGACTTCTGGATCTTAGTCTTGGCAGAAGCTGATGAAGGTGCTTGTGTCTTAGGGGTGACGGGAGGAAGAGGAGACGTTGACTGGGTGATCTTAGCCCTGGCCGAACGGATGACCGTAGCGCCAAAGGTCAGATTGCATGTCTGCGTCGATACCTCCCCGGTAGGCCGAGGAGAGGCGAGAACGGTACTGTATTTCCACACTGGGAGGAGTGTGGGCTTCCTACTAGCAAAAAGCTCGCGAGCAGCCGAGGTGGACACTTTCTCTTTGACCCGAATATCCAGTATACAGCATTCATCCCTATAGATGGGACAGTCGCGAGAGGACGCTGCATGGGCACCCTACAAGACAGTTCACGCAACGAGGAGACGGAGGCGGACAGTCACTCATGGACATCCCTGCCACAAGTGACGCATTTAGCCGCATTAGAACAAGACTGGCGGGTGTGGTTAAAACGCTGACACTGGTAGCAGCGCGTAACGCCCTGCTCAGCGAGAAAAGACTGAATCTCCTTATTAGTCAATCCGTCGAGTGATCTAGTAGATACCACACCACTTTGAAAAGTGCGGTGAGCCTCCACCCGGACAGGGAACGTGTACAGGAGTGTGGCCCAAAAGAGTTTATGTGCCTGAAACGCACTCTCAGTTTCCAACAACAAGGTACCGTTACGCATCCTGGTACAAGACTTGACAGGTCCAGCTATGGCATCTACACCCTTCTGAATAACGAAAGGTTTGACAGATGAAAAATCCTTTCCGTCCTCAGATCTAGAAACTACGAGGAACTTTGGGGCAGGCGGCAGTACTTTTGTCACTGGTGGCTGGTCAAGTTTCCGTTTTTGGGCAGAAGTCGAGAGAGAAGAAGAAGAAAAATCCAATGCGGATGAATCCCCCATGATTACCAGCATCTCTGATGGCATGCTCCTTCCTTGTGAAAACCCTCTAAGAGGGCACTCCCGCCTTAGGTGAATGTTTACACCTCAGGTCACACCTCCTGAGAAACGGACGGAGGGACCAATCGGCATGGT
Source organism: Schistocerca piceifrons (assembly GCF_021461385.2). Classification (NCBI taxonomy): domain Eukaryota; kingdom Metazoa; phylum Arthropoda; class Insecta; order Orthoptera; family Acrididae; genus Schistocerca; species Schistocerca piceifrons. The sequence continues at coordinate 716,565,042 of NC_060140.1, read as the reverse complement.
CGGAAGGTGTCAGCTCGGGCAATCGCCCCTCCCCGGGCCTGGCCTTTACCAGGGGCCCTACTTGTCTACCCAGGGTGGGGAATTACACTTTACCCTGTCACCGGCTACGCGTGCGAACGTGTGGGTCGGTCTTCAGGGAGGAAAGAAGAATAGGAAAAAAGGGAGAGTAAGGACAGTGTCTCAAACGCCAAGGCGGAGACCATAGGGTGGACAAGGAGAAGAAGGCAAGGAAGACAGTAAGAGAGGGAGAAAGACAAAGAGGAAACAAAGGAAGAAACCAGAATAAGCGAAAAACCAAAATGACCACAACTGTAAGACGTTGAACCGTCCTCCTCCGGACGCAGGTGCAAGCTACCTCCTTGAGGGGGAGGAACTCCTTTTAGTCGCCTCTTACTCCAGGCAGGAATACCTCTGGCATATTCTTACCCCGGACCCGCTGGGGGACACTGTCGTCTTATAATACTGAAAAAGCTGTTAATATAAATAGTACCCTAAACTGATCCAGTTTCTTGATCTGATTATGTGTCTGCTAGATAAAACGAAATAGGCTTGCCTAATATTGCAGCAACTGTAACACATATCAAATAAATGAAACTGTTTTGGCACATATGGTCATTTCTATTAACACATCAGAATAAAATTCATTAAGTACCAAAATCAAATGCCTATTAGGCCTACTACAAGCAAAATGCTTTGTAAGAAAATAGTTTCACATTTCACAACATCAAAAAGTAGTAGCGCAAAATTTTAATGTAAATTTGGAATGTTCATATTCTTCCATAATTTGTGCAGTGTCCCCATTTCTCCTTCTTCCCTGTTCTAAGGCCGGTATTACACTATCAAATATCTTTGTCCAATATCTTTGTCAAAGATATTTGATAGTGTAATAGGGATCTTTGACAAATGTCGTCCAATATTTGATCAAATCTAGGCCGAGGCCGTATATTTGATCAAAGAAATCGCTTGTCTTCTGTTCACTGCAATGCGGTATGTTACCACGCGGAGCGCTAGCATCGCTGCAGCGTTCTGTCGTCTGTAGTGTTTTTATAACCATTGCCGGTAAATACAATTGGTGTGTGCCGACAACTACAGAATTAATAGAGATGTCTGAAGCTTATGAGGCGCTTTACAACGTGAGGCAGCCTGAATAAAAAATAGATTAAGAAGATTGGAGACCTAACCTGACCTGACCTAACCTAACATAACCCTCTCCTGTAGCAAGGAATCTGAGTGTTATAGTGAGCCTGTCTTCTGAAGATGTAGCAGTTCTTAAGTGAAAATTGTGCTTTGTGATACGAGGATACACTTCATTGAGCACATACAGAAATGTATGCTCATCCATTCTTAAGTAATTGATGTACGACTTGACGTCTTCCACTGTAAGCTCACGTAACAAGTTTTGTTGAATGCTTTTATCGTGTCGTCGTAAAACCCACGGCTTCACCCAGATTAGATTAGTTTTTCGTTCCATAGATCCGTGCTGAGGAGATCCTCGTGGATGTGGAACATGTCGATTTTTTTAAAGCTGAAATAAAAATACTAATAGTATGAATAAATACATCATTTGTTTCTATTAAAAATTTCGCCAATGGAGTAGAAGGAGTTGGCCAGTAGTAAGTTTTTCAGGCTCCTTTTAAACTGATCTTTATTTCTAACTAAATTTTTTATGTTTCCTGGCAAATTATTGAAGATGAGTGTTCCTGAGTAGTGGACCCCTTTTTGAAAAACAGTAAGTGTTTTTAAGTCCTTGTGCAGATCATTTTTGTTCCTGGTATTGTATGTATGAACTGAGTTGTTTGTTGGAAAAAGTGGTATATTATTTACGACAAATTTTATTAAGAAGTAAATATACTGAGAGGCAGTAGTTAACCTGCGAGCCGGAAGTATAGTGAGACTGTCATTTGGGCCTACGAGAGTTATAGTTTTTTGTTGTTTGTTTCTCATGCCTAGATAACTGTACAAACATATCGTTGCATGTATTGTAATAATCATTACATATAATGATCCACATGCAACAATATCTCTACGGAAGTTATCTAGGCATGAAATACAAAAAAAAAAAAAAAGCTAAGCTGCAAATCTCGTACGTCCAAACGACAGTCTCACTGTACTTCTGGCCCGCCAACAGTTTCATTTTCTTTCTTATTTTCCCCCAGTACCAATGCAAGAATCTGAAGTACCCAGTTCTTTGAAGAGGTTTCTGCAGGAGGTCCGTGAATTTACTCCACAAATAATACGTATTACATGCTTTTGGACCTTGAAAACTTTTGTTTGACTTCAAGATTTACCCCAAAATATTATCCCATAAGACATTATGGAATGAAAGTATGCAAGCTTTTTCATTTTTATGTTGCCTATGTCTGCTAACACTCGAATTGCAAATACAGATTTGTTAAGGCGTTTCTGCAGTTCTGTGGTGTGCTCCTCCCAACTGAATTTATTATCAAGTTGTAATCCCAGGACTTTTAAGACTGTCAACCTCGTATGTATGGTTCCATTTTCTCCCCCCACTTCTTTTCCACATGTGCACACAATGCAATTGGAGTACATAGAACTGCTGCGGTTAATAACAAGTTGTTGTCAGCCATCTTGAACTTTGACGAAAAATTTGATGACAGTGTAATACCCCTTGTAGCGCTACGTCAAAGATCTTTGTCAAATATATTGGACGGAATATTGGATCACTTCTTTGATCAAATCTTTGACAAAGAAATTTGATAGTGTAATACCGGCCTAACAAACAATCAAGTCATCACTTATTCTGTAACTATTCCTGCCTGTGCCAGAACTTATTCTCTGGTTAACTTCACAAACCCTGACAGAACTACCGGTTTAGTTATTCCATGTTTATTCTCCGGTAAAGTGTTATTACGTATTCATACAATGCATTTTCCACGCTGCTCCCAGAATAGAACTTAAGCGGTTGCTAGCCGGGGACTGTATAACTGGCGGTCTGGCCAATTGTATTTTTTTTGTCAAAATTTCATTCTCTTGGATACACCGAGAAGATAATATGTAATATTTCTTAACTGTTATTACTGTTAGTCACTTATTTCCACACGTAGTCTGAATCTATGGATTTGGCTAGTAATTATAAAAACGCTTATCTTTCGCAAACCCAGTCAACTATATAAACAGCAATTGGCATTCACCAATTCGGCTTTATTCCGCTCAGCTCGTATGACCCCATTCCTTTTGGCTGCAGAAAAGCTTATTTCTAGATGTGACGGATATTCCTCTCGCAGAGACATCACATACACGATGCACACATTTGAACATCAACTTAGAATGTGATTAAATCTGTTCAGAAACCAACAGCAATGCATTTCAGAATCATAAATAATCGATAGACCACATGCGCTGGATGCTAGCCACTTTGTGAAACAAATTTTTATGGAAATAATGATGAAAGCTGGTTTTGCAGTACAATGCTTCAAATCCCTGCATATGCTGTCACAACTACGGACAACTAGGCCTATGTATAGTAAATTTGGTAGTGACGGGACAAAATTACTGCTTTCTGATCATTTTACAGCACGATTTTCTTAGAACAGGTACCACTGAAGTTTCCTTGGCATAAAAATAAAGCAAAATGGAGATGGAGTATGGTAAGTCAATATCACTTTGAATGGCAGATCCACTAGGATTTCAGTTTCCATTGGACACCAACGAAACAATCAAGATGAAGTCTTGTGTCCTCTACAGTGAGGCAATCTGATGTTTTCTGTAATCTCCAGTAGCAACTCTACTGGCCATTACTCTTGTGACAAACAAAATCTAATTGTACTATGGAAAAACCAGCTATTGACGACTGGAATATACATACGTTTGAAAGTCACATTTTAGAGATGGCAATTTGAGAATTTAAGGTGGTGATGATTTTCATGGTGACAATCAAAACAGTTCATTCAACAACCACTACTGGGGCAAAGTAGGGTGGTGGGGCCAATACCTTGGGCACGTCAGTTGCCTAAATTAAAGCTACATCTGAAACTGAATAGGCCACAGAATGATTCTGCTTTTATTACCAACTGAATTAGCCACAAGGCCAGAACAATGTAAAAAATTTACACTGATAATGCTAGTGCTTTAAGTGGAGATAAAAGAACACAATCTACAATGAAGTCCAACAATTGTATACTCATTAACTGAGATTATGCAATGATGAAATACTCTTAATTCCATTATTCTATCAAGCATCAGTGTAGCCTTTCATGGCAATCATTTATTTCCACATGGATGATTAGTCTAATGTAGAGTGGTGTGTTGCGTCATCTTCCCTGTCCTTACCCATTTTGATATGGTTTTCCCAACAATTCTCCAGTGGCCAATTGTAGTGGTTTCAACTGAGCAATGGGGGTTGCCACATCCTCACACCTACTGTAAATCATACTGGAACGTATTGATGGCAATGACAACATAACAGAGCTAACAAAGCCATGTTAACGAATTTTGTTATGTGCAGTGTGGCATGCAGGAAATTAACATTCTTCCTTTGTTCAGCGATTTTTTTGTTCCCTTTTTAAAAAATTGGTCATGGTTTAATTTCAACTGCTATTTCATTGCATTATTAACTATAGCATTCCCCAACAGTTCCTTGTAATTCGCTCCGTCAGTGACTATTTCATACCCAATGAATGAATCTTTCTAGATGAATATGTTTTGGTAGAACTTTATACTTCCACAGCAAAACTGCATGGAAAACTTCAAACAAAGCCCGATTATGTTTGCACCTTATTACTGCATTTTCGTCATAAAAGCTACAACTGCAAAGTAAACGCAAGGAACCTAAAATACATAACTGCAAAATCACAAGATGCGGAAATGTAGCGCACCCAGCGTTTCACAAAAATGGATAAAAGTTACATGACAGACAATTATATTATACAGGTTCCTGAATTTGGGTTCTGTTACACCGAAAAGCGTGAAAGTGTGGTGCCAATTCTATGATATAGTGACAGAGCTTTAACATATGAAAAAATGCACACTTTAGGTTCGTTACACTACACTGTCCAAAAGAAGTTAACCGGTGGTTTTCTACTTACATATTCGCGGCAATTACTTTTCTTTGGTGAAACTTGTAGACGTTGGTTCCAATGCTTACAACATGTGGTGTAATTGTGGTAAGCCGGTGACCTGTAAACAAAAATTACAGTCAGAAAACAGCAAGGCAAATAACATACAAACTATAATATAATCAATGCGTGAATCAATTACTGCTAATACCATTAACTGTTATCCCAGGTAAGTTTACCTTTAAATACGAAACTCATTCCACGTTCTTACCTCGAGGGGGGTAGAAAGGCCAGAGGAAGCAGAAGCGGTCCAAAGCACTAACCTCACATAAAGATATAACCCATCGCTTAGGTCAGAACGCGACGAAAAAAAAGAAATTTAACAATGGAAAAATAACCTACTTCTCACCGTCGAATACTTTTACATTACTTTACTTATGAAAATATTTTCCTTCGAAGCAGCAAACATACAGAACACCATAAAATTTTCCTTCGAAGCAGCAAACATACAGGCCATCACAGCACGATGCTCTATGTACAGTTTATTCAGACACTGAAATCGACATCAAAACTAGTATATCAATTTACTAATACAAATAACTTATTTCGACAGCAAATTTACAGTTCTTAACTTCCCCACGTTGCTCCTATCTGTTCTTCTACAAACCATAACTGTTAATAATTCGTAATCCATATTTATCATACTTACGTTACTAAAAACTGCGTTTACATTAAAACTGCAGTACTAATATTCGCACTTGAAAGTGCTGCGTCGGATACTGATCTTATTCATTAGCGTCCAGGACTTTCGTAAGTGATAACAACAGCTAAGTATGTACCAATTATTTAGAAACAATGAACCCAGAACATGGCCAATACTATAATGAAAGACAAAAGCACCAACAGTTAGCTCAACAAATAGGAGTTCCATAGAATTTCATATTTCCAATATATGTGAACAAACTTCAAAAAATTACAGTAATCGCTTTAAGATTTCCCACATACCTTCGAATCTCACTGTCTATGGCTATCAAACCAACTGACTGTTTGGGGACTTTAGACAGCACTGTTAAAATAACGAGTCACAGAAGTACTCCACTTTACAAACGGATAACTGCGTGTTCAGCATTTAACTGCATGGTCTGTATATCATGCATCGTGTCCAAAGTGTTAGGTAGTGGCAATTTTGTAAGGCAAGAGGCAGAGTGCTAATAAAGGAATAAATAGCTTCATTATGTTTTGGCTGCCGTCACTGATTTATTTTGTTTTAGTTTCTTAAGTTTCTAACAGCTTAGTAAACAGTTTGAAACGGCATAAAAACGTAATAAAACAATAGTCCTTTATCATTTACAGGTGCAGCAAGTCACTCAAACAAATATTAAATTTCTTAGAGGCCAGTTTTCAAGCCATTTCAGATGAGGCATGCAGAAAGCAAACATGATCGCGCATTTTTGAATCGCCATCCTCTGCACTATGGGTTGCTCACCATGAGGATTTGAAATTAATTATGTGAACAGTTTTTACTCCTGATCGAAAGATGTGTCTAAAATGGCTGATGAAAATATTCTAATATTCCATTAAGTGACTCTTGGAAATAGGGTCGACTACAATTGATATAATACACTTTTAAGACAAAAAAAAAAGATGCACCATGAAGGAATTATCAGAATGGTATGGAAATTGATAGTTCTGATGTACGCTACAGTCAAACAAATGATAATAAGTTCCAGAAAAATTGGATAATTTGCTCAAGAGAAAAAGCTTCACAAACTTGGCAAATCAATAATGCATTAGTACACCTCTGGTCCTTAAGCAAACAGTTATTCTGCTTGGCATTGATCAATGAAGGTGATGGATTTCCTCCTGAGGGATATTGTACCAAATTCTGTTCAATTGGCGCGTTAGATCATCAAAATCCCGAGATGGTTCGAGGGCCCTGCCAATAATGCTCCCATTCTCAAATGAGTTGATATCCAGCAATCTTGCTCGACAAGGTATGATTTCTTACGCATGAAGACAAACAGCAGAAGCTTTCACTATGTGCATTCTTGCTGAAATGTAAGCCCAAGATGGGTTGCCTTGAAGGGTGTAGAATATCACTGATGTACTGCTGTGCTCTAAGGGTGCTGCAGAGGACATCCAAAGGGGTCCTGATGCGAAAAGAAATGACACTTCAGACTATCACTCTGGTTGTCAGGCCGTATGGTGTCCCTCCTCTGTGTGGGGCATCTCCAGACACGTCTTTGGTCTGGAATCTCATTGACTGGAGTTGGAATTTCTGCAGTGATGAATCGCTCTTGGACAGAGCGTGGTGGCGCAATGATTACACGCTAAACTCTCCTTTGGAAGGACGACACTTCAAACCTGTGTCTGGCCATCCTGACATAGGTTTTCTGTGATTTCCCTAAGTCACTTCCTTTGAAATGGCATCGCTAACTTCCTTCCTCATCCTTCCCTCCTCCGCTCATCCGATGGAACTGATGACCTCGCTGTTTGGTCCCTTCCCCCAAATCAGTGAACCAATCTCTCTTGGAACTGAGCCCCAGTGACAGGTGAAGCTGTGTCTACAGATGCCCTGGATAGCTGTGGGATGCCAAGCTAATTGTCGCCTACCATACAGCCCAACAGCCAGCAGTGATTGTCTATGGCGGCATTAATTCTCACAGCAGTACCACTTTGCTTGTCTTCTGTGGCACCCTCACAATACAGCGGTATGTCAGTGATATTCTATGCCCTTCACGGCAAGCCACGATTAATTCCCATCGGCACATGGTGAGACTTTCCTTTGCATGTCTTTGTGTTTGCCAAACCCTACCTTGGCAATCAAGGTTGCTGGATGTTCCCCAACTGAGAGCATTTGGAGCATTAAGGACAGGACCCTCCAACCATCTTGGGATTTTGATCATCTAATAGGCCAATTGGTTAGAATTTGGCACAAATCCTTCAGAAGGAGATCCATCAACTCTATCAATCAATGCTAAGCAGAATAACTGCTTGCATAAGGACCAGAGGTGGACCAATGCATTATTGACCTGCTCAGTTTGTGAACCACTTTCTCTTGAATAAAGCATCAAAGTTTCTCTGAAACTGTAATCATTTGTTTGTCTGTGCATCTACATCACATATGGGAATTCCTATCCCGTTCAGATGCTTCCTTCAAGATGCATCGATTTTTTCCTTTAGGGTGTGTAGAGTCACTGTGTTCAGATATGTCAATAATGCCATTAGTTCTTTATTGGCATACTTTAAAACCATCATCTGTGTAGACATTTACAGAAAATTCACTCTGAGAATAGCATGTTTAATTAAGGTGCTGAATGTTAACAAAATGCAGTGAATTAGTACTCTGAAGTTATACAATAGGAAAACGATAACTACTGCGAACATTTAATTTCACACCATAAACACTGTAATCAAGATGTGTTCTTTCATTGCTTTTGCACTGTTGTCTATGTACAAGAGGTACTTCCTGATAACACACACTAAATACATGAATAACTTGTGTTGATATATTTAATTCTAGGAGATACATGACAACTATTGATGACTACAAGAGAGTTTTGCTGGACTGAGGCAGCAGTACATTTTCGTTTATTAGATTCACCATTAGCTCTTCCTTCTGAATCCTCAATAAATCATGAGAACATACCCTGTCTACTTCGACAATTGTTTCATTTCTGCTGACAGTACACTGTTCTATGTAGCACAAGACATTACAAATGAATGGGAAATTTTCTATCCCTAGACTCATTCTCATTGATATGGTTATGTTTCTTCTGTTGTCATTGTTTTTGGGACCATGAATTCTATGGGATCTTGTCTTGCGCTGTTGGACAGTAAATGCCTCGGTACATCTTTCTAGATTTGATGGAGTTATAAAAATTGTGTGAAACAGTTTTTTATTTAAATATATCCTTGTTAATATAGCGACTTTTGCAAATACATACACTTCTTCATAGTATCGATTCCACAGTCAGCATTTGTACAAATAATTTCGTTGAGGTTCCCATCTCTGTTAACTGAATATACTAGTTGATGGACTAGATAGTATCATTATTGGAAGATACACTACAGTTTTCGTTGTCATTAACTATAATACAGTTGTAAAATGCGCCACTCTCAGAATTTTATTTCGAGCAATGTCCATAGTTCACTTCAGTGCTTCCAGAACAGCAAATGATTCTGCAATAAAAATTTAGGCCTCTTCTAGTAATTGTTATTTTCTACACTCCAATGACTGTGAGCAGAAAGGTGCAGATCCTAGGTAGCTGTTTAAGGGATGAATCGATTCATTGCTGTAAATAAAGTAACAATGTGGCCATTTTTTTGTGTATCTGTCCATACATTTTTGGGTGACTATAGACAGGATTTTTCTCCAGGTTAACCAGCAGACTTGTACATAAATGCTACATTTTCGCCAAGTAATTGTATTCATAAAATGGAGATATTTTTGTTATCAGAATTTCCTTTTCAAATAATGTCATAATGTGTGACATTGGTATAGGGTGGATTCATAGCTATTCTATTGACATCTTTTAGAATAGTAGAAATTGAGTCTATGCTGGGTATTACCAGATTTCCATCAATTAATATCAATTTTAAATAATAGTTACCTACCAGCGCCTATCTTTATAAATGAATCAGGGAATTTCATCCTTCCTCTTATGATTTCGAAAGGGAAAGGTAACCTTTGCAGCTGGTCAAGCTAGAACACAACAGTTCTGGTGTGGCAAGCGGCTGACGCATCCATTTATTTCCATTCTACATTCCAACGGACTTAGGCAATTCTGGCAGGACAATGCGACACCCCACACGTTCAGAATTACTACAGAGTGGCACCAGGAACACTCTTCTGAGTTTAAATACTTTCGCTGGCCACCAAACTCCCCAGACAAGAACATTATTGAGCATATATGGGCCTTGCAACGTACTGTTCAGAAGAGATCTCCACACTCTCGTACTCTTACGGATTTAAGGACAACCCTGCAGGATTCATGGTGTCAATTCTCTCCAGTACTACTTCAAACATTAGTTGAGTCCATGCCACATCGTCTAGCGTCACTTCTGCGTTCAAATGGTTCAAATGGCTCTGAGCATTATGGGACTTATCATCTGTGGTCATCAGTCCCCTAGAACTTAGAACTACTTAAACCTAACTAACCTAAGGACATCACATACATCCATGCCCGAGGCAGGATTCGAAGCTGCGACCGTAGCGGTCATGCGGATCCAGACTCGAGCGCCTAGAACCGCACGGCCACTTCTGCGTGCTCGTGGGAGTCCTACACGATATTAGGCAGGTGTACCAGTTTCTTTGGCTCTTCAGTGTGGTAGAGATATAGTGTACAAATTATGTGGAGTATGAGACTACACATTGCTCTCTGTGGTAGATCATTATTTATTATTGTGATAAAATAAAACACCTCCTGCGAGAAAGATGGACATACAAAAACATTATTTATTAATCTAGCACCAATGATTTTGTCTCTGAAACTAACGTCCTTGTTATAATATGCAAAGCAGGTTTCTCGAACACACTTTGTTAGCTTGCTTAACTTTTGAGACAATACATTTCTTTGTGCACTGTCAAATGCTTCATGAATGTTCAAATATCCAGCAGTTAGAGATACACAAAGTTGAGTGATTAGGCTTGGATGTCTATTGGATGAGTAAAGGAGGTTTTGTGTTACGCTGTGTTCTTGCTTCCTGCATCGATGTTAGTGGTCAGTTTGTAATCGTGGTAAATGTGAGGTAGCATTACTTGTTTGCAGCTGTCGATTGTGTCAATTTAAAATTTAATCCATCTCAGTAACATATCGCGAAAAGAACGCCAGCAAACACAGCCCAAAAATTGTTTTGAACTCATCCTGGTTGATGTGAAGTGGGGCGCTGTTATGTTATAAAGGGAATAGCTTAGATGACGCTAGTACCAATAATATTCTACACCCTGATTTTGAAAGTTTCACTGCCTAGGGCTACATATTATGTGGAACTTGCTGACTTTTTCTAAATAGGTTCTGTCAAGTTTAGCATTATCGTTTCGTGAAATAAACGCCCAGACGCCTCACCATAAACAAAGCCTTGGCAAACTTCCCCTCCAGTAAATGCAGCATGATTTCAAACAGGCATGGAACATGCCTATACCTCAATTCTTTGTCCTAGCCCACAGATACATTTTAACATGATAATTCCCTGTTTTCAACGTAATGTTCAGTATTTTCGATAACGTATTCATGTTAAAAGCATAATACTGCTCCTTCTTTGTTGATTGCACCTTACAATTGGCGTGAAAATTGTGTTGTCTGTACAACATACGTAAAAATTGAGTGTTGTAGATACAAATAGATACCAAATTTCCATCACAACAAGGCATTTATACAGAGAAGACCCTACTGGCCACACCTGCATTGATGCCCCGAACTCGACCATTGGTGGGGACCGCACCTCCAATGGCCTGTGTACGTGTGTAAGGAGAGGATGACAGAAGAGCATCGTGCTGCATGAATTGTACAGAGACGATGTACTTAAGAATGCATGTAACTTTCTCTCTCCTGCCCTGTTTGCGTGATAAAGCCATTATCTGGCCTGTGCTCATAGACAATGCAGAAATTTCTGGCCCTACATCTACATCTACATCTACATTGATACTCCGCAAGCCACCCAACGGTGATGGCGGAGGGCACTTTACGTGCCACTGTCATTACCTCCCTTTCCTGTTCCAGTCGCGTATGGTTCGCGGGAAGAACGACTGTCTGAAAGCCTCCGTGCGCGCTCTAATCTCTCTAATTTTACATTCGTGATCTCCTCGGGAGGTATAAGTAGGGGGAAGCAATATATTCGATACCTCATCCAGAAACGCACCCTCTCGAATCCTGGCGAGCAAGCTACACCGCGATGCAGAGCGCCTCTCTTGCAGAGTCTGCCACTTGAGTTTATTAAACATCTCCGTAACGCTATCACGGTTACCAAATAACCCTGCGACGAAACGCGCCGCTCTTCTTTGGATCTTCTCTATCTCCTCCGTCAGACCGATCTGGTACGGATCCCACACTGATGAGCAATACTCAAGTATGGGTCGAACGAGTGTTTTGTAAGCCACCTCCTTTGTTGATGGACTACATTTTCTAAGCACTCTCCCAATGAATCTCAACCTGGTACCCGCCTTACCAACAATTAATTTTATATGATCATTGCACTTCAAATCGTTCCGCACGCATACTCCCAGATATTTTACAGAAGTAACTGCTACCAGTGTTTGTTCCGCTATCATATAATCATACAATAAAGGATCCTTCTTTCTATGTATTCGCAATACATTACATTTGTCTATGTTAAGGGTCAGTTGCCACTCCCTGCACCAAGTGCCTATCCGCTGCAGATCTTCCTGCATTTCGCTACAATTTTCTAATGCTGCAACTTCTCTGTATACTACAGCATCATCCGCGAAAAGCCGCATGGAACTTCCGACACTATCTACTAAGTTATTTATATATATTGTGAAAAGCAATGGTCCCATAACACTCCCCTGTGGCACGCCAGAGGTTACTTTAACGTCTGTAGACGTCTCTCCATTGATGACAACATGCTGTGTTCTGTTTGCTAAAAACTCTTCAATCCAGCCACACAGCTGGTCTGATATTCCATAGGCTCTTACTTTGTTTATCAGGCGACAGTTCGGAACTGTATTGAACGCCTTCCGGAAGTCAAGAAAAACAGCATCTACCTGGGAGCCTGTATCTAATATTTTCTGGGTCTCATGAACAAATAAAGCGAGTTGGGTCTCACACGTTCGCTGTTTCCGGAATCCATGTTGATTCCTACAAAGTAGATTCTGGGTTTCCAGAAATGACATGATACGCGAGCAAAAAACATGTTCTAAAATTCTACAAGAGATCGACGTAAGAGATATAGGTCTATAGTTTTGCGCAGCTGCTCGACGACCCTTCTTGAAGACTGGGACTATCTGTGCTCTTTTCCAATCATTTGGAACCTTCCGTTCCTCTAGAGACTTGCGGTACATGGCTGTTAGAAGGGGGGCAAGTTCTTTCGCGTACTCTGTGTAGAATCGAATTGGTATCCCGTCAGGTCCAGTGGACTTTCCTCTATTGAGTGATTCCAGTTGCTTTTCTATTCCTTGGACACTTATTTCGATGTCAGCCATTTTTTCGTTTGTGCGAGAATTTAGAGAAGGAACTGCAGTGCGGTCTTCCTCTGTGAAATAGCTTTGGAAAGAGGTGTTTAGTATTTCAGTTTTACGCGTGTCATCCTCTGTTTCAATGCCATCATCATCCCATAGTGTCTCGATATGCTGTTTCGAGTCACTTACTGATTTAACATAAGACCAGAACTTCCTAGGATTTTCTGTCAAGTCGGTACATAGAATTTCACTTTCGAATTCAATGAACGCTTCACGCATAGCCCTCCTTACGCTAACTTTGACATCGTTTAGCTTCTGTTTGTCAGAGAGGTTTTGGCTGCGTTTAAACTTGGAGTGGAGCTCTCTTTGCTTTCGCAGTAGTTTCCTAACTTTGTTGTTGTACCACGGTGGGTTTTTCCCGTCCCTCACAGTTTTACTCGGCACGTACCTGTCTAAAACGCATTTTACGATTGCCTTGAACTTTTTCCATAAACACTCAACATTGTCAGTGTCGGAACAGAAATTTTCGTTTTGATCTGTTAGGTAGTCTGAAATCTGCCTTCTATTACTCTTGCTAAACAGATAAACCTTCCTCCTTTTTTTTATATTCCTATTAACTTCCATATTCAGGGATGCTGCAACGGCCTTATGATCACTGATTCCCTGTTCTGTACATACAGAGTCGAAAAGTTCAGGTCTGTTTGTTATCAGTAGGTCCAAGATGTTATCTCCACGAGTCGGTTCTCTGTTTAATTGCTCGAGGTAATTTCCGGATAGTGCACTCAGTATAATGTCACTCGATGCTCTGTCCCTACCACCTGTCCTAAACATCTGAGTGTCCCAGTCTATATCTGGTAAATTGAAATCTCCACCTAAGACTATAACATGCTGAGAAAATTTATGTGAAATGTATTCCAAATTTTCTCTCAGTTGTTCTGCCACTAATGCTGCTGAGACTGATTGCCCAAGCACTGTGGTAGGCACTACTGCCCAGAGCCAACCAGCTACCGAGCGAGGTGGCGCAGTGGTTAGCACACTGGACTCGCATTCGGGAGGACGACGGTTCAATCCCGTCTCCGGCCATCCTGATTTAGGTTTTCCGTGATTTCCCTAAATCGCTTCAGGCAAATGCCGGGATGGTTCCTTTGAAAGGGCACGGCCGATTTCCTTCCCCATCCTTCACTCACCCGAGCTTGCGCTCCGTCTCTAATGACCTCGTTGTCGACGGGACGTTAAACACTAATATCCTCCTCCTCCTCCAACCAGTTACCATGGGAAGGGCAATAAGTTGGGGCGGCAACACAGGAGTGTGTCCATAAGCCTCTCACCCTCCCATTGTTTGATTGTACAGTTTAGAATTTAACTTAGAGGATGGCGACATGGAGGTGTGTATGGCTCTGTCATGTTGGCAATGTGACTGTAACACATTCCATGAACAAATTTGTAGTGGATTATGAACAAATTTGCGGCGGATTTCACAGGCCTAGTACATCAACCTCTTTTTTCGGCTTCAGAGCCTAACTCAGATCATCGGACTATTTTTCCATTGCCACTATATTCCATTTCGTTCAAAAATGGTTGAAATGGGTCTGAGCACTGTGGGACTCAAGATCTGAGGTCATCAGTCCCCAAGAACTTAGAACTACTTAAACGTAACTAACCTAAGGACATCACACACATCCATACCCGAGGCAGGATTCGAACCTGCGACCGCAGCAGTTGCGCGGTTCCGGACTGAAGCGCCTAGAACCGCACAGCCACCGCGGCCGCCTATTCCATTTCGCATTAGATGTCTCTCTGCATGGAACTGCCAGCAGTTGAGTGTGACACGACTCCAGGGTGGGTTATGCTGTATGTCTTATGCAACACACAGGTTGACAGCACTGCCCAAACTTGTGGGAGTGGCAGTGGAGAAGAAAGAGACATTGGAGGAATAGGAGGCACATATATCTGCTCACGTTCTGGACAGTACGATATGACGCTGGCTAGTGTAGGTGAAAACCTCCAGGTATGCGAGACCAAATGGTCTGCTGGAGCATCTAGCGACCAGTTGCGAATACAACACATTTAATATTATTTCCAAGGTTTGTGGTAGCGAACTCAGTCACAGTAAGGAGAATACTACAGCATTGGTGAAACGGTTGCGGCAGCAATGTGCCTGGCCCTGCTTGCTTTCTATGGCGGCGTGCTACTGTAACTGTCCTGTGATTTTTTTCTGGATGGCGAACTTAGCAACGTAGACCTGCAGTCAAACGTCCTTTGCCTAAGACAAAGTAGTGCCACTATCCTGGAACTTAGATTCTGACATCATAGACCCTGTCCAGTATCTCAGCCGGCTGCAGTGGCCGTGCGGTTCTAGGCACTGCAGTCCGGAACCGCGCGACTGCTATGGTTGCAAGTTAGAATCCTGCCTCGGGCATGGATGTGTGTGATGTCCTTAGGTTAGTTAGGTTTAAGTAGTTCTAAGTTCAAGGGGACTGATGACCTAAGATGTTAAGTCCCATAATGCTCAGAGCCATTTGAACCATTTTTAGCCAGTATCTCAGGCCATATTTGTTTGCGATTTATTTGAAGAACATTCTGTACAATTAGAGCGAATGGTATGGTCATCCAGATCACCTGACATAAATCCCATCAAACATTTATGGGACGTAATAGAGAGGTCAATTCATGCACTAACTCCCGCACCAGCAACACTTTCCCAATTACAGATGACTACAGAGGCAGCAAGGCTCAGTATTTCTTCAGCGGACTTCCAACAACTTGTTGAGTCCATGCCATGTCTAGTTGCTGCGCTACACTGGGCAAAAGGAGCTCTGACGCGATATTGGAGATATTCCATGACTTTTGTCACTTCAGTGTAAGTTACATATAAAAGATTACACTCTAGCAACTTGCTCATTCGGAACTGATGTGGGAAAAGGAGGAGTGGTTACATATATTAAGACAGAACACAAGTTCAAAAACACTGAGACAAGTAGATTTTGTAGTGATCAGCCCACAGAAGTGTGTGCTTGTGAATTAATACTGAAATACAGTTCACTTTTAATTGTAACTGTATGTAGATCCCCACTGACAAATTTTGAACTGTTTATGAGAAATCTGGACTTAATGCTGTGCTATCTCAGAGACAGTAGCAAGCACTTAATAGCCTATGGTGACTTTTCTGTAGATTTCCTAAAAGAATCTGATAGGAAAAATGAAGCGGAAACCTTATTTGGATCCTATAATTTGATTTCAGTAATCGATTTTCCAAAATTGGTGGATAAAGAAAGAAAGTAGGGACCTAATTGATAATGTTTCCTTGGGTGAAGCTCAAAGCAAGGAAGTAAATGTTTATCCAGTAACAAATGCTCTCTTGGACATGATACACAGTTAGGATAAATAACATAGTGCTTATGGTGTGGATACTCCTTAGAGTAAATAAGTCAGAATTATTAATGACGCTAGGATAAACGTTTTTAAGAAAAAAAGAAATTTGAGCTATTCTATAATAAATTCATATCACTATTTCAAATTAGCTTCCCACATAAGCTAATCAGAAACGACATTAAACAGGCATGTAAAAAAATACAAAAAAACAAAAAAAACATGAATCAATAGAGGGATTAAAGTATCTCGTGAAAGTATCTGTTGGCAAGAGCAAATAGTGGTCCAGCAGTAGTTGCGCACTATGAATATCAGTCAAAATTACTAAGAAAGTTATTATAAACCAAGGAACATGCACATAATGTCAGAACTTACTAATTCTGACAACAGACTGAAGGCTATATGGAATATAGAGAAACCAGCCACAGAACAGGATAATATCATTGTTAAACTGAGTGGAGGGGTTATAAATGATGAGTTACAGATAGCAAATATATTTAACCACTTCTTAAATTTAGTAAAAAGTACAGGGGCAGTTCAAGAGAAAAATGACAACTGTATGTTGAAAAAGTAACTCTCATAAAATTCAGTCAGATGAATGTATCACCAACATCTCCTTCTGAAATTAAGAAAATTGTACATTCTCGTAAAAATAATAGCTCATCTGGTTTCGGTGGTGTTTCTAATGGTACACTTAAGATTTTTCTGCATATGATAAGCCTGGTCTTACCTGAAATATGTAAATATGTTATGCATCACTAACTCAAGACGTTTTTCCAGAGAGACTTATTACACCCCAGGATAATATCTCCAGTAGACACGAAAACTTCGTCCAAGTTCTACCTTGGCAGCTATCAGAAGAGGGAAATGCTGAGCGAGTTGTGGTAAACACGGAAGTTATCACAACATTGGGGAATGACGAAGTCCCCAAATCTACTAGCAAAAATAATGACATCATGGAAGCCAAGAGATACCGTCATACTAGTGACAAAGCAGAGCGTTGTAAGGAACGCTGCACACAAGACAACATTAACTATTCAGGTGTCAAGCCAGCAGAAAAGAGCTTCTGAAAGATGAAGTTGCGAAAGTCTGAGGTCACTAGGAGAACTGGCAGTGAAGGAAGACCAGAACACATGATGTCAGAGCCATCCCCATCACCACAGAGTGCACAGGAAGCACCATCATGAATACCCTACCTTCCTAACAAACGACTAATTGCTGAGTGCTTCGCTGCCGACTGCCCATTGTGTAGTCTCTGACCATGTATCAGCTGCAACTATCCAATGAGAGTGGAGGCTATGGAGGTCGACCCTCAGCAGGCCTAGCTGTCTTCGAACGTCTGTGGAACTTTGAGTCTGACTGGAAGGTTGCTGCTGCTACTAGGTGCACTGCCAACTTCTGACGCGATGCTGACGTGGCATGGAGGTCACCATCCCTCTAAAGGCCTGCAGAAGGCTTGACCTGCATGACCTGGACAATGACTGTCATCCACTTTTGAGAGGATGGACACTCTTGCTGCTCATCTCGTTGCTGTAGCAGACACTGATGCTGCTGGCATCTGTCTTGTTGTTATTTTCTGTGACCTATCTAAGGCAACTGACTTTGTGAATCACAGTAATCTCCTAGATAAATTGGAGTTTTTGGGACTGATAGTATAGCAAATCAATAGATAATTTGATATCTAACTAAAAGAATTTGTATTCAGGAATTCAACCAATGTAGTCCAAAGATGTAATTTTGATTGGGAAGAAATCATGTATGGGGTTCCCCAAGGCTCAGCCTTAGGCCCACTAGTGTTCCTCATGTGAGTAAACAATCTTCTAGTATACAACAAGGAAAATCAGTCCTTTTTGCACATGGGAGATGTTGCTGCAGGTGCTTTATCACTCATTTATCCATTTTTTCCCATTGTACTCTTGGGGTGCATCAGTTGTGTGGTATAATGCGTACGAGAAGTATACAACTGTGTGTTCTGTGTATGACTTAGAGTGTCATCTATCTGCAATCGTTAATAACAAATCTCCCCATACTGCAGTCAGCAGAGGACTTACAACACATGTGTGATGAATCATGTCCATCGACAGAAAACCTGTTTCAGTACCCTCCTGTAGATGAACGCTGATGTATGCAAAGTACTCTATTTCTCTGCCACATCTTAGACATAAAATGAGTCTTCATTTTCCTAACAGCACTGGATCTAAGTTAGAGACTGGGGTTTGTGAGGTACTGCAACCCCTGTGTATACATCTGCTTCAGAAATATTGTGTGTGAAAGAGAGTGTGTTCTGTTCACAGAATTATCCCAGTATTGCACATTATTTCACACATGAATCACCACTGCTATATGTTTGTGTTGATGTTCTACTATCGCTTCTCTCTTCCCAGCACCTACTTTGTATGGAATACACACAACAAAAATTCTACAGAATTGACAGCACAAGTGATTTATGTAAAATGTTTCAAAATCCTTTTGTCTGGGGCTCCATCTTGCATAATTCAAATATTTTTTTCTTTTCCTTCTTTTTCATCTTAATCGCCTACTATATCAGCACAACACTGCCAAATGTATCAGGCTCATAACTACTATACTCAAATAAGGAGTGCCAAACACCTCAGCATGCAACCATCTAAAAGATTGTGTGTAATTGGATGGATTGTAAACTCCCCCCACCTAATCAGCCTACGGGGTTGTGATATAACTGACCATGATCGGATATGGCTAATGAAATTTTACAATGAGTAAGGCTAGTGAGTAAGGCTATCGTTACTGAAACAAAACAACACCAGTTAGTTGGAGGAAAGTGTACAACAGACCCTTCCAAAGGAAGAATCTATTCTAAACTTAGCTAAATACTGCTGATAATTTTGAAATGGATGGAATATAATGCAATCGCTCATGAAAAGCACACTGGGGAAAAGGGGTACCACATGATATTTGCTACAAAAATTACTGATAATACAAAGAAAATACTGATTATCCAGAAAGGTGGTAATTAAATGGTCGCCAACCTGCCAGGGCAATGAATCTGCAGATTCTTAAGAAAGGTATTGTCAACGAAATTTATACAATTACTGGCATGCAACAGAAGGTTGTCATACTTTTCCTCAGCACAAAAGTTCAAGAGAAAATAAATGAACCAGAAAGCACTGAGTTTGCAGTTACTTATTCTGAAATACTAAATTTTGAATGTAAAGTTAAATGGACTTACTGTTTAAATAAATGACTGGCTTTACTTAAAGTTTGTTATGTAAAAGAATGACTTTCAGTAACCTCGGTGTAACATAACGAAAAACTTAGAAAAAGCAAGCAATTTACTTTTGATTATTGAAAGACTGAATTGAATTTACTTTAAGCAAATGAGCAACTGATTTTACTTTTAAAATAACATCAATAAAATACATACCAAGCCAGCAGAAATCACTCAATAAGATAAATACAGAATAAATGAATTATTAATTTGTGCTGTATATTTAGTTATCAGTTTTGCCAGTGAAATTTTACATTAATTTAAATGAATGAAGTTAACAGTCCAAACTGCAAATTTTTAAGTCTCTCTTATGCAGTACAAGAATGAACAGTTACTGAAGCAGAAAATTTAGGCTGAAACTGATCATTGGCAAACACAAAATAACTGGCAGTAAATAGTTAACCAATTTTCATATTCTTAGACCCTCGGTGACTCCATGGAAAGGAAATGAACCCTGCCTGGTAATAATGTCTGATGACAATGACAACACAGGTGCCCTACAAGTTTTAACTAATGCATGTTATTCTTCAAGTTAGTCACACTTTGTGAAAGAAATTTTACTGGATAAAGCCTCTACAGTACTATATCTGTCAGTTAAGAGCCTTGGAATGTTGTAGCTGTGCGGGTGATGAAGAATGTAGCCAATGACAATGCTGGGCTGCCGCTGGTGCTGCTGCTGGATGAGAACCCCGAGTCGTCTCTGGAGCCACGGATAATTATGTGGCAGGGAACAGCTAGAACTGCAGCTTCTTCCACCTGTCCACTCCTACAGTCCTCAACAGTACTCTCGGGTTAGCAAATTAGTCGTACCCGCACTGGTGCGGTCGTAGATACACCCCGTATCTGCGGGAGCGCCCAACAAACACTTCTGCACTCCTTCATGACTCAAGCTGCTCGGTTTTTCTCTGCTCACAACGTGAGAGAGACTCTCCATACGCAAAGATAAACAACAGCACAGCTACTACCATTTCGTCGTTGCTACCGATATATTGAAATAAAGTTCCCTTGGCTATCACTTAGCTATTTACAATATTTTCATTGTAATTACAATCACTTATCAGCCAGGTGATAAATACACTATTACATCGATTATGTATGAAATATAGTTTCTGCAGTACAGCTTACTGATTCAGAATTAGAAGTACAGTACAAGTTATCAATGGATATTAAACAGCAAAAATTTTGGATGGTGCAGAAAGTATTTTATCTGCATTTTCGATGTTACAGGTTGACTTGAGTAAGACTAGTACAGAACAGTCTTCGCAGAGTGGCAGTTACATTACTGGAATGCGAAAAGCAGTCCGCATCACCAGTGCCAGTCAGCACAAGTTTCGGACAGGTGTTATACTCTGAAAGCAAGATATTGAAGTGTATTGATTACATGTAACACAGCTTGTTCTGTACCGTCACAAGACACCGAATGTAGTGGGTATAGTACCCTTCTACTATTGGTCAGTTTCAAATGAAATCGGAGACAATGTTGCACAGAAGGTTGTTCAAAGACAGAGGAAGAGTTATAAGATGCATAAAGAGAGACAATACAGAATTTTGCTCAGGATCCTCAGCCTATAGGTTCAAAGAAGTGGGAGCTCGATTCGAAATGGAGGGCTTTGTATCAACTGAATCTCTGACTTTTTACCATGAAAGTGAGAATACTTTCTGACTCCATCCACAGAAAGGGAGATGGCAAATCGTAATAAAATCTTGTTGAATTTTTAAAGTGTTTCAGCTAAGGAACGTAGTTTTTGCCCCTCCTCCCTGCTGACAGCTATTTCCTGCACTAAGAAATAGTATTTGTGTCGTGATGTAGGCTGTGTAACAGGGATCACGATATGTTCACATGCATATGACTCTCACAAAGTAGTGGAGGGAGGTGTTTTAGTAATGATACAGGAATTGAGAACATGCAGCAATATCATTAGCTGGTACCATCACAAGATCGATGGGGTGAGACGTTTTGTTGAAGTGACAGCTGTAGTAGGATAAGGGCAGCATCAACCCAATTTTTATATCAAATTGATACACAAATTAATAAAATTGATCAATTGTTTATCCCCACCCCGACACCCATCCCCATCCCAATCCCAACCCCCACATGGCGTCATGTTTTTACCCCAGCCAGCACATGGGGGGTTCTCAGCTGTGACCCTTCCCCACCCCCTCTCCCTCACCCATTTACCTTATCGTTGGGAATGACGAAATGTAGAGCAAAATTCAAAAATAGTGGGAGTTTCTTTGTCCCAAGGCTTTGCTGACGTCCCACCCCACCCCCACCTGGGAATTGCATGAAAATTGAAAATTTTGGATGCTCTTTCTGGGATTCGAAGCCCAGTCCTCTTGGGCGGAATGCCCAAGTCCAACCCCCCCCCCCCCCCCCCTCCGCCCGCCCTCTCCCCCAACATATGGAAACCATCCAGATGCAGGAGAGGAATGTTAGATTATTGTACTTTATTTATTTTGGTTGGGAAACAAAAGTAAAAATCGATCCTGATTACGTAATTAATCACAAAGGGTGGTCCTAATTACACAACCATAAGCATAATTCTACACAAGGAGCGCCTAACATCGCAATATAGCTCAAAAATTGACGATACCATACAACTAGTGTTATCCTGCTGGGGAAAAAAATTCACAATACCTCTCGAAACTAGTGGTAGTTGTACTCAGACTCTACACAGGATGATCCCTTCACCTACAAGCTGGTGGGAAAAAAGGCTGGAGTGGAAGGTACTAGCTTAATTTTTGGCAGGAAATATGTTCAACTGGTGAGATGCTCGTGCTGGACAGAGAGGAGTTTAATAAGTGTATTACCTGTAAGCTGAGGACTGTGTCTATCAGTCTTTGAAGTCAGAGTTCGCTACAGACGCCTCCCGCTGTATTTATTGCTCAACAATCACCCTACAATACACATAATAGAAATTCAAGAAAGCCAATACATGCTACCACAGTTGATGGTAAATGCTTCACTGTGCTAATTTCACATCGAAATTGTCATGAAAAAAAAGAAACTCGCTCTTGTAATCGGTGGGTCATAATGCTGACAGCAGTCCCTGCTGTGTCTGGGAGCAGAGACCTCAGTCCAGTGCGTTCACAGCAGAGCACATGACTGGGTGGGCCAGGAGATTGGTCTGTGCTAACGGCATGCACAATAGGTCACAACGCTGGCGACCCACGGGACAAAGCGAGATAAATGATGGCAACCCCAAGCGCGACTTGTTTGCCTAAAATGCAGCTTGCTGCTGCACCGCACCATCCTCCACACTGTCCTCTCATCTCGAGGAGCTCCACTCACAAGCGCACGCCGTTGTGTCACGAAGAACACTTGTATTTAACATGAACACACCTCTTATAGGCCAACATCTATTAAAAAAAGAAAGCACAATCACGACGATAATAAATGTCCGCTTTCCACGAAAATAGCGGCAGTCCATTTTCTTTTATTTTTATGGGCCAGCTCGGTATAGATTTTAAGTTCGACTGCAGGGTGCAATTTGCATCTCCCCCCCCCCCCCTCCATGCCACCCGTTATTTTGCCACATTCAAAGAGCGAAAAAAGAAAACTACAGTGCTGCAGCCGATTACAGATGACCAAACTGCAGAGATTGGTCCTATACTTCTGACAGATGTACTAACTTATCGCACGACTCCTATATGTATCCACCACGCCGAAAAACGAAAAAAAAGTTCACTAGGTAGCTGAAACAACTACCGATCACTGCAGAATGTGTCGTCATTATTTCGAAACTTTCTTTGGAGTAAAGAACAAGACAGAATTTAAGCTCTAAAGAAACACTCTATGTTAAATGATTCCTTTCTTTTTGGTGGACAAAATTATATGGTTTGAGAGTGACCCTCGCATTTAAATCAGTGTCTATGAGTAAATTGTCATGCACATATGTATTACATACATTCCAGACATGTAAAATAACGTTTCAGAATACAACGATTCACACCATTCGCTCACATCTTGGAAAAAACACAATCATTTTATTTTCAACAAAAGTGAACTATAATTCAAAAGCACATTTTTATTTTGTACACTATGGTAGGTCCCATAAAACAAAAAGCAAATCGAGAGAGCTTGTCCTGTAATACAACCTCCTAACATCACCTAGTGGAGAATCTTCTAAGATTCCTCCAATAAATCGATAGCAAAAACCGTCTGCACGCTGACATTTGACATTTTTGCTCCATAACTCCTCTCTACCTAGCCACATGCAAAGTTTCTGCCACACTTACTTGATGAAGTAAATCCAGTAGACTAACATTCATAATAGCAGCAGATTCTTACTTTCTAGTTTTCTAAGCAATTTAATCATCACAGAACAGCCTGTTTCACACAATCTACTAACATGTCAATAACAACACTATCATATCTAGGTTCCACAATGAGCTAAAATTCTAGTGCTGTCTACTTCATAATCAGAGGTTATGAAGTATGATATAACACAGGGCTTGTGAGGTAACACCTATTTTTAAACATGGAATCGTGACGATACTAATGAAAACAGTCATGATTCCACGAGAATAGATACAGTCGATTCCTATTGTCGAGTAGCTTCATTTAGCTGTAAAATAGGTCACAGGTTGATCTTCTTCCCATACCATAGCCAATAAGAAGGGCCCACAGTACTCGTGACGTTATGTGAATTACTCTTGCTGCATTTGTACTGTGCCCAATAAATGCCATACACATAGCTTGTCATATTAAACATCTGCCAAAACAATCATTTCAGTTTTCACTGCTCTGCACTTCAGAAACAGACTTTTTATCTCCGCATTTTTGCATAGTCACATCGAGGAAATGCAGAGAACTAAGGACACCAATCGTCTTGTCACGACTCTGAACTCCTACTTTTTTGGCACACTCACACGTCCAGCGATAATGTATTTACAATTTTTTATACTCGTTGACGATAGCTTTCCCCTGACTAGGCCAGCATGTCTACTTACAAAATGTTAACATTCCATGTGTATTCTCTTTCTTAAATAGCAAATAGCATTTATAACTTGACAATAAATTTACAAGAATAATTTTCAGCAGAACTAATAAATTTGGAAATTTGTGGGACCAAACTGCTGAGGTCATCGGTCCCTAAGCCTACACACTACTTACTCTAACTGAAACTAAGTTACGCTATGGACAACACACACACCCATGTCCGAGGGAGGTCTCAAACCTCTGACTGGGGGAGCCGCATGGACCATAACAAGGCGCCTCAAACTGCTCCGCTATGCCTTGCGGCACAACTAATAAAACAAACTTTGTAAAAAAAATGTATGATCATCCACAGAGTTGTGGTGTTTTAAGGTTACATAGTTGACTGGATCTTTTCATGTGTGGTAAAGTAGAGTGTGCGAAAGTTTACAAACACATTTGCTAGAAACAAGACGATAGTTTTTAAATATAAATTAGAGTAGTCTTCCAAAGTCTTGCATTCAGATGAGCTGTGTATTTTGCAAGCTCTTTGATAATCCTGTTCTTTGATTGCTATTTCACTGCTGGGCAAGATTTTGGAGGCACCACTCACCGTTAATTATTCCTCCAACAAAAAGGAAACATCAGTTACATGCTCACAGGTACACATGCCTCTCCTGTTGAACAAATTAAACTGCTCACTACAGGGGATATGTACATTAGTTATTTTTAACCCTTTAGGCTCCAAATATGGATGCATTTTTCCAGTGAGAAAGTTGAAGGAATCTATAAACCTAAATTTTATGTTGCTGTAATTATCCATGCTCATAAATTTAGTAAATGTTTATTTTCCATATTGTGCACAATCACAGCAACATGGCCTGGATTTATTTCAGCTGTTTCTTCCATTTGTTTACAGTTGTAGATGATCATTAAATATGTGTCACAATATGTCAGATTATAAACACAACAGCTACAATAAAAATGGCTTTATAATTTACATAACAGCTATCATGTGCAGCACCACAAAATCTAATCCCTGTGTTTCACATCTTTTTTGTGCAGTGTTATTTGCAAATGTGACAGATTTCCACTGTTTGAAATACTTATTCCTCTTCAGTGCTAATAATTATCAGCTTGTTCTTCAACAGGGAATTCTTTATTCACCCAGCAAACTAATATAGATGTTTATTAAACCACTCAATATAATATGCACCTTTGTATCGCCAAAACTCTGAATATTCTTCACTATAACTGCAGTGTTCACACAAATCTATACTATATGGCTTATGCAAATGTACCTGACAGGAATACAAACGAGACTCTATGTTATGACTGCAACCAGCCAACCAACATGCATTCTGTATGAGTGTAAATCACAAAAGGCAATTTTGGTTTATCTATTAAATGTGTTGTCTTATATTATTGATGGAAATTTAATGATCCATTGTAATTGTATCTTGTATAGAAAAAGTTTAATGTAAAAATGTAAATAATGTAAACTGTATCTTTATTGATCAAAATTCAGTCATCCATTTTAATTGCTCACATAGTGCAAAAACATTTGTGTGTTCCAACAATGAACGAAAAAATATAATAAATTTCATATGTAGCATATTTTTTTGGTATTTGAGTTTACCTTCCTTCTAACTCATACTATGTTTCCATTCAATATCACCGAGCGCAGTGCAGTGAACTCTTGCTGTTATGAGACAGAGGAAGCCTCTGTGTGGAAGGAATTTCTTCTGAATGACTCACTTATCCTGATAAAACCCAGTGGAGCTGAGAGACAGTGTCTATATGTCTGTCACCTGCACTACATCTCATCAGGATTGCAGAGCCATTCATAGATAACTCCCTTTGTACTGAGTCTTCCTCTGCCTCTTAACAGCAAGCATATTCTGTATCGATATGTGTATTCTATGCATGTCTCTGATGAAACAAGTTGGAGAGATCAGAGTATTCATAGTTTTTCTCTGAGCATGATGAAAAACAAGGTTAAGGTTTTTCATACATAAGAGATAGAATCACATACGATTCTATTTGCATTGAAGGACTACAGTGTTTGTTGAATGAAAGACAGAAATATGTTTGTGATAGAGAAGAAATGATTACTTTTGTATGAGAGGTCATTACAGAGAAAAATCACTGCATTGCATGAGACAAAAAAAATGGCTCTGAGCACTATGGGACTTAACTACTGAGGTCATCAGTCCCCTAGAACTTAGAACTACTTAAACCTAACTAACCTAAGGACATCACACACATCCATGCCCGAGGCAGGATTCGAACCTGCGACCGTAGCGGTCACGCGGTTCCAAACTGACGCGCTTAGAACCGCACGGCCACACCGGCCGGCATTGCATGAGACAGATCACGTATCTGGAAGGAGTATATCATTTGATGTATGAAATACAGAGAGAACACATGCACAGTCTTAGACATAAAAACTGACAGCCGGCCGGCCGCCACAGAGTCTAAGTCGTCCGAGTCATTCACTTAAGGTGGCCAATAAAACCGACCGGCCCTGACAACGCTAAGTCCGGCCATCTGCACGATCTGGCAACGCCGCTATATATTTTGGCGATACGTTGACGACACTTTTATAGTGTGGCCTCATGGTCTGGACCGTCTTCAAGAATTTTTACGTCACATGAACTCCATACATGAAAACATAAAGTTTACCATAGAGATAGAGAAAGATGGTTGTCTGCCATTTTTAGACGTCTTGCTGCGACGGAAGAGTGATTGCACATTTGGTCACTCGGTGTACCGAAAGCCCACTCATACAGATCTGTATCTACAAGCTACTAGTTGCCACCATCCCTCACAAACAATGGGCGTTCTCAAAACCTTGATCCACCATGCCCATACTAAACCTGACGCCGACAGTCTTGAAGCGAAACTGGAACACCTGCAAAAAGTATTTCTGAAAAATGGATTTTCACCTAGGCAAGTGAACAAAGTGATGCAGACCTACAAACGATGGAACAAGGAAGATGAAGAGGCCTTCAGGTCGACTGCTTATCTACCATTTATTGGGAATATTTCTTCACAGATAGGCAGAATATTGAGAAAGTATCAAGTGAGAGTCATCTTTCGCCCTCCTTCCAAAATTTCATCACTGGTGGGAGCCGTTAAAGACGACCTGGGCCTGCGTAAATCAGGTGTTCACAAAATTCCGTGTGAATGCGGCAAATCATATATAGGGTAAACAACACGAACTGTGCTGTAACGCATTGTGGAACACCAACGGCATACTCCCCTTCTCCAACCCACCAAGTCCGCAATCGCCGAACATTGTATTTCCACAGACCATTCCATGAATTACAACGACACAAAAATTTTGGCCCATACATCAAACTTTTGGAGCTCGATTATCAATGAATCTGTGGAAATAAGATTGTGTGACAATGAGACACTCATCAATCGAGATAGCGGTTATCAGCTAAACTCTGCTTGGAATCCTGTTATAGAGAAACTTCGCAGTCCACGTAGTTCTCTGCATAAAGATGAAAATCGACCTGACATCGATACGCCAAGCTTACTCTTTGGAGGGCGCAAGGCGCAGCGCACGGAGCTGTTATGAACGCATACGCTGAGCAGCGCATGCGCAATGTCACCTCAGTACGGCTTTAAATAGCGGAGTTCAGCGGGTACTCGCCTCCCAACGTACCCTCCAAACCCACCTTAACCAGTTCACCACTTGGTGTAACCAGTGGTTCCTTCGTCTCAACCCCTCCAAAACCCAGGCAATCATCATAGGCCGCACCACTCGCTCCTTTCGCCTCCATGATTTCTATCTCACCCTTTATGGTTGTCCCATCCAGCTCACCCCCACCCTGAGACACCTTGGCCTCACCCTCGACCGACACCTCACCTGGACCCCTCATCTCCAGACCATCCAGCAGAAAGCCCATTCCCGCCTCCGCCTTCTGAAACTCCTGTCTGGCCGGACATGGGCATTGCATCCTTCTACCATCCTCCACACCTACAAATCCCTCATCCATCCTATCCTCTGTTATGCCAGCGTTGCCTGGATCTCCACCCCCACCCGCTTTTACAAGGCCCTCCAAATCCTTGAACGCCATGCGCTCTGCCTTGCCTTCCGTATCCGCCTTCCTTCCCCCACACGGCTCCTGTATGAACTGATCCCCTTCCCCCACCTCCTCCTTTTCCTCCAACATCTCCACATCCTTTACATTGTCCGCAGGCTTGATCCCCCCCACCCTCTGCTTTCATCCTTCATCTCCACCCCCCGCCCATTGCCGCGCCTCTATCGCTGTATCCCTCCCTCTCTCCACCTCCACACCCTCCATCTCCTTCATCAGGGCAATTTCCAGCGCCTCCCCCTCCCGGATGATGAACTTCGCCGTGACATCTACCCTTCCTTCCAACTATAACCTGGCCTTGTCCCCCCCCCTCCCCAGGACCCCCTTTTTCCTCTCCCCTCCTCCCAGAGCGGATTTTCCTCCTTCCCCCCCCTCCCCCCTGAGACCCTGCACCCCATCCTTGCCTCTTTCCTTCCCACATCCCTCCCTACCTGGTCCTCTTCAGCGCAACCCCCGCCCATCTCCCCCCTCTCTTCCCCCCCTCCCTCCCTCCATTCTTCCAGTCTCCCTCATCTCCTTGTGCCTGGCAGATCCTCCGTTTTGTTCATCGTCAGTGTGCCACGTCGGTGTTGTGTTTAGTGCTGTTTCTCCTGTGTGTCAAGCGGTGTGATTTTAATTGTGTTCGCCGTCAGTGTCTGTTATGTGCTATACCATCCGTTGATACCTTCTATGCTCCAGTCATACTGTGCCTTGTGTTCTTTTAATTGTCGCAGTGTGTGGCTTTTTGTGTGTGCTACTTTTAAACAGTTTTTTATCTCCATTTTACAGTCACCCCGTTTTTTTGTCTATTGCCTTCCATGATGTTCCCCTTTTTTATATCTATGTTCACCATATTCTCTCCTTTGTTGTTTTTAAATGTCTTCTATTGTTTGTTCTATGTCTTTCGGCTGAAGAGCAGCGCATATGCTGCCGCTAGCCCGCCCTGATGGGGAATTGAAATACAATAAAGAAAAAAAAGCGTACTCGCCAGTGCTATTACAGTGGCACTTACCTGAAGATGGCCAGAAGACTCTGCGCCGAAATATTGTGGTAGGACGTTACTGATAGCCGGCAGTTCTCTCGTGTTTTTATGGAACAATCAGTACGCCGGCAAAGCTTTAAACATCATACTTTAGCATTGTCAGATTGTTTTAGATATCGTGAAAGAAAATTCTGCTGCTGATTAATTTCTCTTTGATGACTACTATTGCGTTCAGTAAACTAATGGGAAACGCATTTAAAATATTCACTGTACTAATACAAATCAAATTCAGTTTACTACAAAAACATCACGACAGCAGTCTATCTTAATAAAGCATTACGTATCTGTAGGTGCCTCCCGGCCAACGATGCCATACGCTCGTTTCCATTAAGTATCTGTAACACGATTGAGCCTATTTTAACACGCATCAGTGGGATATTACCGATTTTTGACTTCGAAAATGTCTGGGTTTACTTCATGTCCTGTATCATTCGCAAGTATTATGGAAATGTGGCAGATCATATATAAAATTATGTATTCACAACCACAACAAATATGTCAGAAGAAAATAAAAGTGGCATTACGAGTTTTGCAGTACCGTAAAGTTTTTGCTCTGACACTAAGGGGTACTAAAAGTAGCAAGACGAATTTTGCACGAGCGTTTTCTTAAGATTCCCTTATTCAGTTTGTATCTGCCTGCTTGTAGCTCTGCTACAAAATAATTAAAAATCTGGCTCTCAGTGAGTCTCGAAAGGCGAACAAAGGCAACGTGCACCTGACAGGAAAGCATGTTACCTAGGAGCTAGCGAATAGGTGCGGTGTCTTTGACTTACTTACTGGCCCAGTAGCCGTTATGGCAGATAAATCGCAACATAAGAGACGAGAGTAGGTGTATTTCCCGTGTGGAATGACTTTCGTTGACTCAAAAGGATTAACTGATACCCTTATGTCACATCTCAAGAGAAAATGACTCACATTATTCAATTGAAATGACACGATAATATCAAGTGAATTTAACAGGATAGTTCCGTGCCATCAAGGAAGTAACTCGTCGGTCATAGAGTTGCGAAACATATTCTGCACTGTTGCCAAGTTTCAGTTATACTGCCAGGAAGGATACCAGCTGATGTGTTCTGTGATTGACCTCGTAAGTGACTATAGCTTCGTCCCAAAGTTGTGTGTGGCAAGGGCGGCAATATCCTCATTATATGTCAATGAGTCTTATTCGCATTTCTGTAAATAGTTTTAGTGGCTAGAGTGTAACTACTTGTAATACATCGATCCACTGAGTGCAAACTAAATGCCATAAATTAATAACTGTGACAATTATTTGTTCTTTACTGTCTTAATCGGACCGAAACCTTGCAAGCGTATTCACCAGACGTGATTCACAATTTTGGAGCTTCTTTAGTGGTTGAGTTGGCAATGTATCTCTGTTGTGCAATATTGTTACTGAGATCACTGTCATTGGCACATCCATCTGAAGACAGGCATGGCCTTGCTTCTTGTCGTCATCTTTTCTGACGGATATTCTGCCTTTGCTCGAAACGTGAAGACTTAAGGTGAAATCGAATATTCCATATGGCAAAAATCTGATGTCTGTATTCTTCCAGCTCTGACATTCAAAAAACAGTTACAATATGCGGCAGGAAAGCGCCTGTGAACCAAAAATTAATAATGCAGTCATAATTAGTGGAACCTGACAAATTCCATCTGTCATCTCATAATTGTGAAGAACATCTTTTTTCATCTGTGCACCACCGCAGTATAAACGCGAGGGTTTCGTAGGATTCCTATACTTAAGTTCGTTGTGATCGTTTTCTCTGACAGTAGGGGAGGAGCAAAACCATCTGACTTGAAACATATTTTTCCCCCGGATTTGAATCTTTGGCTACAGTTGCAGTAGCACATCCAGTAAGGTATCAAGAATGTGAACAATCACTCATTGCTGTAGTATAGGCTACGGTAGAAAGAAGCAGGTCTCCGCCAAAGTAAACGATGAGACACTGTCGCTGTCACTTATTAAACAGGAATTTTTCAGAAAATTACTACTATATCTGGTGAAATGAGTAGGTTGATGCACCTCCAGTCCAGCACTATCACCGAGTTGCCAAACATTTTCCGAAAAGCAATTAAGATAAAAATGTGTGTGTGTGTGTGTGTGTGTGTGTGTGTGTGTCTGTCTTCTTTCGGACATTTCCGAAAGAACAGACACTATGAATCGAAATAGACAGCCTTGTTAACCAATTAAATATCTTCAGACTTGTCTGAAAGAACAGACACCACACATATATCCATACACAGGGTGTTTCAGGAGGAATAGTAGATATTTTAGCAGTTGGTAGTACAGACGAATTGCATAAAAAAATTCCATGTAAATGCGTCCACTTTATATTGAGTACAGAGATACAGCTGTTAGTACTTAACCCTAACAAACTCAAAGCAAAGGCAAATGAGGATGTTCAAAGTTGATTTTCAAAAATTCCCCCACCAACTTCAATGCACATTTGACTTCTCTTGAGAACACCACGTATAGCTCTTCTGAGGTCGTCTTTGCTTTCTTTTATGAGGGCTGCAGAATTCATAATCCGAACGATCAAATCGGCTCTTGGGTTTACTTTTTCTTTGTAGACTTTGCCTTTAACCATCTCTGCAGGCAAAAATCCAAACAGATAAGGACCGGGGACCTTGGTGGCCAAGAAAAATGCCCACATCTACTGATCCATCTTCCAGGAAATGTTAGGTTTGGATAATGTGTCACCTGACTACTAGAATGTGCAGGAGCCCCGTCATGCTGGAGGAACATACGCATTCTTGTAGCCAAAGGAACTTCTTCCAATAACGCTGGAAGCTCATTTTCAAGGAAGTGTAGACAACTGGGTCCTGTAAGGACCAACATACGAAACGAAAATGCATTGAACCCAGTTATATGCACTCAATAAACTTTGGACACATGTTATATGGCATTTTTTTGCAATTTGTCTATACTACCATCTCCTACAATATTTACTAGTCCTCCTGAAACATCCTGTATAATTACTCAGGTCTCGATGGGTCATCGAAAGTTGTCAGTGCTAGACGCACGTCATCGTCCTAACCCTCGAGGGAGTACAGTGTGGCCGCGAGCGAGTGGAATAATAGCCAGGGTGGGGGGGGAGGGGGAGAGGGGGGTACCGTGCATGTGGTATGCGGCTAGCATGGGAATCCGCGTCTGACGAGGAGCGTGTGTAGATAGGTGCTGCACAGAGGTTGACTGCTGTGTCCCGATAGTGTCCACCGTCGGAGGTTCGAGTCCTCACTCCGGCATGGGTCTGTGTGTGTTGTCCGTAGCGTAAGTTTGTTTATGTTATATTAAGTAGTGTGTAGGCTTAGGGACCGATGAACTCAGCAGCATGGTCCCATAAGATCTTACCACAAATTTACAAAATTTTAAATCCAAAATACTCCATCTCGTTTCTTACAATAGTGCAATAGGTGCACACTGGTTAGATGTAGCTGAAGAGAGACTCCAACTCGGATTGTGGGTATGGGCGAATCCCAAGCGCATGGATACGAACAACTGGGAGCGGAAACTTAATGTCATCAGAGCCTTGTTGAAGGGCCATGACATGCGATCGTTAGACCGACTGCAGAAAGTTCATTTTATAAATACATATATACTTAGCAAAATACATCATGTCACAGCAATCTTACTGATACTGCAGGTCACCTCACATAAAATACTAGCTGCAGCGTGTTGGTATGTGTGGAAACAAAATATCTTCAAAGTATCCTTCCATACGGCGACTTTGCAGCGGCAAAACGGAGAACTTGGAATTAAATACGTTAAATCTATATGTGACGCACTGTTTCTGACTCGTGCTTTTAAACTAATACACGCCACTAAGACAGGCATTACGAAACTTCTGTTCCTCTCGTTAGATCCTAGAGATAGGAACGCTCCTGTTAATGTAGCACATATAGATGCCATCCTAGATTACGTCAGAAAGTACTATGTCGATTGGAGCTATATAAGAATTCCACCAGCACAAACCAACACTAGAACCGTCTATGATTATATTACCAGACATTGTCTTCATAACCCAATTCAGGTAAATTAACCAGTAAAAACTGGATGAACGTCTGAAAACATTTCAACAATAAAATTCTACCAACTAGAGTCAGTGCCATATGGTACGACGCTGTAAATGAAACCATACCCACAGCGGAACGATTATGGAAAATCAAATTGAGACCATCTCCATACTGCAACAAATGTCGGCTTGTAGAAACTGTAGCGCACATGTTCTTAGGTGAAAATAGAATCAGTATTTGGAACTGGACTAGGAAGAAATTAGAACTTATCAACAGAACCGCAGAAAGTCATATACCAATAACTGAAGCTTTACAACCCGACTGGAAATGTTACCCATCCGCAAAGAATAACAGTTATTCGTGGCTTCTGGGACAGTTTGTGTTTTACATGTTAACAAACAAAACTTCGAACTTAGAAGGGTACATGTTTTATATTGCAGAAGAACATTTTAAGTTGAAGAAGAATAACAAATATAAGGAATGGTTCCAAAGTTTTGCATCTATTGCTTTATGTGGGCTACAAGGAGGTGGACAGTTTTATTGATTAGAAGCAGAATACTATTCTTTCAGTTTTTATTCCTGGAATCTTCTTTTATATTGGTTCTAAAATCAGAACTATTCTAATTTAGAAAAACCCCACCGGCTCCGAAAATTCTTTCATTTGTTGAAAAGTATATGGCTTCATTACAGACCTCATATGCATCCAGTGCATAACAATTTGAATTGTGAATATGTTTCTGAATGAATGTTTGTTATGTATTTTTCCGTCACTCTTCTGCCTGTTATGAGATATGTTCTACAAGGAACGCACGCCATTGGAAGTGGCAATCTGTAATTTGTTTTACCTTAATTACTACTTCAATTTTGTTCTACAATTTAAGGCATATATGGCACCAAGCATGGAATACATGGGAATAGCGCAGCTACTCAGTGACAGGTATGGGCGATGCATTGTGGCCAGGCCTTGGATCTTCGACCCCTACCCTCTTTGCCTCCGCCTACCTGGTGCTGAAAATCTTCTCAAACTTAAAAAAAGGAAAAAATAGTGCACTGGTCAGCACGTCTGCCTAGTAAGCAGGAAGTCCAGGTTCGAAGCCCGGTCGATCACAAATTTTCATCTGCCGTCGTTGCTGTATTTCAACACGCTGTGACAGTGTCGACGTCGGTCCTTCGATATTTAAGATGCAATTATTTTTTGAGGCAATAGAGGTGATTTGCGAACATTTGTCTTGCCATCAATGTAACTGGGATTCAACAGCATCCAATCCTTAGTCATTGCTTTGTGCCGGCGCTAACCCATGTCATATACATGCGAATCATATTGTAGCGCATATTTAGTCAAATAACGAAAGGTCAGTATAGAAGTATTTACGAACAGTAGAAGCAGGATTGCAGCGAACTGATCACTTAACCAAGTGCTACATAGAGTGCTCATGTAATGAATCATTCTAACTGCAAAGCTGAGGGTAATATTTGTTAAGCAATTCACTGCAGAATTAATGTAAGACCCGCAAGATGATACTGTACCATTAGCAGCTCGCGAATGGAGTACTATGTTCGTTAGATCGGATTACTCAAGCTGATGCCAAACAAAGAGAAGCGATGACGCCACCACACTATCTTTATTTAAGTAGATAGTCAGCGCTAAATTATGTACGCCACCATCAACGTTACTGTAAGCAGCTTGACAGCACAACACCACCACACACACTGAAAACTTGTACCATTATCATCACACTGTTGCATCTCGCAGTGATTACAAGTTGCTGATGTTTGTCAATAATAGCGGAAAGCCCCTCATGAATGTGAAGTTCCATTTGCATTACGCCTAGGACGGAGAGAATCCTAAATAACAGTAATAGGTTACCCAGCGTAGAGATGAGTCCACGTATTGTCTCAGGTTCTTGCTGTTTGATACGAGGGTTGTTTTTTAAGTAAGGGCCGTTCGCGCGTATAGTCCCGTAGTTCGCGCGGACTCCGCAACAAGCCACCGCGCCACTTGCCGGCATCCTTCCCGTTCACACTAAATGCAAGTTGCAGCTCTGTAGCTGACGTGTACGCATCGCTGTGCTACTTTATAATGTTTACGATTATTGAATCGCCCGCCGCGTGTGAGATACGGTCAGTGATACGTTTTTTGACCGCGAGAAGCCTATCAGCTGCAGAAATTCATCGTCAGTTAACAGAAGTTTATGGCTTGAATGCAATGAGTGAAGGTAAAGTGCGTCAATGGGTTAGAGAGTTTAAAAATAGCCATCAAAAGGTCCATGACGAAGAACGCTCAGGCCGGCCCTCTGTGATCACTGATGATTTGGTGGCTGCAGTCGAAACAAAGATTCGTGAGGACAGAAGATTCACAATTTCCACTCTTTCTTTGGAATTTCCACAAGTTTCAAGATCGGTTTTGTGCAAAATTGTGTCTGAAAACCTAAACTTTAAGAAACTGTGTTCTCGGTGGGTACCCAGACTCCTCACAGAGGAACCACAAAGAGAAGAGATTTGCCACTTCACTGGACTTTTTACGAGGAAGAAGAGGATGACATGTTGAGTCAAATTGTCACTGGAGATGAAACATGGGTATCCCATATCACTCCCGAAAGCAAGCGACAATCAATGGAATGGCGACACACAACCTCACCTGTCAAGGTCAAAGCCAAACAGACGCTGTCAAAGCGCAAGATTATGGCAACTGTGTTCTGGGACCAGCGCGGTGTTTTGCAAGTGGACTTTATGCCACGAGGAACGACAATCAACTCAGATGCCTACTGTGCAACTCTAAAGAAGCTCCACAGAGCAATTCAAAACAAAAGGAGCAGCATGCTGACAAAAGGAGTTTTGCTCCTGCATGATAACGCTA
Organism: Schistocerca piceifrons; assembly: GCF_021461385.2. NCBI lineage: Eukaryota > Metazoa > Arthropoda > Insecta > Orthoptera > Acrididae > Schistocerca > Schistocerca piceifrons. Next base: position 716,528,352 of record NC_060140.1, on the reverse strand, counting down.
GGCCTCACACCTCGCAAAAGACTCGAGATTTGATTGATTCTTTTGGCTGGGAAGTTTTGGACCATGCACCATACAGCCCCGACCTTGCTCCTAGCGATTTTCACCTTTTCCGGTACGTGAAACACCATCTTGGTGGGCACCGCTTCAATGACGATGATGAAGTGAAAGCGGCCATGAACTCTTGGCAGTCGGAGCAGGCGGCCGAATACTTTGAAGAGGGAATTAAAAACTTAGTTGTACAGTATGACAAGTGCTTAAATAAACAAGGCAACTATGTAGAAAAATAGGTAAAAGTGTGTAGCATCAGAAAATAAAAGTTTTTTTACAAAAGTATTTATCTTTTTTTAAAAAAAAGATGGCCCTTACTTAAAAAACAACCCTCGTATTAATGCAGTTCCCGATGGTTTCACATTAACAGGTTCTTTTGGCTGTCGGAATACTCATGTGCGAATTATCAAAGTGTAATTGCTAGAACGCTCAACTACCTTAATAACACCTCATTCTGGATTGAGTACGACTCGAAAAGCGACGTTAATTTGACGTTTCCATCCATCTCCTGACGGCTTACTGAATGAAGTCTGAAGCGCACGCACAGTTGTGTTGCCTGCCTCATGGTTTCTGTGAAGTGTTGTGGCAGCTGGCAGTCACTGCTGAATACTGACATGTGCAAATATCCTCACTGCTCTAGGGGAACTCGTCTTTGTTGCATTTTTCCATACCGTAATTAGCACAATAACATAACGCTTATTCTTCTGAAGAAATTGATGCCCGCAAGTCCTTAAATACGAATCTTCGAGCGGTAGTAATGCATGAAAGGAAACAGATTGTTGGACAAAAGAATGGACAGCCCCAGCTTTTTGTGTTTCCGACAGCGCCTATGATAAGAATCTGGTGTCATATTAGCTTCAGAACCCTAGACTGTTTATTTTTTTTACTTCATACTAAAACAAAAGCAATGATATGAGGACAGCAAATGACTTATATGCTTCTCAGGAACTTTAGTTTTTCGTGTTTATTTTCTCACTTCATACCAAAACAAGGGCGTTTATATGAGAAGAAGAAATACGCTCCCAAGATATAACATTTCCTTGTGTGCTACTAATGCGTGCATGAAAGCTCTGCAGTTAATTTTTGTATGTTGGATAAATTTTGATATCACCTCACATTCCTTTGTGAGAAGGTTCCTATTTTCTTGGGATTCAAACAGATCAGACATTTCATCACTGGTTAATATTCTGATGACTAATGACACGGTATTCGTTCCAATTCCTCCATGGCACTTGTGAGTAGCGTCTCACGTTTTTTCCTACAAGAACATGCAGGCAGTGATGTCCGCACACTGCAGTCAGAGCCAAGGTGATTTCTTTGTGTTTATGGCGAAGCGTCTGCTGCAGTGTCCACGCTCAGCCAGTATAAACAAATCGCGGCGGCATTGGGCACTGCTAATCGCTGCACTTGGTCGCGAGCCTCGACATCAAGAGCGCACTGGCTCTGCTAACGATACTATGGAGTTAATACATCTTACACAGTTAACGTAATATGCAGGACGTGGATTGTGTAAAAATTCTGTTTGTAACTCATATTTGACGCAATCTTTATTGTTGGTTGTCTCTCTAATGTTAATAGTGTTGATTCAGATTGTGCGTGAACACGAAAACACACACACACACACAAACAGTGATTGATTCCAGTGGGGGTGACGACTGAACAACACATGCATCAATCAATTCCTCAGTTGGCGTCGAGTGGATGAGATTTTTCAATTACCTTGCATTTCAAGAATTGTAAGGAGGAGACTGAAAGTAAATGAACTTGTATGCCAAAGAGCTGCGACAACGCAAAGCTTGATCGATTATCAGATAATTGTCCACATGGGTTTTGTGGACGATTATACTTTTAGTAACCAACCCACCCATCATTACATAAGATTTCTCGAAGGCATAGGGGCACTGATTTCATTAAGTCGTCGATAGTGTAGCGTGATGGTTTACTTCCCACTATACGTTTTCTATATTCGTCCAAATGTCGCTTGCATTTGTAGGTCCACATGGCAATGACCTTGTTACCTCTCCTCACATATTCTCTATCTGGTTGATGTTCGGTGATTGTCGAAGAAATGGCAACAGCTTTATCCTCTCATGGCCCTGAAACCAATCTTGCACTGCTCTGCTCTGATGGATGGGGTTCTGCTCCTGTAAATAAACTGTTATCTCGTTACTTCATATATTTATATTTAAATAACATATTTGTAATAAGCACATTGTATTAGTATTTTCCATAGAAAAGGCCCTGTCATAGGTACGTGATAAATATTCATATGATGAGAGCCGAAGTCAATTACCCACATTAAGACTGACTGGGTGAATCCGATTAGACGATCTGGTATCGAAATGAAATTACAGAAATCGGATAATTTGCACGTCTGTATTGCAACAATGCTCCACAATAAATTCCTTTGATGGAGTAACTGGTAGCAACTGTCTAAGAAAAAGTGAGGACTATATCTGCTAGCAGCTATGTAACGTAATTATAACCAATATTTATGTGATGGAAATATTGAATCAAACAATACACATCTATTTCAGTGGAGGGAAAATTCACCATATCGGATTTGTTGATGACATAATAATAATAATAATAATAATAATAATAATCGATAGAAAAAACAGATGCCTATAAATATCTAGGATACAGACAAAAAATAGGAATAGATAATACAAATATTAAAGAAGAACTAAAAGAAAAATACAGACAAAGACTAACAGAAATACTGAAAACAGAATTGACAGCAAGAAACAAGACAAAAGGTATAAATACTTATGCTATACCAATATTGACTTACTCATTAGGAGTAGTGAAATGGAGTAACACAGACCTAGAAGCACTCAATACACTTACACTATCACAATGCCACAAATATAGAATACATCACATACATTCAGCAACAGAAAGATTCACATTAAGCAGAAAGGAAGGAGAAAGGGGATTTATCGACATAAAAAACCTACATTATGGACAGGTAGACAATTTAAGAAAATTCTTTATAGAACGAGCAGAAACTAGCAAAATACACAAAGCTATCACTCATATAAATACATCGGCTACACCATTGCAATTTCATAACCACTTCTACAACCCTTTAGATCAAATAACATCAACAGATACGAAGAAAGTAAATTGGAAAAAGAAAACACTACATGGCAAGCACCCATATCATCTAACACAGCCACACATCAATCAAGGCGCATCCAACACATGGCTAAGAAAAGACAATATATACATTGAGACAGAAGGATTCATGATTGCAATACAGGATCAAACAATAAACACCAGATATTACAGCAAGCGTATTATTAAAGATCCCAATACCACAACAGATAAATGCATACTTTGCAAACAAATAGAAACAGTAGATCACATCACAAGCGGATGTACAGTACTAGCAAACACAGAATACCCCAGAAGACATGAAAATGTAGCAAAAATAATACATCAACAACTTGCCATACAACATAAACTAATAAAACAACACGTTCCCACATACACGTTGTAACCTCCCCACCGAAATTTTAAAAACAATACTTAATAGAAATGGAGCCAAGAAGCAATATCGTCCCCACAGAAATATTTAAATAAAAAATATAATAATAAATGGGAGCCAAGTCTAACTTCCCGCAATGAAATCTACTGACAATGACAATTAAACAAAAATTAGCAATCTGACCCAAGTATAAGTTCCTCACAAAAAAAATGAAAGTCAATTCAGTGATAAGAAAATCTCAGTGATAATGATAACTCAATTAAACCGAAATATCGGTGTTTGGCCCTGTGCAAAAAATCAGAATTAAATTCTTACCTCAGTATAACTGCATGTCAAATTTCTGCTCTTATTGTTGGCCACGGCTTGGAGGAACTGCATTGCAAATAATATTTTTTTTTTTTTTTAATTTAACTGAAACTTTTCTTTAAGGGAAATGGAAGGAAATCGTTGGTTCAATTAAATGATTTTTTTTGTTAAAAATATTGCTTTGAAATGAAAATTATTATTGGGGCACTTGTTGAAAATTAATTACAATAAATAAACTTTACATTATCTGATGGTTACCTACATTAACAATATACCTCATTCAGCATCTTGACCAGAATGCCATGTCGACGCTCGCCGACTCCTCACACACAACTGCACTCGACTGCTACTACCGACATACTGGACGCAACTGAACTGAGCTACTGCTATCGACAGACTGCACTGCACGACGACTACTAGCGTACTGCTCGCAACACTCGCGCGGTCAAGCGCAGACTAACCACGATAAATGGCTCTCTGGTCAGAGACTCTGCAATGCCTCGCCATCGCCGCCTCACAACATACGTGTTTCATAACCCTCCACTGGGGGGGCAAAAATTTGGCAGCGATGGTGAGTCATTTGGACTTGCCAAGCGCGGCAAAATTTTTCTTTAATTAATAAACTTCTACAATTTACAGAATATTTAGATGTAGTACATGAATTAAATGTTGTGCACATGCACCAAGTACAAAATATATCAGAGAATTTAATTAATGAACTTTTACAATTTACAGAATATTTAAATACATGAATTAAATGTTGTGCACATGCACCGAGTACAAAACATTTCAGACAAAGACAAGATATGAGTACAAAACATATTAGCAAATCAGAAAACTGTATATACAAATTATTTGACAGATAACAGAGTGCACACGCACTGAAAAAATTCTTTAGCGTTTTCAGAACAAATAAACAGAATGGCAGAAAATAATGTTGATAAGTGACATGAGTGTACTCGCACTGGAGTTGAGAACATATCAGCAAATGACGAAATGTATATACAATGAGTAACAAATGGCATAAGTGCATACGCACTGAAGTATTGAACATATCAGGAAATCATAAAAGGTATACAGAATGAGTACAAATCATATTGAAAAATGAGAAAAGTGCACAGGCACTGAAGTTCAGTAGAAAACATATTAACACATAACCTAAGTGCACATGCACTGTAGTTCAGAACATATCATTAAAATAAAAATGTATATACAATATAAAAGACAAGAGTGTATATATACTGTACTTCAGAACAAATCGAAAAAATGTCTTTAGCATTTTCGCAATAAATAAACATAATGGCAAAAAAACATGTCGACAAGTGCCATAAGTGTACTCGCACTGGAGTTCAGCGAATCGAAAAAAATGTATAACCCATGAACATAAATGATGTTAGCAAAAAAATTATTTTCACTATGTGACAAGAATTAGGATAGGAAAGGGAAGGATTGCATCATGGTTGTAGCACTTTAGATTGCACACAGCTGTTCTGAAAGTCCATATCTTTCCACAGAAGTACAATACCAAGTGACACAATTTGAAGTTCTTTTCCCATCAGAATTTATCAGCGTAGCCAAGACACTGAACTGTCGTAGTAATGTTCCATGTTTTCATTTTGGCAGTACATTAGGTACACCAAACAGTGGGACCATAATAACGTCTTCATCGCTCACGGTGGTGGACAGCATGTCATGTCAACATCACGCTCTTACAAGGCACACCAACGTAGAATTAGCGCAAAAACCAAATATAGTGCTCCATGATCATGAGGATGGACAGGACAAATCGACATTGCAGTAATTCAGGGTAGTTAGCTCATAAGGTGAAGGACATTAAGTCACATAATATTGAGAATTACAGTAGTAGTTTGCGGCATTCATAGCCTAGTTATTGAACATTTCTGTACCACGTAGTTAGTATTACAGAATAATGTTCATAAAATTAAATTATTGGCATCATGGGTAATCGTATTACAATAAACAGTGGCAGTCCTTGGCCAGTTACAAAGCATATTTAGTATGCAGAATAATGTTCATCAGAAGTCTTAATTGAAAAGGAGAGTCAATTATTGGCCTAGCATTAACATAATACATTGAGTGTTACAAATTATTGGCACTCATTTGCCATTTACCAAAACATGAAAACTCAACATTGAAAACAAGAGCTAATTAATGGCATAATTAATAACATAATTCATTGAGTGACATTAATTATTGGCACTCAGTGGCCAGCAAGTATTGACTAGAATAAAACATTGTTCATCATTCAGTATTATTCAGATCATTACAAAGTCATTATTAAAAATCAGTTAATTACAGTCATAGCATTAATAATCATGGGCATTATAAGTAGTCTCATTACAATAAAACATTGTTCCTCATTCAGTATTATTCAGATCATTACGAAGTCATTATTAAAATCAGTTAATTACAGTCATAGCATTAATAATCATGGGCATTATAAGTAGTCTCATTACAATAAAACATTGTTCCTCATTCAGTATTATTCAGATCATTACAAAGTCATTATTAAAAATCAGTTAATTACAGTCATAACATTAATAATCATGGGCATTATAAGTAGTCTCATTACAATAAAACATTGTTCCTCATTCAGTATTATTCAGATCATTACAAAGTCATTATTAAAATCAGTTAATTACAGTCATAGCATTAATAATCATGGGCATTATAAGTAGTCTCATTACAATAAAACATTGTTCCTCATTCAGTATTATTCAGATCATTACGAAGTCATTATTAAAAATCAGTTAATTACAGTCATAGCATTAATAATCATGGCCATTATAAGTAGTCTCATTACAATAAACAGTGGCAGTCCTTGGCCAGTTACAAAGCATTATTTTATATATTTTTTTTGTATCATTAAGAAGTCATTACTGAAGTGACATACTATTCAGAGCTGATCAGCATTACTCAGAACTTTCTCAAACTGGTATCACTATTTGGGACTGGTAATACATTTTTTTGTTAGCAATGCATTGCGTTGGGATCGATAATTAATTGCTGAGGCATAACACTATTTGCTTTTGACCTATTGCTGCAAATGAGGATAGGTAACGTCATTCATCATGAGTCAGCTGTAGCAAGGTTATGTAACAAGGCAGTATATGTGATCACATTTATAAATGATAAACACAAATGGGTAAAAAATAAAAATGCAAGTACTAGAACAGGTATAATAAGTAACAGGTTTAGTAAGTATCATGAAAAGCTTGTCCTGGAAAAAATACAAAATGGATTATTGACCTGAAAGAAGAAACGCACACTATGCTGAAAAGTAGTGAACTTCGAATTAACAGGTAGTAAAATATGTATAAAAATGTGTTCCATAGCTGTCCTTTCCAAAACTTTCCGTCATCCTACTATGCAATATAACACCTGCTGTCAAAACGAAATGCAACAAATACTTAAACAACTACATAGCACAAATACATAACTTCAACATTATCCTCATCTGTAAAGAAAAAACTTCATTATCAATCACTTTATTATCCATATTATCATAACTTCATTATTATCATCACCTGTAAAGAAAAACTTCATTATTCATAATAGCATATTCTTCATCATTATTCATCAGCATTCATTATCATCTGCAAAAAATCACTTCATTACTCATTATATAACTATTCCTTATCTCTAGCATATTTCATCACTAAAACTAAGATGTGTAGTTCTGTCTGACAGCCTGCATCAATCACCTTGTATTCTGAAAGAAAAAATTAGTTAAGACTGCTATCCTACGATGAGTATAGTATATTCTTGTTAATGCTTGTTAATCCTGATCCATTTACTCTTCCTCATAAAGTTATTGCATCTTCTTTCGTTTATTCCGTAGGTGAAATACCCATTTCTGTTGAATTTATTTCTTACAAGCATCATTTCTTTCTGAAATTGATGAACAAAGATTAATGTCTTGCATTTAAATCATATACCCACTAAATAATGACTGGTTTATGGTGACATAATTAACCATACAGCATAACATGACAGAAAACGTAATATGTCAAAGACATTGACAGTGTTCAGATGCAAAAATGTACAGAGAATATCACAATGCAGCAGCAAAATGTAAAACAGTCACGATCTTGAGGTGTCATAGGGCAACAAATGTCAAAGTCAACTGGTGTGTGTTATATCTTAACTATTTCACAGTACATACAAACAAAACTGGAGTACAATCATATACACAAAAAAAATGGAAAATGTGCTCGGTCTGATGTGTAACAACAAGAAAAACGACCTGCTAACCTTACCTTGCCGGGCACTTGCCAAGAAAAAATACGATAATCATCAGTAATTAGTCAGGTGAATATAATTGCATTAGTAAATGGCATCATAGTGTGTTGAATCACACAGTGTCTTCATTCAATAAAGGGTTTAACATTTGACCAATGGTGGTTGCCTTTCGATTTTCTGGTTCTCAAAGTTTCGACGTGTACAACATTGGGGTGAGGGATGCTGCGAATCCGATATGGACCTGCGTATAGAAGTTCAAATTTACTGCACTTACCTTTTAATTTACTGGATAAATAGTGTGTACGTACTAATATTTTCTGTCCAACGTGAAAGTCGCGGCGTGTACAAACCTGTTTTTGCTGTCTTCTCCGGCGCTCTGCGGCACGTTTGATGTTGTTCAGCGCAATGTCAATTATTTCGTGGTGTCTTAGTCGACGACATTTAGGGAAGTTTACTAATTCTTTAATTTTGTTTGGTGGTTCAACGTTTTTCAATATAACAGACGGAGATAGCATAGTGGATTCATTTGGAATGGAATTAATTACATCTTGGAATGAGAGTATGTGTGTATCCCAATCAATATGTCTTTTGTGGCAGTATATTCGGCACAGCTTACCAATTTCTTTCATTAACCGTTCACAAGGGTTCGAAGAAGCATGGTACTTGGATATGTAAATCGGAGAAATGTTTCTAGCTCGTAACATGCGTGTCCATATGCCAGAACGAAATTGAGATCCATTGTCAGAAATTACTCTCATCACATGCCCTACATGAAATAGAAAATGTTTTACAAATGCTTTCGAAACAGTTTTAGCAGTAGCTTTGTGTAATGGAGTGAAAGTAACAAATTTTGAAGTGAGCTCAACAGCGACAAAGATGTAGCAAAAACCTCTGTTAGTTCTCGGAATCGGACCAAAAATGTCTACAGCGGCCATGTGTCTTAATTTAACAGGTACAATGGGATATAAAGGAGGAATATGTGAAGTGGTGTCTGATTTAGCTTTCTGGCAAATTTTACAAGACGCTAAAACTCGTCGTATACGTTTCTCGATGTTGGTAAAATAACAGTTCTGTCTCAGTTTAAGAAAACATTTTTTTGCTCCGTAATGTGCGTAACTTAAATGAGTGTACCAGATTAATTTGTTAACCAGTTCGTCAGGAATGCATAATAACCAATTGTTGCTGTCAGGGTGAGAGCGGCGAAACAGAATGTCATTGCGTACAGTGTAATGGTTTCTAATCGTAACATTATTCTTATCTTGCCAAAGGTGTTTAATTTCTTTCCACACATTGTCTTTATTTTGCTCTTGTGCTATGTCCTGTAATGACGATGAAATAAAGTTTTCAAATGCAACTTGCTGAATGTACATGACACTGAAATTTGTTTTGCAGAAGTTGGTTGCTACGTCTTGCTGATTGTTGCTCAGAGAACGCGATAGTGCGTCTGCCTTCGACCATAGATATTGGTAGACTGGTCATGACGTATATTTCGTGGCACCAACATCTCTACTGCTATACCACGTGACTATTGGCAAAACAATGGTGGTATCCTGTTGTGCTTATGGTTGTACCGAGCGTTTTGTGAAGGGAAGTAACATTAAATTTCACGTGTAAGTATTATTAGTATAATTTAGCGGCATTTCTTGAATACTGATAAACTATTGTGTGTATCATATCCATACCCAGAACGCCACAGTTACGTAAATTGGCGGTTTGAAGTGCTGTGTGTGTTTCCAGGCGCACATTGCAATCGTATATATTTCTTGAAATGGTAAGCTACAAAGCTGCTTTTTCTCTTTCGTATAGGTTTCCAAAGGATGAAGGGCGCAGGCAGATGTGGATACAGCCAGTGACACGAAAAGATTTCAAGCCTACTGCGCACACACACATCTGTTCGAAGCAATGTGCGCCTGGAAACACACACAGCACTTCAAACCGCCAATTTACGTATAAACAAAGATGATGTGACTTACCAAACGAAAGCGCTGGCATGTCGATAGACACACAACCATACACACAAAATTCAAGCTTTCGCAACCCCCCCCCCCCCCACACACATATATATATATTGTGTGTGTGTGTGTGTGTGTGAGAGAGAGAGAGAGATATTTATTACCAATAACCCTTCCCACTCCAAAAGCAATGGCAGTGTGCATTGCTACTACATAAGAAGAAAGGATGATTTTTACTATCCTGGATTAAATCTGACTTTGGTACAAAAAGGGGTGAGTTATGCTGGTATTATTTTAAAGAACAATTTGCAAAAACAAGTTAGGGGTTTGATTTCTCATCAGGGTTTAGTTTTATTTTGTACTTCCCAGTTACAAAACATACGAATATCAGAAACAAATACTGAATACCATTTGCAAAAAGGTTGTTGTATGGCCTATGTTAGTTTCCAGATAATAAGCTGTAATGTATGGGATAAATAATATGCTGCTACAAAAATCTTTGGTCATTTACCAAAAAGCATTAAAAGCCTGACAGATGGCCAACCAGCATTTAAAATCAAACTAAAAGAATCTATAAATGACAGCTCCTACTCAGTAGACGATTTTTTAGGTATAAATAAGTGATTGGAAGAATTGTCATGTAATGATAGGTCTACCTTTCATTAAATTGTGAAGTATCGTATTCATGATCTGTGGAACAAGTATTCATGTAAGTAGGTACTGATTTTGTAGATATCTTATTTGATACATCTACGAAACAAACTATTTAAACCAAAAAAGAGCTTTCAAATGGAACTGCTTTACTTTTTGTGGGTGAACGACACAATTGAGTTCGTTACATTCGATGTGAACACGTGTGTTTACGTTACAGGTTTCGTTGTTTATGCCGGTTTATGAAGTCTATAACACTTTCTACAACCAAGGCACTAAAACACACACACGCAATATTTACATTTTATGCAGTGCATAACGCGTATTGTCAGTAGAGAATGCATCTCATAATTGGTAACACTGAAATATTCGCGGCGAATATATTGCCGAACATCGAAAGTGTTTCAGCAGTTCACAAAGTTCATTGTGATGTAATGGCTGTAAAACTAAATTTGTACAGTGGTTACGCAATAATTTATCATTTCTAGCTGTGTTTACATAAGCTACATTTAATGTGGTGAAGTTAGCTGGAAATCCACTGAGAAATACTGGAAGTGAAATCAGGAATCAGAATGCTGCCTTGAACTCCCGCCGACGTTCTCCCAACAGTCACGTGATTCTATGTTCCAGCCACGCCAGATGTATAGCCGCTGCACTGTTTGCCCAGTCTATTAGTATCTATGGTCGAAGGCGTCTGCTATAACATTTTGTGTGCCGGGAATGTGAACTATTGTAAAATTAAATTCCTGTAAATAAAGTTTCCATCTGCTTAATCTGTCGTGAGTGAATTTAGCCGAAAGTAAAAATTGTATCGCTCTGTGGTCTGTGTAAACGGTGGTATGTCTGCCATAAAGAAAGTGCCTAAATCTCGTGAAAGCCCATACAACACATAATGTTTCCAGTTCTGTAACGGAATAATTTCGCTCAGCAGGTGACAGAATGCGGCTTGCAAATGCGATGTTTTTAATTACTGTAGAACCATCTTCTTCAATTTCCTGGGAAATGTGTACGCCTAAAGCGGTGTTAGAACTGTCGGTGGCAATAGAAAAATTTCTGGTAAGATCTGGGTGCGATAAAAGTGGAGCATTCAACAAAGCATGTTTCAGGTTCACAAATTCAGAGTGTGCTTCCTTATCCCAAGACCAAATACTGTTTTTACCTGTTAATTGGCATAATCTGGGTATGTCTAAAGCAGAGTGATGAATAAATTTACGAAAAAAGTTAATTAAGCCCAAAAAGCTGCGTAATTTTTTTACCTGTTAATTGGCATAATCAGGGTGTGTCTAAAGCAGAGTGATGAATAAATTTACGAAAAAAGTTAATTAAGCCCAAAAACCTGCGTAATTGCTTCTTCGTCGTAGGAACAGTAATGTCACGTAGAGCTTGAAGTTTTTCCGGATCAGGTGCAATGCCTTCTGCTGAAATTACGTGTCCAAGAAATTTTATGGAAGTTTTGCCAAAGTGCGATTTACTAAGATTAACTGTAAGTCCTTGTTCACGAAAAGTTTGCAACAGTTGTTCTAAAATCACATTGTGTTCAGACCAGTTAGCTTCTGCAATAAGAATGTCGTCTACATTCGTCGTAATTCTGTCTTTAAGTTCTGTCGGAAGTATAGTGTTCAAACCGCGAATAAAAGCTGCAGAAGAAATAGTTAAGCCTAACGGTAATTTGCAAAACTGATAACAATCGCCAAAACAAAGAAAAGCTGTATATTTTCTGCAATTCGGATGAAGTTGAATTTGCCAAAATCCCGATTTCAAATCTAGTGTAGAATAAATAGCAGTACCATGAAATTTCTGTAAAAGTTCCTCTAAAGTCTGTGGTCGATCTGTTTCATTAATAATAATGTCATTAATGTGACGTGAATCAAGTACAAGGCGAAGTGAGCCATCTTTCTTCTTAACAATATGTAGCGGGTTTATGTACGGACTAACTGCCGGTTCTATAATTCCTTGATCAAGCATATCCTGCAGCTCTTTTTTAACCTGTTCTCTGTGGATATATGGAATGGGATAATGCTTTGCTTTAAATGTGTCGTGCTGTTTGACTTGAAATTCATACATAAATCCGGACATAGTACCAGGGATATTGTCAAAAACTGGAGCTTGCTGTAAAAGAATTTTGTGTAACTGCGTGCGTTCGTCGTCTGTATTTGCACTGCTCTCTTTAACCTTATCAGAAATCAATTGCATTACGTCGTAGTCAGCTTCGTCTGGAGTATTATAGTTGTGTACGTACGTATCCGTGAACAATGGGGGATTACAGTCTATGTCACGTGTTGCGGAAATGACCTCTGTGCGGTTAATTGTTTGCTCTTCCGAAGATAGTGAGTGCTGAAATTCTAAAGCAAGTTGTACATTTTCATCCTTTAACATTAAATAAGAATTTTGAAAATCAATAACTGCGTCGTGTTGTACCAGAAAATTCGTACCTAAAATAACGTCTGTTGTCAATAAAGGAACAATCCAAAAATTAGAGTGGAAAGTATGACCTCCAATATAAAATGATAAATGCGTCTGTAATTTAACGTCTACTTTACTCGATACTGCTCCCTTCACTTTTGTTTTGCCTAAAGGTAATGTCGGATAAGTATTCTCTTTGTTACACTCGTTAAAAGTTTCTTCATTTATTACTGATATAGGTGATCCGGAATCGATTACTGCTGAAAATTTCGATGAACCAATTTTAATTTCGATGACAGGATGTGAAATAGTTTTCTGAACAACTGGTCTTTCCTGCAAAAGAGTGTCTCTGATGTCGTCAAAAGTAATTACATTTTCGTGAACAACATTTTGCGTGTCAAAGGTAGTGCTTGTGTTATTGGAAGATGCGTCCTGTGTAGTATCTAGTCAGATTCTATCTGACGTGTTATTATTATTAGGAGGATTCTGTGGCATTTCTACTATTTGAACTGTTCTATTACTTCTTCCAGACGTATTACGCTCTGGATGATACCTACTGTCGGGTTCATTCATGAGAATATGTTCTTGTTGATTACTTTGTCGCTGGTAAGACCGACTGTTATTAAACGTATGTTGGTAATTATGCTCATTGTTTTTGCGTCTGTCGTGAAAGTCATTCCTATACGGTGCATTGCGATAGGAATTGAAATACTGTCTTCTCTGTACGTAGTTGTTTCCTTGCTGCCGTGCGTTACTATTTGTTGGATCTGTGACTATACGCGCACGCGGCGGAACATTAAAGCCTGGTTGACCTTGTGCATGTCCGCCCCGGTAGCTGAGTGGTATAAATGGAAATGTCGTGTGGCTAGAGTCTCCCGTCGGGTAGACCGTTCGCCTGGTGCAGGTCTTTCGATTTGACGCCATTTCGGCGACCTGCGCGTCGATGGGGATGAAATGATAATGATTAGGACAACACAACAGAGTGGTCAGCGTGACAGACTGTCAATCCTAAGGGCCCGGGTTCGATTCCCGGCTGGGTCGGAAATTTTCTCCGCTCAGGGACTGGGTGTTGTGTTGTCCTAATCATCATCATTTCATCCCCATCGACACGCAGGTCGCCGAAGTGGCGTCAAATCGAAAGACCTGCACCAGGCGAACGGTCTACCCGACGGGAGGCCCTAGCCACACGACATTTCCATTTTTACCTTGTGCATTACATTGTTGGTTATGTATCCCAACCGGCTGACTTTCATGCTGTTGTGGTGGAAAACGTCTATTGTTACCAAAATGTGTTTCCTGTTGCTGAAAATTTTGACGATATTGATAATCTGAATTTTGGCTGTTATTAAAGATTTGGTAGTTGTCGTTCCTAAATCGTCTGTTACTTTTTCTATTAAAATTACGTGTCTGATCATAATTGCTGTACGTTTGTTGACCTTGGTTATTATAAGAAAAATTTTTGTTTACAAAAGAATAATCAGATTGCTGTACTTCTAAAAGCTGCAACAGATCCCTGAATGCTGAAATGTTTTCTTTTTGCTGGCCCGTTAGAAGTGACACTCGTAATGACCGCGGTAATTTGGAAATGCATAATTGTATAAGTGCAGATTCACTGTACGGTTCATTCAGGTATTGGTTTTGTTGCACCATGTGCTCAAAAAATTGCGTCACGCTGGGGAAATTGAAGTTCTCATAATTCGGTAAGCTAATTAGTTGATCTTCAATTCCGCGCTGTGTCGTCTTCGACCAGTACGCTGATAGAAAAGCATTCTGAAACTCTTCTACCGAATAGCACTGTCTCGCGATCGGTCTCATACGAGTTGCCGGTTCGCCTTCCAAAAAGCTACAAATAAATTCAAGTTTATGCGTAACAGGCCAAGTCGGTGGAAAAGCAAAGCTAAACTGTTGTATCCAATCCAGTGGGTGAATCTGTGTTCTGTCATTTTTAAACACTTTAAACTTTCTCACTGACAGAAAATGTTTGTAATCGAAATTATCATCTCTGTGTGATGGAACAGGTTCAGGATTGTAAGAGAATCTGTTGAACTGTGGTTGTTCGGAATCAAAGTCCCGTACTCTCTGTAGATTACCCAAATTATACGCATTGCGCGAGTCTGACAGAGGTTCGCAAAGTGGCGTCTGCTGTGATGTGTTATTAACTGAAATACTTTTCATCTCTGTTACTTCTTGTTGTAAACTCGATAACTTTCTACGCAACGTGTTATTGGACGAATCGATCTCACTAATTGTCTGCTGTAAATTTTGAAATTCAGGTATTTGGTTAAATGAAACCGGTGCAGTATCGTCTGACTTATTGTCATTACTACTTTCCATAACGTCAATACGACTGGCCAATTCATCACATTTTTCAGTCAGTATTTTTACCTGCTCATCGGTTTTAGTGTCAGAGGCATTAATCTGTTTTTGCAATTTACGAGTAGTTTCATTCAGTTTTTTAACGTCAGTTTTGACGACATCTGAATCCTGTGTTAGTTCTAATTGTTTGAGTCTGTCGGTCACTGTTTGATAATCGGTTGTGTATGTGTCCGTTTTCAATTTAAGGTCAGAAATTTCGTCACGTAATTCTGTGTTCGATTGTTTGATGGAATTAATTTCGTCGGACACTGTAGCAATATTACTGTCTACATACGTTTTTGCCTTCGCAAACATTTTACGTTTGTCTTCTTGTCTCTGAGCAGTGATTGTTTCCATGACTTGACGTTTGACTTTATTTTGATCCTGAATAAATTTGCGGAAACGCGTATCACTGTTTTGTATGTGAAGATTAAAGCGTTCGTCAATTTGAGAGTTCTGTTGCTCGAATTTCGCGTCTATCTTTTCATCCATTGTGCACGAAAGTTCTACCGTCATTACTTTAAACTCGTCCCGTAATTGTGTAGCCTTTTCAGAGCATTGTTTAGCGACTCCGCTAATTTCGTCTCTGAGTGTTTCTGTTGCAGCTGTTTGCATTTCCCTTAATTCCTGAGCAACAGACCTAATTTCTTCGCTACTTTTTTTTGAACAACCCTCAATTTCTACGCGCAACTGTTCCTTAGTGTCACGGCACTGCGCGGCAACGGCTCTAATTTGTTCACTAAGCTGTCTGGAATTGTCGTCTAATTTTTCATTTAACTGTCTGGAATTGTCGTCTAATTTTTCATTTTGTTGTCTGACCTGTTCACTAAGTTGTTTGAGATTTTCGTTATTATTGTCAAGTTTTTCATTTAAGTGTTTGTTATCTTCCCTAAGTTGTCTGAAATTTTCACTTTGTTGTTGTAGCAATCTTGCCATAATTTGTTCAAAGCCAAACTTAGCGTTTATACTCTCTGTGCTGTTTAGTGGTGGATCTGGAACTCTCTCGCTTACTGTAACCATTTGGTTATTCTGAGATTTAGAAAAAGGTTTGTCAGTCGGATGTACACTGTCAGACATTATTTCGGAATTAAATAGATCCGTCGTACTTTCAGTACACTGTCTATTTTCATTGGAAATATTTGTCTGAACGTTACTTGAATTTTCCAAAGCGGGTGTGTTACGCTGGGCAGCGCTCATTACAATAGAGCGTCCCGCGTCATCAATTGTCGTCAAATTAACAGAAGAGACAATTGAGTTCGTTTGTTCATCATTAAGATAAAAGTCATCACTAGTGGTTGGAATGCACTGATTGTTAGTGAACGCAGGATTGTCATCATTACACTGCGTGTCACAATTAATATCGGTTAAGTTGTTTAAGTCGGTAATTTCGTTCACAATACCTCGCGATACACTATTCACAGTCTTTCGCGGCATTTTTACAATAGTCAATTATTCACAAAACAAATAAGCACAATGCAAAAGCAACACACAAATACAACAGAGCAACGAATTGCCGTTGACCTGTAGAAAGAAAGTCACAAGATTAGTAAAAGCGTTGCGCCAAATTCTAATTATATCTAAGCAAATAAGAGCAGATATCTGATTGTTTTTCAAAAGATTCTCAACGAAATACGATCCTGGAATGGGTGTCGCCAAGTGTAACCTCCCCACCGAAATTTTAAAAACAATATTTAATAGAAATGGAGCCAAGAAGCAATATCGTCCCCACAGAAATATTTAAATAAAAAATATAATAATAAATGGGAGCCAAGTCTAACCTCCCACAATGAAATCTACTGACAATGACAATTAAACAAAAATTAGCAATCTGACCCAAGTATAAGTTCCTCACAAAAAAAATGAAAGTCAATTCAGTGATAAGAAAATCTCAGTGATAATGATAACTCAATTAAACCGAAATATCGGTGTTTGGCCCTGTGCAAAAAATCAGAATTAAATTCTTACCTCAGTATAACTGCATGTCAAATTTCTGCTCTTATTGTTGGCCACGGCTTGGAGGAACTGCATTGCAAATAATATTTTTTTTTTTAAATTTAACTGAAACTTTTCTTTAAGGGAAATGGAAGGAAATCGTTGGTTCAATTAAATGATTTTTTTTGTTAAAAATATTGCTTTGAAATGAAAATTATTATTGGGGCACTTGTTGAAAATTAATTACAATAAATAAACTTTACATTATCTGATGGTTACCTACATTAACAATATACCTCATTCAGCATCTTGACCAGAATGCCATGTCGACGCTCGCCGACTCCTCACACACAACTGCACTCGACTGCTACTACCGACATACTGGACGCAACTGAACTGAGCTACTGCTATCGACAGACTGCACTGCACGACGACTACTAGCGTACTGCTCGCAACACTCGCGCGGTCAAGCGCAGACTAACCACGATAAATGGCTCTCTGGTCAGAGACTCTGCAATGCCTCGCCATCGCCGCCTCACAACATACGTGTTTCAATGTATGCACCACAAAATATACTGGAGAATGATGAATACAAATTATACTGGAACAGAACCATTATAACAGATAAAACAACACCACATAACAAACCTGACATCATGCTCACCAATAAAAAGAAGGAATTAACACAACTAATCGAAATATCCATACCCAATACAACAAATATAACGAAGAAAACAGGAGAAAAAATTGAAAAATACATCCAACTGGCTGAGGAAGTCAAGGACCTGTGGCATCAGGATAAAGTTGACATTATACCAATTATACTATCTACTACAGGAGTCATACCACACAATATCCACCAGTACATCAACGCAATACAGCTACATCCAAACGTATATATACAACTACAGAAATCTGTAATTATTGATACATGTTCAATTACATATACCATACAGTTAAAAGGAAATCACGCTTGATCAAGGTCCACGTCACTTTCCATTTTTAACCAGGCGTAACGTCTGAGACAGGAAAGAGAAATGATAATATTAATAATCCAATGTGGCGGATAGGGAAAGCCTCCCACATATGGGTGCTATTGATGAAATCAAATACTTGGGGTAAGCCAAATACTAACACAATCCTGAACCGCTACTCAACCTGTTGAACCCAAAATCCAGACAAGTCTGAGTGAAAATCACTGGTACCCTGGTCACCGTCTGTTAGCTCAAAGAGCTCGGCTGAAAATATTTGCTTCCAAAGGATTCAACACCCTCTGGTCCTGTTCAAATGGTTCAAATGGCTCTGAGCACTATGGGACTCAACTGCTGAGGTCATTAGTCCCCTAGAACTTAGAACTAGTTAAACCTAACTAACCTAAGGACATCACAAACATCCATGCCCGAGGCAGGATTCGAACCTGCGATCGTAGCGGTCTTGCGGTTCCAGACTACAGCGCCTTTAACCGCATGGCCACTTCGGCTGGCTTCTGGTCCTGTCCGGTCCTGGTATCACAGAGGCTAAACCAATGAAACATAAGGAAACATGACCTGTGCAAGCACGTTGACTTTACCACAGGTGGTACACAACCTGCCCGTCGAGAGGTGGCAGCTAGATTTTCGGATTCTGGGGAGTCCAGGCTAGCACAGCAGAGAATATCGGAGATCTCTGGTAAATTTCCCTACAAACAGAAAACATGCATTTGAAAACCAAACATCGATACATTTTCCATAACGAAAACTAAATAATCTCACATAAGAAATTGACTGACAAAAAATTCTCATCCTTGTTCTTCAAGAACCAAGACTAACTGACAATGAAACCTTGCATTACGGAAAGTATCGCAGCTTCAAGAGCAAAACACAACCAAAGATACCTAAAGGCGCACCAATCTTTGGCATGGCATTTCTCGAACACAGATCTATCATCAACTCTGTCAAAGAAATCACACCCAACAACAATCGACTTATGAGTATGCTCATTCGGAGCCCTAATAAAAAATATACATTCATCAATGCACATTCCCCCACCAATACCAATAATATGAAAAACACCGAAAATGTTGAAAAATTCTGGAACACACTCGAAAAAACCATGGGCCAAATTCATCAAGATGACGTGAAAATACTAAAGGGCGATGTCAACTCTCTATTTGGGACAGAAAAGACCTATAGATAAATCATTGGCACAAATTCATCACACCAAAACATTTACACCAACAGCACATGTCTGACTGACATTTGCCAACAATTCAACTTCAAAATTATGTCTACCCACTTCAGGAAAAAGCCAGTTCCCAGGTAACGTGCTTGGCTACCAGGTGCAAGCTGCTTTCGTTCGCCTTTCGAGAATCGCAGAAAGGCAGATTTATAATTCTTTTGTAGCAGAGCTACACCCAGGTAGATACAAACTCAATAAGGGAGTCGTAAGACAAAGCTCGAGCAAAATTCGTCTTGCTAATTTTAGTACCCCTTAGTGTCAGGACGAAAACCTTACAGTACTGCAAAATTCAGAATGTCACTTTTGTATCCTTCCGACATATTTGTTGTTGTTGTGAATACATAATTTTATCTTTGAACTGCCACATATTCCTAATACTTGTGAATGATACAGGATATGATGTAAATACAGAATTTTTCGAAGTCAAAGGACGGTATTATCCTACTAATTCGTCTTAAAATAGGGTTAGTTGTCTTACAGATACTTAATGCTTTATTAAGATAGATTGCTGTCGTGATGTTTCTGTAGTAAGATGAATTTAATTTGTATTATTACAGTGAATATTTTAACTGCGTTTTCCATTAGTTTACTGAACGGAACAGTGATCATCAAAGAGAAATTAATCAGCAGCAGGATTTTCTTTCACAATATCTAAAACAATCTGACAATGCTAAAGTAGTTTACAAATTCTATGCCTGTAGAAATCTACTGGTCCTAGCGATGCCATTAAACCAGTATAGTTTCAAGAGTATTTTCGTCTAGAAATGAACTGCCTTGACAGTTGATCGATCAAGAGTGGGAAAGGTAAAATTTTACGAGTATATGATGAGAGGGACAATTGATTGAGAGAGGACTTCCCTATCAATACAAGTGCCTGAGAGATGACTTTCCTATCAATCTCCTGGACAGTTTTGTTTATCAAATCAAGAGTGCCTTACCACATGTGATGTAGTTTCGTCGGCCTATTTTCTTACACTGCGACCGAAAGGTGTCTCAGTTGTTGGCAACAAATTCCAGCAGTGATGCACACACCTTGGGGCAGAATTCGTAGCGCAAAACACACTTTTGGAGCTATCAGATGTAAAATATTATGTTCACAATACTCTTTGCTCAAGTTTACGTCCTTTGGTGGGCTCAGCCTTTCATTTCTTCTTAGGAAGTTAACGATAAGGGCATCATAACTCATCACCAGTAACAGTACTGCACAGGAATGCTCAATGATCGACGTGACGAAGTTAAATAATAGTCACTCTGTTCGAAAGAGCATGCAGTACTCATACACCAGACTTCTGAACTTTCCCTGTTGAACGCAATGTCGCATGGTGATTAAACGGTAATCCATCACATATATCAGTAGTCGAGACTTCCTTAATGTGGAAAATCATTCATGCCAGAACGATCTTTGTTGAAACAAGAATATCTTTTTCTGGCGTATTTTTCCCAAAAGCACTCACAACACACACAACTCAAATCTTTCTAGCTGCCTCCTCTGCATTAACCCCTCTCTTATAGCAAAAGTAAATTTTGTGTTGCAGATGTTACACCTTTTTCCACATGCGACTCAATTTTACAACGTTTAACGGTAAATCATGATTTTCAAGTATGCAAAATCCAGTGCTTAACTGCAAGGTGACAACTAGAACTTCGAATTCGAAAATGACAGTTGATACATAACACTGGCAGCGTCGCGCCGCGTTCACCTGGGCGGTGCCGGATTTAAAGCGGCGAGTGGCATCTGGCCGGTGCCCGGTAGCCGCTGCAGCGCGAGGAAACGCTCCAGCATTAGCTGTTCTGATCGCGACGCAGCCACGTGTTGGCCTGTGGAATTGCTTCTGGATGTACTTCTTATTGTTGGTGGATAGAATGTGAAGCGAATTGTCTTCGATGTTCAATCAGACTCATAACATTAGACAAGGGCCGAAATGTGGTAACAAAAAAAAAAATTTACAGTTGGACGCGAACGCAACTATAAGTTTAAAAGTCGCGACGACTACCAGTTTTTTTATCTTATTTTGTTCTACATTGTTTGGTGAATTTGTTCAGGGCGGGCGTCCGATGACACCCGTTCACGTTCTTTGTTGATCCATTCACTAAGGTTTTTATTACAGAGGGTAGCTAACCCTCTGACCGAGCATGCTGAGCTACCGTGCCGGCACCACTAGACCACAGGCTCACCCAACTTAATTACATCTCGAAAGTAGACAACACTTCCTCCTGACACTTCCGCATCTAGCAGTGTTGCCAGATCGTGCAGATGGACGGTCTTAGTATTCTCAGGGGCGGTCGGTTTTATTGGCCACCTTAAGCGAACGACTCGGACTTGGTCTCTGTGGCGGCCGGCCGGCGGGCAGTTATTATGTCTAAGACTGTACATAGGTTGTACAGAATTTGATGTATGAAATACAGAGATTGTGTGTGTGGATGGGTGGGTGGGTGGGTGTGTACCCAATGTATAAATGAATATCTTCGACATTTGAATCGTTTTAATGTTACATCATGTATGTGTAGGTGAATTATGTTTACTTTGATCTTCACTTCACTCTAACAGAGGTAACAGAGAGAAAAGATAACTTTGCCACAGGCATGTCTAACAAGCATAGTACTTATTTCTTTGACGTATCAAATACAGTGAGCACATGTGTTTGTAAGGAGTACACTGTGAGCTCAATACCACACGAAGCAAAGCAGTGACGCATGATGCCACAGTTGCCATGTTAAGACGAGGCAAGGTTGCACATTGTTCTGCTACATAGGAAAAATACTATTACCATTTATGTACACTATATGACGCTGTATGTGTTTATTTTGTAGTTCCCTGTTGCAGTTGCTTTCTACCTTCTATCCCTTCCGTGGAAGATCAAAGTCGTAATTATTCTGCTGTGTTTACATACGTAATTTCCGTAGCGCCGTTAAAGCTGCTGACAAATTATACCTCTCAAAAATCTTCCCTCTACACAAAAGATATTTTACTTTCGCTCTTTTCATTCTATTTCCTGAGCGACGAGACTACATAGTGATATAAAATGACCAAAATATTGATACGAAAAATTTCGTATTGTAGCTACTTCATCAGATATGAAGCGAAATTTCACACAATAACATGTGCAGCAAAGTGCATTTCTCTCTGCGTGTAACGAGAAAAGTTCTGCACCCATCTTTAGGTAACAAAACTGCTAAACGATTGCTTTGTTACTGATTTATTTATTTAGTTATTTAGTGCCTATATTATGACGTTCATGATATTGGAGTTGTCAAGTACAGAACAGTACGAAACATTATTCTGCTTGCATAGATGCAGACAGAATAAAAGCTTGCAAAACCCATAGGTGGATTTTACTAAAACTGTTAAAGACCAGTACATTAGTTAACTAGGCATAGTAACACAACAGCACAAAAGCTAGGTGCATAATTACATATATAAATGGATGAAAGAAGTTTGGTTTCATCTAGGAATGGTTGATAATTATGAATTTTTGTTTAGAGAGTTATGAAGCAGACCTACAGATTTGAGCAAAATTCCAGGTTTTCGTTAATGCTGCAGAAGCTGTTGTTTATTACCAGGCTTTTTAGTTCTTTTTTGAATGTATTACTGTTTGGTATTTTTTTATGCCATCTGGCAATTCACTGTATAGAAATTTTGGTTCGTAAACAGCACTTTCCTGATATATTGATTTTCTGTGCACATTCCTGTGATAGTTGTCCCTGTTCCTTGCTTGATAATTGTTGATCTCACTATTCAAAGCTGAAACTTGATGGCTTTTTAATGAAGCATATGCTTTCAAATATAAATATAGCTGGTAAATTCATCATTTTTAATTCCTTAAAGACACCTCTACATGGTGCTCTGTAAGCAACATCACTTTATTAATGTTACAGCTCTCTTTTGGAGCTTAAAAGACTGCTTTGCAAAAGAGGTATTTCCCCATAACACAATTCCATACTTCAGTAGACTACGCATGTATGTGTGATAAGCACTTAACTGTTGCTGTATTGCAGCAATTTTTAAGCACCCTTAATATGTAACAGTACTTGTTTAATTTTTTGTTAAGCATTTCTACATGTTTTCCCCATCTTAGATGCTCATCTACTCGTAATCCTAAACATTTTATGTGATTCTTTTGCTGAATTCGGCTATTCAATAGCGTTAATATTACATTGGTCCTATTTTTGTTCCCTATATGGTTGAAGTTCATCGATACAGTTTTCTTGTCATTGAAAACTAAACCATTTTTCTGCCACTTCTGCTGTTTTGACGATTTTTTGGCTGCATCTCATGATCATTATTCCCTTTTATAATGAAGTTGGTAACATCAACAAATAATATGGTATCATCTGTTGAAAACTGTTGAGGTAGGTCATTAATAAAAATCAAGAATAACAGTAGTCCCATTACCAAGCCCTGGGTCACCCCATAATTAACTTTTTTATATTCAGAATGGTACACATTTCTCTTTTGAGAAATTTGTACCCTTTGTTTCCTATCAGTTAAATATGACTTGATTCACTCGTAGGAAATACTATAGACACCATAATTATACAGTTTTAACAGCTGTAGATTATGATTTATAGGATCAAACGCTTTGGAAAAGTCCAAAAACAACCCACAGATCAGTTACTTGTCCTCAATAGCTTTGTAAACAAGTTTAGAAACTGAAGAGAGCTGTTTGTGTGGATTTGTTTATTCTGAAACCATTCTGTGCATTTACAAAAATTTTATTTTTGTTTAGGATGTCTAGCAATCTGTTATACATTATTCTCTCAATTATTTTCGAAAATGCATATAATAATGATAGTGGTCTGAAATTTTTAATGTCAAACTTGTCACCACTTTTATAAACTGATGTTACTGTTGACTGCTTAAGTTTACTTGGAAACACACCAGTTTCAAAGGAGTCATTGATTATGTCCATAAGTTGAGAGACAACATTATCAATATTATATTTAATAATTTTGTCAGGGTACCATCAAATCCGCAGGTCATTTTACTTTTAAATTTGCTGATAGGCGTTTGTAATTCTTTGGATGTTACAGGATATAGGTATATTGTCCTTTCATTTATTGGACTTGTTATCTTTGTCTTTGGTTTATATTTAGTGGTGATCAGCTTTTTGGCTACATTAATATAAAGGTCATTAAACATATTAACTATTAGAAGTGGATCATCAACAATTTCATTTCTGTGTTTTATGGTGATTTTATAACTGCATTTTCATGTTCTGCTGTATGATTATGAATAACTTTCCACATAGATTTCATTTGTTGTTCTGATATATGAATCATTATATTTCCTTTTGGCAGCAACTATACCTTCCCTGTGCTTTTTCCTATAACACTTGACATATAGTTTCAAGATAGTATTTTGCTTTGCAGACTTATATATCATTCTCAGACTTTCTGATGACTCTTTGATTTCACTTGTTATCCATGAATTTGATTTTTGTTTATTTTCATTCTGTTCAGAGGGAATGAAATACCTAGCAATATTTATAATTTGACAAGAACTTGTTGAATTTCATATCTACAGAACTATTGCTTTCCATGTGCCAGTTTATATTTTTTAACATTAGATTAAAGATCCTAATGCTGTCATCAATTATTAATCTTCTCTCAATATATCTCCTGTTGTCACTTTTCTCATGAGATTTATCTAAAGTGAATTTAACTGCTTGATGATCAGAGAAACCTGTATCCAATACCTCAGATTTAAAGCCACATTTTGATTTTTCAATGAATGTAAGGTTTATAGTACTTTCACTTTATCTGCTGTGTCTGGTAGTATCTTCTACACAAATGTCCATATTGTGTTTTTTTAGTAGATTAACAAGTTTTTGCCCTTTTTACAGTCGTCTTTGAAATTAATATTGAAATCCCCAAGCATAGTTATGTATTTTGACTGACTATTTAGATAGTTTAGAAGATTTTCCAAATTTTCAGAGAACATTTCAAAATTGCCAGATGGGGATCTATATATACATGGAATTACAATTTTACTATCGGTTAGTTCACATGAACAATATTCAAAATCTTTTTCAATATAGCAGACATTTTCAAACCTAATTTCCTTTGATTTAATACCTGTTCTTACATATATACATGTTCCTCCCGCTCTGTATGTTTCCCTGCAAAAGCTGCTGATCAACTGGAAGTTTGAAATCCTAACTGCTCATTTTTGTATTTCTTGCAGCCAGAGTTCAGTCATACACAGGATAGAAATATCCTTCAATGAACCATTCAAATGACCTCTAACCCATATAGCTTATGGGTTAAGCCCTGTACATTATGATATACGAGAGTTAAAGAATTATTCAGTTCTATGAGAGGTATGTTTCTTGCCTGGTTAGTTCTTTGAAGAGTTCTTTTCGATTCTGACCTGATTTTCACCTCCTGGAGATCATGGATTTCTTCTTGGTTGTTTTCTTTTGCAGTGTTGTTTGGATGCTAACTTTTGCCTGGTGCTTCAACGTGATCTGTTTTTAACTTCTGTCCACTCTGGTACAGTTTCCTCCTCGTGTCTCTTTACATGGTGATATTGATTTCTGTGCTGGTTCCCTGCCATTTGTTCGTTCCACTGAAGGCATATTTACTGTTAACTTTTAGGTTTCTTCTTCTGTTATTTTCGTATACTGTAGTGATACTGTCTTCTGTGCTGCTTCCTTGTCACTTGTTCGTTCCATAGTATACATATTTATTGTTAATTTTTTGAATTCGACTTCTGTTATTTTCCCATATTGTAAGCATACAGTTTCGTTGAGTGACTGATGTGCCTGTTGCAAGTAGTTAAAACAGATGAGTGACGGTGTGGTGGTCTCAATCATGACTAAATAATCAAGGTTTCTGCATAGTTTTTCCTTCGCTTTCAGCACCAAATTTAGCCCATGCTTTGTATAATTAGTCTTCCTTAAAAACAGATTTACATCCAGTACATTAGCATGACTGTACTGGGCAACATATTCCATCAAGAACGTGTTCATTTTGTATATTTTGTCGTTCTAGTCTGCCCTGTCTATAGGGTACTGTACATAGAATAACTTTAGTGTTCGTAGATTTTGTGAGTAGAGATCTGATTCTACATCATATGTTCCAACCAGAACAATAACACAGTCAAATTTACTGATGTCCTTTACCTTTTTTTCAATATTATTAACATAATATTTCAACTGTGCGTTTGGTTTGATAAAGGACGTCGCAAAATATCTTGGTGGAAGTGTCTGATTTAATAAACTAGGGCAGTGTCGTCCGTGACTATAAGATAGAAAATAAAATCTTTCCAGTATTTAAAACTTTCTTGTAGCTGTCGTTATTTATTTTACAGGAGTTACTAAACACACTACTTCTTGACAATGCAAGAGCAGTTTGTTTACTTTTGGAATTTTCGTAATTTATCGTAGATAACATATCACGGCTGTTGTTGTGAACTAAATTTACGCTGTTTCCACACTTTTCTTGATTTCCGACACTCTGTGAACTGTTTATGCACATTTCTTTTGTCAACTTATCCGAATAAGTCGAGTTTTATTTTGTTGTTTCCTGCTTTAACAGTAGCTCACGTTTTTCTAATGTAAATTTACTAATATCCACTTTCAGTTCACTGATCATGAGTTGTAATTTAGAAACACGATTTAGTTTCCATATATCAGCTTTATATTGTGCAGACACTTCCTTTTTACCAGCAAAATTGGCACTTTTTTGACGAGATACACGATAGACTTTTACACGGGCTGCCATCTTCAGCTGCTAACATCTTTAATGTTAACACAAATCACTTAACTGGTTGTTACTCTAACAACTAAGAATTTTGGGAAAGGAAGCAAGTGGTTAAATTAGTAAAATGTAAGCACCAGATTTTACTTTTTATTTATTGTTTTGCTGCACTTAGTACACTGGGTGGTAATAACTAAACTTTTCCTAGTTAACACATTACAACACAGAAACTAATTACTGTACGAGTACCTAATCTTGGTAGCATTAATGTCAAGGACATGGGGAAGAGAAATAATATAGAATCAATTCAACTTAAATGCTTTTAATGTGTTACTTCTGTACATCATACTATTTCATACTGGAACCATTACTGCATAACGGAATGAAGTATGTCCATGGGTATGCTGGCTATCTCTCTCGATGTGCTGCGCTTCAGATCAGCTCATGGGTGAATGTTCTCTTGGTAAACCCTGTCCTTCAGGTAGACCCAGAAATCACAGGGAGTGAGATCAAGTGATTGTGCCATCCAAGCATTTGGAAATGATCAGTTGATGATGATTCGATCGTTTCCAAATATGTTCTGGAGAAGGAGGTGAACTTCACCAGCAACGTGCTGTGGGGCCCATCTTGGATGAAAACTTTAGAGTTCAATGCATCTCTCTTCCATAGGACACATATGACATACTGGCGAAGCATATCACAGTAATGCTGACCAGTCACACTGCACATTTTTTGGGCCTTGAGCGCCAACCTTTTCAAAAAAGAATGGGCTAATGAGGAATTTATCCAGGAAGCCACACCATTCAATGACATGTTCACCATACAGAAGAACTTCATGCACTGTGACTGGAGGTGAAGATCCCCATACTCCACAATTCTGTGTGTTCACCTCACCAGTCAGTGAAAAATGGGATTAATCTGCCCATAGGATTGTCTGGGACCAGCCTTCATCAACTTCAACCCTTGCGAGAAAGTGGAGAGTGAAGTCAACACATTGTTGTGTAGCCTGTGATGTGTACTGCTGTACGATATGGATCTTGTACAGATACCATTTGAGAATGGTTTGAAGCACCTTCCATATGGTGGACCACATTCAACTGTCATAACACAGCATGCTCTATGCCTGACAGTCAGGAATTGCACGCAGCATTGTCTGCCATAGCAACAGCGATTCCATCATTCACCTATGGTGCAGCTGGTCGTCGTCCTCTGTCTGGAACAACGCCCAGTTCTCCAGTTCATTTGAATTTCATCATGGTCTGTACAGCAGGTGCAGAAAGAGGACCCTTCTGTAATCCTTTCAGCCAGCAATATTCTTGAAGTGCAGTTGCAGCATGATTGATGTTTTGATGATATAGCTTCCTTTTGCCCAAGCCCATGTTGACACATCAACAGACACACTATGACTGGTCAGGTTTGAGAGACTATGAATCATGAAGACTGATCACAGAACCTGGTGGCCATAGTTGGAACTGGACAGTGCCACTGTGATGCATGGAAATCATGCACCCCATACTCTGGACACTAGTACTACCAAGCTTGGTAATCATTGGTAATTAGTTTCCATGTTATGACATGTTAAATACAGAAAGTTTAATTATAACGACCATGTATATTCACACATCATACATGGCAAATGTAATTAGCTTCCCCAGCCTCTGCCTCATGCCGGAATAGTTACCCTGCGTAGTTGCTGCTGCATTTTTGTGTGAGCGTTTAATGTAATCTGAATGTACACAGTAGCAGTACGTTGTATTACCTGTGACTCCTGCATGGCTTCACAGTCAATGGCAGGGATTAGCAAATGCACTCTGCCGAATACATTGGCTTGTTCGCCAAAGAAAAACAAACAGAATCAATAAGCCTGTAATAAAAGTGGTTCGAGTTTAAGGTAAATCTCACTAGAGCAAAACGAAAGCATTTTTCTGTATGCTGCACTACTTTAAAGACTGCTACAGATGGGTGAAGTAAACCACCTCTCTCAATCTTTATAGTAAAGGCAGCTGGATTTGCCACACGAGTCTTGCAGTAAGTGTGATCATTTGGGCACATGTAAGGAACAGTAATAAGTTCGTTGCACTCAGTACATCTTAACATTTGCATAATCTTTTTCACAACATATCCCGATGTCGAATAAATGATATTACCCTGATATTCACTCAGTAGTATTGTATCAAGAGCCTCGAAGTAAGCAGTAGCTGCACTATCATCAGTGAACTTATCACTTTGCTTCTTATGTCACATGAATTCATGAACAGTGAAAAAAAGCACACTTTCTCAATGTCGTCTACTTTACTCTCGTCGCTTGCACTAACATTGTTCTTGAGCAACATTGTTCTCAGAGCAGAGTGGAGCTGTAATGTGGTGGGATTATTGTTCCAACCAAACCCACGTCTGATTCAAGGAAAAAAGAATTGTGTACGATCTTGTGAGAGTACGTATGTTAAAAAATACTTTGAGGTTCAGTATCTGAAACTGTAACTCCTGAGAGAGTTTTCTAACATTATGTATGCACATCAAAGATCCCAGGACAAATTATTTTCGTGCATGTACTAATGCGCATACTCCATCAATCCTTAACGTTTGAAGGACGTTTTCTGCGGAACAAAGAAATACAGTCCAATAATTTACATTTTCAGCTCTCAATGATTGTATAAAGCCCTTAGCATGAACAGTCCTAGAGTTGCACAGATCAAACAGTTTATCAATATTTCTGATTAATTCTACAGTGGCAGAGGTGTCCTGAAACTCTGGGTGCTGGGAAATGCCTAGAAATTCAATAGCATCAGCAATACTGGAGCTCACTGTCTGGTCTGCTAAAGAGACATTCAACTTCTTATTATAAAAATTCACATGTGAACCAAGGGATGAATTGGTAAATTTAAAAGATTCACACTCTTACAGAGATTGTAAATTCTAAATAAAGTTCCAATACACATCTCCAGCTTCACACTTAATAATTTTCTTTACAGCAAAAGTATTACAAAGTAATTTCAGCAATGGCATGGATCAAGAATTGCATGACATTACTGTCATTTGCAGGATGCTTGAAGTAACATGCAAAATTTTCCAGATTGCAGTGAGCACCCAAGATTTTTCAGTGTGCGAATGTTGAAAGCAGCACCATCACATGTTACTGACCTCACAAGAACACCAACAGAAAACAGTTTCGGTATAAAAACTCTGACAATTTCAGTCATTACGTCTGATGACAGTTTATTCACAAACAAATATACAATTGGGCACTTAAACTTTTCGATATATGACACTATCTGAAAAATTAAAGCTTCAGTAGCCAGTTCTTCTGCATCTATATTCGCATTGTTGCCCATATCAACAACACCTGCATACACATTTTTGTTGTTGTTGCACATAAGCTGCTTCCTAATTAACATACTATCAAAAATAGGTGCACAATTTTTAAGATACTGTTTGTCACTGGTATTATGTTTTAGATACACAGAAACCTCTTGTTCAGGATCAGAATTTAGTGATGACACCCAGCCATGAAGAAACAAAGAATGTACAAATCTAAATGCCCTAGGAGCATAGAAATGTACGGTGGGGGAAAATTGTTTGGTTAGTTGTTGTATCGCCTGGACTGCTTCTTTGCACCAATGTTGGAGGAGTTCAATGAGGTAACTCTAAAGTTTAAAGCAAAGCCACTAAAACTTTGCTAAAGAACATTTTCCAGGTTGTCATTTACACAGTTTCTTTTTTTCAACACTCTAATCAATTCTGCCATTGTTTCCACCTCTTTTTCACCCCACTTAAGTAACAGAAAAATGTATAGTAAGCTTATGAATCTCAGACCACAGTGCTCTATTAGTGCCATTACCCTGTGTTAGCACAAAGCACCCTGTGTTAGCACAAAGCACACAAATAAGAAAATTAGAAATTTTAGAAAAGAAAATATAGAAATATTCATCAATAAAATCAGCCTCACTGCTAAGTCCTAAGTAAATGAAAATTTCTGTAACTTTCTGGAGACCTTCTTGATGGTGTTAAGTGATTGCCTTCCTTTTATAACTATAAAAACTGACACATCTAAGAAGGGTTCATGGATAAAAAGGGGTATTCAGATTTCGAGAATGAGGAAAAGAGAATTTCATATGGAGGTGATAGGCAATTGAGACCCAGTGAAATGCATACGTTTCATATGTATTCAGTACCAGCGATGGCGAGGCATGACAGAATCTCTGACCAGAGAGTTATTTATCGTTGCTAGTCTGCGCTTGACTGCGCGAGAGTTCAGTAGTGTGAGGCGAGTGGGCAGAGAGAGTGGTTCAGTTGCGAGTTGCACTCTGTCGGCAGTAGTTGTAGCGAGTGGACGGTTGTACTGAGCGGGCGTCGGCATGGGTCGGTGGCATGCTCCTTTTGCATCTCTGGTCACGGTTCGGGACAAGGTATATTGTCTTAGAAGGTAATGAAGCAGCATTGCACTCAGCTAATAACATATGTTAATTGTAATTAATTTGTTCAAGAATTGCCCCAATAATAATTTTCTTATAAAGTAACTGTTTTAAACAAAAGATTCATTTCAAGTTAAATCATATTTCCTATGCATTCCCTCCTAGAATCAAAATTAAACATGGGCCAGCGTTGCACGGAGCTGTGCCAAAAAATAAGAGCAGATATAGATGCAGTTTTACTGAGGTAAGAATTTTGGTTTCTCTATTCAGGTTTAATTATTTCACAGGGCTGAAGGTCAGCGTTGCTGCCCTTATAAGATTTATCAGGTTAAATTATTGCTGTTCGCATGTTACATTCAGTTGATGCTTCATTATTTAATTAATATTATTGTGGGTTTAATGAGCAATCTTCATTCTTTAACTTTTGTGTGGAGTTTACATTTTTGGGCAATTATTATTCTGTAATTTTGCAAGGAGGTTACGCTTGACTCATTTTTATTATTCAATTTTGTAAGAAGACAACACTCGGCACATTTTCATTATCATTGACATTTATTTCTAATTTTTCACGGGGAGGTTACACTTGGCGACATCCGGACCAGGATCGTATTTCTTCGAGAATCTTCTGATAAGTAGTCAGATATCTGCTGTTATTTACTAAATATAATTTGGCGCAACGCTTTTACTAATTTTGTGACTTTCTCTAACAGATCATCGGCAATTCGTTGCTCTTTGTTGTACTTGTATTTGTTGGATTATGCATTGTCTTTGTCTCATTTGTGAATAATTGTGACTAGTGTAAAAATGCTGCGAAAGAATGTTAAGAGTGCATCGCGAGGTATAATGAGTGAAATGGTCGACTTAAACAACTTGACCGATAGTACTTGCGACGCGCAGTGTAATTATGACAATCCTCCGTTTACTGACAATCAATACGTACCGACCACTAATAGTGATTTTGATCTTAGTGATGAACAGACGAATTCAATTGTGTCCTCTGTTAATTTGACGACAATTGATGACGCGGGGCGTTCTGTTGCAATGAGTGCTGCCCAGCTTAACACAACCAGTTTGCAAAATTCACGTGACGAACAGACAAAGTTTTTTAATGAAAACGAACAGTGTAATCAGAATGCGTCGGATTTATTTAATTCCGAGGTAGTTTCTAACAGTACACATCCAATAAGCAAACCTTTTTGTGAATCACAGAATGACCAAATGGTCACACAAAACGTGACAATTGCAGGTACACCACTAAACAACACAGAGAATAGAAAAGCTAATTTTGACTTGGAACAAATTATGGCAAGATTGCTACAACAACAAAATGAGAATCTCAAACAACAATTTAGTGAAAATTTCAAACAACAGAGTGAAGATAACAAACAATTTAAGGAAAATTTCAAACAACTTAGTGAACAGAACAAACAGTTAAATGAAAAATTAGACAACAATTCCAGACAGCTTAGTGAACAGATTAGAGCCGTTGCCGTGCTGTGTCATGATACTAAGGAACAATTACGCGAGGAAATTGAGGCTTGTGCCAGGAAAAGTAGTGAGGAAATTAGATCTGTTGCTCAAGAATTAAGGAATATGCAAACAGCTACAACAGAAACACTTAGAGACGAAATTAGTGCAGTCGGTAAACAATGCTCTGAAAAAGCAACACAATTACGTGACGAGTTTAAAGTAATGACAGCAGAACTTTCGCGCACAATGGATGCAAAGATAGACGCGAAATTCGAAAAACAGAACAATCAAATTGACGAGCGTTTTAATCTTCACCTACAAAACAGTGATACGCGTTTCCGTAAATTTATACAGGAACAGAATAAAGTAAAATGACAAGTTATGGAAACAATCACAGCACAGAGGCAAGAAGACAAACGTAAATTGTTCGCGAAAGCAAAAACAAACGTAGACAACAATATTGCTACAGTGTCCGACGAAATTAATACCATCGAACACTTGAACACAGAATTACGTGATGAAATTTCCGATCTTAAATCAAAAACAGATATACACACAGCAGATATTCAGACAGTGACAGACAGATTCGAACAATTAGAACTAACACAGGATTCCGATGTCATCAAAGCTGACGTTAAAAAATTGAACGAAACCACACGTAAAATACAAAAACAGATTAATGCCTCTGACACTAAAACCGATGATCAGGTAAAAATACTGACTGAAAAATATGATGAATTGGCCAGTCGTATTGAGGTTATCGAAAGTAATAATGACAGCAAATCAGACGATACTGCACCGATTTTGTTTAACCAAACACCTGAATTCCAAAATTTACAGCAGACAATTAATGAGATCGATTCGTCTAATAACACATTACGTAGAAAATTACAGCAATAAGTAACAGAGATGAAAAATATTTCAGTTAATAATACGTCACAGCAGACGCCACTTTGCGAGTGTTTGTCACACTCACACAGCCAGTGTAATTTGGATAATTTACAGAGACTACGCGACTTAAAATCCGAAAAGCTACGCGACTTAAAATCCGTGAAGCTACGCAACTTAAAATCTGAAATGACACAGACAAATAGATTCTCACACAAACATGAACGTGTTCACAAATTCAGAGATGATAACGTTGGTTACGAGCAATTTTTATCTATAAGAAAATCTAATAAACTTAATAATGACAGAGCACAGGTACATGCTTTGAACTGGATACGACAATTTATTTTTGTACTTTCACCAGCATTGCGTGTAATACAGAAACTAGAATTTTTACCGCCATTGCCTGTAACGCAAAAGCTGAAATTTATTTGTAGCGCGTAATAGACCTCAGGGGATTCATTACGCTTTAATGAATATGTGCCGTAGCGTGCATAGGGCCCCGAGCTGTAGTACTGCTGTTTCATCTTTAGTTTTCTGCACTGCTGCCTTCTCTTCTACTATCCTTTATATCTATCAAAACAGCTCTTTAACTATTGCCCTATCTAGGATTAAGAAAGTGTAACCTCCCCATGAAAAATTAGAAATAAATGTCAATGATAATGAAAATGTGCCGAGTGTTGTCTTCTCACAAAATTGAATAATAAAACTGAGTCAAGCGTAACCTCATTGCAAAATTACAGAATAATAATTGCCCCAAAAATGTAAACCCCACACAAAAGTTAAAGAATGAAGATTGCTCATTAAACCCACAATAATATTAATTAAATAATGAAGCATCAACTGAATGTAGCATGTGAACAGCAATAATTTAACCTGATAAATCTTATAAGGGCAGCAACGCTGACCTTCGGCCCTGTGAAATAATTAAACCTGAATAGAGAAACCAAAATTCTTACCTCAGTAAAACTGCATCTATATCTGCTCTTACTTTTTGGTACAGCTCCGTGCAATGCTGGCCCATGTTTAATTTTGATTCTTGGAGGGAATGCATAGGAAATATGAATCTTTTGTTTAAAACAGTTACTTTATAAGAAAATTATTATTGGGGCAATTCTTGAACAAATTAATTACAATTAACATATGTTATTAGCTGAGTGCAATGCTGCTTCATTACCTTCTAAAACAGTATACCTCGTCCCGAACCGTGACCAGAGATGCAAAAGGAGCATGCCGCCGACCCATGCCGACGCCCGCTCAGTACAACCGTCCACTCGCTACAACTACTGCCGACAGAGTGCAACTCGCAACTGAACCACTCTCAACTGCCCACTCGCCTCACACTACTGAACTCTCGCGCAGTCAAGCGCAGACTAGCAACGATAAATAACTCTCTGGTCAGAGATTCTGTCATGCCTCGCCATCGTTGGTACTGAATTCATATGAAACGTACGTGTTTCACCAGAATTCTTAAATTATGTAAGGAAATATAAGAAGATCTTTGATAAAATTGTCAGACAAGCCAAAAAATTGGCGAATAATATTTACATTTCAAATGCTAAAAATAAGTCTAAAGCAATATGGACCATTGTAAAGAATGAAATAGGTATCAAGAAAGACCGACAATGGAAACTTGAACTGGTGGTTGAAGGTGAGACTGTTCGGGACACTACACAAATCTGTGAAGTCTTTAACAGCCACTTCATAAAACCATGTAAAACTGATGAACTTTCACTGCCAATCGTGTAACCTGTTTCCAGTTTATGTAACAACACTAAATTTAAATGCACCCATATATCCTATTCTGAAGTAGCTGATATCATAAAGTCCTTGAAGAATATAAATTCTGTAGGCTGGGATGAAATTCCTACAAATATAATAAAGGCAGTCTCCCATAGTATTGCTCATCCTCTGTCCCTTATAACGAATCAATCTTTTGAGGACGGATGTTTTCTTGATAGACTGAAGTATGCTGAAATATGACCCATTTACAAAAAAGGCAGACATGATGAAGTGAGTAATTATCGACCAATCTCATTGTTATCAATATTTTCTAAAATAATTGAAAGAACTGCATGTAACCGGATAGTTAACTATAATAATCGGCATAATGTTATCCAGAACAATCAGCATGGTTTCCAAAGAAGACACTGCTCTGTGCAAGCCATTAATGAACTTATTACAAAAATTAGTAGTAATCTAGATAAAAATATGAATGTATTGGGCATCTTTTGTGGCCTAAGTAAAGCCTTTGACACAGTGGATCGCAAACTCTTACTTTGCAAGCTACAGGCATGTGGTTTTAGTGAAAATTCGCTAAGATCTTACCTATTAAATAGGAAACAAAGAATAGTAATAGAAGAAACTGGTAAGAGATTCTTCGCAAGTTGGAGAAAGACAGAACAAGATGTGCCACAAGGATTTATCTTAGGGCCAATATTGTTCTTGTATTATACAAATGACCTGTAAACTAACATAAATTCAGACACTGTTCTTTATGCAGATGACTCTACAGCAATAGTCTGTTGCAAGGAAAGTGAAAATTTAATTAGCCAGCTTCAGCAGACTCTGGCTGAAATAGAGGCCTGGGTGAGAAATAATGGTGTGAAATTCGATCTAGCGAAGACACAAATCATTAACTTTACCACAAAATAAGCTTTACAGGATATACTAGAAATATCATATGAGGACGATCACCTTGGCGCCACAAACTGTTCCAAATTTCTAGGTGTAATGCTGAACAAGAATTTATCATGGACAGATCATGTAGATGCCATGTGTCACTGTTTAAATAGCCTAATATTTGCAATGAATGTTATAAGCAGTAAGACAGAAATACCAGTCAAAAAGTTGTATATCATGCTTATTTTGTATCTGTGGTTAGATATGGTACAATTTTTTGGGGATCAGAGAAAACAAACATACAGACAGTCTTTAGGCTATAGAAAAAAAATCATTCCAGCCATGGCAGGTGCAGAAAAATGACAATCATGCAGACCTCTGTCCAAGGCCCTTGATCTTATTACTGCTCCTGGCCTCTATATCTATGAGAGAATTAAGTTTTCTAAATAAAAACCATAACATTTTGAGGATAACCTGCATAAACAAGATGATGAATAAAAAAACAAATATCAGTATAAGTTACCAACTCGTAGGCTAAAACTGCTGGAGAAGACACCATGCTATATGGATATGAGGCTGGGAAATAAAGTCTGTGACAAATTCAAAAAATATGAACCAGAAGATTTGGACACCATTTAAAAAATATCTATATTACTACCATGTAAAGAATTTATGACTGACTGTCACAAATAACTGTGCCTGATGCTACATTTTATTCTGTCATGCTGAAAAGGCACATTTTCTTAATTTTACTTTATTTTCAATATTTTGTGGTACTTAAAATTACAAAATATATGTAATTATACTTACAATAAGAAGTAGCTTTAAACTGACAAGTCACCTATGTTCCAATCATCTGATTGTATATGAAATGTCATGTGACAGTAAACTTTTTATTCTATTCTATTCATCTGCAGTCGTCTCACCTTTTTTCCTAAGGGTCACAACTCAGTGAGAGACATCAAGCTGAACACGCATGATGCCATCGGATTCACACAACATATTTGTAGTTTCTGTCTCATTCATCTCCTGAAAGAAATTAGATGTATCCATGAGCTTCCCAGCCGCTGTTGGGGAGTGGCTCTAGATACTTCAGTCTGGAACCGCACTGTTTCTACAGTCAAAGGTTCGAATCCTGCCTCGGGCATGGATGTGTGTGATGTCCTTAGGTTAGTTAGGTTTAAGTAGTTCTAAATCTAGGGGAGTGATGACCTCAGCTGTCAAGTCCCATAGTGCTTAGAGCCATTTGAATTTTTATCCGTCAGCAACAATTACGAGCTACCACAAATTCAGAGAGCTACATAAATAGCAATTTGTATTGTAATTGCTAGTTTTACGTGAGAAACTAATGGTTTATCCGAACAAGTTGCCCCCTCCGGTTTTTTCACTTGCAAATGGCCTGGAAAACTGAATAAACGTTGTATAGCGTCATCCTTCAGCAGTTACCCATCAGCTCCTGGTCGAAACATGTAGCTGTCGTTTGTAAAATGAGAGCTACAAATGACGTTATGTTTCGATGTAGTCCAGTATTCCCTTCGTACTGCATGCACCCATTTCTTTATAAGTTCTGGATGCAAGTGAGGAAAACTTAAAAGATATTAGATATTAGAGCTGTAGCAAACTGTATGAAGTCAGTACTGAGTAACGAATACTTTGGCAGACACGAAGTACCGAATCGTTACTCATAATTTCGTTACTCGTTACTGTACCGTACTTTGCGCTCGGTTCTACTCGACCGTTTTCGGAAGATATGCGCGCGCATCGGCGCAGTAGATGCTATTTCATAATGTTACTTATAATCCGTCTTGATTGCAAATTTTTTTATTCATATGACCGGTTTCGGGTCATTCAGAACCATCTTCAGATCTGTAACAATAATGATACTAATTTACTATTTCACAGAAGCAAATCTTTTTCATCCTATCTAATCAACATCAAATGTACCAGAACGTGCCTGATATTTCAGTTACAGGAGTAACCCATCCAAATCCAGCAAATTTCACATGCTGCCTCACTTAAAATTGGTTTGGCAGAGTGCACGTCATTTATACTAATTATAACACTATTACCGACAGGTGGCGTCTGGTACGTTTGTTACATTCCATTTGCACATACTGTATTCAGT
Source organism: Schistocerca piceifrons (assembly GCF_021461385.2). NCBI lineage: Eukaryota > Metazoa > Arthropoda > Insecta > Orthoptera > Acrididae > Schistocerca > Schistocerca piceifrons. Next base: position 716,489,514 of record NC_060140.1, on the reverse strand, counting down.
AGATTTTTTAAAATAAAAATACTTAATTCTTAGAGGAAAACAAGTCCACATTGTAGAGGAAGACAAGTTCACACCAGCACCATAGATATATCAATCGCCCTACGTTTTTTAGATCATATAAAAATGATAATTTTACTGTTTTAATTTTGATAAGTACAGATTTTAACCTTGACATCTACGTATTTTAATTAAGTATTTTTATTTTAAAAAAATCTCAGGCGTGGACGAAAGCCTTTAAAACTGAAAATGGACGTTGCAACTAGGTGGAACAGCACACTGGATATGCTGGGAATGATTTCTACTCTACAAGATCCCCTTGAAGCGGCGCTTGGACATCTTCACAATCATGTTGAAAGTCTCCTTGAAATTGAATGGTTAGCTCTACCAGAAGGTATCAAAATTAAAGGCCTTTTAAACAGTTTACAGAAGAAATGTCCTCACAAACGCAAATGTCTGTTTCAAAGGTGCTATCAGCCACTGATACTGTAACAGGGATATTTGACAGTTTTCATACTAATTTAAGTGCAGAAACAGCAAAGAACTTTCTATTTAAGTTGAAGACAGAATTTAATAACTGGTTTAAAAACTGTGCTAGACATCCTTTCGAAAGTGTCCCTATTAGATCCAAGATTTAAGAGGCTTGCTTTTAAAGATGAATCTGCCCACGAGTTCGCCTAAAGCTCATTAGAAACTGAATTGGAAACAAATATTCATTCAAGAACACCATTTGAAGCAGAGTTGCCCGTGTCTGTATCAGTCATTCCTTTTGACAAAGAGGTCTCAATTTAGAAAGAATTTGATGCTAAGACAACGTCAAGCTCTATGACATCATGTGTTACCAGCATAATTTCAATGAGGCAATATACGGAAGAAAAGTTATTAAGTAGGCATGAGTGTCCTTTAAAATGGTGGCAGGTGCGAACACTTCTCCATCCTGAGCTGGACGTCATGCTTAGCACAAAAATATTTATCTGTCATGGCTCCTTCAATACCATCAGAAAGAGCATTCTCGAAGTTAGGCCAAATATTGTCTGATAGGCGGAGTTCCCTGAAGCTGAAATCCATGGAAGAAATTTTATTTTTAAATTTGAACCCAAGGTTTCTGTAAGACATTTCTCTGTACATTTTCTGTCTGTTGTATAAGCTACATATTATTTTGATTATTGCACTGTTATGTTTTTGCTAGTGCATTTGCAACAAATCGTCTTTAGCTGCCACATTAAATAATTCAAGATTTACTGGTTTTTGTTTTTATTCAGTCATTAAACCTGCTTCAAACTGATTCAAGTAAAAAAATACACCAAAGTACCAAAATGTAATCGTATGGATGTGTCTGGACTCCATACGAGTTATACGATACCATCGCTAACGAAAGTAACGAGTAACGATACGTTTGTAACGGGTATTGTTGTCTGTAGTAACGAATACATACGGATACACATTTTCTCGTTACTTTCACAGCTCTATTAGACATATTTTTACAGGATTTGAATTTCTCGAACACTATTTCTTTTACCATATATTAAAGCATGTGTAACTTACAGACAGAGTTGAATACCACTTCCTGCTGTCCATCGATTGTTCCATCCGGATGCAACACAGCCCTTTGTTAAAAAAGAAGCAGAATCACTTTAAAGTCACAAGCAGAGGTACAACAAGAAGTACTAATCTCCCGTTACAATATGGCGACTCCACCAAAGAGCGTCACGGTTTTCTAGGCAAAGATGCCTTTGACTAGTCTCTCCAGTTCAGTATTGAGCACATTGCGCATACAGAATTTTTTGACGTACAGAAACACCTTTCTTACCTACATAATACATATTTTTGAACTTGGAATCGTTTTAAGCATGAAGGCACAAAAAGAAGGTAGATGGCACTATAGGCTCGTGCTGTACACTGTTTTGAATCCAGAGTGGGTGAGGCCTGCCACCATATCAAGTAGATCAGAACATTACCACAGCAGACTATTGTTTATGAGTGATTCTTGCTCATTATTTCTGTCCTGTGTGAGCAACGACTGTTATAAATACTAAAAATTATAGAGGTTACATGAATAACATAGTGTAAGGAAGGCAATTTAGAACGTTTTTCTGTTCTTGAGTGCGTGTTTGCTCTAGTAATACACGAATGTCAGACTGACGTCATGGGGAAGTATCACCTTGGTGAACTGTGAGGGTATGAATGTGATGAACCTAATATTTTGGGCTTGTTAAGATGGCAGACATCAGCTTCAAGTTTGTGATGTAATGCCACCTCCCTTCTTTTTTTACCCCCATGGTTTTAATGTTACACCAATACATGTATCTGCAGGTAAATAATGAATAACTTTCACCATGACTTCGCTTTAATATTAAGTTAGAGGTGAGTAACTTCCACAGAAATAGTGGATATATCTTTGGTTTTAAGTTGAGGGCTACATTCTTTTTCTTTTTTTACTGTATGTCTGGCACATCAATTTAATATTATGGTCTGATTGGTTGGAAAGAGATCATAAATGGGTATAAAGCACACAAATGGTCTGTAAGTAAATAATATAAATTGACAGGTTTTTATGTCAGTAATAACGTATATCTTTGACTTTCAGTGAAATAATGAACGTATTTTTGACTTCCAAGTTGAGGATACGCAATTTTCTTGTACTGTGTTTCTGACAGACCATTTTAATACAATACTTTGATTGGTTGGAAAGAGGATAAAGAAGAGGGGCATGAAGAACACGGTTGGTTTGTTTCTGTCGCCTTGAGCGAATGGACATAAGGAGTGGAAGAGGATGAGAGGATGTGATTTGATATGTATATCAGAAATTATGTAATTCAACGCAATTTTTATGCATGATGTTTATACCATGTACTGACTGGTTGGAAGAAGGGGATGTGCGCAGTAAAAAGCAGAATTGTTCTGTTTCCATCACTTTCGATTCTTTGGTGGGCTGTGGATAAGGACAGGAGAGGGAAAGGGCAATACGTGATGTGGGTTTTGGAAATAACCCAATTCAACACCATTTTTACACATCATTTTAATACATTGAAGCGCCAAAGAAACTTGTGTAGCCAGATGTACTCAAATACAGAGATATTTAAGCAGGCAGAATACAGCACTGTGGTTGGTTACTGCTGCTACGATGGCAGGTTTTCAAGACCTTTCATGTCTGCATAAGTGTGTTCAAACTGGTGGAGGGTGTGTAATGATCTGGGGTGTGTGCAGTTGAAGTGATATGGCACCACTGATACATCTACATATGGCTCTGACAGGTGACACCTATGTAAGCATCCTGTCTGACCACCTGCATCCATTCATGTCCTTTGTGCATTCTGAAGGACTTGGGCAATTCCAGCAGGACAATACGACACTGCATACGTCCAGAATTTCTACAGAGTGTGTTCAGCAAACTCTTCTCTGTTTAAACACTTCCACTGGCCACAAAATTCCCCATACACGAACATTATTGAACATACCTGGGATGCCTTGCAATGTGCTATTCAGAAGATATCTCCACCCCTCGTACTCTTACGGATTTATGGACAATGCTGCAGCATTCATGGAGTCAGTTCCCTCCAGCACTACTTCAGACATGAGTCAAGTTCATGCCACGTCATGCTGAGGCACATCTGAGTGCTCACGGTGGCCTTGCATGACATTAGGCAGGAGTACCGGTTTCTTTGGCTCTTCTGTGTACTATGCTCTAACTAATTGGAGTTTCTTTAAATTTCTCACTAACACAATTGGGCTATTTCTGCAATCTTGGATGTTCAGTATTGTACTATGATTGGCATGAGATAAAGAGGGGAGGGGGAGTGGTCATTAATTTCCCATCAACACAAGTGCGAGCATTTTATAACAATGCACTCTGGTTGGAGAGGGCAGTAGGCATGAGGTATAAAGCATACAGCTGGTCTATTTCCATCATTTTGGATGTTTAATACTGCGCTATGATTGGCTGGAGATAAGGATGGGAAGAGAGAGGGAGTGAGTTTTAAATTTCCCAGTAACACAATTGGGTAATTTACACCATGTTTGGTTTTTAATGCCATGTTACAGATAAGGAATACTGCACAGTGATTTGTAAGGGAGAGGGGGGAAGGTTTTATTTGATCTTTTCCACTAACTCAATTGGGCTATTTCTGCCATCTTGGATTTTCATTTGCTCTTTTAGTTTGAATACTGCGCTATGATGTGATGGAGATAATAAGGGTGTTTATTTCCCACTGACAAACATTATGACATCACTAATAACGATAGTGACATCATGAGTTCAAAGTCATTGAATCATAAGAAATATGCAGACATTCACTTCTTATGAGTGACGTAACTATAATTTCCCCCCCATGAACCATGGACCTTGCCGTTGGTGGGGAGGCTTGTGTGCCTCAGCGATACAGATAGCCGCACCGTAGGTACAACCACAACGGAGGGGTATCTGTTGAGAGGCCAGACAAACGTGTGGTTCCTGAAGAGGGGCAGCAGCCTTTTCAGTAGTTGCAAGGGCAACAGTCTGGATGGTTGACTGATCTGGCCTTGTAACAATAACCAAAACGGCTTTGCTGTGCTGGTACTGCAAACGGCTGAAAGCAAGGGGAAACTATGGCTGTAATTTTTCCCGAGGGCATGCAGCTTTACTGTATGATTAAATGATGATGGCGTCCTCTTGGGTAAAATATTCCGGAGGTAAAATAGTCCCCCATTCGGATCTCCGGGCGGGGACTACTCAAGAGGATGTCGTTATCAGGAGAAAGAAAACTGGCGTTCTACGGATCGGAGCGTGGAATGTCAGATCCCTTAATCGGGCAGGTAGGTTAGAAAATTTAAAAAGGGAAATGGATAGGTTAAAGTTAGATATAGTGGGAATTAGTGAAGTTCGGTGGCAGGAGGAACAAGACTTGTGGTCAGGTGACTACAGGGTTATAAACACAAAATCAAATAGGGGTAATGCAGGAGTAGGTTTAATAATGAATAGGAAAATAGGAATGCGGGTAAGCTACTACAAACAGCATAGTGAACGCATTATTGTGGCCAAGATAGATATGAAGCCCACACCTACTACAGTAGTACAAGTTTATATGCCAACTAGCTCTGCAGATGACGAAGAAATTGAAGAAATGTATGATGAAATAAAAGAAATTATTCAGATAGTGAAGGGAGACGAAAATTTAATAGTCATGGGTGACTGGAATTCGAGTGTAGGAAGAGGGAGAGAAGGAAACATAGTAGGTGAATAGGGATTGGGGGACAGAAATGAAAGAGGAAGCTGCCTGGTAGAATTTTGCACAGAGCACAACATAATCATAACTAACACTTGGTTTAAGAATCATGAAAGAAGGTTGTATACATGGAAGAAACCTGGAGATACTAAAAGGTATCAGATAGATTATATAATGGTAAGACAGAGATTTAGGAACCAAGTTTTAAATTGTAAGACGTTTCCAGGGGCAGATGTGGACTCTGACCACAATCTATTGGTTATGACCTGTAGATTAAAACTGAAGAAACTGCAAAAAGGTGGGAATTTAAGGAGATGGGACCTGGATAAACGGAAAGAACCAGAGGTTGTACAGAGTTTCAGGGAGAGCATAAGGGAACAATTGATAGGAATGGGGGAAAGAAATACAGTAGAAGAAGAATGGGTAGCTCTGAGGGATGAAGTAGTGAAGGCAGCAGAGGATCAAGTAGGTAAAAAGACGAGGGCTAATAGAAATCCTTGGGTAACAGAAGAAATATTGAATTTAATTGATGAAAGAAGAAAATATAAAAATGCAGTAAATGAAGCAGGCAAAAAGGAATACAAACGTCTCAAAAATGAGATCGACAGGAAGTGCAAAATGGCTAAGCAGGCATGGCTAGAGGACAAATGTAAGGATGTAGAGGCTTATCTCACTAGGAGTTAGATAGATACTGCCTACAGGAAAATTAAAGAGACCTTTGGAGATAAGAGAACCACATGTATGAACATCAAGAGCTCAGATGGAAACCCAGTTCTAAGCAAAGAAGGGAAAGCAGAAAGGTGGAAGGAGTATATAGAGGGTCTATACAAGGGCAATGCACTTGAGGACAATATAATGGAAATGGAAGAGGATGTAGATGAAGATGAAATGGGAGATACGGTGCTGCGTGAAGAGTTTGACAGAGCACTGAAGGACCTGAGTCGAAACAAGGCCCCCGGAGTAGACAACATTCCATTGGAACTACTGACGGCCTTGGGAGAGCCAGTCTTGACAAAACTCTACCATCTGGTGAGCAAGATGTATGAAACAGGCGAAATACCCTCAGACTTCAAGAAGAATATAATAATTCCAATCCCAAAGAAAGCAGGTGTTGACAGATGTGAAAATTACCGAACAATCAGTGTAATAAGCCACAGCTGCAAAATACTAAGACGAATTCTTTACAGACGAATGGAAAAACTAGTAGAAGCCGACCTCGGGGAAGATCAGTTTGGATTCCGTAGAAATACTGGAACACGTGAGGCAATACTGACCTTACGACTTATCTTAGAAGAAAGATTAAGGAAAGGCAAACCTACGTTTCTAGCATTTGTAGACTTACAGAAAGCTTTTGACAATGTTGACTGGAATACTCTCTTTCAAATTCTAAAGGTGGCAGGGGTAAAATACAGGGAGCGAAAGGCTATTTACAACTTGTACAGAAACCAGATGGCAGTTATAAGAGTTGAGGGACATGAAAGGGAAGCAGTGGTTGGGAAGGGAGTAAGACAGGGTTGTAGCCTCTCCCTGATGTTATTCAATCTCTATATTGAGCAAGCAGTAAAGGAAACAAAAGAAAAATTTGGAGTAGGTATTAAAATCCATGGAGAAGAAATAAAAACTTTGAGGTTCGCCGATGACATTGTAATTCTGGCAGAGACAGCAAAGGACTTGGAAGAGCAGTTGAACTGAATGGATGATGTCTTGAAGGGAGGATATAAGATGAACATCAACAAAAGCAAAACGAGGATAATGGAATGTAGTCGAGTTAAGTCGGGTGATGCTGAGGCTATTAGATTAGGAAATGAGACACTTAAAGTAGTAAAGGAGTTTTGCTATTTGGGGAGCAAAATAACTGATGATGGTCGAAGTAGAGAGGATATAAAATGTAGACTGGCAATGGCAAGGAAAGCGTTTCTGAAGAAGAGAAATTTGTTAACATCGAGTATAGATTTAAGTGTCAGGAAGTTATTTCTGAAAGTATTTGTATGGAGTGCAGCCATGTATGGAAGTGAACCATGGACGGTAAATAGTTTGGACAAGAAGAGAATAGAAGCTTTTGAAATGTGGTGCTACAGAAGAATGCTGAAGATTAGATGGGTAGATCACATAACTAATGAGGAAGTATTGAATAGGATTGGGGAGAAGAGAAGTTTGTGGCACAACTTGACCAGAAGAAGGGATCGATTGGTAGGACATGTTCTGAGGCATCAAGGGATCACCAATTTAGTATTGGAGGGCAGCGTGGAGGGTAAAAATCATAGGGGGAGACCAAGAGATGAATACACTAAGCAGATTCAGAAGGATGTAGGTTGCAGTAGGTACTGGGAGATGAAGAAGCTTGCACAGGATAGAGTAGCATGGAGAGCTGCATCAAACCAGTCTCAGGACTGAAGACCACAACAACAACAACAACAACAACTATAATTTACGACATAGTGGCCAAATCTGTGACCGTTAAGCTTTCCTGAGTGTTCTCCATCTATATTACTAAGCGAGCATTGCTGAACCCAATACCAATTCTAGGGTGCCTATCTAACAGCTTAGAGTGGCAACACAAATTTTATTTTCATTGTTTCGCACAATTACTGAGCGAATTTATAAATTTAAAATGCTGATATAATCTAATCATTCAGAGGCATAATCTTATGTTAAATGTTTAACACAATAGTATAACACTTAGAAATTGTGTGTTTTGGTCTTGAGGTAGCATAACAGACCTCGCATATATATCCAGACTTAATTCATCCAGAATTTGAGAATGAAAGCACTTAGTGACTTCCAATAAAGTTTTTCCTTGCTCACGCACCCCACAAAATGCTAAGTGGCAAAGTTATCTCTTACTACATGTTCAGTGTTCATGCAGTCAAAAGTCAACATCAGACATAGTTTTAATTTATTATTTCTTTACTACCAATGCTATACATGACACAGTTTACAGGCAGTACCCACAAGCACCACTGAATGTGCCTACAAAATTATATCATTGTACGACATATAATTCAGGAGATATGGCGTCATAAACACTGAGATGCGTGAAAAACTTAGTTTCGTTTAAATGGAGCGGAAATTATGCAGATTGTATTCAGTGTTTCATTAAGAGAAGGAGGATTATGTGTCTAGTAAGTGGATAAAGGATGGAAAAGATCCACAATGGTTTAATATCGGAGGATGCTGAAGAGGCAGAGGCTGTTGCAATCTCAGTTCAAAAGGGAACGCAGAATGACGTCAGGCGAAGGTTAGCTGAGATTTGTGTTTCTGTGAAAAGATTTATTGGCGAAGCATGCAACAACTAGCACCAAGATAACAGTTATCTGGTCGCATATAACAGGTTAGGTGAAACAAAGTTAACAGTTGGATATTTTTATTAACCACCCTATACCGCTGTGACAGTTCTAGAGTGATTCAAATAAAGTCTACGGTCAATAACTCGTAAATAACCTGACCATGTAGTAGTAGTTGGAGACGACTTTAACCTATCGAGTATAGGCTGAGATGTCAGTGGATTCATCGTGGGGGGTATAGTCAGAGAGCCAGCTCGGCAGCCCACAGGCAATGGAAATATCTTAGACCTTGTAGCTACAAATAGGCTGGACCGTATCGACAATGTCAGTATAGAAACGGCGTTTAGCAATTATGACGTCGTGGTAGCGACCATGATTACGCAAGTTAATAAATCAGTCAAGAAGGCTAGGGGAGTGTTTCTCCTAGATAGAGTAGATAACCAATTGTTTGCATCTCACTTATGGCCGAGTGCACCAACCCCGGTCAAAAAGCATGATAACCAAGGTCCCGCGATCATGGTTAAAAGTAAATCGCGTTTAAAATGTTTCTGCAGTGCACCAACGTTAATCGCTGGTCAGCAAACCGTCGTCAGCCAACTGTGCATTTGACCGCGGTTAACTCTCTACATTGCAATGGAACGTCCCCTGGCAACGCAAAGTTGTTAGTAAACAAGAAATTGCACAGATAATCGCTGGTGCCACGTTCTATCTTTGCTGTTTTTTCCGTCGACAAGCAGAAGTGTGTTTACGTACCTCGGTACCTGTTTCTGATCTGTTGGCTTCTTTTTTGGAGAATAATGGAGAATAAAAGAAGAACACCGAATTTCTCGAAATACGAGATAGATGTACTTCTTGAACTGTTGGGTGCAAATGAATCCGTTCTTGAAAATAAGAAAACCGACGGCCGCAGCTTAAAAAAAAAAACAGGCAATGTGGTCCCATGTGGAGGCGCAATTTAATTCTACTCCTGGTAAGTTTACTCATAAATATATAACTTTTCTAGGTTCATCGTAAGCGTAGGATATGGGACACACTGGCTTTTAGTTTGAAATTTAAAACTGTTATTGGCGTACCACTGAAATACGTGATAGGACTATGCACATTTACGGTTGGAATTGTTTTGTTAGTTTTAAATTTAAAATCCAATGCCGTGCTACTGTTAACTAAATATTATGTGACTAACGGAAGCTTTTATGTTGAAAATTGTGAACATACGTTTCTCACTTAGCCCTGTGCCGTATTCTTCATATATGCCTATACCACTTTCTTTTTAATGAACTGATATGTAAACAAAATCGGGTCAACAGAAACCTCCGATCTTAAGCCGGTATTACACGACGGTCCGCCGCGAACGGTACTGGTCTGTCGCGACAGCCATCTAGCGGTAGAACGGGTGAAACTACGAAAATTAGCAGACACATTATCCGCGCGCCGGAATAGAGAGCAGTTCTAAATTCCCGTCAACCCGCGCATGCGCACTAGGCTGCAAAACTTGCGCATGCGCAGAAGCGGGTACCGCAGTGCTTTCTGCTTGTTGTTTGTTTATGGTTGGGTGTGTAGAGGCAAATTACAGTTTTTCGTGTTGGAGATTTTTCCACATTTTTTTCAGTAAGTTTTCATAAATGCAGTTAAAAATAGTATTTTTTTGCCAGTTGACTTTCTTTTACACTAGCTGCTTGTGAACGCTTATTGTTCTATTTATTGCTTCATATTCTAGAAATGGAATGGAACAAACAGGCTTTAAGCATCCTTATTCAGGCGTACAGCGAAGAAAAGTGTATGTACACTCTTTGACATAAAACTTGACCGGCGGCCGGCCGCTTCAGAGGCTAAGTCCGCGCCGATCGCGACATGGGACAAAAAAACTGGCCAACTCGCTAATTCTCTAAGTCCGGTTATCTGCACAATCTGGCAACACTGTAGACTGCGGCACTTCCTGGAGGAAAACTTGTCCCATGATAGAGAAACTCTAGGCTGATTACGCCTGTGGTCTAGCGGTAGCGTGCGTCGTTTCTATTCATAATGTCAGTGGATCGAGAGCAGCTGGCGTAAAATATTTTTATAGCCTCTTCTGTCTGAATGCTGAAGACGTGAATGTAATGGTAGCGCAGATTCAATCTATTTCGCTTTGTGACACACCGATATCAAAATTTTATCCAGTAACGATTTTGCGGCAGATTTCCTGCAGACTGTCCTCCTCTGGACGCCGTATGCGGCAAAGCTCCGGGATCCATTTGCTGGCTACTGGCAGCGGCCGTGGCGACAGCAGCGGCGCTGCACTCCCCCATTCTTTATCGAAAGCGCCTGCTACCGCTCATCGCTTTTGATGATTTAAAACGCTTTATTATTAAATGTTACTCCACAGAAAATTTCTACAATTTCCATTCACGCTCAAAAGCAACGGAGACAGACGCCCTTATTAGTAGGCGGGTATTATATTACATTAATCGGCAAGAGCTGAGTATGGCCCGAAATTAATCTTATAGACTGGGACGAAATGAAACCACCTCACTACATTCTATAAATTTATAAATGCTTCATACCTCGTTTCTTTTCCTTTCAAACTCAATTATTTGTGCAACTTTTGGTCAATGTTTGGATGTTTTCGTCAAGCCAGAGTAAGCGTCTGTGGTGTAAAGTGTATTACAGTTCTTGTTTCATTCCTTATGGTAAGTCTATGCGATAAACTGTGTGAATACCTTGCAATGCATGCTCTGTAGCAGTGCAGGAACACTGCACATTTGGAGTTCATGAAATATTTATTGTTGATCGGAAGTGATAGTTAAGGTCATCAGATTTAAACCAGAAAAATTTGTCGTTTTCAAGGTTTCAGAGAACGGAAAGGAATTGCTAACGCCGGTGTTAGAAAACGTCTACAGTTAAATGCTATTGCAAAAATTTAGAAGAAGGGAACTATATTAATGAACATGTGCACTTCATAAACAACCTTCTGACATGTTAGACCTATATGATGAACAAAGCTCAAATTTATATCGTTGACAGTCGGTTTGAATCTTTTCAGGGTCTATTTTACAGTGAAGCACCTTGGAATTTGCAAAGCAGAAATCCATGATATTAACTTAATTTACTAAGTCGACACCGGACGAAGATTGATGTTTAAAGGCACTCTTCAGATTTCGCATAAGAAATTTTTACTAGCAGTTTGCAACTCCATTAATTAAAATGGAAAATAAAAGGTTGTAGTCAGCGGCTTCTACCGTGATTCGAACTGCTATGTCTTATAGTACAAGCACTGCAACGCACAAGGGAACCTCTGAGCTAACGACACACTGGCTGCCAGAGGCGGAATATAGTCACTGCGATGTTGCCTGAGCCTCAAAACGCAACCTTAAACACACGAACAGAGGAGGTGGAGATTACTGTTTTAACGTCCCGTCGACAACGATGTCATTAGAGACGGAGCACAAGCTCGGATTAGGGAAGGATGGGGAAGGAAATCGGCCGTGCCCTTCCTAAGGAACCATCCCGGCATTTGCCTGAAGCGATTTAGGGAAATCATTGAAAACCTAAATCAGGATGGCCGGGCGCGGGATTGCACCGTCGTCCTCCCGAATGCACACACAAACAGGTGTTACTTATGTAAAGAACGCCGTTCTTGGAGTCCAGAAATTAAATATACTTTCTAATTGTGTCATCTTGCAGTGGATTATATCGTACGAGTCTTCGATGTGGAAAACGATTGTCAAGTGAATTTAGCGAGGTAACGCCGACCTACACCCGGAAGTAAATGCACTATGAGAGTGTTGACAAATACTTGCTACGACGCTGCCATTTCTAGGTTCTCTGACGAGGCAGCTCTTCAGCGAAATGCTTGCCGTGATTCTCCGATACGGTTCTTCAGAGTGGAGACGCGCGCGCACGTTTGGTTTTTATGCGGCGTTCTCCCCTGATGGTTTCTGACGTCGCCTTGTGGGCTATGTATACATATGAGACATTCAATTATCATTAATCCAGAATCATACAAGTTTCAGCTTCCGGCGTGGAAGAAGGCTGTTGACGCCGACATTATATCATTTCAACGTAGGGAAAGCAAAACGGATCATTCAATGTTTCTCATTCAACATAAAGCATGTGAGATAATTTTCCGTAACGTTCATAATCATCTAAAAATACAAACGAACTAAAAATACACCGGAAGCTTATTCGAATTGAATATAACGCTTTGCACCTCGATGTCGAATTTGTCCACTTGCAATCTTTTGCAGCATACACATAGAATGTCATGATTACCACGAGAATGAAGAAATATGTTGGTAAGGATGGAAGCAAGAAGAGACGCAGTCAACAAATATTCTATTCCTCATGGCATTCATTTCATTTGGCACGTAAGAAGAGGTAAAGCGGGAATTTACTTTCGTTAACACGAAAGATATGCCGCACATATTGATAACGAGGAAGTCTGCGTCTTCATACGTTTCCTCCTTGAAATGTGTATGCTCTATTATATACTAAGTAGCCCGATCATTGTTTCAGTAATGTTACCCTCTTGTTTGACCCCGTAACGATGAACAGATTCCAAATGCATGTCTCCCTTCCTGGGTTGTTTTTTGTGTTTTATTGCTTGGAATTCCTGAAGCAGACCACTGTGCCTTCCCCCCTCGTGGGTTAGGTCTCAAAACTAAACCGCTTTGTATCCAATGGCATAATTTATTCAGACAGCATCAGCATAAGACTATCAAACAAGGCCTTCCATTTACAGTTGCAGCACTCTAACCAGCACTGACCAAAGTGTAATCCACGGTCATGGTCCTAAATTATCAGCTGTCTGCTACTGTGGCAAAGTCCGTACTACACTTTCGATTCCGCAGCACCATTTTATCTGGTAACACTGTGTAGTTGCACAGTTGTGCTACCAGGTCTGTCCTCACACTGTCAACTTTATGTATGTCACTTCTCCTGCAGCGTAGATCACGAGGAGCCGAAGTAAATGAGTGTATTCTGCATGACGTAACATTCAGTATTCCCTTCTTTCATAGCCACTCTTCATGTGCATCGATACCAAATAGGAATGCGAAAATTCTTGCGCGTGAGAGAATGACAATAACAATCGTAACAAGAACAAGCAAATAATGAATGATGTTTATTCCAACGCAGAACGAGAATGGCTTTAAATATAAAAATCTGTATCTATATCTATATCCATATCTATTGATCTTTGAGTTGGCACAATGCAAATATATTCTTAGCATTTAGTTACTGAATTTAGTTCTGGATGTTTGCAGAGAAAAGGAAAAGTCGGTACTTCTCGCTAGTGTAATATAATGTGAACCAGCAACTACCCTTTCCTTAGAACACGACTCAAGCAGGTCCTCAAGTAGGTAGCAAGGCACTGCTGCATTCTGTTCCCTGACATTGCTCTGATGACGGTTAATGCAGATAGTTCCGATTATGAAATACAAAACGTATTGCAGGTTAGTTCCTAGGATAGTAACATTAAATTTGCGTTGTAGACGGCACATGAACGTGACGACTATCCATATTACTCATCAATATAAAAAGACAATATTTTGGGAATTTAGCAGGATTACTCAAAATGAATTCTGAAATTGGGTGACTGACTGCACAGGTGCTAAACGTCGTCAAGAGTATACGATGTCCTAATCGCATTAGGAATATGAAGATCGTCTTCGACAGCTCGCAACTTTCACATTGCTATCTCCACCCTACTCCAGACAGCCCTCGGTGGAGTTGCACTACGTTGCCGATGTTATGGAAGGCCTTCAAACCGACAACAGACCACATATTGAAAAATACAAGCGAATTGTCTTGCAGCGTAAGCTTATTGTAACTAATCTAAAAATTATTGGAGAGGAACATTGTCCTATTCAAAAAAAGTAAAATGTTACACACTGTTGACGTCAAACGGACATTATTTATGTCCTGTCTTGTGTCCTACTCATCTATAATATCAAGTGTACTATGAAAATGATTATATATAATGGATGATAGGGTAATGCATTGATACCAGATGGTGGGGGCCGGCCGGTGTGGCCGTGCGGTTCTAGGCGCTTCAGTCTGGAACCGCGTGACCGCTACGGTCGCAGGTTCGAATCCTGCCTCGGGCATGGATGTGAGTGATGTCCTTAGGTTAGTTAGGTTTAAGTAGTTCTAAGTTCTAGGGGACTGATGACCTTAGAAGTTAAGTCCCATAGTGCTCAGAGCCATTTGAACCATTTGAACTATTTAACACAAAATGACATTAAAAATTAAAGTCATTCACGAGCAGCTAGTTGAGAATATGTATGAACATTAAATGACACGACGAACTGAAATAATATGACGAAGAGTTCAGCGCTCACTGGGAATAGAGCCCCACACATATCGTTGTTGACTACACACAAAGAGACGTCAGCTACCGAATTTTTCTCCACCAGCTGCTCAGAATAGCATCTTGAACTTACAGTCATCTCGCAAATAGTTCTGTGTCTCACTGGGAGTTAAAAACGTCAGATATCGTTAGTGTTGACAACGAATGAAAATACATTAAAAATCAAAATTATTATCCACCAGCAGATAGGTGTTCTCCTGATAGAGCTTGATAATACATAATTAAAGCTTTAGTGCCGGGCCAGGATTCGATCCCATTCACGCGTAATATGTGAAGGTGTTGAGGAATCTGCAGTTTTGAACAAACAACAAATTGTAGCCGAACTGTATTGCCACGAAGGGATCAAATTCCGCGTTAAGGGCGATCTGAGTTGCATTCCCAGTTTATAACCAATTTTATCGACATACAGAAGCTCAAATAAAAGATGGAATAAGTGCCCTGTGACCATACATAGCGTCACTTGAAATAAATAACTAGTATAAGAAAGGTTACTGGTGATAGAGTTTCTACATGTCGCCACTCCAGACTTTATTGTGGTTCAACCTACCGTCTACGTGTTAAAGAAGGAATATCATCTTTAATGTGAATTTTCAGACCACGCAGCCATTATATCTCCTTCACTTGGTGTAGCCAGGAGAGAATGGAATCTGTCTCTCCCTATCTAAAATCATTGACGGAAGTGGGAATCGAACCCAGACCATAGGTATAACAACCTACCATCCGTCCAACAGACCACGAAATCCTCTTCTCTGCGAGTCATTTTTCTATCGTAACGCAGTTGCGCCACACTGGATGAGAATTCTGACACACAGACTCCCTGTAGTAATTTGCAGCATGTTCAGTAAATTCATTTACTTGGTTGAGCGAATCACCATGAACTAGCTGCCTCGGCTACCCAGTGCATACATTCGACTATTTTGTAATCACAGAACTAAAATCACGTAACTGCCACCTACACACAACTGCCAACAGTGTAGGATGCAGAAGTTTAAATAGGAAGTGTTCCTTTCCACTTGAGCTATTCTATTGCGCTATCTGTTACTAGAAAACGTCGTTCAGTCCAAAAGAAAAGCTGTAACTGTTTGTCTCTCAGAAGTCAAGACCTGGCCATATGCATAATCTCACAGTGCTGTGGAATCCAAAAGTTCTGGAGGAATAGTTGCCGAGCTCTGGAGCTTATGTAGCTACGTGTCAGCTTGTAGCATAGATAAAATGTCGCGAGTTCGAATACATTCAGTGCTACATTTTTTAAAACGCAATTCTGCTCTCTGCTGAAGGTATCAATCTAATGGAACTTTGAACATAATTCCCTTCACTTCTCAACCCAAAGTAGTCGCATGTGGAAAAAGGGCTAATTACTGTGACATTTTGTTCTATTCAGGTTTAATAGACAGCAGGCAGCAGATGCATCTCGAAGATGTGCAGGGAGAGCGCATCGTGCCATAATATGTCAGAAAAGTATTTTCTACATTAGCCGTCGTGTGGTAGTGATATTTTATTCTTCTTCAAACTTTGTTTGACAGCTTTAACTCAGAACAAGTTTTCTACATGCATGTAATCAATAAACTGCATGTGCATTGTCAGACTGTCATAGGTAACATCAGAGAATTCGCATATATCGTTGATGATTAATTTCTCTCTCATGTTTACTATTGTTTTAACAACACTAAAGGAAACCTTACGAAAATTGTGCACTGTATTATAAGAAATGAAATAAAACTAACCATGATAACCTTACGACGAAAGTATCTGTACACAAGCATGCCTCTATCGACACGAATTAGTAAAATACTACTCACTTAGATTTTGATTGGGTCTGTGTTTAATTGGTATGCTGTGTCATACTCAAGAGGTATGCAAATGTGGCAATTCATAAATATAGTTACGTATTCCTAGAAACCCAAAATTCGCTTGGCAGCAGCGGAAGGAGGCCTTACCTGTTGTGCAGCATTGTAAGTTTTTCAACATTGCACTATGAGCTGAAAGCATTTTCTTGCGATTTCCTTATTGATGTTTGATCTGACTGCTTGTAGCTCTTTCACAGAAGGGATAAAAACGTTACAGTCAGTGAGACTGGAACTGCGAACCGTAACAGACGCTTTTTCACAGGTCAGCACGTTACCACAGAGCTGGCGAGGAGGTATGGGTCTCTGCTTCCTATTACGAGGGCAATAGGAACTCGAACTCGTAAACCGCTATTTGAAGGTCGAGATTAGTTGCGGTTTCCACCTGCAACGACTTTCCTGGGCTGAAAACCGTAAATTTTCAATCTTTTGTTAACCTTCAAGCGATAATAACTCAGATTATTCAATGGAAATGACAGGTAAAATCAAGTGAACTTTGAGGCTTAATTCCGTGCACACCAGGAAGTAACTCGTCGATCACAGAGTTGCCAAACATACGTTGCCTTGTTGCCAAATCTCAGTTACAGTACCAGCAGGAAGAAGACGAACCGATGTGATCCTACAGCGGTCTGGGAAGTGACCATAGCTGGTGTCTCCAAGTCGCGGCTGCTACGGCCTGGAATACGTAATGCGTCTGATTCGCTTTCTGTAACTAGGTTTAGGGACTGGAGCGTAGTTACTAATAATACTCAGAACTGACTGCAGACTGAGCATCATAAATCAGTAACTCTCATTGTTGTTTTTATATTTCTTTCGTAAGTGTACTCAAAACTAAGAAAGTCATTCACAGGCGTTTTCGTGCCTCGCCGATAGTCGAGCACAACATACAAATAAAAATAAAAAAGAATGTGTGTGTGTGTGTGTGTGTGTGTGTGTGTGTGTGTGTGTGTGTTTGTGAGAGAGAGAGAGAGAGAGAGAGAGAGAGAGAGAGAGAGAGAGAGAGAGAGAGATAAATAAAAAGCAATGAGAGAGAGTGTAAAAAATTGTTGTAAAGAAATTGAATCATGGTATTTAAAGAAATCTTTCATTAAAATGACATTTTCCACATCATTACGAAATGTCGTATTCATGATCTATGGAACAAGAGTTAATCTAATGTAATCTAATCTAATCTAATCACATCATATTGATGATTAGCCATGAAGAGTCATGAATTACCGAAATTTTGGCCCATACCAGTAACCAAATCTAAACTTGAAGATAAAAGACGACAATTTTTGTAATAAACCGTGACTCCTATCAAGACCTGTTATCTAACCACGAAAAATGTCTGATATACCTCCATCCTGAAGTAACAAAGTGTGCATGCATTTAAAGATGAAGTGCATGATGTGAAGTTCTGTGACGGAGATACGAACCCAACACGTAATCCGGTTGTTAACTAAGAAAAATCAAATGTTACGTATCGGTTTTTCTTACGAGCCGCTAGGCGTCTGAATCTAAAATAAGGATACAAACTTTTGTGCCTAAGGGACAATCGAACTGCACACCTACCGTGCATCCACGAATATAGCTTAAGTATCAGTTGCTTACTCATGAACAGTAAGATGTGCGCGTGTTTGACCAGAAATAACGACACCTGTTGCGATTGTTGGAAACACATGAACAGACATTGTAATTGCGCGTTAATTTTCACTAGCAGGTGGGTGTGCACTTGATAAAGCTAGAAATGAAATTATGAATATTTTTGTACTGGATCAGGTTTCAGACCCACATACTTACCTTTGGAGGAGACCTAGAGAAGATTGCAGTCTTGGGAAAAGGAACGGAATGACTGAACTATACTGTTCCGAGAGATTCAGATCCTCGAAAGAGGAGATACGAATTCGAATCACAGTCCAGCACCAAATTTTTAAACGTCTCTAGTTCAATCAAGTACAAGTAAAATAAGAGCCCTGTCCCTTTAAATGGCTATCGGTTCATCAAATAAAATAAAATTTTCTAATGTAAGTAAGCTTACTGACGACTGTATTTCTGTTTACCATGACTTCCGCTGTGTCATTTCCCAACGTAAACCGGCTCTGCCCAGTTGGTAATGAAGGAACATGATGTTTAAATCGGATTCTGGATTATAACGTCTTTCTCTTGAGGTTACCACAGGTAAAATAAATCTGTTTGTGCCTCTTAAAAGTAAATGCCTGAATCCACGCATTGCACCTGTGATAGCCCGTTCCACCATACTATTGTGGCCACATTACCCAGCCCCAAGAGTGTGCTGTAACGGATGATGTGCTTAGCTTACAAAATTAGTCACGGTGGAAAAAATGCGAGTCTATTAAATGGTCAAGTAGAAGCAAGCTTCTGACGCAGAGATTATGCTATTCTCATGACAGCAGGATGTAAAGACTCTTCTAGGCATCATAGGCTGGATGTGAAGCCATTTTGATTTTTCACAAATTCAGCAAATTTCTTAGTTCGAGAAAATCCACTGTGAAGTGTGAAGTTGCCGGATAATTCGATTATTACTGTTATTATTAATATCATTTTATTCATACCGCTGCTGTAACACAAGTGCTTGAACATCATTTAATGCCTTTTGGTCACTATAGATGTAGTTTCCCAAGAACAGGTTCTTTCCCTGTCTACGGAATCCTTTTCATGTTAATATCAAACACCAGAAATTACTCGCAGATTACTTTAAAACTAAAGTAATTGACGAAGACGTTACTTGGTAACAAAAACGCACTGCCTTTCTTCATTTACTTTCGCCTAGAAATGGCTATCGAGTACTGACAAACCAAAAGGCAAGAGATCTTACAGCCTTCCGATATACGTTGCTGTTAGTTCTTCCACATGATTTGGTCGACATGACCTGTTTCAAGTTGTGTATGACAGACAGTGTTTTAGAAAATCTATTGTTTCCCTTTGAAATAAACAGAAGTATTTTCATTGTAAGCTGTCCAAGTACAAAATTTTCGCAATATTAGTTCAAATTTAATATTCGCTTCTTTAATGTAGGAAAGTATTTCACAGTCGCAAAACTCGCATCCGAAACGTTGACCTTACACTTAGTCGCTGCCCATAAATTCTAGCTCAGAGTGACACCAGTTTAAATAACCTAATGTAGCGAAGACTGTTTGCCAGTGCTCTTTCTCACTGGAAAATACGCAATTCACTCATTTGGCTCCATAAGTAAACTGTAACAGTAATTTCTGTGTGAAATTTGTCAGCAAGCTTTTGCCTTCCAACCGGCAAAATACGGCAGAGTACGGCCGGTAAACAATTCACAAACCACGATTTAGTGCCAATAAGACGATTTCTTTAAACATTGTCGAAGCTGAGGGAATTTAGTTTCTGCTTAAAACGTCTTAAGTAGCAACGTTCACATTTATCTCAAATAGGAAAAAGCTGAATATCCAGGTACGAAGGTTGTAAAACAAACTTCCCACAGTTTGTGTCAGGTTGATCTTTTCGTCTGATAACACTGCTTAAGTATTTTGTCTAAGAGGTATCACAAGTAGTATCCCTGTAGCTGTGGGAATCATTGGTTGAAAACGAGTTTAACACGAATGGGTACAGTGCTGCTAAATTTTCACACTTATTATCATCCTAACTCTGAGTTCATCCACAAACTGAGGCGTATTTATAATATTGGAGCTAGACTGTGTATCCTTGTCTTTCTTGAGTGGTCATTGGAAGGCGTTTACACACACGTATACAATACTATGAATACTTCAAACGCTATGGTTAACGCTGCTCTCATAAACTACTTTTTTTTAAATTCTTCTGGGTCTTCAGCGTGCAAATTGTGTTGTAGATACAGTCTCAGACCAAAAAATTGACCGCCGAGTCGTTCACGTAAGGTGGACAATACAATCGTGCTCCTCTCAGAATTCTATGTCTGGCAATATGCTCGATCTAGCAACATGTAGACTGCGGCACTTCCCAGAGGAAGTCTTGACTCCAGTCTTAGTACATTACTCTTGACTACGACCGTAGTCTTGAGGTAAAACGCGAGACCAGCTAATATGATATTGTAGATTCGCTTGAATTACACTCATAACTTCAGCACCGAGAGGAAAGGGGCCATAAAAATTTTGTCGCCAGACGTCATATTAGCTGGTCTCGCGTTTTACCTGAAGACTACGGTCGTGTTCCAGCAGCGGTATGAATAAAATGATATTAACAATAACAGTAATAATCGAATTATCCGGCAACTTCACACTTCACAGTGGATTTTCTCGAACTAAGAAATTTGCTGAATTTGTGAAAAATCAAAATGGCTTCACATCCAGCCTATGATGCCTAGAAGAGACTTTACATCCTGCTGTCATGAGAATAGCATAATCTCTGCGTCAGAAGCTTGCTTCTACTTGACCATTTAATAGACTCGCATTTTTTCCACCGTGACTAATTTTGTAAGCTAAGCACATCATCCGTTACAGCACACTCTTGGGGCTGGGTAATGTGGCCACAATAGTATGGTGGAACGAGCTATCACAGGTGCAATGCGTGGATTCAGGCATTTACTTTTAAGAGGCACAAACAGATTTATTTTACCTGTGGTAACCTCAAGAGAAAGACGTTATAATCCAGAATCCGATTTAAACATCATGTTCCTTCATTACCAACTGGGCAGAGCCGGTTTACGTTGGGAAATGACACAGCGGAAGTCATGGTAAACAGAAATACAGTCGTCAGTAAGCTTACTTACATTAGAAAATTTTATTTTATTTGATGAACCGATAGCCATTTAAAGGGACAGGGCTCTTATTTTACTTGTACTTGATTGAACTAGAGACGTTTAAAAATTTGGTGCTGGACTGTGATTCGAATTCGTATCTCCTCTTTCGAGGATCTGAATCTCTCGGAACAGTATAGTTCAGTCATTCCGTTCCTTTTCCCAAGACTGCAATCTTCTCTAGGTCTCCTCCAAAGGTAAGTATGTGGGTCTGAAACCTGATCCAGTACAAAAATATTCATAATTTCATTTCTAGCTTTATCAAGTGCACACCCACCTGCTAGTGAAAATTAACGCGCAATTACAATGTCTGTTCATGTGTTTCCAACAATCGCAACAGGTGTCGTTATTTCTGGTCAAACACGCGCACATCTTACTGTTCATGAGTAAGCAACTGATACTTAAGCTATATTCGTGGATGCACGGTAGGTGTGCAGTTCGATTGTCCCTTAGGCACAAAAGTTTGTATCCTTATTTTAGATTCAGACGCCTAGCGGCTCGTAAGAAAAACCGATACGTAACATTTGATTTTTCTTAGTTAACAACCGGATTACGTGTTGGGTTCGTATCTCCGTCACAGAACTTCACATCATGCACTTCATCTTTAAATGCATGCACACTTTGTTACTTCAGGATGGAGGTATATCAGACATTTTTCGTGGTTAGATAACAGGTCTTGATAGGAGTCACGATTTATTACAAAAATTGTCGTCTTTTATCTTCAAGTTTAGATTTGGTTACTGGTATGGGCCAAAATTTCGGTAATTCATGACTCTTCATGGCTAATCATCAATAGGATGTGATTAGATTAGATTAGATTACATTAGATTAACTCTTGTTCCATAGATCATGAATACGACATTTCGTAATGATGTGGAAAATGTCATTTTAATGAAAGATTTCTTTAAATACCATGATTCAATTTCTTTACAACAATTTTTTACACTCTCTCTCATTGCTTTTTATTTATCTCTCTCTCTCTCTCTCTCTCTCTCTCTCTCTCACAAACACACACACACACACACACACACACACACACACACACACACACACATTCTTTTTTATTTTTATTTGTATGTTGTGCTCGACTATCGGCGAGGCACGAAAACGCCTGTGAATGACTTTCTTAGTTTTGAGTACACTTACGAAAGAAATATAAAAACAACAATGAGAGTTACTGATTTATGATGCTCAGTCTGCAGTCAGTTCTGAGTATTATTAGTAACTACGCTCCAGTCCCTAAACCTAGTTACAGAAAGCGAATCAGACGCATTACGTATTCCAGGCCGTAGCAGCCGCGACTTGGAGACACCAGCTATGGTCACTTCCCAGACCGCTGTAGGATCACATCGGTTCGTCTTCTTCCTGCTGGTACTGTAACTGAGATTTGGCAACAAGGCAACGTATGTTTGGCAACTCTGTGATCGACGAGTTACTTCCTGGTGTGCACGGAATTAAGCCTCAAAGTTCACTTGATTTTACCTGTCATTTCCATTGAATAATCTGAGTTATTATCGCTTGAAGGTTAACAAAAGATTGAAAATTTACGGTTTTCAGCCCAGGAAAGTCGTTGCAGGTGGAAACCGCAACTAATCTCGACCTTCAAATAGCGGTTTACGAGTTCGAGTTCCTATTGCCCTCGTAATAGGAAGCAGAGACCCATACCTCCTCGCCAGCTCTGTGGTAACGTGCTGACCTGTGAAAAAGCGTCTGTTACGGTTCGCAGTTCCAGTCTCACTGACTGTAACGTTTTTATCCCTTCTGTGAAAGAGCTACAAGCAGTCAGATCAAACATCAATAAGGAAATCGCAAGAAAATGCTTTCAGCTCATAGTGCAATGTTGAAAAACTTACAATGCTGCACAACAGGTAAGGCCTCCTTCCGCTGCTGCCAAGCGAATTTTGGGTTTCTAGGAATACGTAACTATATTTATGAATTGCCACATTTGCATACCTCTTGAGTATGACACAGCATACCAATTAAACACAGACCCAATCAAAATCTAAGTGAGTAGTATTTTACTAATTCGTGTCGATAGAGGCATGCTTGTGTACAGATACTTTCGTCGTAAGGTTATCATGGTTAGTTTTATTTCATTTCTTATAATACAGTGCACAATTTTCGTAAGGTTTCCTTTAGTGTTGTTAAAACAATAGTAAACATGAGAGAGAAATTAATCATCAACGATATATGCGAATTCTCTGATGTTACCTATGACAGTCTGACAATGCACATGCAGTTTATTGATTACATGCATGTAGAAAACTTGTTCTGAGTTAAAGCTGTCAAACAAAGTTTGAAGAAGAATAAAATATCACTACCACACGACGGCTAATGTAGAAAATACTTTTCTGACATATTATGGCACGATGCGCTCTCCCTGCACATCTTCGAGATGCATCTGCTGCCTGCTGTCTATTAAACCTGAATAGAACAAAATGTCACAGTAATTAGCCCTTTTTCCACATGCGACTACTTTGGGTTGAGAAGTGAAGGGAATTATGTTCAAAGTTCCATTAGATTGATACCTTCAGCAGAGAGCAGAATTGCGTTTTAAAAAATGTAGCACTGAATGTATTCGAACTCGCGACATTTTATCTATGCTACAAGCTGACACGTAGCTACATAAGCTCCAGAGCTCGGCAACTATTCCTCCAGAACTTTTGGATTCCACAGCACTGTGAGATTATGCATATGGCCAGGTCTTGACTTCTGAGAGACAAACAGTTACAGCTTTTCTTTTGGACTGAACGACGTTTTCTAGTAACAGATAGCGCAATAGAATAGCTCAAGTGGAAAGGAACACTTCCTATTTAAACTTCTGCATCCTACACTGTTGGCAGTTGTGTGTAGGTGGCAGTTACGTGATTTTATTTCTGTGATTACAAAATAGTCGAATGTATGCACTGGGTAGCCGAGGCAGCTAGTTCATGGTGATTCGCTCAACCAAGTAAATGAATTTACTGAACATGCTGCAAATTACTACAGGGAGTCTGTGTGTCAGAATTCTCATCCAGTGTGGCGCAACTGCGTTACGATAGAAAAATGACTCGCAGAGAAGAGGATTTCGTGGTCTGTTGGACGGATGGTAGGTTGTTATACCTATGGTCTGGGTTCGATTCCCACTTCCGTCAATGATTTTAGATAGGGAGAGACAGATTCCATTCTCTCCTGGCTACACCAAGTGAAGGAGATATAATGGCTGCGTGGTCTGAAAATTCACATTAAAGATGATATTCCTTCTTTAACACGTAGACGGTAGGTTGAACCACAATAAAGTCTGGAGTGGCGACATGTAGAAACTCTATCACCAGTAACCTTTCTTATACTAGTTATTTATTTCAAGTGACGCTATGTATGGTCACAGGGCACTTATTCCATCTTTTATTTGAGCTTCTGTATGTCGATAAAATTGGTTCTAAACTGGGAATGCAACTCAGATCGCCCTTAACGCGGAATTTGATCCCTTCGTGGCAATACAGTTCGGCTACAATTTGTTGTTTGTTCAAAACTGCAGATTCCTCAACACCTTCACATATTACGCGTGAATGGGATCGAATCCTGGCCCGGCACTAAAGCTTTAATTATGTATTATCAAGCTCTATCAGGAGAACACCTATCTGCTGGTGGATAATAATTTTGATTTTTAATGTATTTTCATTCGTTGTCAACACTAACGATATCTGACGTTTTTAACTCCCAGTGAGACACAGAACTATTTGCGAGATGACTGTAAGTTCAAGATGCTATTCTGAGCAGCTGGTGGAGAAAAATTCGGTAGCTGACGTCTCTTTGTGTGTAGTCAACAACGATATGTGTGGGGCTCTATTCCCAGTGAGCGCTGAACTCTTCGTCATATTATTTCAGTTCGTCGTGTCATTTAATGTTCATACATATTCTCAACTAGCTGCTCGTGAATGACTTTAATTTTTAATGTCATTTTGTGTTAAATAGTTCAAATGGTTCAAATGGCTCTGAGCACTATGGGACTTAACTTCTAAGGTCATCAGTCCCCTAGAACTTAGAACTACTTAAACCTAACTAACCTAAGGACATCACTCACATCCATGCCCGAGGCAGGATTCGAACCTGCGACCGTAGCGGTCACGCGGTTCCAGACTGAAGCGCCTAGAACCGCACGGCCACACCGGCCGGCCCCCACCATCTGGTATCAATGCATTACCCTATCATCCATTATATATAATCATTTTCATAGTACACTTGATATTATAGATGAGTAGGACACAAGACAGGACATAAATAATGTCCGTTTGACGTCAACAGTGTGTAACATTTTACTTTTTTTGAATAGGACAATGTTCCTCTCCAATAATTTTTAGATTAGTTACAATAAGCTTACGCTGCAAGACAATTCGCTTGTATTTTTCAATATGTGGTCTGTTGTCGGTTTGAAGGCCTTCCATAACATCGGCAACGTAGTGCAACTCCACCGAGGGCTGTCTGGAGTAGGGTGGAGATAGCAATGTGAAAGTTGCGAGCTGTCGAAGACGATCTTCATATTCCTAATGCGATTAGGACATCGTATACTCTTGACGACGTTTAGCACCTGTGCAGTCAGTCACCCAATTTCAGAATTCATTTTGAGTAATCCTGCTAAATTCCCAAAATATTGTCTTTTTATATTGATGAGTAATATGGATAGTCGTCACGTTCATGTGCCGTCTACAACGCAAATTTAATGTTACTATCCTAGGAACTAACCTGCAATACGTTTTGTATTTCATAATCGGAACTATCTGCATTAACCGTCATCAGAGCAATGTCAGGGAACAGAATGCAGCAGTGCCTTGCTACCTACTTGAGGACCTGCTTGAGTCGTGTTCTAAGGAAAGGGTAGTTGCTGGTTCACATTATATTACACTAGCGAGAAGTACCGACTTTTCCTTTTCTCTGCAAACATCCAGAACTAAATTCAGTAACTAAATGCTAAGAATATATTTGCATTGTGCCAACTCAAAGATCAATAGATATGGATATAGATATAGATACAGATTTTTATATTTAAAGCCATTCTCGTTCTGCGTTGGAATAAACATCATTCATTATTTGCTTGTTCTTGTTACGATTGTTATTGTCATTCTCTCACGCGCAAGAATTTTCGCATTCCTATTTGGTATCGATGCACATGAAGAGTGGCTATGAAAGAAGGGAATACTGAATGTTACGTCATGCAGAATACACTCATTTACTTCGGCTCCTCGTGATCTACGCTGCAGGAGAAGTGACATACATAAAGTTGACAGTGTGAGGACAGACCTGGTAGCACAACTGTGCAACTACACAGTGTTACCAGATAAAATGGTGCTGCGGAATCGAAAGTGTAGTACGGACTTTGCCACAGTAGCAGACAGCTGATAATTTAGGACCATGACCGTGGATTACACTTTGGTCAGTGCTGGTTAGAGTGCTGCAACTGTAAATGGAAGGCCTTGTTTGATAGTCTTATGCTGATGCTGTCTGAATAAATTATGCCATTGGATACAAAGCGGTTTAGTTTTGAGACCTAACCCACGAGGGGGGAAGGCACAGTGGTCTGCTTCAGGAATTCCAAGCAATAAAACACAAAAAACAACCCAGGAAGGGAGACATGCATTTGGAATCTGTTCATCGTTACGGGGTCAAACAAGAGGGTAACATTACTGAAACAATGATCGGGCTACTTAGTATATAATAGAGCATACACATTTCAAGGAGGAAACGTATGAAGACGCAGACTTCCTCGTTATCAATATGTGCGGCATATCTTTCGTGTTAACGAAAGTAAATTCCCGCTTTACCTCTTCTTACATGCCAAATGAAATGAATGCCATGAGGAATAGAATATTTGTTGACTGCGTCTCTTCTTGCTTCCATCCTTACCAACATATTTCTTCATTCTCGTGGTAATCATGACATTCTATGTGTATGCTGCAAAAGATTGCAAGTGGACAAATTCGACATCGAGGTGCAAAGCGTTATATTCAATTCGAATAAGCTTCCGGTGTATTTTTACTTCGTTTGTATTTTTAGATGATTATGAACGTTACGGAAAATTATCTCACATGCTTTATGTTGAATGAGAAACATTGAATGATCCGTTTTGCTTTCCCTACGTTGAAATGATATAATGTCGGCGTC
This sequence comes from Schistocerca piceifrons, assembly GCF_021461385.2. Lineage (NCBI taxonomy): Eukaryota > Metazoa > Arthropoda > Insecta > Orthoptera > Acrididae > Schistocerca > Schistocerca piceifrons. The sequence goes on along the minus strand of NC_060140.1, from coordinate 716,461,960 downwards.
AACAGCCTTCTTCCACGCCGGAAGCTGAAACTTGTATGATTCTGGATTAATGATAATTGAATGTCTCATATGTATAAATAGCCCACAAGGCGACGTCAGAAACCATCAGGGGAGAACGCCGCATAAAAACCAAACGTGCGCGCGCGTCTCCACTCTGAAGAACCGTATCGGAGAATCACGGCAAGCATTTCGCTGAAGAGCTGCCTCGTCAGAGAACCTAGAAATAGCAGCGTCGTAGCAAGTATTTGTCAACACTCTCATAGTGCATTTACTTCCGGGTGTAGGTCGGCGTTACCTCGCTAAATTCACTTGACATTCGTTTTCCACATCGAAGACTCGTACGATATAATCCACTGCAAGATGACACAATTAGAAAGTATATTTAATTTCTGGACTCCAAGAACGGCGTTCTTTACATAAGTAACACCTGTTTGTGTGTGCATTCGGGAGGACGACGGTGCAATCCCGCGCCCGGCCATCCTGATTTAGGTTTTCAATGATTTCCCTAAATCGCTTCAGGCAAATGCCGGGATGGTTCCTTAGGAAGGGCACGGCCGATTTCCTTCCCCATCCTTCCCTAATCCGAGCTTGTGCTCCGTCTCTAATGACATCGTTGTCGACGGGACGTTAAAACAGTAATCTCCACCTCCTCTGTTCGTGTGTTTAAGGTTGCGTTTTGAGGCTCAGGCAACATCGCAGTGACTATATTCCGCCTCTGGCAGCCAGTGTGTCGTTAGCTCAGAGGTTCCCTTGTGCGTTGCAGTGCTTGTACTATAAGACATAGCAGTTCGAATCACGGTAGAAGCCGCTGACTACAACCTTTTATTTTCCATTTTAATTAATGGAGTTGCAAACTGCTAGTAAAAATTTCTTATGCGAAATCTGAAGAGTGCCTTTAAACATCAATCTTCGTCCGGTTTCGACTTAGTAAATTAAGTTAATATCATGGATTTCTGCTTTGCAAATTCCAAGGTGCTTCACTGTAAAATAGACCCTGAAAAGATTCAAACCGACTGTCAACGATATAAATTTGAGCTTTGTTCGTCATATAGGTCTAACATGTCAGAAGGTTGTTTATGAAGTGCACATGTTCATTAATATAGTTCCCTTCTTCTAAATTTTTGCAATAGCATTTAACTGTAGACGTTTTCTAACACCGGCGTTAGCAATTCCTTTCCGTTCTCTGAAACCTTGAAAACGACAAATTTTTCTGGTTTAAATCTGATGACCTTAACTATCACTTCCGATCAACAATAAATACTTCATGAACTCCAAATGTGCAGTGTTCCTGCACTGCTACAGAGCATGCATTGCAAGGTATTCACACAGTTTATCGCATAGACTTACCATAAGGAATGAAACAAGAACTGTAATACACTTTACACCACAGACGCTCACTCTGGCTTGACGAAAACATCCAAACATTGACCAAAAGTTGCACAAATAATTGAGTTTGAAAGGAAAAGAAACGAGGTATGAAGCATTTATAAATTTATCGAATGTAGTGAGGTGGTTTCATTTCGTCCCAGTCTATAAAATTAATTTCGGGCCATACTCAGCTCTTGCCGATTAATGTAATATAATACCCGCCTACTAATAAGGGCGTCTGTCTCCGTTGCTTTTGAGCATGAATGGAAATTGTAGAAATTTTCTGTGGAGCAACATTTAATAATAAAGCGTTTTAAATCATCAAAAGCGATGAGCGGTAGCAGGCGCTTTCGATAAAGAACGGGGGAGTGCAGCGCCGCTGCTGTCGCCACGGCCGCTGCCAGTAGCCAGCAAATGGATCCCGGAGCTTTGCCGCATACGGCGTCCAGAGGAGGACAGTCTGCAGGAAATCTGCCGCAAAATCGTTACTGGATAAAATTTTGATATCGGTGTGTCACAAAGCAAAATAGATTGAATCTGCGCTACCATTACATTCACGTCTTCAGCATTCAGACAGAAGAGGCTATAAAAATATTTTATGCCAGCTGCTCTCGATCCACTGACATTATGAATAGAAACGACGCACGCTACCGCTAGACCACAGGCGTAATCAGCCTAGAGTTTCTCTATCATGGGACAAGTTTTCCTCCAGGAAGTGCCGCAGTCTACAGTGTTGCCAGATTGTGCAGATAACCGGACTTAGAGAATTAGCGAGTTGGCCAGTTTTTTTGTCCCATGTCGCGATCGGCGCGGACTTAGCCTCTGAAGCGGCCGGCCGCCGGTCAAGTTTTATGTCAAAGAGTGTACAACCCGCAGGACCCGCTATATCATAATAAGGTACGTCGGCATCGTTTATTTCTGAGTAATATGCATATTATGTTACACGATGATTTTCGATTCGTATATCAATGCCTTAGCTTACGAAAGTTCATGTTTGATTTCATTGCATCTCTTGCTTTATTTCAGAATGCCAGGAAAGAGAAACTGGCAGTGATAGGCAGTAAAGTTCGCGCACTTTTGCCCAACGCAACAGATGAGGACTGCAAAACTCGATTCATGTCTCTGCGGTCGCACTTTTGTGGGGAGCTTAAAAAAATTAGAGCCAGTGAGCATAGTGGTACAGGTGCAAGCGAAGTTTACGAGCCTGCTGTGTGGTGGTTCAATGCTTTGAAGTTTTTGAAGGACTACGTGACACCGAGGAAAACAGTGACAAATATCCCAAGCCGTATCGTAAGTACAAACATTTTGTTGCCTTCCTTTGTAGGAATTCTGCTTTCTGTAAGACAGCTTATTCTGATTTCAGGTTGTAGATGGATATTCCAGCTCAAGTAGTATATATGCTTATATTAGTGAATGATATTTTGGAAAACAAATCAAGCTTTAATACTACCATGTGTATTCGTATTTTTCAGTGTTATGAGAGGTTCACAATCTGCTATAGACTAACATGGGCCTTTAATATTTCAGATACCACAGTCACTCTCATCAAATCCATGTAGCACGACCACTGTCAATGACCCTTGTGTAAGTATTTACCTACATTTAAATAAAAGTTGTAAATAGTAATTGCAACAAGTGAATAACACATCAACTATTTCAGAATACTGAGGTGACCACAGTTACTGAAGAGACCATAGTAAATGAGGGATATATTGAAGATGACAACAGCAATGTAAGTGCATAAACGGTATTCTCATGTATGTCAATGACAGTTCATTAGCCATGAAGCTCTCTTGGCCAAAAGAATGTAACACTTTGATTGTATTGTATATATTTGCTCCAACAAAATAGTACTTCACTTTCATACAGGTTACTTACATTACTTATATTTTACACAGAGAACTATAAACAGACCACTGTAGTTTACATAACCACTTTAATGTTAGATATTGTAATATGCATGTAGCACAATACTGTATCAGTTTTCTATTTCCAGTACTCTCAAGACATATTTACTGTGGAATTGTCAGAGGGAAGTACACCTGCGTCAACACCATCACCTCTAAGTGAGCAGCCTTATGCTTCAGCCAGAAAGAGGCGTAGGAAGGACACTGAGGATGAATTAGCCACCTCAACATTGTCAGTCTTAAGAGACATTAGAGTTTCAATTAGTGGGAGTAATGAAGATGACAAGTTTGGTCAGTATGTTGCTGCTAATTGAAGAAATTAAAAAATCCAGCAATTAAGGCTGACGTGAAATTAAATGTCATGAAATGTATCATGGATGGCATACATAAAGAAATCTGTAATTGATTTTAAAGTTAAGGCATTGTATTACATTGATGAGACATTTTTAAATAAAAGATTGCCTTCTGTACATTATTACTGCTAAAAGTTGTACTTCTTAACGGCTTCCCACTGCCATGAAACATAACCTGTTGTACTAAAGAATTCACAAAATTTTTCGCGCACTTCCCTGGCACACAGTGACGTGCGATTTCCACTCTGCTGGGGTATGCTAGAGAGAGATTTCTCTCCTCGCCAGGAACCATTGTTTATGGTGCACAAGTCTGTGTTTTCTGTATCAGCAGCTGTCACATATGTGGTGTCTGCCTCTTCAATCAAGTAGTTGTGCAGTATGCATAAAGTCTGAACAATTAATTCCACTTTCTCAACAGGTAGTCGCATTGTACTGAGAAGAACTCTGAAGCGGTTGGCCAGAATTCCGAAACTGTTTTCCACTACTCGCCTTCCTCTTGACAATCTGTAGTTAAAAATCTGTTTGGAGTTCTGGTTCTGGCAGTCTCTATAAGGTTTCATGATATATGGCTCCAGGTGAAAGGCATCATCAGCAAGAATCACATATGGCACTTCAATGTTTGTGCCAGGAAGTGATTTTTGCTGTGGTACCTTCAACCAGTTTTCCCGAAGTGCACTGCTGATCAGGCTATTTGCATACACCCCACCATCACTCACTCTTCCATTGCACCCAATGTCAATCAAAGAGAATCGATACCTAGCGTCCACAATAGCTAGTAAAACAACACTGTGGAACTTTTTATAATTGAAGTATGTTGAGCCAGCAGTTCGTGGTGGGGCAAATGCTGTGTGTTTCCCATCCATTGCACCTGAAAATAAAAGTAAGTAGTTTTATATAGCAGTACATAGACTTACAGTGTGGGAGATAAAAAACTGCCTAAAGCTGAGTCTGATATACTTCATTAAAAGCATTTTAAATACATTTCATTATTGTCACATTTTCTCCATATTATGTAACTTAATTCTGTGGCTTACCAATGCAGTTTGGGAACTGCCAAAGTTCATCAAATTCTTTGGCAATTTTATTCCACTCTTCTGTTGATGGTGCCTGTAATGTTATATACTTAATTACTGTCTGAATGGCACATATAAATACACACATATGTATCTTCCAAATTCGAAAAAATAACACAAATGTACCTTTAGGTATTGGTCCTTTAAAGTTTCGCAATTTGCAGTGCATACATCCACAATAACGTTTGAAATGGTAGGCTGTGCAATTCTGTGGCTGAAAGCCAGACTCTTAAAAGATTCCCCAGTCGCCAGGAACCGTAATGTTACAGCCAGCCTGCAACGTAACAGGGCATGTAACGAAATTGTAAGAGACATCTTGGTTGGTATGATCACAAAACGTATAAACATACAATTCTTACCTTCGAGAAGGTGAGATAGCCTCCCTCATGACTGTGTCACACTTTTTGATTCTATCTTCTATTATAGACAGCAGCTTCTCGAAACAGACCATGTCCATCCTAACGAAGTTCCGAAATTCTTGCGGATCTTCGGGCCTCAGTTCTTTCATTAAAAGTGAATATATTCCCCTGCCTTCGTCCCTTCTTTTCAGCCAGGGTCGAACCCAACAACGGCTTGGCTTTTCGTTTTCGTCGCCGTTCTGCCCTAATCTGAAGATTTACTGCCACTGCCAGGGCAATAGCTTCAAAAACAAGTGGATCTTCCATGTGTAATATGCTGTATAAATGTAAATTTCGATATACATATACCAGTGTAATCAAGTGTCGTAACATAAAAATAGTGAGTCTGTAACTCAGAGCAGTTGTAACCTACATAAGAGAAAACAATTACTTAGTAAATAACGGTAAAGAAAACAATTTCTTATTAAATACGAACCTTGAGCTCACAGAAATAATTTGAAAGTATCCAGTGTATCATACACTCGTTCCTGAGTTGCTCGCGGTAGATCGGACGACTTTACAAGACAGCACACACTTATGTTTTCTTTCCGCGCGCGTATCGTCTGCTGCTGCGCATGCGCACTAGGTATATCCCGCGTGGACGGTGTAAAGCCCGTATTACACGATGCGCGAAAGCGTACGCCTATGCACCAGCGCCCCTAGCGTGCATACCTGTAACCACATACTGGATCACGTCCGACCTATTACACCGTACGCTTCTGTATTTCCACAAAATCCATATACAGATCTTAGATGTTTATTGCAGTTATAAGTTAAGAGCCTCAGAATGCAAAATGGACTTATGAATGCAAATGATATAAGAATTAATTTATGGTACTACAAACTACATTTATTTTATTTCAGGTGTGACAAAAAGATCCTGTGACAGGCTGAAAACCTGTTATGAAAATATGAAAAGAAGACTTCGAAAAGACCTTGCAGAATAAAAGATGGAATTGTATAAAACAGGTGGGGGGAAGCCTACCCAAAAAACCACGATCCATGATCGGGCTAAACTATTAGAAATTGTTGGTTCCTCAATGAAACCGTTAACAAATGCATATGATTCCGATGCACAGTTCAGCATGATTGTGGATGTTGTCAACATGGAGAGCAGTGAAGTGCGGTGCAGTGAGAATACGCCACCTGCTTCAGTTGTCGAGTTAGCAGAGTGCACACAACCTAGCACTTCCCACACACCTGTCGTATTATTAAGTAAAGAGACACCAAATAATGTTTTGGCGGATGTCACCCAGTTGCAGTCTGTTTCACAGTCTCCTGATCGACCGAATAAAAACATTTGCACGCCAAAAAATACATGGAATCATCGCAGGATGCCTGCAAAACCAAGGCCATCAGGTTCGGGAACAGTGATTGACAATGTGTGCAAGAAGAGAGTGGAACTACTGGAGGCCCAATTACTCATGATGAAGGCAGAGCACCAAAGGGAGCTGAGGATAAAAAATTTAAAGATTCTGGCCCTGAAAGAAAAACTGAAGTACTGGAAGAAGAAAAATGCCAGTGACACGTGACTTTTTTTTCCTGTGACAGTGATTTTTTTTTAATTTTTTGTGCTATGTTGTATTTTGTCTAATTTATTAAAGTTGTCTCTCAGTTCGAATTGTTTCTCTGTGTTTGTCCTGTTAGTGATACTGCTTCTATCCTAGTTGTTGTCTGTCTAATATCTGCTTACAGCTTATTTGGTCTGGACTAAGTTTCATCCAATCACTTAAAATTAGAATTACTTCATATATAAAAACAGATTAGCAACACTGCAGTTTACACAAGTAAGATACATGTCAGTTGCAGGCCTGCAGCCATAGCGTCAGGTGCCAATTTCTACTTAAATGACTTAACAATGAGGTAGACTGTTAATGAAACAAAATAATAGTAATAAAGCATCATTGTTACTCTAACTTTGGAATGAACATACGTGCTGTAACAGTTATATACATGAGGCCCAATGTTATCATGTTTTGCATTGTTTGTACCAGAATATGAGGGAAAGTGCTCCAAATCATAATTTTGTGTGTGCCATTTTCCGTGCAATACTCTGCACCAGGTAATGTTTATAATGGGAACCTATATCTTTTATGACAATACAATTTGAAGTGAGGCATGTTGAGAAATACATTGCTGTGGTGGGTTCTCTTTTCTGCAAAAGTAAGCATAGCATATGTGGCTTTCCTAACCACACCAGTTGGTAATGTGTGTGGTGGAAACCTGTAACATTTATCATAACAGTATTTGTAGAGAGGCATTATTGAATAATGCATTGCTAATATGGACAGTAGTGAGATTAGCATTGTGTGGCTTCTCTAGCAATACTCTACACCTGTTAATGTTCACAATGTCAGCCCATAACTTTTACCACAGCAAAATTTGTAGCAAGATATTTTCAGAAATGCATTCCAATGATGGGTCACTGGTTTCTGCTATAGTAGTCATAGCATGTGTGGCTTTCTTAGCAATATTCTGCACCTGCCAATGTTTGTAATGGCAACCCATAACTTCTGCCACAACTGTATTTGTAGTGAGGCATTTTTCTGTGGCACTATGCAATGACAAGGAATTCCTTTCTCTACAGGTGAGCATTAAATATGTGAAAAAACTGCATCAATATCAGTGACGGGGTGAGGGAGGGAGTTTTCAGTAATAACTTAAAGTATGACACTTTGTACTGTCAACTCACAGCATTACAGTTCTGCTTTCATATCTTCCGAAGTAGCACACTCCTTAACTAATTATTGCTCTTGCACTGATCCCCAAAGTATTAGACATTGCTGACAACATTCCATTGCATTTGTAGCAATGAGAACTTGTTTTTGGTGGCAATTTCTAAACACAATTCCATGTTTTTTTTTTTTTTTTTTTTTTTTTTTTTTTTTTTTTTTTTTTTTTTTTTTTTTAATGCCATACAGTTGTGCATAATATTGTGTAAAGTGCTGCTACACGCATGACTGACTAGATTTAACAGTGTAATTCAATTCTTTGCACAACCTTATAGCCACACACACTTATGTTTGAAGAAAATCATATTGTAAATAAAGAGTAGTGATTAATATGGAAACAATTTAACAAATAAACAATCCCAATCTGACACTTTATGTTATTACACAAATGATTATTTTGTGCCCATGTGTGTACTGCATATTCACAATTTTAAGCTTATCTAGGTGATAAGACTGCATTACTAATGAGGAGAAGTGCAGTAAAATAATCTCTAAACTGTAAGGTTCTAATAATAAAGAATGTGCTCTTTTAATATTGCAAAACTGTTGGACATTCACATATTTGTTGTTACAGTAGAAAATTTAAGAGATGTTTAGGATCTATAGTGAACATAATACAGAAATATAATGGATATTTTATTCCACTCGCTTTTACTCTCACACTCTCTAAATGTAATGGAGTCATTTGTTCTCAAATTTAAGTACATACCCAGAGACTGAACATGTATATAAATAACAGAGTACAGCATTGCTTTCACAACCAATGTGATGCAAGAAATATATCTTTAATAATGAATTAGCAACAGTTCCACACTAAAAAAATATCTCAGAAAAGCAGCAGCTGGGTAATTGTCTGTAGGCAGCACATCCTGTCCCTGGCATAACAAAACCTCAAATTTCGCATCACACACCCAGTTCAGTGAGTACTTTTATGTTCACTAGACAGCAGAAACAAAATAGATTACATACTGAAATAATCTGAAAAATTGAAAATACGGCAAAATCCCATAACTATAATCATAATTTTTCATTACGAACAATGTCTGGATTTATGTTAGATTATCGGAAATGTTCATTAATTATAGCACGGCGAACTGCTCTTCCAGGTAATGTATCATCACGATACATCTGCTGTCCAGGTAGCACTTCTTCATTGTCTTCAATGTTGGGGCCTCTCTCATCACGTACCTAACTGATTTAAAAGTCGAGAAATTTCAGGATCTTCTGGTGGTTCATCACTGCTTGCACTCCTCGCAATATTATGCAAGACAGCTGTACCCACAATGATTGACATTGCTTCCTGTGGATTACATCTTATTCCTACAGATAATATGGGAAATCTTCTCTTCCACATGCCGTATTTTCTCTCAACAATGTTTCTAGTTTTAATATGAGACCTGTTATACTGATGCTCTGCTTCATTTTGCGGATTTAGAAGTGGAGTTAACAAGTAGGATTTACACGCATAACCACTATCTCCCAATAAGTGACCTTGTGGTATTTCTCCGTTTTCAAATTGAGCTCTGCGAGCGCAGTTGAGAAATATGGTACTGTCGTGCACAGAGCCCGGCCATCGAGCGACAATATCCCTTACTAACAAATTGTGATCACTAATGGCTTGACAGTTAAAGGAAAAATATGATTTCCTATTGCGGAAAAGTTCAGCATTATGTCCTCCAGGAGACTGAATTCTTATATGGGTACAATCCAAGGTACCAAGAACGCCAGGAAATCGGTCCAATTGACTAAAACCATACATCACAGAGCGCACTTCTTCTCTTGTTGGAAATTTTATAAAGCGAGGAGACAGTGATGCTATGATGTCTGATACATCACTGATGATTCGTTGTGCTGTTGTACGATGTATATTACTGTTGTCCCCAATAAGAATGTTGAATGCACCTGTTGCATATGCCCTTAAAGTAATCAAAAGTCTGTTTATCGGAGAAACAGGGTTATTCTGATCAGTAGGAAATTCTAACATTTGATTTAATAACCACCACACTGTTTCTTTTGACAGACGAAATCTCTCTTCAAACTTCCTGTCACCATAATCTTCAAAAGGGTTTCCCCTTTCCACAATCACCCCAACACGATTTCGGTCACGATTTAAATGGTCAAGGTATAACAAATCTTCCTCAATGCCATCCATAACATCAAAACGCGCCCCCATCTTAATAGCGTATGCTTCCAAAACCGTGGTTATGTCGAGAAAACCGGGAAAGAGCCCCGGTTAAATATAACCGCGGTCGATTCCCGTGTTTAACTTTGATCGATGTTGGTGCACCAGAATACTGCGCTGAACAGGATTATATATCGACTTAACCGCAGTTAACTGTTAATCGAGATTGGTGCACTCGGCCATTAGACAGTGAACTGACATCACTTAGTTCCAGTAAGATGGATGTAGAGAAATTATAGATAAAAGTTTAAGCAGGTTGTAAACCGTTGTGTGGAGGATTGTGTGTCTAGTAAGTGGATAAAGGATGGAAAAGATCCATGATGGTTTAAATTCGGAGGATGCTGAAGTGGCAGAGGCCATTGCACTCTCAGTTCAAGAGGCACCGAGCGGTAATAGGCGCTACAGTCTGGAACCGCGCGACCGCTAAGGTCGCAAGTTCATTTATTTATGCCTCGGGCATGGATGTGTGTGATGTCGTTAGGTTAGTTAGGTTGAAGTAGTTTTAAGTTCTAGGGGGCTGATGACCTAAGAAGTTAAGTCCCATAGTGCTCAGAGCCATTTGAACCTTTTTTTCCGATAGGGAACGCACAGTGACGTTAGGCGAAGGTTAGCTGAAATTCGTGCTTCTGTGAAAAGATTTATGCACGAAGCATACAACAACTAGCACTGTCATACCTTAGCAAAATATCTGGCAGAGATCCCGAGGAAATTGTGGTCTTAAGTAAAATCGCAAAGCGGGCCTAAGGCTTCCATTCAGTCCTATTTACCAGTATGTCGTGGCTGTCGAAGATAGCAAAACGGAAGCCGAAGTTTCAAATTTCACGTTCAAGAGATCGTATACACACGAGAATCTTATAAACATACCGTCATTTGACCATCAGACAGACTCCCGTATGGACGACATGGCAACAAGCATCCCTGGCGTAGAGAAACAACTGAAAGGTTTGAAAGCAAATAAATCGCCATGTCCGGATGCAATCCCAATTCGATTTTACGAAGAGTACTCTAGGGCATTGGCCCCTTACCTAGCCTGAATTTATGCGAATCTCTCGCTCAACACAATGTCCCAAGCGACTGGAAAAAAGCCCAGGTGACACCAGTGTATAAGAAGGGTAAAAGAACGGACCCGCAAAATTACAGACCAATGTCCCTAGCTTTGGTTTGTTACAGAACACTTGAACATATTCTCAGTACAAATATAATAAACTTTCCTGAGACTGAGAAGTTTCTGTCCATGAATTAGGAAGATTTAAGAAAACATCGTTTGTGCGAAACTCAGCCTGCCCTTTTCTCACTAGTATACTGTTAAATATTGATGAAGGGCAACTGGCAGCTATCATATTTTTGGATTTCTGGAAAGCATTTGACACACTGCCCCATTACGGGCTGTTCACGAAGCAACATGCGTATGGCGTAAGTTCACAGTTATGTGAGTGGCTCGAAAACTTCTTTAGGAATAGAACCCAGCATGTTGTCATCAAGAGCAAGTGTTCATCAGAGACGAGGGTATTGTCAGGAGTGGTGCTCCAGGGAAGAGCGATAGGACTGCTTTTGTTCTCTATATGCATAAATGATTTGGCTGGCAGGTTGGGCAGCAATCTGTGGTTGTTTGCTGATGATGCTGTGGTGTACAGTATGGTATCGAACATGAGTGACTGTAGGAAGATACAAAACTACTTAGACAAAATTTCTAGTTGGCGCGATGAATGGTGCTAGCTCTATAAATGTAGAAAAAAATGTAAGTTAATTCGTATTATTAGGAAGAACAAACTTGTAATGTTTGGGTACAGTATTACTAGTGTCCTGCTTGACACAATCAAGTCATTTGAATATCTGGGAATAACGACTTCGGTTTATTGGGAGGATTTTGGGAAAGTGTGGGTCACCTGTAAAGGAGACCACATGTAGAACGCTAGTGCGACCTATTCTTGAGAACTGCTCAAGTGTTTGAGATCTGTACTGGCTTGGACTGAAGGAAGACATTGAAGCAACTTAGAGATGGGCTGTTAGATTTATTACCGGTAGGTTCAAACTATATGTAAGTGTTACAGAGGTGCATCAGGAATTCAAATGGGAATCCCTGGAGGGAAGGTGACATTCATTTTGAGAAACACTATTGAGAAAATTTAGAGAACTGGTGTTTGGAGCTGACTGCCAAACAAGTCTACTGCTGCCAACATGCACTGTGCACAAGGACCATAAAGATAAGATATGAGAAATCAGTGCTCACACAGAGGCATATAGACAGTCGTTTTTCCCTCACTCCGTTTGCGAGTGGAACAGGAAAGGAAGTGACTAGAATGCTAAAGGGTACCCTCTGCCATGAACCGTACGAATCTACGTAGGTGAAGATGTGGATGTATAAGCATAATTTCAATCATTTTCTAAATTTTTTGTCATTTACTTGCTTAGTGTTAAATGTTTAACACATGAACTCATTTTTAAACTAATCAGACATTTGACGCTGTTTTATACACGGAAGTTCGATTCTTTAAAGAATCTGAGGTTTTCTGGTGCTCTAATCACTCTTCACTCTCAAGACTGCAACTGGATAAATTCATCAAAAGCATCATTCGTCAATATATATGAAACATTCCACGTAGGAAAAATATATCTAAAAACAAAGATGATGTGACTTACCAAATGAAAGTGCTGGCAGGTCAACAGACACACAAACAAACACAAACATACACACAAAATTCAAGCTTTCGCAACAAACTGTTGCCTCATCAGGAAAGAGGGAAGGAGAGGGAAAGACGAAAGGATGTGGGTTTTAAGGGAGAGGGTAAGGAGTCATTCCAATCCTGGGAGCGGAAAGACTTACCTTAGGGGGAAAAAAGGACGGGTATACACTCGCGCAAACACACACATATCCATCCCCTATATATATATCCCCCTGTCATTTCTTAAAATGATAGCAAGGGTTACTTACAGGGATACTGATGGTCTTCGATGATTTATGGGTCAGCGTTCTCTCGAGTTATAAATGCGGTAAATAATCCCCCTCGCCTGCTTGTGGAGCACTTCATATTTATTGCTACTTGGGGAGCAAAAAACTGATGATGGTCAAAGTATAGAGGATGTAAAATGTAGACTGGCGATGGCAAGGAAAGCATTTCCGAAGAAGAGAAATTTGTTAATATCGAGTATAGATTTAAGTGTCAGGAAGTTGTTTCTGAAAGTATTTGCATGGAGTGTAGCCATGTATTGAAGTGAAACGTGGACGATAAATAGTTTACACAAGAAGAGAATAAAAGCTTTCGAAATGTGGTGCTACAGAAGAATGCTGAAGATTAGATGGGTAGATCACATAGCTAATGAGGAGGTATTGAACAGAATTCGAAAGAAGAGAAATTTGTGGCAGAGCTTGACTAGAAGAAGGGATCGGTTGTTAGGCCAAGTTCTGAGACATCAAGATATCACCAATTTAGTACTGGAGGGAAGCGTGGATGGTAAAAATCACAGAGGGAGACCAAGAGATGAATACACTAAGCAGACTCGGCGATATGTGGTAGTTCTGATGACAGGGTGCAATGTTCATGCAGGTCCAAGTGTTTAGGAACCCACTGTGAACCACACATTTTTGAATACTCAGTTCTGGAGCAGACAACATCTGTGTGTTCCCATGTTGACCCAGCAACAATGTCAAGTGTAACTTCAGTTTCTTGTTACAGTAACTTGACGGTCCTGTCTGCATATGCCTTCATCCAGGCAAATGGCTATTCGAAACAGGCATTGTGCTGCAGATGCAGGCTGGTGGAAGAAGTATTATGTTGTGGGGGCATTTTCCCAGAGGTTCCATGAGATACATGGTAGTAATTGAAGCATCATGACTTATATGAACATTAACATCTTTCCCACATGCCCAGAGTTTTGCTACAGATGTTTGACAGTGCATGTTAATAAACTCACACTTATGTCTTGGTCACCAAATTTGCCTAATCTGTACCTGGGATGCTATTTTTTCAAAGCTATATATTTTAAAATTGTTTACAAAACAACCTTGTACCCTTCAAAATACTCTCTACTGCAACTAATACATTTGTCCCACCAGTGCTTTCACTGTTCGAAACATTTTTTGCAGTCATCTTTAGAAATGGCTGACAACTCCACCCTCGTTTTTTTCTTGACTACTTCACTGTTGCCAAATCAGTGTCCTTTCAGGGCCAGGTCAGAGAGTAAAGTGCTTGGGACAGCATAACTATGCCATTTTAGCCAAAACTGTCTAACAGAGATGGCTGAGTGTACAGTTGTGTTGTCTTGGTGGAAGAACCAGTGTCCTGTCTGCCACAAATCAGGCTGGGCCAAGTTGCAAGATAACCCACTGATCTCTGGAAGTTGACCAATTGTCTGTCTGTGGCCTGTGAGCACAAGCTCTTGAATTTCTTCAGTATTTTCATTGATTCAGGCAGTTGATGGACATCCAGAATGATGTTTGTCATCAGTCAACATGTTGCCATTTTTAAATTGAACAAACCATTGGTACACTTGAGTTTTCCTCATAACATCATCTTGGTAACCTGTTTTCATCATTCAAACAGTTTCAGTAGCATTTTTACCGAGTATAAAACAAAATACCACAGCTACAAGTTGTTCACTTGAACTTGCCATTACAAAAAACAAAACAAGAACAAAACAGCACTAGCTAAAACAATCACTGCAGATGAACAGAACAAGCAAGGTCAACAACAAAGGTGGGACTGAACCGACAATGGGTTGCACTATGCACACCTAGCAGTAGAAATGTATACCATATAAGCTCTGCCCATGGCAATTTTATTTTGTTTTATTTGGGTACACCTCCCCCCCCCCCCCCTTACTTATACATACATATTCTGCAAGCCACCATACAGTGCATAATGGAAGGTAACTTGTACCACTACTAGTAGTTTCCTTTCCTGTGAGGGAAAAGTGACTATCTATATGCCTTCATATGAGCACTAATTTCTACCTTACATTCATGGTTCTTATGTGAAATGTACATTGGTGGCAGTGGAATCATTCAGAACACAGCTTCAAATGCCAGTTTTCTAAATTTTCTCAACAGTGTTTCATGAAAAGAAAGCCATCTTCTCTCCAGGGTCTCCCATTTGAGTTCACAAAGCTTCTCCATAATACTATCACATGTTGATCAAACCTATCAGTAACCAATCTAGTGACTCACCTCTGAGTATCTTCATTGTCTTCTTCTAATCCAACCTGATGTGGATTCCAATCACTTGAGCAATACTCAAGAATGGGTCATACTAGTGCTCTGTACCCTGTCTCCTTTATAGGTGAACTACACTTTCCAAAAATTCTCCCAGTAAACTGAAGTCGACCACACGCCTCCCCTACTACCACCCTTATGTATTCATTTCATTTCATACTGCTTTGCATTGCTATGCCTAGATATTTCTTTCATTGACATGACTGTCAAGTGGCACACTACCATTGCTGTATTTGAACATTATGGGATTTTTTTTCATACTCATGTGCGTTAATTTACATTTTTTCTAAATTTAGAGCAAGCTGCCATTCATCATACCAACTAGAACTTTGGCAAAGTCATCTTGTACACTACTATAGTCACTCAATGATGACACTTTCTGTACACCACAGTACCATCAGCACACAGTCACATATTGCTGATCAGCCTGTGCATCAGATCATTTGTATGTATAGAGAATAAAAAGGTATCACAATTTATCCCCCTCTTCTTCCTTGTATGATTAGTTAGTGTTTTGACTATAACTATTGTCCCACATGGATTCTTCTGAAATAACCCTGTTTTTTCTGATATCCTAAACATCTTCCATGCATTACCTTTGTCTGCAAATACTTCAAGGCCACCAAAATCTGCATGACTTCCTGCTACTGTTATTACTGTCATCCAAATACTACCTCCAAAAACTGCACTTACACAAACAGAAAAATCAAAATGACGTTCTCTAAATGAGAGCATGCATCATCATGGTGGAGACAGCATGGGGCTGCTAGGTGCAGTCAGAAGGTTTGGGAAAATGGGAGGGTGGAGGGAAGTGGAAAATGTGGAAAGTAGAGAAGGCAAAAGGGCTAGTGTGTGTGTTGGCAGGGATGGAAAGCTGTGTTGTGCTGGACTGGGAGCAGGGAAGGGGTTAGGTAAGTGGAGGACAGGGATTATGAAGGATAAGGCCAGAGGGATTATGGGAATGTAAGATGTATTGCAGCAAAAATTTTATTAATTTTTCTGGGTTATTGACAATCCGGTCACAAATCCAGAAAAAAAATTATTGAAAGCATCAAACTGGGTTATCAGATCTTCCTGAGCACAAAAGACAAAAAGCAGAAGAGGCAAGAAGATGAATTAAGAAGAACTTCTGACAAGAAGAAGAAAAGGAAAGAAGAGTTAACATTACAGTCAAATGAAATTATTTTTTCCAAAGAGGATGAAGAGACAACAAATGTTGAAGATGAAAGTTCTGAAGATCCTTTGCAGATACTATGTGATGATTCTGGTGTACCTTCTACTTGTAGTATGAGGCAGTATAATAAAGTGCAATATTGAAATGTTGCACTACAAAATATTGGGTATTGGGTACTGAGTAAGATGTCGGTGTACAGCTGTGTATTTTCATGCTGGATTAATGACTGAAGGAGACAATAAAGTAAAAAGGGCCTAAGAAAAAGTCATGAAATTGGTTGATGAAGAATTTCATGCTCAATGCAACACGGGCAAGATTGAATGTATCTTCTTTGCTGGATGCCAAAATTCCACTAAAGTTCTGTAACAAAAATATAAATCATCAATTTCCAAATATTGTGTTTGCAAAAAATCAGGTGGAAGGTATATTTTCCATTCTATTCCATAGAAAATCTTAATGAAAAGGAAATCAGTTGAAATTATTGTTAACCATCTTGTGAATTTTTTAAAGAAAAACAGCATTGATAAAAGTTTGCAGGCTACTGGTAATGACTCAATTAATTTTAAGACTAGCAAGGAAGGAGGTTCATTTGTGCTTGTCATATTAATGAGCTAACTTCACACAGCTTGATCAAACAGTTGGAGGGGAAAATTTTGTCTAACAACAAGTGTAGTGATAAGATTGGCAACGTGCTTGATAGTGCAATAGAACTTGAAACCAATCTTTGATTTGTCAGGATGTCCATTCCAGAACATTTGGTTCTGTTGAATGAGACTATAGTCAAAGATTTCTCTACAGATCAGGCTCATGGTTATGACTGATCTGGGATAGTTAGAAATTGGTCCTGTAAGCCACTCTCAGTGGTTAGCAACTGCAGATAGGATTTGTTGCACATGTGTTTCAAAACATGACCTTAAAGGCATTGGCATGAAGATGTTACAATTCCTTGTGGAATGTATTGTTGGTGTTTATGATTCCTGCTGGTTTACAATCAAATTGAAATTCTTTTGGGTGAAAGGAACCCACCATATTCTTTATCAACTGAAGCTCCTCAAATCCCAAAAGAAGGCAGTAGCAGATATTGTTTTCCCAGCACTGCAACATTCAGCACAGTTTACACATTTAGTGAAATGGTGCTTCAGACAATATTATGTTCAGTAGACTGAGAATAAAGGAGTTTAGGAGTCCTGAAGATAACTGAACTGAGGAAATGAAAATGATGATACACAAAGAGAACTATATTTTCAGCCTAGGAAGACACCCGCAGTAAATCCAAATGCATCTTCACTTTTGGAAATAATAAGCTGGTCAGGAATAGTATATGAACTTCCACTTACTTTTAAACTCAAAATATCAGAAATAACAAAGTTTGTTCAGGAGCCAATGCAAATTTCACAGTTGTCATTTCGTGGACAATCTATAGAGAGGTGTGTGAAACAAGTAGCAGAAGCTTCTGGCAAACTGCGTACTCACGTGAAATGAGGATACATTAGATGCCAGGAAGCAGACAGATGAATGATGTCTTGGAATGAATCAAAGCAATATTTGATGAATGTTGTTGGTTGAAGCTCTTTACATTTTTTACAATGTGTTTTCAGTGTTTAATAATAGAGACAGAATGTAAAGAAAATTGTATGAGTTCATTAAACCACTTTTTGACCAAATTTTGTTGGAGTTTATATTAATTTATGCCCTTTTGTTGAAAATTTCAATACAAATAATAATCAAGCATAAATTTACCAAGCCAAATGTTTATCAATAAAAAACCTTTCAGATTAGGAAGTTAACATTGAAAGGCACATCTTTGGACCCCTTCATTCACAAAAATCACAAAATTTTATTCTTGCCCTCTAAAATGACATGCCATATTATCCAACACAGTGTGTTTCAGTTCAATGACCACTTCACAGCCTGTGCCATCTGGATCCTTACTATTAACACCACCATTTCTGTACTTTGCATGTTGGAAGCCTACATTTATACAGTTTGATGCTATCCAGCAGATCCAACATTCTCTCTTTGACCTTTAGTAAACACTAGCTATTTGACAGCAGCTTTATATCCACATCTACATCTATGTCAATACTCTGCAAGCCACCATACAGTGTGTGGTGGAGGGTACTCTGTGCCACTACTTGTCATTTCCCCTTCTGTTCCACTCACAAATAGATTGAGTGAAAAACAACTTTCTGTATGCCTCCATATGAGCCCTAATTTCTCATATTTTATCTTTGTGGTCCTTACAACAACATATGTTGGCAGTAGTAGAAATGTTCAGCAGTCAGCTTCAAATGGCGGTTCTCTAAATTTTCTCAATAGTGTTTCTTGAAAAGAACATCACCTTCCCTCCAGATTCTAATTTGAGTTCACAAAGCATCTCTGTAACACTTACGTGTTGTTCGAACCTACCGTTAACAAATCTAGCAGTCCGCCTCTGAATTGCTTCAATATCTTCCTTCAATCCAACGTGGTATGGATCCCAAACACTCAAGCAGTACTAAAGAGTAACTTGCACTAATGTCCTACATACAGTCTCCTTTACAGAAGAACCACTGTTTCCTAAAGTTCTCCCAATAAACAGAAGTCGACCACTTGCCTTCCCTACCACATTTCTCACATGCTCGTTCCATCTCATACAGCCCTGCCCAGATGTTTAAACGACTCGACTGTGTCAAGCAGGACACTAGTAATGCTGTATCTGAACATTACAAGTTTGATCTTCCTACTCACCCACATTAACTTACATTTTTCCACATTTAGGGCTAGCTGCCTTTCATCACACCAACTGGAAATTTTCTCTAAGTCGGCGTATTTTCCTACAGTCATACAACTTAAACACCTTACCATACACCATGGCATCATCAGCAAACAACCACAAATTGCTGCCCACACTATTCACCAAACCATTTAGGGTATATAGAGAACAACAGCGGCCCTATAACACTTCCCTGGGGCTCTCCTGATGATACCCTCATTTCTGATGAACACTCACCGTCCAAGACAACATACTTGGCTCTATTATTGAAGAAGTCTTTGAGCCATTCACATATCTGTGAACGTATTCCATATGCTTGTACCTTCGTTAATGGCCTGCAGTGGGACACTGTGTCAAATGCTTCCCGGAAATCTAGAAATATGGAATCTGCCTGTTGCCCTTCATCCATAGTTTTCAGGATATCATGTAAGAAAAGGGCAAGCTGAGTTTCACATCAGCAATGCTTTCTAAAACCATGCTGATTAGTGGACATAAGCTTTTTAGTCTCAAGAGAATTTATTATATTCGAACTGAGAATATGTTCAAGGGTCCTGTATCAAACCAAAGTTAGGGATATTGGTCTGTAATTTTGTGGGTCTGTTCTTTTACCCTTCTTATATACTGGAGTCACCTGCACTTTCCTCCAGTCACTTGGACTTTGTGCTGGGTGAGAGATTCATGATAAATGCAGGCTAGGTAAGGGGCCAATACTGCAGAGTACTCTTTGTAAAATGGAACTGCGATTCCATCTGGACATGGTGATTTATTTGTGTTCAGATCTTTCAGTTGCTTCTCTACACCATGTGTGCTTATTACTATGTTGACCATACAGCAGTCTATCTGATGGTCAAATGTATGATTCCCTTGTGTGAACGATTTCTTGAACGTGAAATTTCAAACTTCGGCTTTTGTTTTGTTATCTTCAACTGCTACATCAGACTGGCCAACAAGGGACTGAATGGAATTCTCAGGCCTGCTTTGCAATGTTACATGTGACCAGAATTTTCTTGAGTTCTCTGCCAGATCTTTTGCTAAGGTGTGGTGGTGGTAGTTGTATGCTTCACACATAGATCTTTTTACAGATGCACATATCTCTAATAACCTTTGCTTGTCATCATTTATGCATTCCCTTTTGTACCAAGAGCGCAACAGGCTCTGCTTCCTCAGCATCTGCTGAATTTTGCTATTAAACCACGGTGCTTCTTTTTCATCTTTTACCCATTTCCTAGGCACATAACTCTCCAGACCACAATTTACAACATGCTTAAACTCTGCCCATAATTTCTATACATCCATCTTACTGGAACTAGAGAAAGTCAGTTCACTGTCTAAGTGAGATGCTAACAACTGATTACCTGCTCTGTCTAGCAGAAACACTCTGATTTCTTAACTTTCGTAATCATAGTTGCTATAATGACATCATTATCACTAATCCCCGTTTCTATACTGACATTGTCAATAAGGTTCAGCCTTTTTCTGAGCTAGCTGCTCAATACAATGTTCAGAAAATGTGTTCAAAAGTATTTCACATGACTGCCCATCTGTACCCTCCCCCCCCCCCCCCCCCCCTGCAATGTATCCACAGACATCCCAGTTTATACTTGGCAGGTTAAAGTTGCCTCCAACTAGTATAGCATCATCTGGGTATTTGCGCACTATTGACCATATACTCTTTCTGAATGACTCTAGAACTGTCACAGCAGAATTAGGTGGTTGGTAAAAACATCCAACAATTAACTTAGTTTCACCTACACTTGTTATCGCGACCAGAGTACTTCACTGTCACTCAACTTCGACCTCAGTAGAGGCAATATTTTTATGAACTGCAATGAACAGTCCTGCTGCTACAGCCTCTAATCTGTCTTTCTGATATACATTCCATGACTTGCTAAATATCTCAGAACTTTCCACTTAAGGTTCCAACCAGCTCTTGGTCCCAAGAATAATTTGAGTGTGAGGACTTTCCCCGGAGGGCAGTGAATTCGGGAACCTTATTATGAACACTTTCAGAGTTTACTCATAAAATTGTGACAGGCAAAGTGTCTTTATTCAAAATGCTGTATGACTTCCCTTGCTATGAGTCGACTGGTGAAAATTTATCAGAGCACTTCTAATCACTGCCTAGCCTATAAACCCTCATGTGCACTCCACAAGTACTCTGCTAGCCAAGTAGCTGCTTCCTTTGTGTAGTGCACCCTCGACCTATCAAGGGGAGTCCTTCAAATCTCCACATGATAATGCAGGTCTAGAAATCTGCAGCCTTTGGTTGAGACTGTCCATTCGGTTCCAAACCAAAGGACCCTGATCAGCTCTGGAAATGATGCCCCAAATTGCGAGCTCTGCTTGCAACATGTGCAAGGGTAGCAGTCTTCAGCATCTCTGCCAGCCACCTGTACAAACAGTGGATTGCCTCAGAACCCATGAGACAGGGGTCGTTGATGCCAACGTGAGCCATAACATGCAGATGACTGCACCCTGCATGCTCAATAACTATAGGCAAGGAGCCTCCATATCTCAGATGAGGTCCCCTGGCAAACATACTGAGTGCACATTGGCTTTCTTTCCATCTCTGAATGCTATCTGCCTAGGGGGCTCCATAATGCTCCTAACATCAGAGCTCCCAATAACTAGTAAATCCCTCTGCCCGTGTGCCTGCCCGTACCCTGCTGAAGGAGTGGCCACCTGTCCACTCACAGGGTGGAAATCCACCTGGTCTTACCCAGTCTTTACACTGGCCTTCTGCCTTAAGTGACGCGAATGCATTACCACCCACCACTCACCCTTCAGTGAGGGCAGATCCACGGCGTCAGGTGCACTAGGAGGTACCTTGGAAGCAGAGCCCATGGGAAAGACAAATGGCACGTGAGATGTCCTATGCAACATGCCAGATTCTCCACCACTGCTACACTCTGAGACAGCAGCCTAAAGGTGATTGACCGTACCCAACAGCACATTCAGCTGTTCGTGAACTGTGGCCTGCTGATCCTGCGTTTGCACACTGCATAGACACATCCTAACCATTCTAGCAAGACTAACAAGACTAACCGAAGAAGTGAACTATAAAAGCAGGCAATCCTAGATATGTGAGATGTTACCCTCCTGATGTGTCACCAACGGACACTGCTTAGTGCAAGAGCAGGAGATGTGCACTTCATGTTTACAGTCAGCACCATCTGGACATAGACCCTCAAATTCTGAACTTAGCTTAATCTCACACTTGCATGTGAGAATGCAAAGATCTTTTTGGTCATTGCTTTAAAAGTCTCTTTCACTACCAGTTTTCCTCTGCCCAGTTTGAAGAAAATTGGTCCTTCAGGACTGTGACTCTGTAATCTAAAATTGGCACCACACAAAAATTGTTTGCTAGCCCCCACTTTTCAAGCACTTTGGATAACTATCCTTTGTAAGAACTACTGCTGGGTAATTTCTGACATTCTCTCCATTGTGCTCTCTTAGCAGAAGCCCATATCTTAGAACATCACATAGAGTTGGGAGTTCAGAAGGCTGCATTTCTCAGCCAGTTCCAATGAAATTACTCATGTGACTGGTGGTTGCCAGTCTTTTCTTCCTTTTACTAGCCATGGTTACGAATTTTCAGATTTTGCAAGTGAAAGAAACTAACTGCACCTAGAAAAAGAAAGAAAAGAAAATGTCACAGTCATATGATATTTGGGAAATGGGATACTGGAGGTGTGATAGCACGATAGTGACACACCATAGAGGTACAATTTCCACACTATTTATTGCTAAGCACAATATACGTAACTTGTGTAATCATTACGAGCATAAGAGCGTACTGCTCTCACTGCCTGCCGGGGCAGCAATCTTCCTTTTCTCCAGTCAGAGGTGTTACACCACCACTGACACCCTACCCCCATCCCCATAGTGCAGAGCATGTGAGGAGAGGCTACAGTGGGGTGTCATCTATCGGAAGTGATGGAGACAGGTGTGTGACAGTGGATGCGATGGAAGACACATTGTAGTCAGCAAGGTGTGCCAGGGGACACAGGGCATGGCCACAGTGTAACATTGGCAGTGTGATTAATGCATTGCTGCCAGCAGCATTAACAGATAAGGATGTAGTTTTTAGTTGTTGCTGGGTTGGCAACAGTATTTGAAGAGGGAGGCATGTTGGCGGCATTGCCTCGCATTGTTGCGCCAACAAGAAGTGTTGTGGGGCCTGCAGCAGTGTAAGCCAGAGCAGTGACAATGAGTGTACCATCTGCTAAAAAAAGGGAGGTGAGTCCTCTGGTGTGCGGTGTGTAACAATGCATCAAGGTCATCTTTATGTGCCGTGCAAATGCTCAGGAGAACTCATAGAAGGGCTTCCACCCATGATTCTGAATGGCACATGAGAGCAGCTTTCATCGTCCAATGCCACTGTTCCACTAGGCCATTGGATTGGGGATGGGAGGTGGTGGTATGGAATTGATGGCATCTGCATAGATGACATGTCACTGAGCAGTTGGGATTCAAACTGCTGACTCTGGTCCAATATTAAGGAGGACAGGCAGCAGACTCTGACAGTCCAACTGTTGACAAATGTTTCTGCTACTGTCTCTGCTGATATGTTGGGAATTGTGGATTGTGTCACACAATCTATCACTGACAGAATGTAATGGTAACCATGTGATTCAGGGAGTGGCCCTAAGATGTCAATGTGGACATGCTGAAACCATCCTTTTGGAATCAGGAATTTACCAAAGGGGGGCTAGCGTGGCAGCCAGTTTTTGCCTGCTCGTATGGAATGCAAGTCCTGGACCACGTGGCACAACCCTTTTTAATGTTAGGCCAGATAAATCATTCCATGATGAGGCATAAGATAGGGTGCACACCCGGATGTGCAAGGTTGTGAAGAAGGTCAAAAATTGTCCTGTGGTGTGGCTCTTGGATGATTAATCAGACCCGTAAATTCAAAACACCACACCAGTCTTGTTTGGTCATGTTGGATAGCGTGTGTTGTTGCAATTGTTGTCCAGTGTCTGGTTTGTTAAACAAGCTGTGGAGATCAGCAGCTGTCGCTTGTGCATCTGGGATCCTATTGAAGTCCAACTGACAGAGGTATCTGCTATAAGGGAAAAATAGTCTGTCACAATATTATTGGCACCTTTGATGAATCGTTCGTAGTAGTGAACCGTGCTATGAAATCAAAGTGGCAGAATCTCCTGGGTGTAGAATCTACCAATGGATCATGGTCTATATATACAATAAGGGGTCTTCCCTCAACATCATCTTGAAAGTGACAAACTGCTTCACATATGGCTAATAGTTCATGATCAATGGGGACCATTTTTTTCTGGGTGTCGGTAAGTTCGTGGGAGGAAAAACCTGAGTGGCTGAGTAAGTCCACCAACTTTTTGCTGTAAAGCAACCTCGATTGTGTAATCGATAGCATTGTACATGATAATTAGATGTGCGTTAGGCGATGGGTGGTGGTGGTGGGGAGGGGACGGGGGGTCCTGACATGAAACAGGCATTGTTTTACTTTGTCAAAGGCCATCTGCATTTGTGGTGTCCAATTGAGGCATCACGTACCAGATGTCCAATCGAGGCATCATGTACCAGATGTGTTCGTGCAGCACATTGCTAGTGTTATGATAGTGAAGTCTCAGCAGTGTGTGCCAATTGGTTCCTGTAGAAATTTATGACCCCCAAAAACTTACACAGCTCTTGGTAGTTTTTGGGAGGTGGGAGAAGGCGTATCTGGTCAGTTTCCTCAGGAGTAGGATGCACCCCAGACAGTTGCCGAAGTTGGTACTTGTCACTTTTTTCATGACCCCATGAGAAGCTAGCCTATCATGGATGATATGAAGGTAGTCGTTATGGTCTTGCTCGCTTTGTGAAAAGATTATAATGTCTTATAGAACAGAAAGACAAATTGAACAGTACAGTATCAATAAACCTTTGCTATATCTGTGCCTTGTGTTTTAGTCTGTACAGCATGTAGAGGAACTCAAAGAGACTGAATGGCATCATTATCAAAGTGTTTGGTATATCGTCAGCCACCATCAGTATTTGCAGGTATGCGCTTTGCTATTGACAATGCTGAAAATTTTGCCTCAGCCAACAAATGTGAAAAATTCCACAATTTCAGAACAGGACAGCTGACAATGATTGTATGAGTGTTGAGGTAATGGTAGTCATCGCACAGGCGCCAAGTACTGTTTTTTTAGGAGCTAATTTAATTGGGGAGGTCCAAAGACTGTCTGATGGCCTGACTAGCCCAGCCCATAAAAGTTTGTCTACCACAGCTTAAGCCACTTTTAGTTTGTGAGGAGCTAGATAATTCGGGTGGTGACAGACAGGGGGACCTGGTGTGGTTGTGATGTGGTGGACTGTGCTGTCCTGCATGGCACAGATTGTACGTGGTCTAATGGGGGAGCATGGAGTAAGTCCAGGAAGTGAGGCGTGATGTGATTCACCGTTGCTGTTAACGTCACACGGCATTGTCTCAGGAGTACACTTGAGTGGGGGATTGTGAAGCATTGATAACCTGAGAAGTGTGTGTAGTAGCAGCACCATGGTAGTGATTGGTGTTGAGACGATGAAGGTCATCAAGATGTTGTTACGCTGCATGAAATGATGTGGTGGCGTTCAGGATTCATCTCCATAGTTGTTAGTTGTTGAGGTGTGTGATGTCATTGTCATGATGTAATTATGAGTACTTGGCTCTCTTTAAGCATAGCTGGTTGAAAAGTGCTTTGCTTTGTAACTTAAGGCCGAGTGGTGTGTCGAGCATGGGCAGTGTCACCGAGTGTGTTACTGTGTCGGAAGGTAGTGTATGACCACATCAAGGATCAGCTGCTGGTCATCCTGTCATAATAGAAGGGTGTGATTTAAATCTGGCAGTAGTTGGAAATTCCCAAGGAAATTGGTTCAACCATCTCTGCCACTAGAAATGTCCAAGGTATTTGCATATCTGTTCCAAGGACGAGCATGATGTGTGCAGTTCAGCAGATGCAATTACAGTATCATTGGCCATGCACAGTTGCAGCAGTGACAGTGACATTATAGCAGGCGCAACAGCAGGTGTTAGAGCAGGCAATGGAGCACTCACATCAGCCCTGGTATCAACGAGGAAATACATGTGCAGGTGCCTGTTATGGACGAATAATCGGCAACTGTCTGCCCATTGAAACACTGCATTGGTGCTGTTTTTTTGTGTTGTGTAGGGGCACCTTGTTAATTAACTGTTCTAGTCTGGGTAGATGCAGGGTTGTCTACAGCACTGTGCATCCTGGCCACATCTGGTGCAAAACCAGCAGTAGCATTGTTGTGTGTTGGGTGTGGAAGCAGGTGATGCACTTGGTCAGTGCAGCTTTTGTTTATACACACAGTTGGGGCTGTGGCCATCTCAGAAGGCAACAATTCAACTGTTGCAATAAATGTCTGTTGTCTGCTGGAGCCGTGAAAGGCACTCAGGATGGTAGAGGCAGGGGGCACAGCCTTGTCTGGATTGGTCCAGCCATCATCAGGCAGTGTGCGGCTGCACAGAATGTCAGGGCAGCTCGGCCAGGATCATGGAAAATTGGTTTCAGTGCAGGTACACTGGGTGCTGGCTGCATCATAGTACCATTGATTGTTGACTAGAATGCGGTGTTGTGATAGTACCTGCATTCTGTCAGCAAGTCGAAGTTTAAACTCCAGAGGTGCCACCTCATGTGCTAGCATTGCAGTCTGGATGTTCTCTGGCAGTTTTAGGAGCTGAAGTGTTTATAACATGTGGTCAGTCAAGAGCGCTGGGCTAAGTAGAATTCGCAGGCAGCACCAGAGTAAAGACGGCATGCTATTGTCCAAAGTGGTCTCATTGATGATGAGATGCAGCTGCTGCTCAGGCGTGCATGTTAGTTGTTGTAACAGTAGTGTCTTGGCAGTTTTGTATTTATGAGAAGCTAGAACATTCAAAAGCAAGTCGCTAATAAGGTCCACACTTTATCTGAATGGTTAAGAAGAGTGGCGAACATCTCATCATCCCCAATGATGCTGCAGGCCATCATCAAACACTCACTGAGGGCAAACCACGTTGGGGAAGAATCTGCACGGAACAACAGTAGTTTTGGATGGTAGTGGGCAGTATGATGGCTATCTGTGGATTGATTGTAAGGCACCATTGCAAGGCGGCTATGGCATGGCGCAGTAAGTGCAGGAGCATCAGAGCACGAGATGGGCAGGAAATGCATCTCAACTAGCATCACACAATGATGTGTGTAGAACTCGGGTGGTTTTTCGAAGAATGGCTGTACATGTGAGTGATGTTCCAGGGTCAATGCAGTTGGTATGAATTTCCAAATGTCAGATGTCTGAGACAGCAGGAAATGTATGTGAGAGTGCAATGAGGTCATGGCCCCATAAAGAAGAAGGCATGGTCCATTTATTATTCAGTGGCACAGGCAGTGTCTCATAGAGTTCCTGCAGATGTACAGTCATTCATGATGTGGCTGACATGCCTGTGGTGTCATTCAAACCAGGAGGCAACGGTATCTGATCTTGCCAAGGTGAGGTTGTAAAAAATGCGTTTTCAGAGTCCATACTTAGTGTTGGTGCTGGATGCAGGTGATCCACATGTGAATCATAGTGCTGGACCAGAAGCAAATTGATTGTAATGTCCAGTATGGCTGGCATGGCTGCATTGTGACTGATGTCACACTCTTTCTTGGAGAACTCACGTTTAGTTGCAACAGTCAGAATCAGATTTGGAAAATTGGAATGTACAGGTACTGAAAGTTGATGTAAACCTTGATCCCACAGTCTGTTGGCAGATGGGTGATGAACCAGATCAATGGAGTGTTATGGTTTGGCCATTGTTGTTCAACTGTAATGGCACTGCGGGAGGTATCCATATGGTTCAGGTCATTATTGCGAGTGCCCATAATCACTAGCACTGAAACACGTGATGTTTCGTCCTGTGCAAAGTTCAAAGGCACTTAGATTTCCATTTGTTATGGAGGCAGGCAGCCATTGTTTTTTGTGATTTTCAGCAGAACTTTTGTCTGAAGCACCAGGAATAGATTCACTTGGTGTCAAATCTGAGATGTTTATCGTGAAGTCACCTGGTAAATTCGACACTACACCTGGCACAGTTCACTGCTTGATGTCATCAGCGGTGAGAGGTTGGTCCGAAGATGTGGTGAACAATGAAGGAATTGTTGCTATGTTATGTGGCACTGTAGTATTGTCCAAGCCTTGGCGGATATTTAGCAATTTTGCATAGGGTTTGTTTCTGGAATTTGCAAGAACTTGTTGAGAGATGTTCTTGACATTGCTTAAGAAACAGTGATATTGTAACATTTGTAGTGGCAGCATTCTTGGTGGTGTAACCAAAGCAGTAGATTTTTGACTTAACAGCAAAACTGTGGCGCAATGTGGGTCCCCACTGTGGGAAAAGGGGTACTGGAGGTGTGATAGCAGAATATGACACACCATAGAGATATGATTTCCACACTATTTATTGCTAAGCACAATATACATAACTCTTGTAATCACTGCAAGCATACAGAGGTTACTACTCTCACTGCCCACTGGGGCAGCGATATTTCTTTTCTCTAGACACAGATTTTATGCCAACACAATATAAATAAAAAGACACTCTGCTGCAAATGAATACTGATAGTTTAAAAACTATTACGAGTGATGTAAAAGAGTTTATTGATTTTATAATATATTCTTATTCTTAGAACAGAAGTACAGACAGAAATAATGACAAGAAGGTAGTTCTTAAAAAAAACAGTTGGCTGTGAATTTACACAAAATGTCATGAAATTGAAGTAGCTATTTACCAAGCAAAACAATGTAATTGCAATTTCTTGTAAATATAATTGGAGACTGCTAACCAAAACAAAACTTTATGACCCATCCCATTTTTTGAAAAACAGCCAGCGTATTTGACACGACCTATTGGCCAGCATGTTCAGCAACTAGGTGGTCCAGTTTGTCTTCTGGCCACAATTTGTCAGTGGCCATTCACATGAACAGACAGCCTGCTATTTGTCATGTATAAAGCAGCACGGTGGTTGCAGCTTAATTTGTAGATCACATGAACGCTTTCACGCATAGCCTTGCTGTTGAGCAAGCAGAAGACGCTTTTGACTGGACTGGAGTATATGTTGGTGGGAGGATTATGGAACAGATCTTACATATAGGCCTGTTGCAGGGGTATCAGCCATATGGCAAGAGATTGGGAGCAAGCTGGAGTAGTGACAGAGAAGGACATTGTGTAGGTTTTTTGGGTGGCTAAATACCACTGTGGGACGAGTGGGAAGGGTAGTGGCTAAGATATTCCTCATTTCAGGACAGGACAAGAGGTATATGAAACCCTTATGGAGAATGTGATTCAGTTGCTCCAGTCCTGGGCGATACTGAGTCACAAGGGGAGTTGTCCTTTGTGGCAGGTGGTGGGAATATAGGATGTGACTGGAGAGACAATGGATAGCGAGAATACTGAGTAGGTTTTGTGGGCAGCAGAATACCACTGTGGAAGGGGTGGGAATAATAATGGGTAGGTAATTTTTATTTCAGGGCACGATGAGAGGTAATTGATAAACTGGCAGAGAATTACACCAGTTAACAAAGACCAAAAAAGATTGATTAGTGGGAAAACCATGCAGTTGGCAATTTTTGTGCAGTAGTAGAAGAGAGTGTCATGAAGAACATTCTAAAAATGCAGACCAGTAGGGTGTGAACATGAGGCTGGGAGGTGGGGGCACAATTTTATGTCTTTCATCAGTATCTCAAAAACTGCGGATTCTAGCAGTTTCTCAGTACACAAATAAACTACATTTCCTATAAAAAATGTCCTATTAATTTTTTCTTTACGACTAATAATTTCCATGTTGCAGGGGAGGGAAAATCACATATTATTAAAAAAAGTCTGCATTTTGGAAAATACATTCAGCTGTATGACTGGTTTCATGGAATTACAACCACATTTTCAGGTGATAATTCCTGCCTTGACTATATAGGATTTTGCATTCAAAATAGTGTTTTAATAGTGTGAAATTAATGTTTAATGTTAAATGAAGTGGCTTAAGAACAAATATTAATTGTGTGCAGTAGAGCCATATTAAGGGATAATTGTGTTCTGGGGGGGTGCAACAGGGTGGAGGGGAAGAAGACATTGGAGGGTAGAAGTGTGAGGGAAGGTAGGCTGCTAGATTGTGGTCATGCACTTTCCTCCTCCTTAGTTTTATTTATTTATTTATTTATTTACACGTCAAGATCTGTAGGACCAAATTGAGGAGCAAATCTCCAAGTCATGGAACATGTCAGTACATGAAATTACAACATAAAAGTAATAACAGATAAAAATAAAACGTTTGTGAACCCAAACAAAGTCAGTCCATAAGATTAATTAAACTCAATCAACAATAATCAGCTTAATTTTTCAAGGAATTCCTTGACAGAATAGGAGTGACCCATGAAGAAACTCTTCAGTTTTAATTTGAAAGCATGTGGATTTCTGCAAAGATTTTTTTATGTGAGTGGTAGCTTATTTAAAATGGATGCAGCAGTATACTGCACACCTTTCTGCACAAGAGTTAAGGAAGTCCGATATAGGGTAGTTGCGGGATGCGAAAGCTGTTTTCAGGTTGTTTGTGTAATGGTTTAGGGATTCCGGAGCAGATTCGTTTGCCACAAAGACCTAGGCTGTAGGGAAGGGACCGTTTGATGTGGAATGGGTGGCAGCTGTCATAATGGAAGTACTGTTGCTTGTTGGTGGGTTTGATGTGGACGGACGTGTGAAGCTGGCCATTGGACAGATGGAGGTCAATGTCAAGGAAAGTGGCATGGGATTTGGAGTAAGACCAAGTGAATATGATGGAACCAAAGGAGTTGAGGTCAGAGAGGAAATTCTGGAGTTCTTCTTCACTGTGAGTCCAGATCATGAAGATGTCATCAATAAATCTGTACCAAACTTTGGGTTGGCAGGCCTGGGTAACCAAGAAGGCTTCCTCTAAGCGACCCATGAATAGGTTGGTGTACGAGGGGGGCATCCTGGTACCCATGGCTGTTCCCTTTAATTGTTGGTATGTCTGGCCTTCAAAAGTGAAGAAGTTGTGGGTCAGGATGAAGCTGGCTAAGGTAATGAAGAAAGAGGTTTTAGGTAGGGTGGCAGGTGATCGGCGTGAAAGGAAGTCCTCCATCGCAGCGAGGCCCTGGATGTGCAGAATATTTGTGTATAAGGAAGTGGCATCAATGGTTACAAGGATGGTTTCCGGGGGTAACAGATTGGGTAAGGATTCCAGGCGTTCAAGAAAGTGGTTGGTGTCTTTGATTAAGGGTGGGAGACTGCATGTAATGGGTTGAAGGTGTTGATCTACGTAGGCAGAGATACGTTCTGTGGGGGCTTGGTAACCAGCTACAATGGGGCGGCCGGGATGATTGGGTTTGTGAATTTTAGGAAGAAGGTGGAAGGTAGGGGTGCGGGGTGTCGGTGGGGTCAGGAGGTTGATGGAGTCAGGTAAAAGGTTTTGTAGGGGGCCTAAGGTTCTGAGGATTCCTTGAAGCTCCGCCTGGACATCAGGAATGGGATTACCTTGGCAAACTTTGTATGTGGTGTTGTCTGAAAGCTGACGCAGTCCCTCAGCCACATACTCCCGACGATCAAGTACCATGGTCGTGGAACCCTTGTCCGCCGGAAGAATGACGATGGATCGGTCAGCCTTCAGATCACGGATAGCCTGGGCTTCAGCAGTGGTGATGTTGGGAGTAGGATTAAGGTTTTTTAAGGATTGAGAGGCAAGGCTGGAAGTCAGAAATTCCTGGAAGGTTTGGAGAGGGTGATTTTGAGGAAGAGGAGGTGGGTCCCGCTATGACGGAGGACAGAAATGTTCCAGGCAGGATTTAATTTGGATAGTGTCTTGGGGAGCTGGATCATTAGGAGTAGGATTATGATCATTTTTCTTTGTGGCAAAGTGATATTTCCAGCAGAGAGTACGACTGTAGGACAGTAAATCTTTGACGGGGGCTGTTTGGTTGAACCTGGGAGTAGGGCTGAAGGTGAGGCCTTTGGATAGGACAAAGGTTTCGGATTGGGAGAGAGGTTTGGAGGAAAGGTTAACTACTGAATTAGGGTGTTGAGGTTCCAGATTGTGTTGATTAGAATTTTGAGGTTTTGGGGGGAGTGGAGCTGGAACTGGGAGATTGAGTAGATGGGAGAGACTGGGTCTGTGTGCAATGAGAGGAGGTTGAGGTTTGCTGGACAGGTTGTGAAGGGTGAGTGAGTTGCCTTTCCGGAGTTGGAAACCACGAGATTGGATAGCTTTTTGAGGTGGAGGGTGGCATGCTGTTCTAATTTGCAGTTGGCCTGTAGGAGGATGCTCTGAACAGCCGGTGTGGATGTGGGAGACAAAAGATTGAGGACTTTTATTAAGGATAGGAGTTGATGGGTGTGCTCATTGGCTGAGTTGATGCGTAGGTGAAGGATTAGGTGGGTGAGGGCAATGGATTGTTCAGTTTGGAACTGCTATAGGGACTGATGGAAAGAAGGGTTGCAGCCAGAGATGGGAACTTTAAGTGTGAGGCCTTTGGGGGTAATGCCAAATGTCAGACAAGCCTGAGAAAATAAAATATGCGAGCGTAATCTGGCTAGGGCGAAGGTATGTTTGCGGAGGAAATGTAAATAAAACTTAATGGGGTCGATGTGGGGGTGTTGTGAGGGTGACATGGTATTAGAAGGTGGAAAGTGTAACATGAGGCTGAAATGAAAATGAAAATATAAATATATGGGGAGAGATAAAGGTGAACCAGAAAGTCACTGGAGATCTGGTGTGAAAAAAGGCGAAAAGTGTTGGTTAAAGCTGGGCTATGTTGATCCTGTGGTGAACTTGGGTTGGTAGACAACGATGTGCACAAAGGTTAGGTGGTTGTGTTGCCGCCAAAACACGTTAAAGGGTGGAGAAATTCGGGAAAATTTCGAAAAAACTGCGTGTAAATGTATTAAAAGGAGTGGTTTTGTGGTGGCAGATTATGAAAATGAGGCTAACAATTGTCTTACGAAGAAATAATGACGTTAAAACCTGTGGGAAGCGGCTAAACATTATCAGTGATGTGGGAAAAACGGAAATGGAAATAAAGCGAAAGTTATTAGAACTAGCTGAAATGGTTGTTTAATAGGTGAAAGGAACTGTTTGTGAACTAGAAACGGTGGATTTTATAGCAGCGGTAGTGTTGAAAGCGGAAAAAAATTTTTTTGGTTATGGTTTGGAAGTGGGTTACGTATTATTGAGTATATATAGGCGAGATAAAATTGTATAATAGATTGCGGTAAAAATGAGAAGGTGAGAACAAAGTGAAACTACTGGCAAAAACAGAAAGAGAAAATAAGACGACCGAAAAGATTTCGAAATGCAACAGTGACAATAACAAACGTAATTGTTGGGTTCAAATTAATGATATGAATATAATAGAGGGAAACATTCCACGTGGGAAAAATATATCTAAAAACAAAGATGATGTGACTTACCAAACGAAAGCGCTGGCAGGTCGATAGACACACAAACATACACACAAAATTCAAGCTTTCGCAACCAGCGGTTGCTTCATCAGGAAAGAGGGAAGGAGAGGGAAAGACGAAAGGATGTGGCTTTTAAGGGAGAGGGTAAGGAGTCATTCCAATCCCAGGAGCGGAAAGACTTACCTTAGGGGGAAAATAGGACAGGCATACACTCTCACGCACACGCGCACACACACACACACACACACACACACACGTGTGTGTGCACACAATTAAAGGGAACAGCCATGGGTACCAGGATGGCCACCCTGTATGCCAACCTATTCATGGGTCACTTAGAGGAAGCCTTCTTGGTTACCCAGGCCTGCCAACCCAAAGTTTGGTACAGATTTATTGATGACATCTTCATGATCTGGACCCACAGTGAAGAAGAACTCCAGAATTTCCTCTCCAACCTCAACTCCTTTGGTTCCATCAGATTCACCTGGTCCTACTCCAAATCCCATGCCACTTTCCTTGACGTTGACCTCCACCTGTCCAATGGCCAGCTTCACACGTCCGTCCACATCAAACCCACCAACAAGCAACAATACCTCCATCATGACAGCTGCCACCCATTCCACATCAAATGGTCCCTTCCCTACAGCCTAGGTCTTCGTGGCAAGCGAATCTGCTCCAGTCCGGAATCCCTGAACCATTACACAAACAACCTGAAAACAGCTTTCGCATCCCGCAACTACCCTCCTGACCTGGTACAGAAGCAAATAACCAGAGCCACTTCCTCATCTCCTCAAACTCAGAACCTCCCACAGAAGAACCCCAAAAGTGCCCCACTTGTGACAGGATACTTTCCGGGACTGGATCAGACTCTGAATGTGGCTCTCCAGCAGGGATACGACTTCCTCAAATCCTGTCCTGAAATGAGATCCATCCTTCATGAAATCCTCCCCACTCCACCAAGTGTTTCTTTCCGCCGTCCACCTAACCTTTGTAACCTCTTAGTTCTTCCCTATGAAATCCTCAAACCACCTTCCCTACCCTCTGGCTCCTACCCTTGTAACCGCCCTCGGTGTAAAACCTGTCCCATGTACCCTCCCACCACCACCTACTCCAGTCCTGTA
Organism: Schistocerca piceifrons; assembly: GCF_021461385.2. Lineage (NCBI taxonomy): Eukaryota > Metazoa > Arthropoda > Insecta > Orthoptera > Acrididae > Schistocerca > Schistocerca piceifrons. The sequence goes on along the minus strand of NC_060140.1, from coordinate 716,427,236 downwards.
ACCCGGAAGGTGAACACGATCAAAGGCAGAGCCACGTATGAAAGCACCCACGTGATTTACCAACTGACCTGCCTACACTGTGAAGCTTTCTATGTGGGAATGACCAGCAACAAACTGTCCATTCACATGAATGGACACAGGCAGACAGTGTTTGTTGGTAATGAGGATCACCCTGTGGCTAAACATGCCTTGGTGCACGGCCAGCACATCTTGGCACAGTGTTTCACCGTCTGGGTTATCTGGATACTTCCGACTAACACCAACCTGTCAGAACTCCGGAGATGGGAACTTGCCCTTCAGTATATCCTCTCTTCTCGTTATCCGCCAGGCCTCAATCTCCGCTAATGTCAAAATACCCAGCGTGAACAGGGGTCAACAAGAAGTTTGTGAACTTACACCACTTGTTGCCTGAACTGCCAGTTTCTGAGCCAAAAATATCCTTTTTCAATGGGCAGAGTTACCCCAAAATATAATATCTTATGATATAAGCGAATGAAAATAAGCAAAGTAGACTAATTTTCATGTCGAACAATCACTCACTTCAGATATCTTTCAAATAGTAAAAATGGCAGCTAAAGTCTTTGAAGAAGATCCTGATTGTGGGCTTTCCATGACAGTTTACTATCTATCTGAACACCTAGAAATTTGAACTGTTCAGTTTCACTGATCATATGCTCATTCTGTGAAATTAAAACATCAGGTTTTGTTGAATCATGTGTTAGAAACTGTAAAAACTGAGTCTTACTGTGATTTAGCATTAGTTTATTTTCTATAAGCCATGAACTTAGGTCATGAACCGCACTATTTGAAACTGAGACAATGTTGCACACAACATCCTTTACTAACATGCTAGTGTCATCAGCAAACACATATTTTAGAGTTACCCATAATACTAGAGGGCATATCATTTATATAAATGAAGAACAGGAGTGGCCCCAACACTGATCCCTGGGGCATCTCCCAGTTGACCATACCCCACTCAGACCCCACATCACAGTCATTCTCAACATTGTGAATAATGACCTTTTGCTGTCTGTTGCTAAAGTAAGAGGTGAACCAATTGTGAGCTACTCCCTGTATTCCATAATGGTCCAACTTCTGGAGCAATATTTTGTAATCAACACAATCAAATGCCTTAGTTAAATCAAAAAATATGCCTAGAGTTTGAAACCTTTTGTTTCACCCATCCAGTACCTCACAGAGAAATGAGAATACAGCATTTTCTGTTGTTAAATGACTTGTACAGCCAAACTGTACATTTGATAGCAAATAGTGCAATATAAAATGATGAAGTATCTTTAAATATACAGCCTTTTCAATAACTTTAGCAAACACTGATGACATAGAAATAGGTCTAAAATTGTCTACATTATCCCTTTCTCCCATTTTATAAAGTGGCTTTACTTTAATCGTTTAGGAAACTGACCATTCCTAAAGGAAAAATTACAAATATGGCTAAATACAGGGCTAACATGTGCAGCACAGTACTTTAATATTCTGCTTGGTACTCCATCATATCTATAAGAGTCCTTAGTCTTCATTGATTTAATTATTGACTCAATCTCCCTCTTGTCTGTATCACAGAGGAGTATTACAGAGATCAATCTCAGAAAGGCATTTGCCAAGGAAGTTATATGATTCCCTGTATTCACTACAGTTTTATTTAATTCACCAGCAAAGCTCAGAAAATGAGTTTTAAAAACTGTACATATATCTGATTTATCAGTAACAGAAATACTTTTACTACAAACTGACTTCATATTGTTGATCTTGTGCTGCTGACCAGACACTTCCTTCACAACTGACCATATGGTTTTAATTTTACCCTGTGAATTAGTTATTCTATTTGCATAACACATACTCTTTGCCTTCCTAATGACATTTTTAAGCACCTTCCTGTTTGTAAATGGGTACTGTAGCTTGGTTGTGGCTACTACTAGCTTTTTGATATAGTTGCTGCTTTGTTCTACATGATGTCCTTATCCCACTAGTCAGCCACCCGGGCTGCCTATTACTGCTAGTACCCAGTTTAGAATGTTCTAATGGAAAGCAACTCTCAAAGGGCATGAGAAAAGTGTTAAGGACAGAATTATATTTATCATCTATGTTATTAGTACTATAAACATCCTGCCACTCTTGTTCCTTGATAAGGTTTAAAAAAAACACTCTCTTGCTGTTGGATTAACTTTCCTACATAGTTTGTAATTATATGTGACATTCGTTTGAGTCTTCATTGGGACTCGTCTGCATCTGGAAGAGAACACAAGCGATTACCCACTCTATCTACTCCACTGTGTCAGAAGAAGCAACTATAGGGTGCTTCATAAAGTTATACTGATCCTCTGCAGCACAGATTATCAATAACTGGTGACACAGAGTGCAGACATGCCTAGGGTTGTCTGTTTTTCACAAAGAGCATTAACATTACATGGAGTACAGATATGAGTTACTAACACAAGAAACACATGTGGACAGAATCTACCTAAATCTCTGTGGACTATTCTACACTGCTAAAGGGCAGACTGATTCTTAGTCATTTGGTATGGCGGCTGTAGCATTCTTCCAGGGAAGATAACTTTCCCTACCTTGAGTGCTGCTTGCATTTCATTTTACAGATACACTATATCTCCCCAACATTTCCTGTGCAGTTCTTTTATGTGAACTGACACAAATAACTTCTCTGAGCTCATGTTTATATAGTAGAATTATTTTCAGTTTATTAAATGAGTGCTGTTCTGTTATGTAAAAATGTTGAACAGATGTGGCTGTCAACTATCTACCACAATGAAGAGCCAGTCATGAGTGTAACATGCTGTCAATAAGTATTCTACAATGTTAATTTCATCATCTCCATATCAGTAGCTGGAACAGTTTTCACAGGTTGAGTGGTATCAAATGCATTGCCCCACCCTTAGCTCTCCCAGCATCTGATTGCCCCTCCACAACACAAGTAGGTCACCAAGTGGTTACTGAACTTAAGATATCTCAACCTAAGTCAATCGATGCATTAAAGTAGATTACTGTTCTAGACTTGAACACAATCAGTCCCATCCCATCAAACACATTCTCAAACACCTAGGAAGATATACTGTGAATGTGTGGTAAGTGGCTCCAATCAGTGCAGCCCACTCAACAAGTGCCAGTAATTTCTGAATGTAAGAGATTTATGCAGTCTATCAGTAACAGAATTAACAGTGAGAGAAGTGCAGTGTCTTTCTTGTCAATCATTAATTCACTACCAAGAGACTATGACACAATTATGTGCCATGACAAGACGCTGTCAATGATAAACAGTAACATGATGTCACATTTACCAATCCATTACCTTTCCTACCAACACTGCAAAGGTCACCGACAATATGACACTTACAAATTACACATTTCTCAGCCTCTGTTTATAGGAATGCATTTAACGTAAAAGCTCAGTTAACAGATGTAAATAAGTAGTTATGTAATAAACTGAGCTCATATAAACATGAGCTCAGTGAAGATATTTTGTCAACTCACAGAAGAGAACTGGACAGGAAATATTGAGGAGATAGAGTCTACCTGCAAAATGAGCTGCCATAGAGGATGACTAAGAATCAACAGCCTACAAAGATTTACACATATTCTGCCCATATGAATTAGTATTATTAGTTTCTCATATCTGTTTTCCATGCAGTATTAAAGCAATTTGTGGAAAATAAACATCCCCGGGCATGTCTAAGCACTGCATTTCCAGTGACTCGTAAGGCACACTGCGGAGGATCAGTAGTTGATTCTTGCGACATTGTGGGATAGATAGAATGGGGAATAATTTGTTCCCTCTTTACTTTGCAGACTCAGGACAGAGGGAAATGCATGACAACAATCCAAGGAGTTATTTTCTCCCACCTTCTACATTCCACTCCTCCCCCTCCATCCTGTTACACTCCCAGAACACAATTCATCAGTGAAGATGGCTCTACTACACTTAAATGTGGTACACACATTTAATATTTGTTGTTAATCCATTTCATTTAACATTAAATATTAATCTTATACAATTAAACTACTATTTTTAAAAAATATGCAGCTTATACATCCTCTGAAATGCAGAAATTCTTAGTCCTAGAGAAAAAATGAATAGGACCTTTTTTGTAGGAAATGTAATTTAATTTAGTACTGGGAAATATTTTTGCTACAAGCTTTGATTTTAAAGATATCCAAGAGAAACATAAAAAAGTGATCTTTAAATGCACTCTCCTCCCACCTCACCCCACCCCAACACTCACAACTTGATTTCAGTATATAATTCATGACACTCATAAATTTGTGACTACATGAATTTTTCCCCATATTGTCCTTTATTGACTGTACTAAATGTGATTCAGTTGCTTCAGTCCATGGTGGTACTGAATCACGAGGGGAGCACTTCTTTGTGGCTGGAAGGTGGGAATGTGGGAGAAAAGGCATGGAAGCTCTGTTTCTGTACAAGATTGAGAGTATAATTTAAGTCTGTGAAGGCTCCAGTGAGACCATTGGCTTATTTGGTAAGAAAGGGCCAGATGAAGCAAATGGGAATGAGGATATTGAGGTGCTGGAGGAATGTGGATAGTGTGTCCTCAGCCTTGGTCCAGATCACAAAGATGCATCAATGAACATTTTTACATGTATTTATGTACTTTTTGTGTGTTTTTATCCTCCACTGTGGATCCTTGCTCTTTCCATCTGCACCAATACAGGAAAGTTTCCCTATCCTTAGGCCGAACCCAGTCCCACGTAATGCCCCTTGGTATTGTGTAGCTCACAGAATTCTCTCAAATGGCCTGACCATCAAATTACTCATCTCCAGGTGCAACCTGTCCATCCACAATGACCTCTATCTCTTCAAACTCTGTCAGTCCATAGTCCTCACCAATCTAGTCCAGAAAAAATACGTAAACCAGTCTCAAACCTCCTTGCAGTACCTCCTCTAAATCCGTAAAATTCTCCTGGTTGTCAATCCCAAATTCCTGCATCCCATACCTCATACTGGAACTCTTGCCATCCAGGAACTAGAGCATCATGCACAATTCCAACTCAAAAAACTCTTCAACCTGTTCATCTCCTTCTCCCATGTAGGACTACCATGATCTAGTACCAGAGCCTCCAAACCTCCCTCATAACTCTTCACATCCAACAATACCTCCCACCACCATAAAGAACCGAGAACCTAAACAGATCCAAAACATAGTCATGAACCCTTACTCCAATAGCCTTAGTCCCTTAGTAGTATAAATCCTTTCCACAGGCATTACCTTTTGCTCCTCTCCCAAATTCAATCATGCTACAATTTTTAAAGACCTTCTCTCATTCTTCTGGTCCCTACAGTGGAAACATTTTTCTTCACCAACCCTACCAATCAGACTGAACTCAAAACCAATACTGTACACTGCCTGACTCAGTTCTCTCCTCTATCCAACTATGCTCCCTCCACCCACATATTCCAAGTGCATCACTGAGGTATTCACAGACCAAAATTACCCTCCCAACTTTGTACAGAAACAGATCTCCCATGCCTTGCCTTTTCAGTCACCTCCACATATCCACCATCCAGTCACAAAGGAGCACTCCCATCATTACTCAGTATCATCCAAGACTGGAGCAACTAAATCACATTTTCTGTCAGGGTTTTGGGTACATCTTGTCATGCCCTGGAATAAGGAATACCCTAACCACTATCCTGCCCACCCCTCCTACAGTGGTATTCAGCCACTCCCAAATCCATGCCGTATCCTTGTCCATTCCTACTGTACTGGTTGGCGCATCCTTGCCTATCATTGGGCATTTAGTAGTTGTTGGGCTGAGTGTCATGCGTCACTGGGAGGGCAGTTAGAGCAGCCTATGGTGGTTCTTATGTGGAAGGCCACAGAGTGATAACAACCAAGTGCAGGCTGTGTGTGAGGCAGAACATAACAGAATATTTGCGTAACAAGTGGGGCAACAGTAGTCGGTGTTCTATAAATGACGTGGCAGTGATTACTGTGGTTAAGACTGTGGAGGTTTTAAGTCACTGCCTTCAGAGAGGAACAAGCTCTCCAAAGCACAGACATGAAGGTATGTTGCTTTTGACGGAATGTGATAGATGGGAGCAGCTTCCGGCTCTGTAGTACTTATAGGCCAAGTCAAGGGACTGTTATGTGGTAGGCTTTCTGGGTAATTCCATACTGAAGGGAATTTGCTGCTCTGAAATGACATTATTCATTGCTTGTTAAACTGGGTTTTGCTGCAAACTCATGGGCAGTGTAGTTGGTCTTTGCCTTGGGGCACCCTAAGCATTGCAGAACTCAGAAGTTATTGGTGATTCGTTGTCTATCAGATTAGTGTGTGTACTGTGATGTGAGTATAAAGTCCACAGTTATGGTGATGTGGGAACTGGATTATAGTATCAAATAATTTTCACCTGACTGTCCAGTGCTAAGAGTGTTATTGGACCTCACATGGATTCTTCTGTATCTCACTGGGTAGCAGGAGCTGTATTGTATGGTATCTCTGTCTCAGATTAAACTTAGATATGGTAACTACCAGTTGTCTACATGGATAGTAAATACACTCCTGGAAATTGAAATAAGAACACCGTGAACTCATTGTCCCAGGAAGGGGAAACTTTATTGACACATTCCTGGGGTCAGATACATCACATGATCACACTGACAGAACCACAGGCACATAGACACAGGCAACAGAGCATACACAATGTCGGCACTAGTACAGTGTATATCCACCTTTCGCAGCAATGCAGGCTGCTATTCTCCCATGGAGACGATCGTAGAGATGCTGGATGTAGTCCTGTGGAACGGCTTGCCATGCCATTTCCACCTGGCGCCTCAGTTGGACCAGCGTTCGTGCGGGACGTGCAGACCGGCCGAGACGACGCTTCATCCAGTCCCAAACATGCTCAATGGGGGACAGATCCGGAGATCTTGCTGGCCAGGGTAGTTGACTTACACCTTCTAGAGCACGTTGGGTGGCACGGGATACATGCGGACGTGCATTGTCCTGTTGGAACAGCAAGTTCCCTTGCCGGTCTAGGAATGGTAGAACGATGGGTTCGATGACGGTTTGGATGTACCGTGCACTATTCAGTGTCCCCTCGACGATCACCAGTGGTGTACGGCCAGTGTAGGAGATCGCTCCCCACACCATGATGCCGGGTGTTGGCCCTGTGTGCCTCGGTCGTATGCAGTCCTGATTGTGGCGCTCACCTGCATGGCGCCAAACACGCATACGACCATCATTGGCACCAATGCAGAAGCGACTCTCATCGCTGAAGACGACACGTCTCCATTCGTCCCTCCATTCACGCCTGTCGCGACACCACTGGAGGCGGACTGCACGATGTTGGGGCGTGAGCGGAAGACGGCCTAACGGTGTGCGGGACCGTAGCCCAGCTTCATGGAGACGGTTGCGAATGGTCCTCGCCGATACCCCAGGAGCAACAGTGTCCCTAATTTGCTGGGACGTGGCGGTGCGGTCCCCTACGGCACTGCGTAGGATCCTACGGTCTTGGCGTGCATCCGTGCGTCGCTGCGGTCCGGTCCCAGGTCGACGGGCACGTGCACCTTCCGCCGACCACTGGCGACAACATCGATGTACTGTGGAGACCTCACGCCCCACGTGTTGAGCAATTCGGCGGTACGTCCACCCGGCCTCCCGCATGCCCACTATACGCCCTCGCTCAAAGTCCGTCAATTGCACATACGGTTCACGTCCACGCTGTCGCGGCATGCTACCAGTGTTAAAGACTGCGATGGAGCTCCGTATGCCACGGCAAACTGGCTGACACTGACGGCGGCGGTGCACAAATGCTGCGCAGCTAGCGCCATTCGACGGCCAACACCGCGGTTCCTGGTGTGTCCGCTGTGCCGTGCGTGTGATCATTGCTTGTACAGCCCTCTCGCAGTGTCCGGAGCAAGTATGGTGGGTCTGACACACCGGTGTCAATATGTTCTTTTTTCCATTTCCAGAAGTGTAGAAAGCCCAAACAACTAATGGTGGTTAGATGAGTGGAAGTATACCACACTGGCGACAAAAGATGGAACCCCATGAGCCATTTCACTGATGTTTGTATGTTATGTAAATGTTTGTTTCGTATCTTTATGTCCTAAATTAAAGTGCTTTTAAATTTATTAATTAGTGAATTTGGTGGTAATTTCAATTTTAGTGATGCCATTGTTGATTTCAGATTTTGGTAATGCTGTTACTGGTATTACGCGAAAATCTTCAAATAAGAGTGCAGGGGGTCCCTCTGTAGAAAATTATAAATAAAGATGAGTAGGCATGGAATCGTTGGGAGTATACCAAAGGTTCCCACCAAAGTCTGTGTTGGAAGAATTCTGAACTGGGCTCATCTTGGAGCTATATATGTCCTGTTAGTATTAGGGGGTTGTTATTATTGCTATGAAATGTGGGATAATTACAAGTTTGGAAATAAGTGCTAGAGAACACACATGGTGTTGCCTTCAAATTTATGTGGAAGTGAAGCATCATGAACTTTAATGTTTCTGTAATGGCTTGTTGCCTATAAACTGTTCCTCCTCTGTAACCTGATCATATCACGTTTTCTATGAAGGCTTTGTTATGAGGGATTTGGTAATATATCAGATAAATGTAATAATAATGTTTTGATAAATGAAACTTTGTACTCATTTTCTGAGTTTGATTCGAGTAGTTGAAGTTCCAAGGCACAAATGGTAGTAGGCCATAACATCCAGCAAATCAGCACACAATGACAGAATTCTTAGTTTAATGATTAATTGTAGCTTCACTATTCACTTATTATTTTAATTTTGTGATGTTACAGAATGAAATCAACAACTATAAGGGACCTCACTTATCTAGGGAAAGCGGAGCTAATGTACAAATTGCAGAAATGAGGTGTCCAAATGCAAGAAAATGTCAGTGAATTACAGCAAAGATTGCACCAAAAATGGAATTACCAATGACTGTGATCCTAGAGGGTGTAGAACAGGTGAGTTTTGCTGTCGCTGCTGTTAATATTGTGCTTGCAGAAGTTAATCAGGCAAGGGAGTTATTTACTGAGTTGATACCAACAGTTCGTAAATTATAAGCTAAAGTAGTGTGTTATTCACACAGAGTGGATGATTTGGTAGACTTACCTGCTGAACAGAGAGAGGCATTTCAAAAGCAAATTGCTGAATTGTGGGAATGGAGTAATATGTCAGTATTGGAAGAAGGCGTGAGTGCCACTAAGGAAACAAGTAAAAAATTATAATACGCATTGGAACCCCATGTAAGTATGTACACTAAATTACCCAATCCTTTAGTGCAGCCCTTAATAGGTTATCAGGTAATATTATGTGACACAGTAGCAGTGCTGCATTTGTTAGTAAAGATTGAGGATCAAATTGAGCGAATTGGAGTATCGCCGCAACGTGTGTTGGGGAGCTAAGCATAACCTAGTGCAAGGAATTGCCTCCAAGAGTTTTACAGGAATTAACCTATTCTACATATGGTTGCAAAAGGAAGAAACAGGAAAGAGCTCTGATTATGTAGGTAGGATAAAGCAGAGTTTAAGACCTGAAGATCAGCAGATGGCAGTATTTTATATGTCCACAGTAATTTTAGTGATTTAAATAAAATAGTTTGCTATGTGCAAGGAATGACACATGTAGATGCTCAATGTGATGCCAAAGAGGGAAGAAGCAGCTGTGGTGTGAGTATTGGTTTATTATTTAACATGGAGGGACATAAAACAAGAGACATTAATCACCACGGCTCACAATATTGTAATACAATAAGAAATTTGAATTGCTGTAGATGCAACATAACGGGAAACATATCGCAAGATCATAATTTATGGAGGCAGGCAAGAACACCAACAGAGGAAGGGGGAAGCAGGGAAATCCAATATTGGGGATGTGGGGGACAAGGTCATATGAAACGAGAATGTCAACTACAGATATAAGGGGGAAAGGAGAAATGATGCCAGGAGAAGGTGGCTGCATTAACAAATCTAAATTGTGGTCCCTTATTTAGAGGTATACATTATGCAGACTGATGAGATGAAATTACCATTTATATGTTGTAGTGTCAATGAAGAACTGGTATGTGCCTTGTTAGATTCAGGTAGTCCAATAACAATAGTTAGTGAACAGTGGGCTTGAAGCATTAGTGACCATTGTACATAGCCACTGTTAATTCAGGAAGGACAAGTAAGCAGAGCAGCCAACAGTACTTGGATAATAAAGGCTATTTGTGGGTCAAATTTAAAACTGGACCATATACCTAGAAGACGAAGGTCGAGATAACAGCCTGTTTGGCCATGCCACATATTATTAGCTCAGACTTTATAGCTACAGAGGGTTTGAGCTTGGGTATTATTAAGAACTTCAACCAAAAGGTTGCTCCGCTAAATAATATAAGCTACGAGGCTTGCAAATTTAAGTGGGAGGAACCACATCATCAGGTTTTTGAAAATATCATTTGAACAAGCGTGGAATACAGCTCCAGTTTTGACAATACAAGATTTTGATAGCCAATTTATTCTTCAGGTAATGCGTCATTGATGCATCCATGCAGGGAGTGGGAGTAGTTTTGCTCAAGGAAAGTGCTGAAAGGAGGCAACCCATAGATTATGCATCAAGGGCACTGAATGAAAAAAAATCCATTTATGAAATTGTAGTGCTGGCGGTACTGTATGGATTACTTCAAATACATCTAGAACACACACATTTTTACCTGGAGACAGACAACCAGGTGCTTAGTTGGGTGCTGGCCAAACCCCGTAAAAGAAGGTATAAAGCAAATTGGGCAGTAACAATACCTGAATTTTCCTTTGATGTAGTAAATATGAGAGGAAGTAACAACATGATTGTGGATACTTTAAATAGTGTTTGATTCCCAGAACACCTAAGAGAAGCTGCAGATAATTCATTTGGATATTGAAAAATATTGGACACAGGATCAGGAATTGCTGGAAATTGTAAATTAGGTTAAGAGGGGAGAAACTAAGAAGCCATACCATGAGCCACCAGTGGGGGAGGGGGGAATCAATGGGAGTACACAAAACTCATAGTAAAATCTAGGAAAAATTCATCTGAAAAAATATGGATACCGAATTAAGAAACCATATTGCAGCCCACTGGATTTGCTTGAAGAATACAAAATGGGGTCATCTTACATACAGGCTAGTGGACAGGATATTACAAAAGATTTTTGTCGACTTTGTCAGACTTCTCTGGAGAACAAAGGAAGGGAATAAATATATCTTAGTTTGTATTGAGGCATATTCAAGAGTTACCTATTTTATCCTGAACAAAGGAGCGAACTCATGCACAGTTATCCATGGATTGCAGGACATTTTTGCAGTGTTTGGTCTGTTCACTACAGTGCTGATTGACTGATAATGCTTCGTCATTATGTCACATGCTTTTAAAAATTTTTGTATGGATTGGAGATTAAGCATATTACCACTACACCTTATTATATTAATCCTTAATATTGTTGTTGTTATGATCTTCAGTCCTGAGACTGGTTTGATGCAGCTCTCCATGCTACTCTATCCTGTGCAAGCTTCTTCATCTCCCAGTACCTACTGCAACCTACATCCTTCTGAACCTGCTTAGTGTACTCATCTCTTGGTCTCCCTCTACGATTCTTACCCTCCACACTGCCCTCCAATACTAAATTGGTGATCCCTTGATGCCTCAGAACATGTCCTACCAACCGATCCCTTCTTCTAGTCAAGTTGTGCCACAAACTCCTCTTCTCCCCAATCCTATTCACTATCTCCTCATTAGTTATGTGATCTACCCATCTAATCTTCAGCATTCTTCTGTAGCACCACATTTCGAAAGCTTCTATTCTCTTCTTGTCCAAACTATTTATCATCCACATTTCACTTCCATACATGGCTACACTCCATACAAATACTTTCAGAAACGACTTCCTGACAAATCTATTCTCGATGTTAACAAATTACTCTTCTTCCTGTGCAATCTGCACAGCTCCAATGTTTTGATTTTTGCATTCCATATATGAAGGATTCTGTTTCTGAAGAAGACGAATCCTTCATATATGGAATTCATAAATCAAAACCTTAGAGCTGTGCAAATTGCATACCACAGGAAAGATCAGGACAAGTGAGACTGCTTGTTGTCTTGACTGATGCCAACATTTAATACCACTAAGCACGAGATGCCTGGGTATACTCCTGCGGAATTAATTTTCAGATTCAATGTGGTGATTCCATTGTGCAACCTGTAGTAATTAGATGATCTGTTGCTGGAGAAAATATTGGGTATGCAATTGGTTTCACAATGGAAAAACATTCAGCTAGTGCATGCAATTGAAACTAAAAGATATAATCAGGGCAGCAAGCAAAGCCATACAAGGTGGGGGCTTGGGTCATCAGAAAAAAAAAACACCACACTGGAGCAAGTAAAGTTGGTGATAAGATATCAAAGAAAGAGTCTTGCCCTGTTTCAAGGAACCATTTCAGGTCATCGATCAGTTAGGTTCTATCAATTTGTTATTTGATGCCTGTGAGGGAAGGAACATGTGTGCTCATCTTTCCCAAGCGATGAGAGGGATCGGCCATGGAGGAGAGAGTGTGGGGGAGCAGAAGGGAGGTGTATGTGTCAGTTGGCATATCTTTGCATATAGATAGGTTTGTGGCAATGAATGGGCTGTATGTCATGCATCACTGGGAGGACAGCGGCGGCAACCAGGAAGGTTGTTACATGGTGGACCAAGGAGCAATAACAAGCAAGTGTGGGCTGTATGTGAGGCAGGACATAAAAGAAAATGTGTGTAACAAGTGGGGCAATGGCAGTTGGTGTTCTGTAAATGAAATGGAAGTTTGCGGTGATTGCTGTGGTTAAGACTGTGGAGATTTTAAGTTACTGCCTTCAGAGAGGAACAAACTCCATCAAGCACAGACAGGACAGTGTATTGCTTTTGATAGAATGTGGTAGATGGGAGCAGTTTCCTGTTCTGTAGTACTGATAGGCCGAGTCAAGGGGCTGTTATGTGGTAGGCTTTCTGAGTACTTCCATACTGAAGGGAATTAGCTTCTTTAAACTGACATAATTCATTGCTTGTACAATTTGGTTTTGCCACAAACTCATGGGCAGTATAGTTGGCCTTTGCCTTGGGGTCCCCTAAGCAATATAGAACTCACATAATGGAACAAAAGTTATTGGTGATTGCGTGCCTATCAGATTAGTGTGTATACTGTGATGTGAGTATAAAGTCTGCAGTATGGTGATGTGGTGGTTGGATTAAAGTGCATTTTTAGCATCAAATATTTTTCATCTAACTGTGAAGTGCTAAGTGTGTTATCGGAACTCCCATGGATTTTTCACTACCTTGCTGGGCAGCAGGAGATGTGTTGTACAATATCTCTGTTTCAGATTAACCTTGGGTATGGTAACTACCAGTTATCTATCTGGATAGTAAACAGAAAGGCCTAAACAACTAATGGTGGTTAGATGAGTGGAAATGTAGCATACTGGTGACAAAAGATGCAACTCCATGGGCCACTTTGGCCATGTTTGTAAGTTATGTCAATGTATGTTTTGTATCTTTATGTCCTGAGTTAAAGTGCTTTTATATTTATTAATAAGTGAATTAGATAGTGTGACGTTCACCTGCTTTATTTCTTCGTTGATAGTCCTCGGTGTCAATGTACTGCATTGTTATACTGGCTGAAAAATGGTGGTGGAAGTTCAACACTGATACTGTAAATGATGCAGTCCACAGTTGCACAATAGCTTTTCACAGTTCTTTAATTTCACTGTTCACAATCTCCCAATATTACACAATTATATGGCCAGTTCACTATTGGTAAATGTTGATAAGCCTCATTAATATGTTGTAGGCATCATCAGCATACTACTACAATGGTTTGCTGTTGAACATCTATGAGCAGTAGAAACCTAACCGTACAGTTCACAGTTCTTGCAGTACAATGCAGTACATGTGAAAATATTTCTCAAATAAATTGAACAACATTGTCGTTAATTGTTCTAACACATGGCCTATTTGTGTTACACTTATTCCACTGTTAAGTTGATGCATTGTTGTCAATCTAACCAATACATAATTCCTGTCTTAAAATTGGCCATGGACAAAAAATCGATCCTTTATATATCCTCAAAATAATAGGCACTGAACCAATACATTGTTTATGTTTAAGTTACAGAAATTGCAATTAAAACATAACTTGTTCAATTAACTGAATACATCGAAAAATTCCTTCTTTTTAATATTTTCTTCTACCTCAAAGCTTAGGCCGAATTACTTGTGTAAATAATGAAATTAACAGATATAGTTATACAAATACTACTTTTGACAAACCTGGTAATTATTTTGGAATTAATTAAGGACTGGCTTTGCTAATATGATTTTGAATAAAGCACGATAAATACTTTACGAATCCTAGTAGTTCTTCTTCCAAATGTTTATAATAAGTAAAGAATTTATATTTGTCTATAAGCCAACAATAGAATCTAAGTCACAAAACAATTACTGATTTCGCCATATAATGACATGTAGTAAAAGACATTAACTAGAAATGGTCAAAATGAATTTGGAAATTAATTACAGACACAAAACTAAGTACAAAATTAGTTCTGGTACTATATTCCTTAAGACTGAGTGTCAACCTTTCTCTTCTATGGAAATGCAGATTATACTCATGCATGTTAATGGTAATTAGGCAAAAATGAAAATAAAATGAATTTAAGGAGGCAGATGGCAAAACAAGACATGAAGTAAAGAGATCCCAGCTTGCTTCGTCACAATAGTAGTCTGGATTTTAGGAATGCTATTGTTGGATTCAGATTTTAGTAATGCTGTTACCGGTATTAATTGAAAATTTTCAAATAAGAGTGCATGGGGTCCCTCTGTAGAAAATTATAATATAGACATGCATGGACGTAGAATGACTGGGAGTACATGAAAAGTTCACACTAAAATCTGTGTTTGGAGAATTCTGGGCTGGGCTTATTTTGGAGCCGTATATGTCCTGTAAGTATTAGGGGGCTGTTATTACTGCAATGAAATGTGGGGTAACTTATGTGTTTGGAAATAAATGTTAGAGAATCCGTGTGGTGTTGCTCCTGAATTTAAGTGGAGTTGAAGCATCATTGACTTTAATGTTTCTGTAATGGCTTTTTGCCCATAAAATGTTCCTGCTGCAGAACCTAATTGTATTATATTTTCTATGAAGGCTTTGTTATGAGGGTTTCAGTAACATATTAGGTAAATGTAATATTAATGTTTTAATAAATGTCACCCTGTACTCATTTTCTGAATTTGATTTGAGTAGTTGAAGTTCAACAGTGCCCTATTCCAGCCCTGCTCCCAACCCCTTGCCTCATGGCTGATATCCCTGCAACATACCTAGCTGCAAGACCTATCCCAAGCATCCTCCCACCACCGACTACTGCATTTCAGTCACAGGCATCTCCTACCCCATCAAAGGCAGAGCTTCATGCAAAAGCATTCATGTGACCTACAAACTACGTTTCAACCATAGTGCTGCTATATATATTGGCATGACAACTAACAAGCTGTCTGTCTGCGCAAAATATCTATGAGAAACTGTGGCCAAGAGACTACTGGACCAACCAGTTGCTGAACACACTGCCAAATGTAATGTGTTTCTCTTCCATGACTACTTAACAGCATGTGCCAATCTGGATCCTTCCTACCAACACCAGCTTTTATAAATTGCACAGGCGAGAACTTTCCCTGCAATATATCCCAATTTACTGTAAACCCCTGGTCTCAACCTTCACTAGTCTCTGTCCAGTACTTCCCTATCCATTTCCCTGCTTCCACTACAGCACAACACAGCCTTTTATTCCACCAGCACATCCACTAATCCTTTTCCCCTTCTCTACTTGTCACCTTCACCCTCCCCCCAAACCTTCCGACTGCACCTAACAGCCCTACCCTCTCCCCACCATGTCCCTGTACATTTCCACAAGCAGCACTACACCTTTCCCCACACCACCCCACTATTGCCTTCTTCCCTGCTCCACGCCTTCTCATTAGTCCCACCACCCACACCGAATTGTTGGTCCCATCAGGAGCAGTTGTGACTCAGTCCAGCCACAATATCCAGAGATAGATTTGTCAGTTATTTGAGTGTGGCACAGTGGTAATGTAATGCTTTATGACCAACATTTAGTTAGTTGTTATAGTCTAGGTCATTAGAGTGGTTTGGTGGTTGTTGTTTGTATAAAGATTTCTGGATTCAACAAGAACTATGAGCTGTTTGAAATCTGTGAAATAATAATGCATTACAGTGAATTAAAGAGCAATGGAAAGATACTCATTATATCTAAGAGCAATGGTTTCCTAACTGAAAAGTCACACCAATATGAAACACAAAATTTCTGTCATGCATGAGAATAAATGAGAAAAAAATCCAAACAAACACTAAATGAGAGGAAAAATAGAGATGATGTGATAATTAGGCACAAACAAAAACTGTCAAAGATGGGCACAATATCTTTAAGTTATACTGAATATCAACTCAGATATGTATTTAGATACACAGAAATAAGAGGAAAATATAACGGCAAGAGAAGAGGTAAGGGAAAAGGAAAAAGATCAGCAATACAAGAAATGAAGCTGGTGATATACTGATTGAAAAATAGTATTGCATTTGGTGGAGATGGCATGTCAGAACTTATAAATTGTGGTGGTCAACCCCTAACACATGAAACCCATGCACTAATAAATAATATATTGGAACATTAACAGAATTTCTGTCAGTGCTTGACGGTGCACGACAACAATACTGAAGAGAAAACTCTTTCCTAGTATACTGGTAAATATTATTTATTTGCTCGTGAACTGTCTTTCAGATTCTTTGGAAATCATCATGTGGCAACTGACTATTGCAAATCCACCTGAAATGACATCTGCATCTGTGCTCTGAAAACCACTGTCAGATGCACGGCAGGGGGTTTGGTTGGTTGGTTGGTTGATTGGGGGGGAGGGGCCAAACTGCATGGTCCATCGGTCCCATGTTCCCAGTAAAATAATTACACAAGGGAAAGAAGAAAAGAAAGGAGACATACAGCACAATAACAGGAGAAAGGAAGAAGAACAACTAACACCACTATTGGCAAAACAGGAAAAGAAAACCACAGAGAGAAGCAAGAAGCAGTAGAAGGGATAAAAAGAGGAGAGCAGATGACCATGGCTGGCCGACCATGAGAATAAAAAGGAAAGGCCAGCCACTCTGTGACATATTAAAACATCCAGCCTAAAAACATTAGAGTGGAGAACACAAAGTGACAAAGGACATGCGCTAAAACTTATATAGAATGATAAAACCCACCATCACGTATAAAACGTAAAACTAAATTTGCTGATGAGCCGTCAGCTAAAATTAATGGCAAGAAGTATGGTAACTGAAGAGTCCATCGCAGGGCAGTCAAAGGAGGACAGCTCGCCAAGATACGGGCCACCATCAGCCGGGCACCGCAAGGTCACTGAGGTGGGTCATCACGGCCCAGGAGGTAGCCGTGTGTCACCCAAGCATGGCCAATGTGGAGCCGACAAAGAACCACAGAGTCCCTGCGAGAGGCCCACATGGAGGTCTTCCACACATTTATAGTCTCCTTAATGGCACACAGTTTGTTGTGCGTACTGAAGTTATGCCATTCCATCTCTCAAAGCCGCAAAACATTGGGACGTAGTACTGAATGCAGGTCAGTTGCAGAGAAGCCAATCTCCATAAGCGGTTTCCGTGTAGCCTGTCGGCAAGTTCGTTGCCTGGGATTCTGAAGTGACCTGGGGTCCAGACAAACACCACTGAACGACTGGACCATTCCAGGGCATAGATGGACTCCTGGATAGTTGTTATCAAAGGATGACAAGGGTAGAACTGGTTGATAGCTTGTAGGCTTTCAAGGAGTCAGTACACAGAAGAAACGACTCCCCAGGGCATGAATGGATGTGCTCAAGAGCACGAGACATGGCCACCAGCTCGCAGTGAAAATACTGCAGCCATCGGGCAGCAACTGCTGTTCAGTATGTCCTCCATGGACATATGCGAAGCCGATATGATCATTAGCCATCAAGCCATCGGTGTAAATCACTTCATGGCCTCAGCACATGTCAAGAATCAAGAGGAAGTGGCAGCGGAGAGCCGCAGGGTTAACTGAGTCCTTAGGGCCATGTGAATGGTCCAGGCGAAGCCACAGCCTAGGTGTACACCGTGGAGGTGTATGTGAATGGACCTCAAGTATAGGTGTTAAAGGCAAGGACTCCACTTCAGAAAGAAGGGATTGGTCACGAATTGCAATTGGAAGCCCTGACCTGGGCCGCCAATGCAGGAGATGAACTGCTGTGGGTGGGAAAAGGAGCCAATAATTCAGATACACAGGGGAACTACTTATGCGTGCAATGTAACTGGCCAGTAGTTGTGCACGGCTAACCTGCAATGGAGGGATTCCGGTCTCCACAAGGACACTGGTCACCAGACTTGTCCTAAAAGCTCCCGTCACTAGGCGAATGCCACAGTGGTGCACTGGGTCAAGTAAATGCAATGGTGAGTGTGCCACCGAACCATAAATGAGACTCCCATAGTCAAGGCAAGATAGAACAAGGGCTCAGTAGATCTGCAGCAGCGTAGAGCGATATGCACCCCAGTTGGTGTTGCTCAGGCAGCGGAGGATATTGAGGTGCTGTCAGCACTTCCGCTTAAGCTGACGAAGGTGAGGAAGCCAAGTCAATCAGGTGTTGAAAACCAGTCCTAAGAATCGATATGTCTCCACTACAGTGAGTGGATTGTCATTAATGTTAAGTTCTGGTTCCGGATGAGTGGTAAGACGCCAAATGTATAACACACAACTTTGCACCAAAAACTGGAAACCATGGACTTGAGCCCATGACTGCGCCTTGTGGTATCGCTCAGCAACACCAGTACTGGTGGAGCAGTAGAAATGTAGCAGTCGTCTGCATAAGAGAAGGTGAGATGGGTGGCCCTACAGCTGCTGCTAGACCATTAAAAATAGAGATACACTCAATACAGAGCCCTGCGGCACTGCATTCTTCTGGATATGGGGGTAACTATGGGAGGCACCAACTTGGACACAGAAAGTACGAAGCAACGGGAAATTTTGGGTAAAATTCAGGAGCGAGCCTCGGAGACTCCACTCAAATAATGTGGCAAGGATACGATGTTGCCAGGTCGTGTCATACACTTTTCGTAAATCAAAAAAGACGGCAACCAGGTGCTGGCATCTGGAAAAGGCTGTTTGGATGGCAGACTCGAGGGAGTGGTAGAGTGACCCTGGCAGAAGGCGCCCTGAGGTGGAGCCAGTAGGCCACGTGACTACAGGACCCAACCCAACTGCCAACACATCATATGCTCCAGCAGCTTACAAAGTACATTAGTGAGGCTGATGGACCAATAACTATACACATGAAGTGGGATTTTACCGGGTTTGAGCACCGGAATGATGGTGCTCTCCCGCCATTGCGATGGAAAGACACCATTGCACCAAATTCAGTTCAAGATGAAGGAGATGTCGCTTGTAGTCAGATGAGAGATCTGACTGTGGATCCAATCTGGCCCAGGAGATGTGTCAGGGCAATATGCAAGGGCACTGAGGAGCTCCCACTCTGTAAATGGGGCGTTATAGGACTCACTGTAGCATGTAGTGAACAAGAGGACTTTCCCTTCCAGCCGCTGTTTGAGAATGCGAAAGGCTGGGGGGGGGGGGGGGGGGGAATTCTCCAATGCAGAGGCTCGAGCATAGTGATCAGCAAAGTGCTCGGCAATCGCATTTGCATTGGTAGACAACACGCCATTTATGTTAACACCGGGAACACCTATTGGGGTCTAGTACCCGAAAACATGTTTGATCTTTGCACAGACTAGGGAAGATGAAGTATGGCATGCAATGGTCGAGACGCATCTCTCCCAACACTCCTGCTTCTGTCATTTGACAAGTTGGCAAACACGGGCACGGAGCCATTTAAAGGCTACGTGGTGCTCCAGGGAAGAGTGCTGCTAATGCCGCTGTAGAGCTCGCCGACACTCCTTAATTGCTTCAGCGACTTCCGGTGACCACCAAGGGACTGCCTTTCACTGGGAGCATGATAAAGAGCGAGGGATCAAGTTTTCTTCCACAGAAACAATTGTTGTTGTTACTTTCTCAAGCACCACATCGATGTTACCGTGTGGGGGAGATTCAACGGTGACAGCAGAGGTGAAAGTTTCCCAGTCCGCCTTGTTTAAAGCCTATCTGGGCAGGTGTCTGTGGGCCTGATGCTGGGGCAGCAAGAGGAAGATGGGGAAGTGGTCACTACCACACAGGTCGTTATGTGCTCTCTCCAGTGGATAGATGGGAGAAGTCCTTGGCTGCACATTGATAAATCAATGGCCAAGTAACTACCATGAGCCACACTGAAATGTGTGGCAGCCCCAGTATATAAGAGGCAGAGGTCGAACTGAGAGAGTACAGTTTTGACATCTCTGCCTCGGCCAGTCACCATGGTGCCAACCCACAATGGGTTATGGGTGTTAAAATCTCCCAAAAGTAGGAAAGGTTTAGGGAGTTGATCACTCAGTGCAGCTAAAACATTCAGGGGTACTGCACCATCTGGAGGAAGATATACATTGCAGACAGTTATTTCCTGCGCCGTCCTTATTCTGATAGCCACAGTTTCATTACAGACTGAGTTTAGGATGTAAATGCAAACTCCACCTGATGCTTGATTATAGTCACTACGGTTCCTGTAATATCCCTTATAGCCATGGAGGGCAGGGGTCCGCATTGCCGGGAGCCAGATTTCCTGGAGGGCAATGCAGAAAGCAGATGTAAAGCTTAACAGATGCCATAGCTTAGCCCGGCAGTGGAAAAAACTGGCACAATTCCATTGGAGGATGACATCATCGTGAGATTGGGAAGGCATGGAACAATCAGTGAGGCAGTTTATGCCTCAGGGTCACCTGCTGCCACCAACTTATAGCCTGAGCAGTCCATATCCATTGTGTCTGAGGATCTGGTGAGAGCTAGTTCCGCAGAGGATGCCAGAATCTCCACCTCATCCTCAGATGCAGAGCTTGTAGGTAGCGGTGGTGTGGGTGCCACCACAATTCCCTTGGTCTTGGGGACCTTCTTTTTGGATTTCTCTCAGTGCTCCTTGGGTTTCCCTGGCTGGGAGCACCTTACCGATTCATTCCCCGGGGCTGACGATGAGCACTTTTGGGCTCTTCAGCCACCCAAGCATGTCATCTTTCCCACTAGCAGAAATCTGGGAAGGGAATGACCAAGGGACCCATTCCTAGCAAGAGGAGCTGAAGAAGACTTATGCTTCTCCAGCTCAGAAGTGGGGACTGACATCCCTGATGGTTGGGGGCTCCCCCGGAAAATAGGTGGTGCAGGAGCAACAGGGAGGGAAGTGCTCCCCACCATCAAGGGGGCAGGTGTAGTCTTTCGATTCTGAGAGGCGACAGGTATTCAAGGAACTGATGGGGCGACAACTGTTCTTGTAGTGGCAGTGTAAGAGGGTCATAGCCACAGTATGTAGGTGTTCAAATTTCCTCTTAGCCTCAGTGTAGGTCAATTAGTCCAGGATCTTATATTCCACGATTTTTCTCTCTTTCTGTAAGATCCTGCAGTCTGGCAAGCAAGGTGAATGATGCTCTCCACAGTCGTCACACATGGGAGGCAGGGCACATGGAGTATTGGGATGTGATGGATGTTCACGATCTTGAGATGTGATGCTGGAAGTACACGGGGAAGACACATGGCCAAACTTCCAGCACTTAAAGCACCGCATTGGGGGAGGGATATATGGCTTGACGTCACAGTGGTAGACCATCACTTTGACCTTCTCAGGCAATGTGTCACCCTCGAAGGCCAAGATGAAGGCACCGTTGGCAATCTGATTAGCCCTCGGACCCCTACGGACACGCTGGATGAAATGAACACCTCACCACTCTAAATTGGCATGCAGTTCATCGTCAGACTGCAAAAGAAAGTCCCTGTGGAATATAATACCCTGGACCATATTTCAGCTCTTATGGGGCGTGATGGTAACAGGAACACCCCCCTCCCCTCCCCACTTGTCACAAGTGAGTAATGCCCATGACCGGGCAGAGGATGCTGTTTTCATCAAGACTGATCCAGAGCGCATTTTGGACAAGGCCCCCCCCCCCCCCCCCCCCAAACTTGTCCCCCAAATGCTCCATGAACTCTCATACATACAAGGTACTGGGGCGAAGAATAAGCTTCGCTGCCATCCTTAGCCTGGCATTCCGCCCATGGTGTGGCCAGGGAGGTAAACGATTTGGGGTTGTATTTCTTAGCATTGAAGTTAGACTTTGCCCGCTTAGATACTGCTGGTGGTGGACCACTAGCAAGAAATGATGTACTACGCTTCATGGCGTGTCATCCGCCCTGATGCCACCCACTCCAACCACGAGCTCTCCCCACAGGCGCCACTCAGCTTCAGCAAGGGCCACCTGGCAGGATGGCCATTGCCAAAAGTCCCAACGCCCCAGGGAGATGGGCACCTACTCCATGGCAGAAGTGGGGAGTTAATGGCATATGGATCAGCGGAGTGATCCCTGTGTTGACAGGGAACTACAACCAACAGGGTACATGGCGGCGCTCCATCACAACGGACTGGCTACTGTGCTGGATATGAGGTGCAAAGAAGTCCATGATCATCACCAGTGCAGAAAGTGACACTGCATAGTGCATGGTGGAAAACGCACCCAGGAAGGTGTCCTCACCCAAAAGATGGAGACTGAGCAGCATGATGCACCATGTAAGGTGCTCTTCCCCAATTGGCTCACTCTTCAGGAAAATTTAGAAAGATGGAGGTCAAACCCAACAGGGGACCATCACATATAGGCCAAAACGCGTGAGACTCCTTTTACTCGCCTCTAACAACAGGCAGGAATACCTCGAGCCTACTCTAACCCCCAGACCCGCAGGGTTCGTCCCATTGTTCCAGTTAATAGGGTTTCTTCCTGTTCCATTCACACATGGAGAGTGGGAAAAATGATTGATTGAATGCCTCTGTTTAGTGCTTATTCTAATCTTATCCTCATAATCCCTATGAGAGGGAGTTGTATAGATATTACTCATACTGGTACAGAAGGTACAAAGAATGATTATATGGTGGTTACAAAGAAAAATATTACATTTATATTTTGTGCAGAAACAGTTATACTTAACTAAAAATGAAACATAAAGATACTCTTTTAATAGATGAAAAATAAAATTTAATTTACAATTGTAATATATTATTTTATAACTAAAATTTAATTTAACAGAGGGAGATAAAGAAAATTGTGATTGGTCATTAAAACTAAGCTGGGATTCTGTGCCACTTGTTTGATGTAAATAAATTAAAATTAAACATGAAAAAAACCAGCTAACGTAGTTTAAAACTGTTGTTGTTGTAGTCTTCGGTCCGAACACTGGTTAAACATAGCTCTCCATGACACTCTTATCATGTGCAAGCCTCATAATCTCCAGATAACTGTTGCAACTTACATATTTATAAATCTGCTCACTGTATTCATCTCTTGGTCTCCGTCTATGATATTTTTCTCCCTGCCATACTCACACACTTACTTCCAATACTAAATTGCTTATCCATTAATGACTCAGAATGCTGTCTATCAACCAATTCCTTCTTCTAGTCTGGTTGTGCCCAAGCTCCTTTTCTCCCTAATTCTATGCTGTGCCTCCTCATTAGTTACGTAATCTACCCACCTAATCTTTGGCATTCTTCTAAACAATCAAAATCAGATAACTTTCAAATAACACACAAAATCATAAACTTAGATAAGCAGATTCTGCAGAATTCCTGGGGATATTTCTAGATAAAAATTTATCTCTCATATAATCCAAACAGTCTTGCATTCGCAATCACAATATGGTCTTATGCAAGTGACATGTACACTAAGAAAGTTGTTTACCACAGCAATTTTGAATCTATTGTAAGATATGGAATAATCTTTTGAGGCAATGCAAGTAGTGAAAATAGAATAACATTGCTTAAAAAACTATTATTAGAAATACGTGTCATATTAAGCTTAAGAGATTCATGCCAACCTTTATTCAAGGATCTGAAAATTTCAACTACTCCATGTCTTTACATTTATGAACTGTTTATCTTCACATGTAACAATCCAGAATTATTCATAGAAAAAGCAGTTTCAAAACTTGTATGACACAAGAAACAAAGATAATTTCATGTTACCATCTCATAGGCTAAAACTACTCACAAACTCCTCAACTCATAGCTACGAAAATTTATAATAAATTAAAAGTGAAAAGCTGTCACATTGAGGAATTAGCTTCACTGAAGATAAAATTACATGCTGTCCTAGGACAAAAATATTATTCAGACACAGAATTTGTAAATAATGATTAATTTTTCTTTGTAGAGTAATGAAATAAATTTGTAACGACTTTTGTAAATTAAGATTTTTTAAATACATTTTATATGTCTTAGTTACATTATTTATACTGACATGTCCTGAATTTCAAATCAATGATTTATGTATGTACTTAATAAGACAAAAAATTCTGATTTATAGACATGAAGTATTTCCCATTGGGATCATCTTTCTCCCCCCCATAATCTCCATCGTTTGGTTCATTTTTTGTTAAAAGATGTTCCACGAAGGTTGAATCTGTCTTTCTTAGTCTCCAAATTCTCTCATGTCCTGATAATTTAGCTACCACAGGTTTGTCTGACTGACCAATATTATACCACTGAACAATAAATTAGATATCTGTTATTGTTGTAAGACACTGGTCTGTTGCTGCAAGATTTTTAACTTTTTGGCAAATTTATCTGAAGCTTTGTCAACATATTAAATGGTGCACCATTTTTGTAACTACTGACATACACAAGCGATGCAATTTTAAAGATTTTGTTTTTCATAGAATATTATCAGTCAGGGCAGAACTAAAGTGATTACTGGAACTGATAAGTTTGATTGCCTGTAAGTTTCTATAAGAATGTAAATAATTTAGGAGTAAAGGAAACCACTCATCGAGTAGTAGAAGTGCTGAGTCATCGTCAGGCACATGTGTGCATGCCTGTTGACCACTCATTGCTTCTGCTGTGCAGTGAGCATTCTCTTTTACTTCTAAATTATTTACAAGATGGACTGCCTATAATTCAGTTCAAAAGACAGATTCACATAATTCAAACTGTAGAAACTATATAGACATCTCATTATTGAGTACCGCCTGAAAGATGTTTACAAAGATTAAAAATAAAAAAGCAAATGTTTTTGAGAATATTAATATGGTTTTTAACAAAATAGTACCATTTCGGACCAGATGCTTGTCATTGGGCAAATAATGAAATAATTTTATGAATATGACAAATCTACACTTTCTGTTTGTTGATTTTAAACGTATGTGCCTATGGTTATGATACTGCAATTGTGGCAAGAAATATAAAAACCATTACAGAAAAATGTGAGGTAATGGAAATAGAAGGCACAAAAACTGCACTATGTAAACCCACTGAACAGAATGAAACTTTTAATAGCCTCATGGATCTTCCTTGAGTCAAAATAAGAAAAGCTGAAAACAGAAGTAATAAATTCTGCATTCAAAAGTGCATCAGTGGAAGAATTCAGTAACAGATACAAACAAACTCATGAATGGTGAGTACTGATATCAATGCTTTTGATAATGGAAAGCAATTTAAACTACTATGAGTGCAGAGGGAAACAGGGACAAAAAAAGTTTCCTATTAGATTTTTAAATGGGTATGCTGCAGAATTACCCATTTTACCATCTCATATTTATTAGCAAATGGAAACTGTCATGCAGGATGGAAAAAGTGCAGGTGACATCTGTCTACAAAAATGGTAAAATAATGGCTGCACATATTAACAAACAAATATCTTCAACATTTGTTTCTTACTTTAACACTGACATTCCTCAATATAAACACATCTCCTCTGAAGGATCAACACAGGTTAAGAAAACAATTCCTACGAAGCACAGTTTGGTTTTTTTCATGTACGGTATCTTGCAAGTAGCACAGTCTGGTGAATAGGTAGACTCCCCTTCCTAGATGCCTGAAGGATGTCCTTACAGTAGCATGCCATCAGCTAACTGAAATATATGAACTTTCCTCTCAAATATGTGATTAGCTGTAGAATTTGTGGCTAATACAACACATTGCAGTATAGAGGACAGCAAATGTTCACCAGAAACAGATGCACCACCTGGTGTACCTCAAAAAAGTGTAAAAAGGTATTTAATGTTCTCAGAATATACAAACAATTTTTCAGATATAGTCACCAGTACACTCATATTGTTTGCTGTTCTCTGGAAAAGAAAAAAAATGTAGGCTACTTGCTTAGTTAATTACCCAAAGCATCGAAACAGATCAAAAACATATTATCCCATCACAGAGATGTTCAGTGTGTTCCCTGGAACCTTCTCGGGTTAAATTCAGCTGAAACACAGGCCTATATAACACATATACATTGCTAGAAATGTAAAGTGTTCCATTAAATTTGAGATGTTCATCACATATTGAGTATCAAATAATTTATCTTTCATTTCATTTGGAACTGAAGTATATTATCAACACCCATATGATGGGTGACCCCACAGGCAGGAATACACTCTTGTAATCATTTTAGCATGGAAGCAAACAGCTTCAAATCATCATCGTCAGGAATTTCTTGTCAGGCCCGAACACCTGCTAGTATGTGTACTTACACCACATCCTAGACATGTTCCATGGGTTACAAACCAGAGGCCCTGGCAAAATAGTCAAGGACCCATACATTCTTCCACGTGTTTGTGGCGTGAGCTACATTGTGAGGTCTTGCATTATTCTACTGGAGTGCACCATTTGGTACCCTGGTCATAAAGAGGATAACAGGGCATAGTATTCTTGCCACATACTGGCAAGCACCCAGTTTCCCAGCAATGCTTACCAAACCAGTTCTGTTTTATTACCCAATACCTACCATTGTTTCAGGAGTGAGTGAGTTAGTTAGTTAGGTAGGTAGGTATCAAGATTCAGACGTTTCCTGTGTTCTTTCAAAAGAGTGTTTATGGACACATTGGCATTGATCTGGCTGCTACATACATAATTGAGACTCTGCACTGAACATAAAAGAATGCCACTTAAATGTCCCAGCTGATTCTGGCTCTACAGTAAACAAGGCCTTGTTGAATGTGCTATGGTGTCAGTGGTAAGCAATGGGTGGCAATTCGACATCTCAACCCAGCATTCATTATACTGTTTCCAGTAGTTCATGATAACAATCTGCCTTAGTCTCTACCCACATTTCAGCTACTGTCATATGCCTAATCATCAGAGCCAACAGAACAATCCTACAATTTTCTCATGGTATAGTCCTGGAGGGATCTGTGCCTACTCTTCTTGTCATAGTGTTGTTCTGAGTCCATCTCCTCACCACCCATTCTACAATCATCAGTGTGACCTGTTGGTAATTTATTCCCATGTCTGCATACCGATGTTTCCACCTTTGAGCGAACAATGTTGTGATATACACTTGAAAAATTCCAGTAATATTAGATGCTCCTAACATCCACATGTTCTCATGCCATTCTCATTAGGAATGGTCATGCCATTCATCATTAGGAATGGCTTTTTTTCTGTACTGAAAATAAGATCACACCAGGATGAAAATTTAATCACTGTATCCCAGAGAAATGGAAATAACTAGAGTAGCAGTTTGGTGGCATTCAGTCAGCATGTCCATGGTGTAACACTTTCCATTTCGTGAATGTAGTCACAGTAGGTAGGTCCTTCGCATCTAGGGGGAGAATGACATGCCTCCTTTTCCATTTTTGGCATCCACAGCTTATTATGCTGCTCATACAGTTACACATATTCACATTAGAATGAGAAACATTCTCAACAGTGTGTCCAATGTTACTCTTCAATGTATAAATTATGGTTACACTCACTCTGTTGCCTTTCCTAGATCCTCTTCCAAAGAAACTAAACCACATTTAACATCACTGAGCCCTGCACTTGCCTTAAACTACTAGTTTCCTGGTAATCATCTCCTAAAGAGTTCTGTACCCATTCTGACATTCACTTAGCATATCTATTACCTAGCAATAAATTCTTCTTAACACTTCACTTTCTAAACATGCAGCTTACATCCTGTAGTGTCAGGCTACTTCTGAAGTTTTTGAGTTGAGTATACCACTTTGTCATCAAGTTTCAAAAGCAATGCACCTAGTGCACATGTCAAAACTGTGGTTTTCACATTTGTTGCAGCTCTTGGGTCTTTTCACCGATTTGGAAGGTTTGACTGTGATGCAGGCTTCTGTCTTGGCCTTGACATTACTACTGCAAACTGGAACAGTTAATTCTGTAACTCTTAATGGCAATGAATACAGAATGACTTAATACTTCCACTAATGACAGCTGCCACCAAACACAGGGGAAATAACCCAGTAGTATTCAAATATATCATTAGGAGTACAGTTAAAGAGCTTACTATGTAATTCAACACACAGGCATAACAGTGCTGCATGTGCACTCAGCAACAGGGAATGGGAATGAAAGACAAATTTGTCAAGAGATTTCTGATAATTGTTGTAGTGCACCTATTAAGGAAGGTGCAGACAAGCCTGGTGCAGGTGAGGGAAGAGAGAGGTAAAAGGAGGGATCTCAAATTAAGTTCTAGGAAACTACCTTCTACATTTCTCTTGTTAAGTATCTCAAACAATTACTACATACAATATTGAGCATCTCATTTAAGGTGCACATCATTCAGTATAGGAAACGTAGAACAAATTTAATTTTTGAGAAGTCTGATACATCTTACAATCCTTCACTGACCTTACGAAAGCCATTGTTTCCATGAACCACTCTTAATACTCTTAAGTTAGAATGAGGTGGAGTTACCAAGACTGTTTTGACGTCCTCCAGGTATTACACAGAGAAAATGGGGGTGGTTGTTACATCCAATACAGCAAAGTATTTCAGAGAATGGAGGACAATTTTGGGTCATTCCACATCAAATCACCCAATAAAAAATAAATTTTACACCCACCTCCTTAGATTTTCATGAAATTTGGCTGAAATGGTTCTAATACCATCCTGACAACACCTGCAAAATTTTTTTGCTGTATCTCTTATAGTTTTTTTTAAATAAATTTTTTGTTTTTATGTTTTGCGTTTTCCGAACCTTCCGAAATGGTAAATTTAATTTGTATTCAAAACTTTAAAATTGCTTATCTTAAAAACTCTTCTAGATAACATCATGAATTTTTGCAGCAAGTTTATTTATTATACATATTTGAAGATAAAAATGATACTATTAAAATATATTAATATTTTCTGTGAAAAAAATGTATATATGTATTTTTTTCTTTTCTTTTTTTTAACGGATATTTTGTTTTATAAGAATTACAATATCTAGAGTCTCAGACCTGATAGAATGCTCAAATTTGTTTTAATTTACTCTTCAACATATAGGCTACTTGATAAAACAAAAATAATGATGGCTTTTTAACATGTTTATTAATTATAGTAGATTACATTAGAATTATGTACAAAGATATTGTACTTACGACACTTATGTATAAACCAACTGATTGCTTGAAACATTGAATTTTTTGAGTAATTTTGTCTTTTTAATAAACATTAATGCTGATTCAACTTATTTTTCCACTTCATCCAAGAGCTTTCAGTTCTTTTGATACAGTCTTTATTGAAGTAATACATTCTTCCAGTTCCGCTTGATTGAGGTGCATCTACTACACAGACTATGTGCTCCAAAGGCACTATGCAAGAATCTTCTCTTTCAGGCCAATAAAATGATGCAGCTGGTCCTGAAGTATGTAGAAATAGAATTTCTGCATCTTCTTCATCATTGAATATTGTTTTTACCAGTCCAAAGTACCAGTTACCATCATAATTTACAGCCACGTAGCTATTTATGGATGGTTCAACACGAAACCAATCAGAAGATGAATGGAAAGAAAAGAGTAAGGAGGGTTTTACACTATCTGTAGTCCTTCTAATTTCAAGGTTGTTTGTTGGAAGTGGTTTGAAGTTATGAAAACTTGTTGTTCCAGGAATGGTTCGGGTTGCTGAAAAACGGTTTTCTAGTTTTAACCATAGCAAATCAGTTTCTTTTTTGTCCATAAAGCGAAAACGAACACACATCGATTACTGTCATTATTTGTTCTTTGCCTGAAAGCTGTAGACTAGCTTTCCTTAAAATTCTTTTAATAGTTCCTCCTAGGCCATCACAAATTGACTTCCCATGACTTGTTGCAAAAAAAAGAGTGTTGGGCCTTCAAATTAAAGTCTCTCAAGTGTTCAGTCAAATTTTTAAAACTGTTTCTATTTTTGTACTGCCCAGCACAACCATCTGTAAAGTAGTGAACTGAGTCAATGTCAGTATGATGTGTTGACAGACACTTTGTAATTTCTTTTTGTACAAAGTTAACAAAACCAGTATCACGTTCTTGGTCATCACTAATAAAACATTGGTTGGAAACAAAAACATTGTTTTCCTCATTTCTTAGAAAAACTCCAACTGGGTGTAGAGTACAACCACCTCTATTCCAGTGGTAACTTTGGATCTCATTTTGTATAACGAAGGAATAATTTTCACTGAAACCCATCACAATAATTGCTGTTTTGGGTGGTGGGTCTTCTTTCAATCTTTTAAAGGCTGCTGATTGGGATTTTACTATAAACGAATGCTGGATGAGCTTTTCCAATGACCTAACCAATAAAGAAATGTAGTCTTCAACACTGATAAACCGTTTGATCATTTCTGCCCTGTCTGTGTTAACCCACTGACTGATTACAATTTCTTCTTCTAAATCATAATCTTCACTTAATTTTTCAGGTAAGTACTCAGTTAGTGCAGTATTTGCAGTACAGCTGTCACAATGACGTAGCATGCAGTTTTGGTTTTCCGTGTTGCACACAAGCATCTTAATTAGGTCTTTATAAGATTCTTCAATTTTCACAGCATCCAGTAATAGTTTAACATTCTGGTGGATACTGCATTCACATACAGTATGTGTGCCTGCAGCACCAGCAAGGATACACCATTTAGGTCTGAAGAAACAAAATTTTGAAAATCCTACTTCTACCTCGGGATTCTCCCATTAGAAAGAATAATAGAGTTCTCTCAAGTTACACAAAATGAGTCTTTTTTGCATGTACACATTTTTTTGAACACTTACTTTGTCTTTTGTTCCAGGTAGCAATCTGGAACTTTCATCCTTTTCATAAAAATCTGTTACAAGTCTTACTGTATTTTCAGAAAGAGTTTTACCTTTTTTTGGACCAGGAGTTTCCAAAATACCCTTTTCAGATTTTAGCTTTCTAGCTTGTCGCACCATGTACTCACATTAAATTCTTTCATCACTTTATTTTGACTCCAAGAATCTGGAGCCAAGGTCAGAATCTGGATTTTTCTAGACCTCCTAACAGATGAAATCTTCTCTTTCATAAGAGAAATCATTACATCAAAATCCTTTAATTCAACCATGACTTCATCATCTGTTTCACTTTCATTGACTTCAACTCTTTATTTTTCCTCACAAAAGTTACGGCATGTTGAGCAAAACTTTTGTCCAGGTTTTATGCTAATATTTTTTGTCGGTAATTGTTTAGAAAGATCCAAGCCTACACTTCTCAACGATTTTTTGATGGGCTTTTTGCGTTTTTTTAGTGGGTCTACACATGTTGTTTGATACTTTTCAAAAACATTTAAAAAGTAGTAGCTGTGGTATGAATATATATTCTTAAATTCACACATATTAATTCCAGATCGTAAGTGGATCAAATCTTTTTCTTCCTCGCTCAATTCAGATACCAGCTGTAACTGTTTTGAAGGTGTGTAGGTTGTTCAAAAACAGTCAGATTTTTTAAATAACCCTACGCTACAGGTTTGAATATCTGACATACTGATTTCACATTTGGTCTGATTACTGTTCTGGTTACTTTTATAGGATATTGGAAAAGAATCTCTGTAAACTAAGTAACAGTACTTACTGAAAGTTTGAATAAACTTAATAAAATACTATCCAAGCACTATTTAACACTGTAATAATTTTTTACTTCAAAACACAGGAGTAACAAAACAAAATCCAAGCGTACATTGTTACTCGAAGAAGACAAAAACTTATTTTCGGTGTCTAAGTCACTTGGTACTTTTTATTTTTAAAATATAATTAATATTATTTTAAAAATTAGATAACTATTAAACAGGTTAAAAAGCCAACATAATTTTTCTTTTATCTAATAGCCTATACAATTAAGAGTATTTTAAAACAAATTTGAGCTTTCTATCAGGTCTGAGACTCAAGATATTGCAGTTTTTGTAAAACTAAACATCCATTAGCTAAAAAAAAAACTTGTAAATTTTTATTCATTTGGAAGGTTTTCATATATCTTTATGGTAATTTTTTTAACATTTAGATAAAATACACAAACTTATTCCAAAATTTCATACTGATATCTTGAGTATTCTTTAATATACAATTTTTTTTAGTTGTGAGGACACGTTTAAGTTACGATTTCCGACTGCTGAAACAACGCCAAATCTAAAAACTTTAAAAATTTATATAAAAAACTATAAGAGATAGAGCAAAAAAATTTTACAAGTGCTTTCAGGATGATAAAAGAAGTAACTGTACCAAGTTTCATCAAAATCTGACATGGTTGGTGTCAAGGCCTGGGTGACTTGACATGGAATGACCCTTTTGTGAAGTATCATTCTAGGCCCAATCCTCGTTTCATATAGTAATTTATCCCTAAATATCAAGAATATTCAAGTGATACACCCGTACTCATTGAGTTTGCAACAAATGAACAAATTATCCTGAGTGTTGGTACCTTACATAAATTAGAATGCTTGTTATTGAATAAACTTGGGCATAATGAACACTAGGTTCAGAATTTGTCCCAGTATGACAGATGCTTTGGGAAGTGGGGGTGGAGGGACTATCATCAGCTATCACAGTAACATGATAAAAAATTCACAATGAAAATATTGTTCTGTGCTACTTCTAAGGACGCAAGAAAGACAATCTACCATAGCTCCTTTATAGCCAATTGTAATGTAGGGCATCATATTTTGGGGGTAGGCAAATAGCATTAGCAGAACAGTTCTACAAAAAATAATTATCAAACACACACACCATCACCAAGCAGACAAGTAAATGCATGTTTTTCTTATCTTTACATTTATCAAATTCTATCACTCTGTATTTACATGCTTATGAGATGATAAAGCTATTTTTAGTGAATATGGAATGAATGTACACAGTGTGTGCGTTTCATCTCTCTGATGTTTTGAATTTATACTTTCTACGAGTCGTGTATAATGTTGACTAGTAGTTAAGATTGTATTCAGATTCTGGATGTGGCTCTAAATCACAAAAAGTTGTATGTACGAAATAGTGAAAACATCAAATGGAAAGAGGATGTATTAATTATAACAAACAACACCGAGGAAATATATTTATGAAACTATGACAAAGTGCCAACACTAATTCATAGGCATTTAATTCTTAGCACATTTTTTTTCCAACAGAGAACATAATATATGATTATAAACTCCACCCTCAACTGCATTTAAGAAACAATAGTCTAAGGAAACATACCATACTACAAAAAACTGTCAATATACAAACTACAGCTCAGGAGTATCTAGATCATCATCACTCTATAACCCCTCAGGGAATATCTTGGGATATTTATTGCTAAATACAATAAGAAAATATCATTAACACAAAATAAGTGTAAAATCATGAACCAACAATGGAGCTAAATATTCTTCTGCGAGAGATCCTCAGTTCATCCCTACAAAGTGTCAATTTAAAAACTTGGTCCAAGACTGACAAACCACAATACAAGCACAAGGCGCTAATAAAGACTTGACACTTCAACAATACCATCCTGAGGCATCCTGAATATGGAAAATCTAGCATGGAAAATGTATTTAGAAACACCAGCAGGCTTTGTTCCTGCAGCATGCTATATTCACAAATACTCTAAAAGAATGCCTTGAGGTGAATGTATGAAAAGCATTTTAAAAACATAACACTAATGATTTTACTATACTTCTCATGGAGTCACAATCACAAATTCTACCTATCAAAAAATTATTCTACCTGTAACCATAACACAGGACAGAAGCACAACAGAATTACTGGTATAAAGTGTAATTAATTTATGATGAGCGGCAATTATGTCAATTTGCATTTTAATTTGATAACTTGGTGGAAAAAAAAGCTGGAATTATCTATATTACAATCAAAATGCCTGGCTACTGTAGGAAATATGTCGCACAGTACCATATACCCCTGTCTGTATTTTTCACATTATTAGTCGAAGAAAATAAGCACAAATATGAAGAGATACAAAAGTTATTTATTGGAAAATTCCCATAGGCAACTGAATTCATGTGATCTTAGAACAGTTAATTTGTTACACTGTAGCAAACAAAGAATGAACAAGACAATGAATGATGGGGTACAATAAAAAATGTAAATGTAACATGCTTAACCAAGAATTAAATTAACATAACTGCGTTCACAAAAACTGATTTTTATTTACATCTGAAGAACTTAATTTACATCTATAGCACATGGAAATTAAGACAGTTTCTTTGCTTTCTGGTACAAAGTGTCCACCACCTTTCCCATGCTATGTATTGTTTCTAGAGCTGTTTCATATGTCTTATCCACTGGAGTGTCTTCAAACACAATAAGAACACCTTCACCTTGGTCCAATATACCATGAAACTTTTTGTCAAGGATCATCTGCGACAATTTCTTCTCCACTTGTTGCATTGGGAGTTTAATAGACTGAGATATGTATTCCACTTGAACTCTGGAATATGGTTCAATAATACGGCAAAGATTTTGTTCTAACATATTGTCATACAATGTTCCTAAATGTGCACGCACAATCACATCATCTTCTAACTCTTTCTTATAGGTTTTAAGAGCATGTTGAAAATCAGCAAGTGACCTCTTGTGACTTGCTTGGGCCACAGACTTCATTGCCTCTATATCCTTGCCTGCATACTTCAACGCCAATTTACCACTTATAATTTGATGTACGTCTTCAGGATTGTTCAGCATTATTTTCGAAAGTAACATATACTTGAGAGCTGTCAACGCTTTTGGGCATTCCACACTGTCGTAACCTTCAAATGCTTCATAGAAGTAAGAATATGCTGTCTTGAAGTCCTTTTCATCAGCAGCATGAAGAATCCCAGACTGC
The DNA here is from genome assembly GCF_021461385.2 of Schistocerca piceifrons. NCBI lineage: Eukaryota > Metazoa > Arthropoda > Insecta > Orthoptera > Acrididae > Schistocerca > Schistocerca piceifrons. Next base: position 716,391,983 of record NC_060140.1, on the reverse strand, counting down.
AAATCCAATGATGCTTGCAACTTTGGGGGGCAGTAAATAGCATTTGCCGTTGTTCTTGCTGATGTAAGTGCTGCTCGTGCTTTGGGAAGATTACTTAGAGCGTGGTATGTTTTACTTTCCAGAAGCTGGACTTCCACAAGCAAATTTTTATCATCCAGTTTCTTCAACTCCTTTAGCAGAGTAGATCCAAGAGATAAAGCTTCTGAAAACATGCCAGTGTCGAAGTACAGGGCTATGAGCCGAGCTTCCAGCGATTGCCTCAAGAACGTTCTTCTTTCTTCTTTTGCCCATTCTATACACTCTTTACACAACTGCACTTCTATTCCTATGCCAGCTTCTAAATCTAAGAAAAAGTCAACAAGTGATCTCACCAATTTTGCTGCCTTGGCTTTGCTTATATGGCTTAAAAAAGGCCTAGTTGCTTTGATTAGGTCAGCAAGCTCCTTAGCTTTACCTTCCTTCTTGTACAGCTCACCAAGTTGCAAGATGCCTTGCTCCTTAACTCGGATGGTATCTTCGTCATTCTCGGCAATTTCTTGATCCCGCACAATTTTATTCAGCAAATCAATACCTTCTTCTCTATTTGTGCTGGAAACAGCACGAGCCCTCTCGAATAACATTGCACCAGCCATTTTGGCTAGAACCGCTCTGTCATCAGAGAGTAAATCGCATGAAAATCTTTGGCAAGGTTGTGTACATCATGGATAATGCCAGTACAATTTTCGTAAAGATTGCATTGTTCCTCGATGATAGCTTCACTAGAGAGTACTATTATCACTAAACGTTATGGAACCAGTACGTTTCTTAATCTTAGCATTATTTTTGTTAAAGCAAAACTGATTCTTTATTGAAAAATTTTATTTTTTTATAATATTTATAATATTACAGAGACCTATGTGTGCCTTAAAATTTATCAAATAAATATAATTTAATTTTTGAATTAAGTATGAAATCGTTTTTTCTATAGGTACAACACTGGTTACATCCGGTGGCGATTGTCTTTGGTGAATACTGCCGTTGCTAGTCAACGGAAGGTGCAACTTTTTGGGATTGCGCGCTAGGCATTGAAAGGACGCCATTTTAGTAAATTGTGTTATATGTACGAAGCAAGAATTTTTTGGTACGAGTTAAATCTTCCAAGGCATGAGTGACAGGGAGGTGAGTTAGCTGGCTCATGTACTCATTTTGCGAGATATCTATTTTTGGTTGCATACATTTCAGCGTTGCCCGGCGTTAAGGTAAATCGTGAGTAGCATGCGATCAATATACATATTTGTAAGATAGTTCTGAATTTTGTTTTTGGCTGGTGCTATTTACGTAGGTAGAACAATGCTTTAGAAGTAATATTTCGGTATTTGCAGTTACGTTGGAAGTCTTTTATTTAAATGCATTGTAAACTTTTCATTGAATCGGCAGATTCATTGAGTACTTATATTTGCAAGAAAATCAGAGCTGATAGTAATCTTGTTGTTGGATGTCGCAGTACAATTTGAAATTTAACACCGTCGTAATGAATACAAATAGTTTTTTTGTTGAGGACGCCAATGTGCAGAACGCGCCATTTTCGTGATAGCTTCTCGGCATTGAGTAACTATAAACTGCTCCGCTGATAAAACTGTTTACAAAATTGAGAAATATAAATCTGATTATTTATTGCATTTTCACTCGTTCAACTTCTACAAACTTAGTGATTACTTTTTAAATATCACAGTTTACTGGTTTGTTGTTATAGTTTTGTTCATCTAAAGCGTCAACGTGACGGTGAAAGAACTATGTACGTTATGGCTCTTTTAATTTATTCTTGAGTGGCACCATATAACAAGTACACAAAATGAAATGTTTATGTGAGTTCAAGTATGTCTTGCCAAAATTTGTTCTCTTAGTGATGAATTAATAATCTGAATTGTATATAATTTTTTTGAAAGTTGCCCAAGAATTTTTCAGTTTGTATGTGTGTTTGTATTTTGTTTTGTGTAAGTGAAGTGATTTATTTTGTGGCATTGTTCTAATGTTGATGGGTCCAATATTGTATGTTAATGTAAGAATACTTCTTAAGCGTGAAACATTTACAACATTTTCATATTTTCGCAATTTTGTGTGCAGCATAGCCCAAGTCATAGCGGATCTAATCACAGCCCTCCGGCTAATGATAAGACCCCCACACCACCTAATTCTAGAGAACAATCAAGGAGCCGTTCTCGCTCATACAGCCAACACAGATCACATCATAAAGGAAAATCTTATTCTCGCTCAAGGTATGTTGGCGTATTGTATAGCTTCAATCTTGTTTCATGAAAGAAACTATTAGACAAAATACACATAGGAAAATTAAATATGGTGCCTTGGTTATTTAATTTGTAATGAACTTTTCACCATGTGGACAGTGTTGTGCATGCTCCCTGCAATGTACGTTAAATATTTAATTAACAATAAATAAATAATTTCAAAAGTATTTCACGTTGCAAAAAAAAAAAAATGCTTTTAATTTCATGTGATTTTTGAATTGGTAGCAGAGCCTTTTACAGTTACAAAGAACAGGTGCTAAGTATATAGAGTGACAGTCCTGTGGAATTTAAAGAGTTTTATGAAATCATAGGGAATTGTTTTAAACTGAGCATGGGAATTTAATTTTATTGGGTTTTATAAATCAGTTTAAAATAGTTCATACTTCAAAACTTGCAAGTATTTAAATATTAATTCTAATATATTCAGTGACGAAAAACTGTGATTAAACGGTAGCTGAGAAGAGAGTTGTTACTTCGGAATGCTGAACTCCCAACCTGCCACTGTAATTTCTCTGGGATTGTCACACCACCACCTCTCCTTGAAAGATTCCTGGCATGTCTACTACGTACTGCATAGAACATATGTAGTCTTCCTTTATTCAGCTCACTCGAACAGATACATTATTCAGTGTACAAATAAGGAACTGGCATCATTGAGTTCTGGAAGAGTTGCACTATGTTTAAATTTTAATTTCACATACAGCAACAAATTAAGATGTATGGGAAAAATGCATTTTCTGGCAATATTACAGAATTTTCAACATGAAGGAAACTTTTTTATTGAAGGTAGATGAACACATTATGTGAAGGAAATCTTCTGAGTATATCACACTACCGTCTACTCCAAACTGGAATGTTGTAAGTTTTCTAATACAAGATCATTTTGTCCATGATGGTCCATTGGTGCATCAAGTACGTAAGCAGTTGCCCATGTGGTTTCACTACAGGAAACGGATTTTCCGGGCTTATAGATAAACCGGTTATTAGTTTTTCTTATCTACTTATTTATTTCAGACATAACAAAATGAGATTAATGCTGTGAGAAAATAAAATGAACATATGAGAATGTCAATGACACAATTCTCTAGTGTGCATAGCTAAATCTTTGTACTCCAGTCTTGAGAACCTGGGTCTGATAAATGGCATAAAAATGTTTCCATTTTGTTTGAAAGGTCATTCTCCTTTGTCATGACTCTTTCAGGAAGTGCACCATCTAAATTGTTTTTATTGTTAAACCTGTATAAAGCTCTGCAGTTTCTCTCTTCCGTATTTCTTCAGGCTACATCTCTCTTATGTGGGCAACACAAATTGCGCCATTTATATTAAAAATCTTGGTAAAACTTCGTCAGCAGAATTAACACAGCTTGGTGTATGCTATAGAGCTCATTTAAAAAAGTTCTCTTGTGAGAAAAACTACAGTTTCATTCATATGAAATTGGAGAATGTTCTTTGCACTTTGTGTGTAGTAGAGAAGTGATGTCTTGAAATGTTTGTGTGACACCACATGCCATATTTAGTATACAGTGGTGGGAAGGATTTAAAGTGTGATTCCTGTCAAAAGCCTCTACTATAAATTTTATTTTGGCCACAATCAACTGGATGATAATGTCTGTAACCATTTCTGATCTTGCAGTTATTTGAGAAAGTAATAGCAGTTTAAATTGCTGTGAAACTAGCAGCAATGAATTCTTAATGTTGATTGAAGAAAAAAAAGTCTTCTGGCATGCAAGAGGCCACAACAGCCAAAGGTACAGAGTACTGACATGCTTCAGATGGCACTTGGCAGCAAGTAAACAGGCTGTGTCATAACTGCTGTCCATTTCTCACTTGCCTACTTCTGCCAGTGGCAAACAATTTCAGATGAGGATAATTGTCTCTTCAAAACTTTTTTTTTTTTTCTCCCCCTATTCAGGAGGTAGCAAAAATGCCCTTTGCTGTAGTGGCCATAAGTGCCATGGAAGCCTATGCTTACATTGTCTGTGTGTTTGAATGCACCACATGCTCGTAACAAGAAGCTCCATGTTTTATCATTTAAACATACTGTTTGCTGCATGTAATCAGCATTATTGTATTAGTATTTTTCTCTTGTGTGAGCCAAACATACACAGAGAAACACAAAAATACTCTTGTGGATTACCAGTTTTTCCATTTACCCCTGTAATAGTTAATCTAATTTCTGTTGAAGAGAAATTTGTAGGCTTACCTCACTCTGAGGTAGTATTTAATCAGTTTTTATGCACAATTACTTTGTATATTATCTCACCTTTTCTGGATTTGTATGCTGATATTTTAACAAAAAAAGGAACATAATAAATCGCGTGAAACAGAGGAACTAGTTTCCAAAGATTTACACCTAGTGTATCCATAATGAAGTGGTTGTGATACACAATGTGATCAAAGGTATCCAGATATCTGGCTGAAAATGACTTAGTTTGTGGCGCCCTCTATTGGGAACCCTGGAATTCAGTGTGGTGTTTGCCCACCCTTAGCCTTGATGACAGCGTCCACTCTCGCAGGCATACAATCAGGTGCTTGGAAGGGTTCTTGATGAATGGCACTCCATTCTTCATGGAGTGCTGCACTGAGGAGAGGTATTGGTGTCGGTCAGTGAGGCATGGTAGGAAGTAGGCGTTTCAATACAGTCCAGAGGTGTTCTTTAGGGTTCAGGTTAGGACTCTGTGCAGGCCAGTCCATTACAGGGATGTTATTGTCGTGCAACCACTCCGCCACAGGCCGTGCATTATGAATAGGTTCTCGATCGTGTTGAAAGATGCAATCGCCACCCCTGAATTGCTCTTCAACAGTGGGAAGCAGGAAGGTGCTTAAAACATCAGTGTAGACCTGTGCTGTGGTAGTGCCATGCAAAACAAGGGGTGGATGCCCCTTCCAGGAAAAACACACCATAACACCTCCGCCTATGAATTTTACTGTGGCACTACACACACTGGCAGATGACGTTCACAGGGCAGTCGTCAGACCTACACCTTGCCATCGGATCGCCACATTGTGTTCTGTAATTTATCACTCCACACAACATTATTTCCACTTTTCAGTTGTGCAATGTTTATGCTCCTTACACCAAGGGAGTTGTCGTCTGGCATTTACCGGCATGTGATGTATGGCTTATGAGCAGCTGCTCAACCATGAAATACAAGCTTTCTTACCTCCCGCTTAGCTGTCGTAGTACTTGCAGTGGACCCTGATGCAGTTTGGAATTCCTGTGTGATGGTCTGGATAGAAGTCTGCCTATTACACGATAAGGCCCACTTCAGCTGTTGGTGTTCTGTCGGTCAACAGATGAGGTCGGTCTGTACGCTTTTGCGCTGTATCTGTCGCTTTAAATTTCCACGTCACTAACACATCAAAAACAGTGGACCTAGGGATGTTCAGGAGTGTAGAAATCTCGCGTACAGACATACGACACAAGTGACACCCAATCACGTAACCACATTTCAAGTCCGTGGGTTCCGCGGAGAGCCCCATTCTGCTCTCTCATGATGTCTTGACTACTGAGATTGCTGATATGGAGTACCTGGCTGTAGGTGGCAGCACAGTGCACCTAAAATGAGTCATACGCATTTGGGGGTGTTTTGACTGGTAAGACCTGATACTCTGACAAAGGATTTTACTGTAGCCTGCCACTGCAGAATAATACTGTGGCCATAAAACATAAACAATACAAAAGAAACAAAATAAAAATTAAATTGCAAAAAAAGGGCCATTTACAGTGAAGCACAGTGCATGCACAAGTATCTGCCAACAGCAAATCATTTCAAAGGCTTTAGGACGAAGACTGTGAAATTCTTCAATAACAATAAATTGCTTATGGTGAGTGTGATGTCACAACTGTACACAGTAGGTTTGTTTGAACAGTTGCCTGCAGGCTCATACTCATACGCATGCACATTTCGGTCGCTTGTGAGCAGTACCTGGTCCCAATTTGGGCTACTTGAAGTGTTGCTGTTAGCTGTTATCAGCAGAACAGCAGTAGCAACAAGCAGCCAGATGCTACCCGGAACAATTTTTCCGGCACGCCAAACACAACAGATTCACACATGAGCAAAGTCGGAGTTGTAGTGGGGAGGGGATTAGTTCCCATGTGATCAGTTTTTTTTTTTACTTTTAGTGATTTTGCTGTTTCCTCTTCATTCACAGCTCTCAGGTCAAATGAAAACAAAATAGAAGTCTGTGGCTTGGAGCTATCAAGTGAATTAAAATAAATACAACTAATTATGGAAGCCTCAAATATGTTGTTCGTTAAGTTTTCTGATTTGATTTTATTTCTGTGTTTTTGGCAGTCAAGCATTAATCACCTTGCAGAACAATGAAGTTATTTTTGTCAATTTACCAAAGCAATTTGCCTCTTACTATTCTTTTCTGCAGAGACAGTTAATTTATTTGAAACCTAGTGTTCCATTTTCCATGCCATTGGCTAGTTTAAACTGTTAGTTGAATTTCAAATGCATGTTTTCATCTTCCAGCACATACAACATTATGCTGTAATAACCAAACATGAGATGCTACAGTACGGGTACTCAAAGTAAATTTGCGTATTGAAATGTTGTTGTTTTTGTCTTCTGTCCTGAGACTGGTTTGATGCAGCTCTCCATGCTACTCTATCCTGTGCAGGCTTCTTCAACTCCCCGTACTTACAGCAACCTACATCCTTCTGAATCTGCTTAGTGTATTCACCTCTTGGTCTCCCTCTGGTTTTACCCGCCACGCTCCCCTCCAATGCTAAATTTGTGATCCCTTGATCCCTCAGAATGCGTCCTGCCAACTGGTCCCTTCTTCTTGTAAAGTTGTGCCACAAACTCCTCCCCAATCCTATTCAATACCTCCTCATTAGTTATGTGATCTTCAGCATTCTTCTGTAACCCCACATTTCGAAAGCTTCTAATCTCCTCTTGTCCAAACTATTTATCGTCCATGTTTCACTTCCATACATGGCTACACTCCATACAAATACTTTCAGAAACGCCTTCCTGACACTTAAATCAATACTCGATGTTAACAAATTTCTCTTCAGAAACACTTTCCTTGCTATTGCCAGTCTACATTTTGTTTCGTCTCTACTTTGACCATCATTAGTTACTTTGCTCCCCAAATAGCAAAACTCCTTTACTATTTTAAGTGCCTCATTTCCTAATCTAATTCCCTCGGCATCACCTGATTTAATTCAACTACCTTCCATTATCCTCGTTTTGCTTTTGTTGATGTTCATCTCATATCCTCCCTTCACGACACTGTCCATTCCTTTCAACTGCTCTTCCAAGTCCTTGGCTGTCTCTGACAGAATTACAGTGTCATCGGCAAACCTTAAAGTTTTTATTTCGTCTCCATGGATTTTAATACCTACTTCGTTTTTTTGCTTGCTCAATATACAGATTGAATAACATCGGAGAGGGGCTACAACCCAGTCTCACTCCCTTTCCAACCACTGCTTCCCTTTCATACCGCTCGACTCTTATAACTGCCATCTGCTTCCTGTACAAATTGTAAATAGCCTTTTGCTCCCTGTATTTGACCACTGCCATGTTCAGAATTTGAAAGAGAGTATTCCAGTCAACATTGTCAAAAGCTTTCTCTAAGTCTACAAATGCTAGAAACGTAGGTTTGCGTTTCCATAATCTATTTTCTAAGGTAAGTCATAAGGTCAGTATTGCCTCACGTATTCCAACATTCCTACGGAATCTGAATTGATCTTCCCCGAGGTCCGCTTCTACCAGTTTTCCATTTGTCTGTAAGGAATTCGTGTTAGTATTTTGCAGCCATGGCTTATTAAACTGATAGTTTGGTAACTTTCACATCTGTCAACGCCTGCTTTCTTTGGGTTTGGAATTATTATATTCTTCTTGAAGTCTGAGGGTATTTCGCCTGTCTCGTACATCTTGCTCACCAGATGGTAGAGTTTTGTCAGGACTGGCTCTCCCAAGGCAGTCAGTAGTTCCAATGGAATGTTCTCTACTCCAGGGGCCTTGTTTGGACTCAGGTCTTTCAGTGCTCTGTCAAACTCCTCACGCAGTATCATATCTCCCATTTCATCTTCATCTACATCCTCTTCCATTTCCATAATATTGTCCTCAAGTACATCGCCCTTGTATAGACCCTCTATATACTCCATCCACCTTTCTGTTTTCCCTCCTTTGCTTAGGACTGGGTTTCCATCTGAGCTCTTGATATTCATACAAGTGGCTCTCTTTTCTCCAAAGGTCTCTCTAATTTTCCTGTAGGCAGTATCTATCTGACCCCTTGTGAGATAAGCCTCTACATCCTTACATTTGTCCTCTAGCCATCTCTGCTTAGCCATTTTGCATTTCCTGTCACTCATTTTTGAGACATTTGTATTCCTTTTTGCCTGCTTCATTTACTGCATTTTTATATCTGTTCCTGGAGGTGTTGCCACAACTGTGGAGGCAGTCTGTCACAGAGTTGCTCATCACGGATGGTATGACATTGAACTCAACACAGAACTGAACATGCCTGTATTAGTCAAAATCTTGAGTTACGTGCACACGAAAATACAAAAATTTGAAATATTACCTGAAAAACATGGATTTTCGAAGTGTAGTAGCACAAAAGGAACAAGTGGTATCCAAACCAAATTTCACACACTGCGTAAGTACACCATAATGATACATATCTCAATTTTCAGCAGGTTATTGCAAGACATTTGTGTACAATGGAAATTGATAGATTTATTTGGTGACGTGGCCATTGTTCCACAACAAAATTTTGTAAAAACATATCGTAAACTGTTCTGCCTCTTCTTATCCTCTCCCACAACTGTTTAATCACTAAGCAACAACATATAGACAGATTTACACAACCTATCATTAATGTTTACTGCACCGTAGCTGCTAAAAACCAGTCGATTGTGCTTTGAACAGAAGTTCTCCCACACTACTGTACTCTATACATTGAGTGGCAAATTGTACTGTCTTCTGACACTGTGTAGGAACTGGAAGTGTCATAAGAATACGAGTGTTGTTTTTTAAGTAAGGGCCGTTCGCACGTATAGTCCCGTAGTTCGCACGGAAGGCGCAACAAGCCACCGCGCCACTTGCTGGCATCCTTCCCGTTCACACTGATGCAAGTTGCAGCTCTGTAGCTGACGTGTACGCATCGCTGTGCTACTTTATAATGTTTACGATTATTGAATCGCCCGCCGCGTGTGAGATACGGTCAGTGATACGTTTTATGACCGCGAGAAGCCCATCAACTGCAGAAATTCATCGTCAGTTAACAGAAGTTTATGGCTTGAATGCAAGGAGTGAAGGTAAAGTGCGTCAATGGGTTAGAGAGTTTAAAAATGACCGTCAAAACGTCCATGACGAAGAACGCTCAGGCCGGCCCTCTGTGATCACTGATGATTTGGTGGCTGCAGTCGAAACAGATTTGTGAGGACAGGAGATTCACAATTTCCACTCTTTCTTTCGAATTTCCGCAAGTTTCAAGATCGGTTTTGTACAAAATTGTCTGAAAACCTAAACTTTAAGAAACGGTGTTCTTGGTGGGTACCCAGACTCCTCACAGAGGACCACAAAGGGAAGAGATTTGCCACTTCATTGGACTTCTTGATTCGTTACGAGGAAGAAGGGGATGACATGTTGAGTCAAATTGTCACTGGAGATCACTCCTGAAAGCAAGCGACAGTCAATGGAATGGCGACACACAACCTCACCCGTCAAGGTCAAAGCCAAACAGGTGCTGTCAAAGTGCAAGATTATGGCAACTGTGTTCTGGGACCGGCGCGGTGTTTCGCTAGTGGACTTTATGCCACGAGGAACGACAATCAACTCAGATGCCTACTGTGCAACTCTAAAGAAGCTCCGCAGAGCAATTCAAAACAAAAGGCGCGGCATGCTGACAAAAGGAGTTTTGCTCCTGCACGATAACACTAGGCCTGACACCTCTCAAGACTCGGGATTTGATTGATTCTTTTGGCTGGGAAGTTTTGGACCATGCACCATACAGCCCCGAGCTTGCTCCTAGCGATTTTCACCTTTTCCGGTACCTGAAACATCATCTTGGCAGGCAGCGCTTCAATGACGAAGATGAAGTGAAAGTGGCCGTGAACTCTAGGCTGTCGGAGCAGGCGTCCAAATTCTTTGAAGAGGGAATGAAAAACTTAGTTGTACGGTATGACAAGTGCTTAAATAAACAAGGCAACTATGTAGAAAAATAGGTAAAAGTGTGTAGAATCAGAAAATAAAAGTTTTTTTACTAAAGTATTTGTATCTTTTTTAAAAAATAAAAACGGCCCTTACTTAAAAAACAACCCTCGTATGTTCAAAAGGAATCCAGCACCTGTCTGCCAAACGTGGCCAATGAAACGATCTTGCTGGTCCTGCTGGTGCCGTGAAGTTCAAAAATACATCACCTTCTGCTTCACAGCACTTTGCAACACATCCTAAGTACCATTTGTCATTATAAACAGCAATAACATAGCAACCTGGTTGTATGTTGCTGCTTTTGCTTCTGAATCCTGAGACACACATTGTGAAGACACATGTTGTGCATGAACCTATAGTCATAACTGGACAGTCTGCTCATCTGCACATTGTCAGAGTCCGCTGGAGAGAAGTGATGATGGCTCCTTGTGCCTGCAACAGTTTTAATGTGTTCTAATCTGCTTTTTAGCAACTCTTTGACCGACTTCGCCTCATCTTTCGAAACTTAGAATGATTGTATGCCAGAGATACTTGTCTGTACCGAGGTAAGTAATTGAAGAGGTGTTAGAATGTGACCTTCTGTAGGGTGCTGTAGGGTACTTAATAGTAGCACCAATACCATCACATACATTTTTACCTTGACTTGTTGCGAAAAAATTCCATTTTGTGTGAATCTGAAAATCATGGTTATGCATGCATATATTTTTGAGATTTTTACAGTTTCTGTACTGAGTAGCTGCCCCATCACTGAAGTACTTCACGAAATGTATGTAAGGCAGCTTGTTTTCCACACATGCGATGACAGTGCGAATGTGGGCATGAACTGCAATGGCATCATGAATTAAATAGTCATTAAATTCGCACAGGTTCATGACAGACACATCACCTGATTCACTTCTATAGTAACTTGCAAATGGCTGGAGAGTTGCTTGACTGTTGCCCCAATGATGTCCTTGGACGACATCTTGAACCATAAATGCATAAGTTTTAGGAAGTCTAGTATTACTATAATTTCATCTTGTTTCAAGTTATCATTACAAAACTGGAGATAAGCCGATTGTGCTGTTACTGTGAAGCTGTGTGTGGTCTGTTTGTTTTTTGACAACACATTTCAACAAAATCTTCCACTGTTTCAAGACTTGTGCAATCCATGTTTGCCCATTGTTTATAAGAAACAAGTTCATTGTCATCCATAAGGAGTTCACCATACAGTTTGTTATTCATGTGCTCTGCAAGATTGGCCTTACCAGGACACTTCACACACCTGTGTATCATGCACTGGCAGGAACTGATGTCACACCCTAGCAGCTTCATTGCACCTTTGTAATCCAGACCAGAATATTTTATAGCAGCAAACATCAGTTTAGCATTTTGATGGGTCTCACACATACACACACATTGTGTGTGCCCCTTGCAGTTACAGGCACAACCCACTTTGGCCAAAGATTGAAAAAAGATGATAAACTTACTTTGGTAGTGGTATACTTTTCCTGGAATTCTACATATAGTTCTGATATCTTGCCTGCAACAGTCGTTTTAGCATCTGTACATGTACATTTCCCATTTTCACCGTTACATAGTCCTTTTTTTTCCAGGCATTAATCGGCTGTAGTCATTATTTTCATAAAACTCTGACACTAGCACCTTTATTTCTGAACTCAATTGCTCACCCTGAGCCTGCTGAAGTCGTGGAAGCACTTCTTGGGTTGCTTTTATTTTCCTAGCTTGCCTTACTATATATGTAGAAACATTGAATTCCTTTGCAGTGTAGTCAATCGACCAGCTGGAAGGTGCAAGGGTAAGAATAGCCTTTTTTTTTCTTTTTTTTTTCCTTCATGTGGACATGGCACATTTTTCTTTCAAATCATGCACAATTTTGTCCAAATCAGAGCATTTCTGGCATGATTTCTGTTCCTGTTCTTCCTCTCACACCATTAGTGTGTCAGCTATTTTGATTCCATTTGAGCTTCTTGTAGTTTTCATCTACCATAGCTAGGCCTGTCTCTTTTCCCAACCTTTGTGTGTCTTCGTGGGAGACAAACCAAGAGCAGTCACTGAAGTATTAAATTGCTCATCCACATTGGTTGTAGGTGGCTGATACTCTTCGTCACTGTCATGTAAATTATCAGAATATTCTTCCTTTTTTAGAAGTGTAACTCACCTGGAACGTAACTTTTGCCCTGGTTTCATGTTAAGTCCCATGCATTGATTCACTTTCAGTACTGATTTTAAATCAGTTTCTCTGAGGCTACACTTCACTGTCTTCTTATGAATCCAAAATGGATCGAAACAACTTCTTTGTAGGAAAGAATACTTATTCAGAAACACTTTCATGTGATGATAACAAACACTAAAGTTTCCTGGAACTGTACTTCTTGTGCCCATAGGGTGTATCCCGTATCTCTATACCAACAAATCTTGGTCTGATTCATCCACAACAGTACTGAACGGTCTGAACTAGAATTTTAAAAACATGAGTAACCTGTAATTGTTGCTTGTTTCCTTTGTTGTTCCTGCCTAACAATGACTCACTCTGTCCCTGAAACCTACCATTGTTTAGCTTTCTGTTGCCTAATGGTTCCCAACAATTGCTGCAGCTTGATCTGAAACAATCTGTCTGCATCAACACTATTACTTGCAAAATCGTGTTAAAAGAAACGTAACAAAATACATCTCCAACTTTTATTGTACACAAATGCCTTGCAATAACAAGTTGAGATTTTGCCACATATTATGGTCTACTCATGCAGTGTTTGAAATTTGGCTTGGATATCACTTGTCCTTTTTGTACTACCACACTTCGAAAATCCATGTTTTTCAAGTAATTTTTCAAATTTTTGTATTTTCGTGTGCATGTAACTCTTGTTGTGTGACTGATATGGACAAGATGAGTTCTGTGTGTGTTTAGGCCACATTAAGCTTACCACAAAGTGCTGGGAAGTTCTTATCTGCGGTATAAAACCTTCACAATTCAAAAATTGACAGGTCTGAGAGAAAGTGAATTGTTACTTTAACACAAATGTACTTTTGTCAAGTGTTTAGTGTAGTTTCATGCGAGAAAGTCAGTTTTTAACCTGGAAATTAGGTTAAATTTTGTGAACTTTTTTCCTTGTTTACATATGCATTCTGATTATGATGTAAAATTTTGAATTTTTTTTGTGTGTGAATGTGTGATTTGGTTGTCAGGTGACGTTATGAATTGCTGCCTAGGAGGAGAAAATTCTCGCTCTTACTTTGTAAGCCACTACTTTCAGCATTTCGAATGTTTTGTAGGTTAAGGCTGTGTAAATTTACTGCGTAATGAGCTAAACAAGGTGAGTTTGGCTGGTACAGAGTGGAAGTAGGGGTCAGCACTGACGGGAGGGGAAAAGTATCTCATGCAGGGCTAAAATCATATTTCTCATGCAGAACAGCTAATGTACACTGTCTACCAAAGACTATAAATTACGCTAAAGTCAGCACTGAGACTTCGTAATTGAGTGGTGAAGCTAAATGTTGCATGTGGTCAGCAATGTCAATTGTGGATTACGTCAGCTTTTCCTCTCTCGTGTCTTCGCTCACAGCAATGGCCTTAACTCCACCACAGAGTGAGGTGGTGCAGTGGTTAGAGACTGGACTCTCATTCGGGAGGATGACGGTTCAATCCGGCGTCCGGTCATCCTGATTTAGGTTTTCCGTGATTTCCCTAAATCAATCCAGGCAAATGCCGGGATGGTTCCTCTGAAAGGGCACGGCCGACTTCCTTCCCCATCCTTCCCTAATCCGATGAGACCGATGACCACGCTGTCTGGCCTCCTTCCCCACACAAACAACCAACCTTAACTCCACCACCACCACCCACCATGCGAACCATGTGTGTTTTGTAGCACTTATAACTCCTTCAGTCAAATCAAATGCCAATAGGAAGAAAAGGGAAAAGTCAAATGAGATATAGAGTAAGAATGTAGAATCAAGGTAAACCTTACTAGGAAGAAATGTAAAATCTGGGAATTTTGAGCATTGATCTTAAGAGTTTTTAACAGAGGTTATGAATGTATGGCGTAAGAATCACGGCAAAGTAAAATTTAAATTCCACTGTATTTAGAGGGATCCAACATGCTTTAAGAATTTTTAATAATTTATTGATGCTATGTACATGTAAGTGCAGTAACTTTTTGCTAAATTATTGATCTTCCTCGATTTTATGGATTTGAATATTTTCTAAAGACAAACTTTCCATATATTTTCAACCATGAAACTGTTTATACTGTGTAGACTAAAAAGCCCAATTACCTGAGGATTTGTAGTTGTGCTACCTTCCCATCTTTAAACACTGCTGCGGCTTCCTAAACAAAAATCTTCACTATCAAATTGGAAACAGTCATTGGATATTTCTTCCAAATAAGAGCATTGAAGCATTCGTTTGTGTTCTGCATTTTGCCATGCACACATGTTTTTCTAGCAATTCTGGTTAGGCAAGTGGTAAAAAAGTTGGTGTAATTGCCTTCATTACCTCAATGAAAATTCATTTTATGGCTAGAAGTGTCCCCACTTTCCTTGCTTTTCAAGGATCTGCACCATTGGTTAGATCATAAATCACATTGAGGTGAGTTGCCTACCAGGTAATGAAACCAAATTACCCATGCTGCTTTCCTCATATTATCCAAGTCAGAGGTTTTTTAACTGTACCACCATAATATACTTGTAGGCTGTAAATTCTATTTTTTCTTAGTTTGTGTGTTTTTTTGTTTTTGTTTTTTTCCATCCCAGTATCACCTGTGACAGCTGTTGTCCACTCATCCTCTTCTGAATATGGCCTAATCACTCAAATTTTTTAGTATTGCAGTCTTTTCCATAGACCAGACTTTCAGCTACAATCTTGAAAGTTCTAGTTTCCATCTCCTAAATATTTTATGTATCTTTCTCCATATTTTTGCAAAGACCTATAGAAAAAGTCTTGTACCAGCAGCTTTCATCCCACCTTTGGAGCCTATTTAATTCCTGCTTTGTGTGCTTCTGGCCGTTCCGTTTCTTCGTTTAAATCATTATATTTCTTGTGCAAGGAACGTGCAGAATAATATGCAGACATTACCTGCAGTCTAATACTTTTCCAGTGTTGACACTGACTGTTGATACCCAATACAATTTTCTTGAATAGCCCTGTGAACTACTATTTTCGTGCTCTTTACTTATATCTGCTTTGAGGAGAGCAGTGCTCATTGCAGTAAATTTTAGTGGAGGGCCAGGCATTTTCATCATACCACATAAGTTTCCACCTTTTCTTCCAAGTTGTATACACCTTAATTCATGTGCAAAACTCATACGGCCTATTGCATTCTGTTAGGTGTGGATGTCTTCAGTGGTGTCAGCATCAAAGTTTTCGTACAAAGTGAATTATCTACAAACCAAACTTTCACTCTTTTCATAATCCCAAAATTCACATTTCCTCCATTGACAGTGTGTTTGCAGGCTTTTCTAAGTACATCTGCTACGAACTCCAGATCTTAAATTCGGAAATCTGTATTTCCTTCAGGATTTGCTTCTCCTGGCACAATATCAGTCTAGAGTTCTACTTTAGATGCACTTGGAGATGAGCTAATGTTTGGATCTGAAGGCCTAACTCTAATCCCAACACCATTTTCTCTCCTTATGTTGGCGGTATGGGACTTACTATATTTTCTAAATACTTTACCAGGCCTTAACGTTGTAAGAAGGGATCTATATTGCACAAAGAATGCCACTAACTCAAATTTCACAAAATGGTACAAAACTTGTTTAAGAAGTGCCACAGCCTTTTATAAATCCTGCTCTGATCACAAAATAGTATGTAAAGCTACAAAAAAAAAAAAAAAAAAAAAGCTGGCTTCTAAAACTATTGTTTTAAGGTTCACTGGCAAAATTGAGCAAAAAAAATGTTTCTCTACTGGAAAAGCTAAAAGTGGGTATTGTGCATTACATTTAATGGTTTTTGTACCATTTGTAGTTTAATTTCAAATCAAAAGTATGGGATGATGATCCTGGTTATATGTACTTTCAGATAAGCAAATAAAATATTTTGTGATTGACCAATATTATGAAAAGGAAAGTTGTTCCTCGCCACATAGTGGAGATGCTGAGTCGCAGATAGGCATAATAAAGATTGTTCTGCCTACCTGCAACTCAGCATCTCCCCTATGTGGTGAGTAGCAATTTTCCTTTTCATAATATTGTTACATTCCATCCTGGATTTTTCATTGTTTGATTTTTGTCATTTATCATCATTCCTGGCAGTCTCCTCTTAATGTTCCCTTTCCTCATAATTTTTTAACCCTAGAAGAACTGCACCAATTATTTTGACGGGTGCTCTGCTTTAGCATACTTCCTTCTTATGAACTGTTTCTTCTAACTTCTTATTTTATGAGTTTTAATATATGTTTGTGAGGTTAATGTCTTCAAAGAATCAGGCATGTAGGACCCTGTTTAGGACCCTTCTTAAAAGTGCCTAGAAGCCATCTGTCACTTCGATATGTATGTATGAACTGAAATTATGCAGTTGGTGAAATGTAATAACTCATGGTCCTGAAGAACAAGGACAAATCGCTTTGCACCTCCTACTCCTGTGTGATCCTTTCATCACAAATTCCTTGCTGTGTTACATTCAAAGTGAAAATATCACTGTGTGTGAGCAAATGTTTCAGTGCGAGGCTACATGCTCTTATTTAATATGAGCACTAAACCAAACAAACTAAGAATAAAGGTTTAGCTTGCAGTTGATTCAAATTCTTTTATTTGATGAATGGGTTTCCTTGCATAGGCACAGATGAGCAGTGCCCTTAGGTGCTCTTCTTGCAGAGCAAGTTGTAATGCATCATATATATCTGTTTCCGCAGGAAGAAATACTACATGTGACATTTTTTTCTCGGCCAAATACCTTTGCAGAAAGTTCAAAACATAAAGTACAAGCATTGTAGGCAGAGGGAATAAATCTAGAAAGAATACTCGCAATCAGCAAAATCTGCTACAGGTTAGAATTTGCCGAGTACATAAACAGTGTGTGCACGATTATGGCACATTTTGCAATTTTTAAGAAATCAACAAAAAACTGTTAATTCCAGAGAATTATTGAGAAATAATAATGTAATAGCAGATACATACTGCTCATGCATGCAGACTGTTGAAAAAACTTGGTTGTGTTGTCTAAAACTGTTATGAGCATAGTTTTTTTGAAAATAAGTAAGTATTAAAATCGAAAAACGGTGTACTGCAGGGGATATACAGCATTATTCCACATTGCTCTGTACCCTGCTGTAATAAGGTTGCCGAGAATCCATAACTTGTAAGAAAGGAAATTCTAATGAGAAACAAATTAATATTCGTTGTTATCAGATTACTTCGGCCTTAAAACGGTAATAGAACATGAGTTTTCTATAAAGCTTAGACACAGATGTGGTACATTAAACTCTGTTGTCACACTGCAGGTTTTTGTAAAAATGGCTGTATTTTGACTCCTTATATTAAGCAGATGGCACGTTGAAAACTAACTCAGTGGATCTTGTGTCCTTGAAGTCTTCCATCATGGTCAGTTTTGAAGGCGAAGGTCTAAGCAGTGACATGCTTCCATTCTAAAGGAAAACAACTTTAGAAACTTCTTTCTTTTCTCGATCTTTGCGAAGTTCTTGTCACTAAGTAGGAAACTGACTCGAACATAAAAGAATTTCTGTAACATACTCACAGATGGAAGTGAAACATGGACGATAAATAGTTTGGACAAGAAGAGAATAGAAGCTTTCGAAATGTGGTGCTACAGAAGAATGCTGAAGATTAGATGGGTACATCACATAACTAATGAGGAGGTATTGAATAGGATTGGGGAGAAGAGAAATTTGTGGCACAACTTGACTAGAAGAAGGGATCGGTTGGTAGCACATGTTCTGAGGCATCAAGGGATCACCAATTTAGTATTGGAGGGCAGCGTGGAGGGTAAAAATTGTAGAGGGAGACCGAGATGAATACACTAAGCAGATTCAGAAGGATGTAGGTTGCAGTAGTTACTGGGAGACGAAGATTGCACAGGATAGAGTAGCATGGAGAACTGCATCAAACCAGTCTCAGGACTGAAGACGACGATAACAACAACAACAACAACTCGCAGATGATCAGATAGAAATAAGGTCTAAAACTCCTCGGCTATTGTTCTGCCTGACGTAGTGGTCAGACCATAAAAATAGTTTGCGTTCCATACGTTCAAGCTTCACAAATTTAATCGGACAGGAAACTGTTTTGGCTCTGGGGAATTCATCCCACAAATTTACTGTTTTTCCAGTATCAACGTCATGAACTGTGAAAGTATGACAACAGTGTCTCTGGCAGAATACTATGGAATGCGCCAATGTAGGACAAAGTAAAACCTTTTGTAGGTAAACACATACAACATGTATATTGTTGTTCTTTTTAGCCATTTTCGTATCCTTTTCATATGCTTTGTCTGCTTTTGCAAGACGCAACTGACTCAAAAGTTCGATATTGTGCATTTGTAAACAATTGATACATTCTGTAGAGGTTGAGATCAGGGTACAGACGTTCTTTTGAGCTTTTAACGATTTATTCCTGCTGTAATGGTTCATCTGCTATGGGAAACTTGTCATTTGATACAGCATGTGGCCCATTGAAATGCTTTTCTGCACAGTCTTTGAGTTGTCATTCCACCTTTCAGTTTACGTTGAAGAGTGTGTATTCATTATTAGCTGATGCAGAATATGTCAAGCAATGTTTTTTGACACCCTTCTTTTGATTGGACTTCACGTTTTTGAAAGTAGCATATTTCTGTGAAGAAGTATTGTCTGTCTTACCTTCCTTTCGTCTGGCTGGCAGGCCCACTTCCATGGAGTTTATCAAGTAAATGGACTGCACATGCATCAGGGTATGACATTCTTCATACAGCTTTAACTTAATTTCCAGATTTGTGTTCTGAACACAGTTCTGTTTTGTACTAGGTGTAGTAGTACGAAACTGGAATTCGGTTGCAATAATTACACATTTGTTTGAAAGTGATAGACAATATTTTATTCAAAATAATCTCCATTGTTATTTACACATCTCTCCCAAAAGTTATGTGAATTGTGTGTGGTCCCTGTAGTAGTCTCGAGGTTCACTGTCACCATTTGCATATTCCTAATCGTCTACAGTTGTGGTAGAAACTTCATTCAAATCATCAAAATTGAGCCCATCTTCCTAATCCCAGGGACATTCTAGGGTCATAAGT
The DNA here is from genome assembly GCF_021461385.2 of Schistocerca piceifrons. Taxonomy (NCBI): domain Eukaryota; kingdom Metazoa; phylum Arthropoda; class Insecta; order Orthoptera; family Acrididae; genus Schistocerca; species Schistocerca piceifrons. Next base: position 716,372,304 of record NC_060140.1, on the reverse strand, counting down.
TCTTCATAAGTCATCACATTACATTGTCTATTTCCGAAATATGAGAGAGGGGCTCAATTACAACATTCAAACTAGCACAAGAACCTAGAAGAAAGCAGAGTAACCCCCCCCCCCTCCCCCCCTTGGATCTGGGGGTTAGAATAGCTCGGAGGTATTCCTGCCTGTCGTAAGAGGTGACTAAAAGGAGTCTCTCACTTTTCGGCCCTAAGAGTTCAGGTCCCATTCTATGGTTTGACTTGTCACTTACAAAATTCTACAGAAGTGCGGGCCAAATGGGGAAGGATGCCTTACGTGCTGCACGAGTTATCCATAATGCCCTTAGATTCGATCTCCTGAATCTTTTGTCATGGCTTTGCATCTCCACTTGCGATTAAACTATTTTGTTGAGGACACTTTCCAGGGTATGACATTATCTTCTGTTCTCTTTTGCCCCCACGACAATGTGCCCAATATTCAGCACGGTAGCCAGTCCGTTGTGGGGCTGTCATTTACCCATTTGCTGGTAGCTCCCTGATAATATGGGGGTCGCACTGCTGATGCCTGAGCTAAAAGCTCCCCACATATGCCAAAGCAAAGAGTAGATGCTGGTCTTCCTGGGGCATGGGGACTCCCAGCAATGGCCATCATGCCAGTTGGCCTTTGTTGTGGCTGGGTGGCACTTTTGGATTGGTGCCCCTGATTGGAGTGGGTGACATCAGGGCAGATGACCCGCAATGAAGCAGACTGTCATCTCTTGCTGGTGACCATATGGCACCAGCAGTCTCTAAGGAGGGCAAGGTCAAATACAATGCCAACAGGTATGACCTTAAATTGTTTCCTTCCCTCGCTACACCATAGGAGGAATGTAGGGCTACAGAATGGAGAGAGCCATATTCGCTTCGGGTTTTTAGTCTGTAGCAGAACAGATGGGGACTCCTTTCTACCTACAAAGCCTCAGTTTTTTGTTGAACACCTTGATGATGAGTTTGGAGAAGTGAAAGTGCTGTCTAAGATGCTAAATGGCGCAGTCTTGATTCAGACAGCATCCCAAGCCCAATCCCGAGTGTTACTCGCTTGTGAGAAGCTGGGTGATATTCCTGTTTCCGTCACTCGTCATAAAAGCCTCAACATGGTCCATCAGTTCATATACCATCGTGATCTCCTCTTACATTCTGACAAGCTCTGTGCCAATTTAGAATGATGGGGTGTTCATTTCATCTGGCACTTTTGCAGGGGACCCGAAGACAACAGGGTTGCTACCGGTGCCTTCATCGTGGCCTTTAAGGGTGATTCATTCTCTGGAAAGGTCAAGATGATGGTTTACTGCTGTGATGTTGAACCATACGTCCCTCCCCCATGTGGTGCTTTAAGTGTTGGAAGTTTGGGCACATATCTTCCCACTTCCAGCGCCACATGTTGAGACTGCGGACGTCTACTACACCCAGATATTCTGTGTGCCTCCTCCCACTTGCACAAACTGTGGGGAGCACAACTCCCCTTATTCACCATACTGCCCAGTACTCCAAAAGGAGTGGAAAATCGAGTACAAGACCCTGGACCGGTTGACATTTCACAGAGGCTAAATGTAAATTCGAAAGATTACACCCCATTCGGTTGACATCGACATATGCTGCAGCTATGTCTCCATTGCTGTCCTAAGTGCCAGTGGTTCCTCACTCTGTACCAAAGCATCTACTTTGGAAGCAAGGCCCCCCAAACATAGGGGACATGGGTCCCCTGCCCCCTACTGTGGAAGCAACAACCTCCTCTGGATTCCTCTTCTGCGGAAGGGGTCCCTTGGGACCCTCTCTCCCAAGGTGTCCACTAGTGCTATGGTGGACACTCGCCAGTGGCTAAAGGGGAGAAAAGCTGCTGGACGAAGAGCTTCATGGTCTTCTTCCGTTCCTGAAGCTGCTTCGGAGAAATCTTCCCAGCAAGCCCTTAAAGAGAAGCGAGAGAGCGAGCAAACTTAAGAAATAGTCTGCTAAGGAACAGGACCCTCTGGTGGCCCCAACACCACTCCCTATCAATTCTGCACCTGAAAATGTGGTGGAGATCTTAGTGTCCCCTGTGGACATGGATCTCACTGAAGTCTCATCCATCATATAAATGGCTGCAAATACTTAGTGGCAGCAGGTGATCCTGAGGCATAACCTGCCTCCTTATGCACTTCATGCCTTCCCAGCCTCACGATATCCAGAGTGGAATTGCAGCGTTTTTTTCCACCACCTGGCTGAGCTATGGCAACTCTTAAGGGGACCACACCCTGCCTATCTAACCCATGTTAATTTAGGCAAATATTTGACCCATTTCTGAAAAAAAACTATTTGATGCAGGACCGTAATATTTTTACTGTATGTTACATGATACTACTAGTCAACTTACTAAAATCTACTTTATCTATTTTATAGTTTTTAAGAAATACTTTTTTAAATTTATTAACTAAGTTTTTTCCACAGAAAATATGTTTTGTGAACTTCCTAATTGGGGGGGGGGGGGGGGGGGAATATTAATGAATGTAGTACCAGAGGTGACTTTTTGTTATGCAGAGTCTCTGAAAATTTCATTTATCTATCGTAGTTTCTGATATAATGGGCATTTTAGTTTGTGGGAAATTGACTTTAAAGAAAAAGTATTGAAATTTGTTACTTACAGTTAATTAAAACTGTCCTGCTGCATATGATGGCCCTTCTTTGGCCTCTAGCAGGTCTTCCAGCTTTTTTTCACCTACTTGGATGTTTGTCTTGCTTTCTTGGCCATATTAGATGCAGACCTGTCTGCATCAGCTATCCTCATTTTATCGCAATGTTGCGACCCAGTGATCATATTTTCAACAGGATTAATTCCCAGCTTTTTCAGTACCGAACACTTCACAATATTACCACAACTGAATGTAATAACAGCATCATGAACTCCTAGTTTCACTTTATGCATGCCGACAAATACTGTTTTAGGAAGGCAGTTCCGAATTATGCTGTGAAATGTTCATTTGGGTTCTGTGTCTGCCCATGCAGACATTTCCTTAGGTCAGGATGAGCCAAGTCTCTGAAAATAGGTTTAATTGCTGTAATAACAGCAGCAGGAAGAGAATGCTGGTGAGAATAAGATTCTCCAGTTGGCTGAGCCATATTGTATTTGCACCACGAATTTTCTCCTGATAGACACAATCCATGACATGGCTTATCATCAGTAGAGGACTTATGGAAGAATATGGCCCAAACACAAACATCTCTGAAACTCCCTGGCAGATTAAAACTGTGTGCCCGACCAAGACTTAATCTCGGGACCTTTGCCTTTCGCGGGCAAGTGCTCTACCATCTGAGATACCGAAGCAAGACTCACGCCCGGTACTCACAGCTTTACTTCTGCCAGTATCTCGTCTCCTACCTTCCAAACTTTATAGAAGCTCTTCTGTGAACCTTGCAGAACTAGCAATCCTGAAAGAAAGGGTACTGCGGAGACATGGCTTAGCCACAGCCTGGGGGATGTTTCCAGAATGAGATTTTCACTCTGCAGCCGAGTGAGCACACACTCCGTTGCAGAGTGAAAATCTCGTTCTACAGACATCTCTCTTCATTGCCTACAGATTTTCTTTATTTCTCCTAATTGCCTGCCATAGTATACCTGCAAGTGTTCTATTTCAGTTTTAGTTAACCAACCCTGTCTGGTCAACAATTTTCCATCTTCTAATTTTTTTCGTCTTCTATCAACAGTGTTCTCAGCCTTGTTCCCAAACGTTTTTGAACATGGCCTACACATTCTATTTTGCTAGTAATGGCATCTCCATATGGCTGAAAGTTCACCACATTGTTGTATGCCTTACTGTCACCATCGCCCAAATATTTGGTGTATCGTACACCTCTTGTTTCTATGGAGTGATGAGATATTTGTTGTACTCCATGAACTTCCAAACCACCAATTGTTCCCCTAAAATTAGACACACAGTTGTGTTTATGTTAATTGACTTTACATTATTTGCAATATTAGACATTATCTCACATCTCACACTTTACTGGTGTCTACACTCGTGGCAGTCACTACTCCATTCAGAGAAGTATGTCCTCTTTTCTGCCAACTTCCATGAAGTGCAACTGCAATATCCGAACATCCATCATTTTCTTCCACTGCTTCCCTAGCAGCCAGTTTCATGCTTTCTCCACTGACCTCACATAAAGCTTTCTCTAATATTGCAATCAGTTTTTCAAATTTATTTGGTAGTTGATGTAAGTTCATCACTGAACGAAATGTTCTCCTTGCAGCCATGCCCTTGCCAATGAATTGTAAGACATAAACTAATCTAGTATTGATTTCTCAAGGGCCACTTGCATCTGGTTTTGAAGAACTCATAAACGAAATCACAGCTGAGCATTTAGTGCAGATTAAATCCAAAACACTTGCTAGGCCTTTTCTCCCACTGGCATTCACAAATTTTCACACTCTGTGACTCACCACACTGTCTACATTGCACAAATTTAGGAATTACGTCTGATAATATTCTCAAATTTATAATAATGTTACTGCACACCTTGTCACATACAGTAAATTCGTTTTAACTCTCCTGAAATAGTGAAAGCTTTTTTGATGATGCACTTGTTGAAGAATTACAATTAAAAACATCACTGCCAGGCGACATAACCTCTTGTACAGAAAGCTTTTAAACTTGTTTCCTCTAAATTGTCGTTTCTTGAAAATGCCTTTACGTTTTGTCATCTTCAATAAACACAGCAAAACACATGTAAACAAGCACTCCAAACGTAAGTGTGTAGCAACTACTCGCAATCATACGTGAACAAAACTAACCGCGTGTTTGAAAGCGTGTTGTTCACAAACATCAGAAGCAAAAGAATACCGACCATTGCATTCCAAGGATAGCCAACACACTTGGGGGTAAAAAAAATCCCTAACATGCGGTGTAGGGGATATAAAGATCTCAAATATATGCAGGAAAGTGGGTGTGGCACGTAAACACATGTGGTAGGAAAATGCTCTTTAAATGCTCAAAAAAAAATTTTCCCAGCAAAATCCTTTTCAGAGTACTTAAATTATCAAAATATGATGAAAACCGAAAATAGATTTTTCAACCTGAACCATGGTGTGGTCCCCTTAAGCTTTAGACCTGCTCTGCACTGCCCTTCAGGAAACCTGGTTCCTGGAAATGCAGACCCCTGCCCTCCGCGGCTATAGGGGATATTACAAGAACCATACTATAATAGTATGTCGAGTGGAGTTTGTGTCTATGTCCTGAACTCAGTATGCAGTCTTCTGTATCCCGCCTGGTATGCTGCTGTAAACTGAAGGGTAGGCCAAATGTAGGAAGTGAGTAGGAGCAGGAAAAGGTGAAATGCTTCGGTACTGCCTTTAACTTTACAGAACATTTAATAGAGAATATTAGTCAGTGACATACGTAACTTTGTACTGAAGATGAGCACGTAGGTGTAGAGCTGTACATAAATCCAACATCAGCTAGAAGGTACAAAGGCAAAATCTGTAGTGGCTCACACACTAAGAAATAGAAACAATGATGCTAGGCCGTCTACTTGGAATCAAATGCACTGAATCTGGAGCGAAGCTCGTGGAGCTGCACAGCGCCGGCTAGAGGGTTCTGTCGTCGGTGTTGTAGTGCCAACCTAAGAACTTGCACCTACACCATGGCAGCGTAGCTATCGATACCACACAGTCATCCTGTGCCTCTTCAAACCCCTCTTGAAGCTGTGCTTGTCCCTCTGTTTTGCAGTCCTGGCCTTCTCCCATCTATCCACTGGTGAGTAAATGATATCTGGTAGTGACCACTTCCCCATCTTCCTGTCACTGCCCCGGCATCAGGCCGAGAGACGCCTGCCTGGATGGGCTTCAAACAAGGCAGGCGGGGAAACTTTCACCTCTGCTGTCACTGTTGAATCTCCCCCACATAGTAAAATCGATGTGGTGGTTGAGCAGGTAATTACAACGATCGTTTTTGCCGCGGGAAAACCCGATCCCTCATTCTTTATGGTGCCCCCGGCGAAAGACAGTCTCTTCGTGGTCCCTGCAAGTCACTGGGGCAATTAAGGAGTGTCAGCGAGCTCTACAGTGGCATAAGCGGCACCTTTCCCTGGACCACCTCATAGCCTTTAAACGGCTCCATGCCCACATTCGCCAGCTTATCAAGACGGAAACAGGAGTGTTGGGAGAGAGAAGTCTCGGCCATTGGGTGCCGTACCTCCATTTTCCAGGTCTGGGCAAAGATCAAATGAGTTTTTGGGTATCAGACCCCCAACAGGTGTTCCCGATGTCAACACAAATGGCGTGTTATCTACAGACGCAAACATGATTGCCGAGCACTTTGCTCAGCACTATGCTCGCGCCTCTGTGTCAGAGAATCACCCCCCAGCCTTTTGCACTCTCAAATGATTGATGGAAGGGAAAGTCCTCTTGTTCACTGTGTCACAGTGAACCCTATAACACCCCATTCACAAAGTGGGAGCTCCTCAGTGCCCTTGCACATTGCCTCGACACAGCTCCTGGGCCAGATTGGATCCACAGTCAGGTGATTAAACATCTCTAGCCTGACTACAAGTGACATCTCCTCGTCGTCTTCAAGTGCATGTGGTGTGATGGCTCTTTCTATTGCACTGGTGGGAGAGCACCATCATACCAGTGCTCAAACCTGGCAAAAACCCACTTGATGTGGATAGCTATCGACCCACCAGCCTCACGAACGTTCTTTGTAAGCTGCTGGAACATATGGTGTGTTGGCGTTCTCCACTGTCACTTCCTCTTTATTTATGACGTGTTCCGGGGCTCTGAAGTGGTTTACATTGACCTTTCTTCTGTGTACTGACTCCTTAAGCAGCCTGAAAGCTATCGACCAGTGCTACCCTTGCCATCCTTTCGGTAGTGTCCATCCAGGAGTCAATCTAGGCCCTGGATTGGTGGTGTTTGTGTGGATCCCAGGACACGTCGGCATCCCAGGCAACAAACTTGCCAACAGGCTGGCCAAACAGGCTACACAGAAACCACTTCTGGAGATGGGCTTCTCTGAACCTGACCTGCATTCTGACTTACGCCGTGGGGTTTTTTTGCCTCGGGAGACGGAATGGCAGTCTCAATAATAACAACAAATTGCGTGCCATTAAGGTGACTGTGAACATGGGGCAGTCCTCCATGTGTACCTCTCGCATGGACTCTGTGGTTCTCCGCTGGCTTTGCATTGGCCACACTTGAGCAACCCACAGCTACCTCCTGTGCTGTGATGACCCACTTCAGTGTCGATGTGGCGGCAGGTTGACAGTGACCTATATTCTGGTGCACTGCCCCACTTTGACTGCCCTGCGAGGAAATCTTTGTTACCAGGCTCGTTGTCGCTAATTTTATCCTACAATGCTTCATCGGCTGATTAGTTTTAAGTTTTCTTCATGAAGGTGTGTGTTATCATTTGATCTAAGTTTTAGTGCATGAACTTTGTCCCTCTTGTTTCCTCCACCCCAGTGCTTCTAGGGTGGAGGTTTTAATGTGCTACAGGGTGGCTGGCTTCTCTTTTTTTATTCTCATGGTCAGCCAGCCTTGGTAATATGTTTTGTTGTTTTAATCTCTTCATCCCGTTTCTTTTGTTTCTCTGGTTTTCTGGTCCCCTTTTGTCCATTTACATGTTCGTTGCCCTTCATTGTTCTTGTGATTTTTTCCTTTTATGCCATTGTGAGTTGTCAGTCAGTCTAGTTTGTTTTATTCTCGCACTTGTGGCATTGTTTTATTTGGAACAAGGGACTGATGACCTCGTAGTTAGGTCCCTCTTTTAATCCAACCAATCTTAACAGTTCAAGCAGTCGTCTGTTTCTGTTCTAATTACTTTGACAAGTCCAAGACTGCCCCTGAAAGTTACCAGGTGCTAATCACCTAATATTTTCATGTGTTCGATATGTATCATGTAATGCACTTATCCATTGTTCAGATAGATCTGTTTTAGAAGCCAATTTATCAGGGTTACAGTTCTGTCTCTGCTGCTGTTCATCATTGAACCAAACACGGTATGACATTTCTGTAAAGCAGTTCCTAACTGTGGAACTATTTACAATAGTTCACCAGTCTCTCTTTCATAAATTCATTGTGACCTTCATACACTCATGCAAGTATAAGTTGACCAAGAAAGTGTGCAAATTCATCGCTGTCAAGACCTATCAATTGGTTCTCGAAAGTAATGTTAGTTCCTTTGTTGGTCCACATCAAAATATTCTGGAAAAAGTTGAGCTTCATATATAATTCAGATACTGACTGCAAGGTATTTGCATTGCTTACGCTAGACTGTATTGGACCAGGAACTGTCTTTGAGTACGTTTTACAGTGGCTTCCTCCCATGTAATCTAACCAGATTTTTTCCCCCCTGTTTCTCTTCCATTTCTGGGTTTGAAAACAGTGGGACTGCTGCTTTAGATATTTACTTTGGTGGTGGTGGTGTAAACAAATGGTGGATGAAGTATACTTCAAAATTTTGACTTGATGTCACTAACTTCAGGAGCAGTAGGTTTCAAATTCCCAACTTAATAATCAGAATGTTCAACTGATTTACTGCCTTCAGAAATAATAGCATCAATCAGTTGGTATTTCATTTAATTCTTTTTCTTTCAAAATTGATTGCATTTCAGGACTACTCAAACTTACATATACTCGTAATTCTGCAACACACTGTTGCAAAAACATGAACAACTGATGTGATGCAAAACACATCTGAGGCAAGACCCTCAAAAATGCATATAAAATAAGTGGAAAACGTTATTTTCATTGTTGCAGGTGTTTCCTATAACATTTGTTGCAACACAACAGCCGTCATTCAGTCTTCGTAATAGTACATTCTAGGGAAAAAGTTGGATTGGGGTAAAATTGACGCCAGTAGTACTCTGTGCAAAAAAAAGTGAATAAATTTTCATGTGTTGTTAATATAAGTCTGAAAAGAACATCATTGGATGCATTTGGTTCAGAGGGAAAGTCATTTTGAGAGAATATAAACAAGGTAGATAAGATTTCAAATGAGCTTACAGGTTAATTGGACCCCTGTGGTGCTAGGAAGATTAATTTTAATTTTGTTCCAAAGCATCTGAATGACGTCGGAGATCAATACTCCCACAAAAAATATTGCTTTTTCGTCATTTGCAGTTCTAGTCAAATAATTTAAGCAGTTATCATAATGTTTGAATAGTGTGTCACTACCATGGTCAGTTCATGTAGTAGGAATTTGTTTTTTTACCAAAAGATTGAAAAGCTTTTGAATGACCGTTTATGCATTTTCCCTTGCAGGCTTTACAACTCATAAGATTGCTGAAGAAAATTTTTAAAATGTGCCAGTTTGAGTGCAGTTAGGTTCCAGTCATGTGTCTGAAAATGCAGCAAACAAGAAAAATAAAACATTTTCTTTGTATGATTAAGTTCCAGAAGCTGATGCAATGTCATAAGTTCAAGAAGAAATTTGCAGCAGTCACAAGCAGCACAAAAACAATTGAAAAATTGTTTGTATCTGCAAATGAAGCCCATAACAGAGGCTTCAAATTAATAGTAATAATAAGTCATATAATTACTGCCTTCAGAAATAATAGCATCAATCAGTTGTTATTTCATTTAATTCTTTTTCTTTCAAAATTGATTGCATTTCAGGACTACTCAAACTTACATCTTTACTTGGAATACCAAATCATATGTTACTGGAAATAAAAATATGTTAAATAAATTAATAAAAACCAAAATTTTGATTGATATTGTTTTTTAAAAGTGAACGCAAATGAAATAATTTAAAAATGTTGGATTTGAAAATTGCAGAACTTTATGGTCTTTGGTGGGTGCTGTGCAGTTCTTTGAGCTGAAATTCTGCACATATTGTTCTTTTGTTGATTGGAACAAGATAAGGGGGTTAGGGCTGAACTTCAAGAAAGTTGAAAATAATGGCAACTAGGCTGAAATCTGCACCTCTCTGCTATTTGACATTTTTTTGTGTTTGGAAACACTTGCTGGAAGTGGAACTGAATACAAAAAGTAATTAATATAGTGGTGTCGTGAAAGATGAAAGCATAATAAAATTTTACTGAAAGATGACCCTCATTTGTTCAAAGAAGAAAACAGGAGATGCCTGCTGGATACAGGATGCTGATTATTGGTGTCACTCCAGGGGCCCGCCACTCTGTAGCGGGTTCATGCTTGGCTACCACGGGGCCCCAGCCTTTGCAGCATCTTTACTTGTCCGTGCTGCAAGTATCCTATTGATATTATTTTTCCCCTCCCTTGGGGAACATGTCTGGAGTGTTACTTGGAATGTTCTGCACTGTCGAAGAACAGTATCACCTTTGTTTTTCACTCCCTTTTCCTTTGTTTCCTTTCTCCTCTCATTCCTCTGCTTCAGAGTTTGAGGTTCGTCTTTTTCTTCTTCCTCCCCTATGCTCCTGAAGGCCAGCCTACGTGTCTGACGCGTAACAGGTGACTGTGTAATACGTAATTCCCCAGCTCTGGGTCGACAGGTAGGGTTCGCACATACCCCCTGGTGCAGGGAAGGGTGATCGCCTGAGCTGCAACCTTCCCAATTTGCTGATTGGTCCCTCTGTCAGGTGTTAGGGAGGTGTGAACAGTCACCTAAGGCGGGTGCACCACCTTGTGAAGGGAGCACCCAGTTGGAAGGAGCGTGCCATTGGAGACACTGACAATCACGGGGATTTTCTCGCACTGATTCAGTCATCTTCCCACTCAACATCTACAAAATGTAAACCTAATGAGGTTAATGATTCAGAGACCCTTCCCGCTGCACAACGGTTCCTTGTGGTCTCATGTACTGGAGACGGTTAGTCCTTGCCACGGTAAATCTGTTTATTATTCAGAAAGATGGAGATGCAATTGCTGGCCCTGTAAAATTGTGCTCTCATTTACGGAATGGCACTTTGCGTTTGGAGACTACTTCTGATTCCCAAGCACAACTGCTTTCTGTTTTGCTTCTTCACAGCTACCCTGCTCATGTCGAGGCCCATAGACTTTTGAATTCTTCCCGTGGTGTAATTTACACCAGGCTGCTCGACAGTCTAACAGAGGCTGAAATCCAATCTTATGTGTCTCATCAGGGTGTTGGTGCCGTCCACCATGTAATGAAAAAGGTAGATTCCTCCTTAGTACACAGACTTTCCTTTCAGACTCCTCGCACACCTATTCTCATTTGGACCTATCCTTTTGCACTGCCCCGCTTGCCCATCATCTTGAGTGGTCTGTTCTTTCTGACACCTACTCAAGCAACCATTTCTCGTGTGCTATCTGTTTACTGACTCCTACCCCATCCATGTACACCTCCAAATGGCAGATTACTAAGGCTGACTGTCAGCGTTACTCCTCCCTGGCAACCTTCGAAAAACAAGATTTCCCCAGTTGTGATGACCAGATGGAATATCTCACAAATGTACCATTCCTCACACTTCCTATTTACCACATTGTGTCCCAGTGTCTTGGTGGACCGAGGCATGCTGTGATGCAATTCTCACATGTAGACATGCTCTCTGCATTTTTAACAGTCACCCTAAGTTGGCAAACTGCATTCATTGTGAACGGATGCTTGCAAAGTGTCGTTGCATTCTTTGGTATAGCAAAACAGCGAGTTGGCTCTCTGGGACCAAGATCCATTCCCCAATTTCCGGCCTGACAGTAGCAGACGATGTTATCGTGAACACTATTACTATCTCCAACACCTTGGGCCACCTTTTTGTGGACATTTTGATCTCTTCCCACCATCAACCTGTCTTCCTTCATTGGAAACGAGCAGAGGTTTGGCAATACCCTTCTCTTCTCTGAATCGTGAGTGCTACAATGCTGCCTTTACTATGAGGGTGCTGAATCATTCTCTGTTCATCCGGATCCTCCACCCCAGAGTCAGACGCCATTCACATTCAAGATCAAGATGTTGCAGCACCTCTGTCTTGTGGGCAAGCCCTTTCTTTTTAACACGTACAACCACATCTGGACAGAGGGCACATTTCCCGGATGCTGGTGTGAAGCCACTGTCATACCCATACCTAAGCCCGGTAAGGACAAAAACCTTCCTTCTAGCTACCGCCCCATCTCTCTTACCAGCTGCATTTGCAAGGTGATGTAACATGATTCATGTCCGGTTGGTACAGTGGCTTGTGTCTTGCCATTTACTAACGAATGCGATGTGTGGATTTAGAGCGCGGTGTTCGCAGTTGACCATCTTATTACTTTGTCCTCCCATGGAATGAATGGTTTTCTGTGGAAATCCCAGACTGTGGCCTTGTTTTTAAATTTGGAGAAGGCCTACAACACCTGCTGGAGAACTGGTATCCTCCGTACTCTTTACACATGGGGCTTCCATGGCCGCCTGCCCTGTTTCCTTAAGGAATTTTTAAAAGACAGAGTTTTCAAGGTGTGTGTGGGTTTCCCCTTGTCGGAACACCTTTATCCAGGAAAACGCTGTGCCTCAGGATTCCGTCCTCAGTGCCATCCTCTTTGCTATCGCCATTAACCCTATAATGGCCTATCTCCCACCGGGCACCTCTGGCTCCCTTTTTGTTGGCGATTTCGCCATCTGTTGCAGTTCTCCACACACCTGTCTCACTGAGCGATGTCTTCAGCGATGTCTTGATTGTCTTTACTCCTGGAGTATCGACAGTGGCTTTCGCTTTTCACTGGCAAAACTGTCTGTATGAATTTCTGCCGAATCAGGTGGTCTCTCCCTTCATCTTTACATCTTGGGCTTGTTGCCCTTCTGTTCATTGAAACTACGAAATTCCTGTGGCTCATGCTCAATAGGAGACACTCTTGGTCCTCCCAGGTGTCTTATGTGGCAGCCTGCTGTACGCAGTTCCTAAATGTCTTACGTGCCTTCAGTGGTACTTCCTGGGATGCCACTCGAACCACCCTCCTCAGTTTGTACCGGTCCCATGTCTGTTCGAAACTAGACTATGGGTGCTTTTTTTTACACGTCTGCACACCCATCTCCAACACTATCCACCATCATGGCATCCATTTGGCCACAGGTGCCTTTTACACTGGCCCGGTTGAGTGTCTGCTGACACTGCTGGACTACCACTGTCCTACTGTCATGATTTTCTCCTCGGCAGATATGCATGCTGTTTTTCTGCCGTGTGTGCTTGGCGTGTGTGTGTGTGTGTGTGTGTGTGTGTGTGTGTGTGTGTGTGTGTGTGTGTGGGGGGGGGGGGGGGGTCAGCCTTCCTGTGCTTTCTTTGATCCTCAGTATGGGTTGTGTCCCTCTTCTCTGTTACCTCTTGGAGTCCGCTTTCAGCACTTGCTGTAGCGGCTTAACTTCACACTACCTACAACTTTCCTGGTGGGTGTGAACCCTTCGCCACCTTGGCTTCGTGAAATGGCCCATGTTAACTTAAGTCTTCATTTGCTTTCTAAGGAAACTACTCCAGCCTTGCTCTGTTCTGTTGCCTTCAGTTTCACGACCTTCACGTGGAACTTTGTGGTAGTACCTTTGTATACACTGATTGCTCTCTGACTGATTGTGGGGTCAGGTGTGCATTCGTCATTCACACCCATGTCTTTCGATAACGGCTTCGGGCACACTGCTTAGTATTTACTGCTGAGCCCGCGAAGTACATCTGGCGACACAGCCTTTTCAATTGGTCTCTGTTCATACCCCCTCAGTGCCTTTCAAAGTCTGTGAGCTGTACACCACCCATCCCTTAGTGCAGCAGGTCCAGGAAAACTGTCACTTTCTCACTCTTGGTGGAGCCTGTGTCATGTTTCTGTGGGTTCCTGGTCATGTTGGTCTGCCAGGATATGAGGCTGCTGACGCTGGTGCCAAGGCTGCAGTCATCTTACCTCAGCCCATGAGTACCTGTATTCCCTTTGATCTCTGTGTTGCGGTCTGCCGGGAGGTGGTGTCCCGTTGGCATCGCCAATGGTCCTCCCTTCACAGGAATAAGCTCCAGGTTATTAAGCATCTCCTAGCTACTCCTGCCAGAAGGTGGTCATATTAAGTAGGCTGTGTATTGGGCACTGCCTTTTCAGCCATCGTCATTTGCTAAGTGCGCTACCCCGCCTCTTTGTGCACATTGCGCCCAAGTTTTAACTATCCGCCATTTCCTAATGGAATGCCCATTTTTTAACCATTTATGTTCCTGCTTGTGTTTGCTGTCTGATTTATCAGCCGTTTTAGCAAATGACACGTGAGCTGTAGACTGCTCTTTACTTTTTATCTGCCAAAGCAATATGGCGAAGGCCATTTAATTTTCAGTTTTTGACCTCCATTTCTGTATGGTGTCTATCTTAGCTGTTTTTTCACGTGCCTGTTTCTAGCTGTCTTCTGTTATGTCAGTTGGGTCTGTCTTCATGTTCTATAGATTTGACTTGGGTGCGTATGACCCCATTTGTATTTTGTGTCCTAAAGCAAAACAAAACCAAAACTGAAACCAGCAGAAGTAACTAAAACTAGGAAACAGGAGCAGGGGTGGGTAATTGTCAAAGGAAAAAGAGATGGTGCCAATAAAACATTTTTTCCCAGATAGAACAAGGCTGATAGAATGTTTAAAGTAGTCGCATGTATTTGCCTAAACCTGTTGGTATCCTGTACAGATTGCTTGCAATATGTAGAACAAAAATCACGACGATTTTGTTAGAACATAAAAAGGTAATGAAGTGAATATATTTATGATTATTAAGTTGATTATTGTTTTAGCAAAAGATACAATGTGCAGTAGACAAGCTTACTGTTGGTCATAATAGTCCAGAAATAGTTAATGTGACAATTTTAGTGCCAAATTTGATTGGATTAATGTCAGTGACCTGCCCCCAATCAAATAATTGCTTAATCTTTGTTGAGGAAAATGAGTTTGCAATTTGAGCGAACATGTTATGATACGATGTCATAGTCATCATACATGCCATCCACCCTCATCATTCTGGTGGCCATGCGTATACATGCAGCCAGAAAAACAGTATCTCCAAATTGAATAAATAATTAAATATACAGAAGACCCAGCTTAACTGATCGGGTCAGCCAAAACACGATTTATCCAAAGTGACTGAAAACCACAAATAAAAAGCCTTTATTTGTGGAAACGGCATTGAAAGCGAGTTTGTGCAGGGCTGTGGGGACCGGAGAGGTGTCAATGCCTGCTGTTGAGTTGTTTCCCACTCACCAACACACTGGTCTGTACAAAGCTACACAGCCACCAGTAGTGCATTAAAGTTTTTTTTTTTCTGTCCATTTCATGTGTGTTTACGTGTTGTGCTACAGATTATGAAGTACACTGTACTATATATTAGTGTGCTGTAATCCTGAAACAGTAATTTTAACTTTTATTGAGAACATAAGTGTAGCCTACAAAGAGACTTTTGAATTTGTTTGATCTACAAAACTTTCAAAAATACCTAACATTCAGAATATTGTAGTAAGTATTAGATTTCATAATTTCACTGAAAAAATTCTCTGAAAAGGCTTCCCTCCTTCCTTAGTTTGTTAATGGGGTTGTGCAGTAGTTTAATTAGAGGCTCTCTTGAAACAATGGCCTGCTGTATGTTGAATGTTGCAACCCTGCAGACAAGCAGGAACACAATCAAAAGCAGTATTTTATATACCCTGAATTCAGTGTCGTTGCTTCACATTATTTGTTGGCAGAAGATGTGGAAAATATTTGTTAATTTTGTTGGGGAAATTGCAAAAGTTCTTAATATGCATGTGCCTCACCTTCTGTATTTTATGACAGCTGAAGTTTTCAATTTTGAAGAAAATTAACTTACCGATAAACTTGTTTCAGGAGTCACTCACGTCCCCGAAAAATGTCATATCGTGGTCGGTACAGGTCAAGAAGCAGATCACGTTCCCCAAGACGGTACAGGTCTCGGTACTCGCATTCGAGATCACGTTCATACAGTCCACGGGGGAAATACTATGGTTACAGTGATAGGCGGAAAGAATTCTATCGCAGCCATTCTCGCAGTCCTATGTCATCTAGGAGAAGACATATTGGCAGCAGGGTAAGTACAAACAATTTTTAATTTGCTGTATTTGCTTTCAATTGGTCTGCGGATTTCAGATGGAAGAATACATAATGTCTAACTCCTGCATTCCATGCTCTACTTGCAACACTTGACATATTAAAGTGTATTTAATCCAGAATAGCTCAAGCAGGGTGCTAGAAATGTAATACTTTATCCGTGACTGTCAATGTAAAATTTTAAGCCTTAAGGTAATAATTTACAAATGGAAATTAAAGTACTGTCGGTAAACTCATTTAAATGTAGAGAACTATTCCCACATTTTTGAACTCTTAGTCCATTCCTCGCAATGGAAATAGGAATAGGTTTTGGATGGGAGCAGATTAAAAAGCACCAAACCGTTTCAAGGGAAAGGAGGAAACAAAGTAATGAATGTAAAGACATAAAATATTTCACTCCATTTTTGTCTCAACCAGAAGTTCATGGAGGTGACTCAGTGAAACATCATGCTATTTCAACAGATTCACCTGACTAGAAACTCAAGAAATACTTTTATTAATTTGGAAGCCAGTTGAAAGCTTAACTCTACAGCCTCCCTTGCATAATTAAGATTGCGTTCTTAGTCTTGAGACATAAAGCATGGGAAACACAAATTTGAATTTAAACAGTGTGCTTTTATATGCTCCTTCCCTTGTCTGGCTCAAAAAGTGACATACTTTACCCATAACATTATGACCACGTGCGTAATAGTATCTTGGTCCATCTTTGTTCCAAAGTGTAACAACATTTCTGTGCCACATATAAGATATGCCCTTAGTAGGTTTCCAGAGGTATACCGCTTCCACCAGATGCGCACAGGTCATGCACTTCCTTTAATAGCCCAGTCAGCAAAGACAAAAAAAGTATTAGGGGGCAAAAACCATGTAGTCGCATAGTCGCAAATTTTTGCATGTTGCTAGGATGTAGTGTCCTGAACAATGTACTAAATATTCTGACTGGGGGGGGGGGGGGAATAGGTTGAAGGTCACTTTGCTTGTGGAAAATAAACATCCCTCAGGCATCTCTACATACTGTATCACCAGTGATTCACAATATGTGCTGTAGAGGGTGAGTGTAACTTCATGAAACACCCTGCAGGTGCTTCTTGTTGAGACAGTGGAATAGATGGAGAGGGCATATCACCTGCTCAATTATCAGTTTGCGGACTAATGAGGGAGGGAACTGTGAGAACACAACATGACAACCTACCTTCCCTCGCAGTTGTACCCCACACATCCCTGTCCCCTCCCCGCAGCCTTGTTACGCCCCCAGAACGCGATTTTTCTCTTAATGACTACTGTGCTTAGATGTGGTACACACATTTAATATTTTTCTGACTGACTTCATTTAAATATAAACGTCAGTTGCCTGCCATGTAGAGACTGTTAGTCATGGAGAAAAAATGAATAGGACATTTTTTAATGCAATTTAATTTTGTACTGGGAAACATTTTTTTTTAGACGCTGGGATATAGATATTCGAGGAAAAGCATTGTGACCTTTAAACGTTGCCACCACCCCAGTTCTTACAACCCACTAGTCAGGATGTTTAGTATGTGTTTGTGATACTCGCCCCTAGGACCATGCAAACATTTGCGACTACATGATTTTTTTTCTCCTAATTTTGCTTCATTGGCAGGACAATAAATTACACATAGTTACTGGCTGCAAAATTGGCACTTAGTGTCCCAGAAAGCTGCATTGGGTTCAGATTGGGTGAATTTGGTAACAGAGATTGTTAATTCACCATCGTGCAACTCAATCCACGTTAGCACTAGTTTGGCTTTGTGACAATGTTGTGCCGGATGGTGAAATCACTTTTGGGGACGATATCAGCAACTGTTTAGCAGGTGGTATGCAAATATGTTCATCTAGTCCACTGCTATCATGGAGGCTTGCCTTATAATACCGCCACAGATCCTAGGTGAATGTTCACAATAATAAGACTGCCACACCATACTGCATCTGTTGCTTGAAGCATGTTTCAAGCAGCTGTTCACCTGGATGATGGTGTATCTGGACACGACCATACACCTGGTGTAACAATGTTTCATCCAACAAGTCAACAAGTTTCTATTGATTCACAGTCTAATCTAGATCCTTTCCTGTCCACTTCAATTATAATTGACAATTTTGCTGGTGCAGGATCCAAACATCTGGAGATTGCCCATAACATATCACCATGTTTAACAATGTATGGGGCATCCATAATTGGAGTTCCAGTTTCAAAATGACGTAGAAAGAGAATCACTGCTCAGAAAGACAGCAAATTGACACAAAGGTAAGCTTTATGAAAAAGGTAATGACAAGTTGACCAGTAGATGGCACTGTCAGAATATACACACCAATAGACATGCAATTTGCATGGGAGACACCAAACATCACTGTCTCCATGAAGGATCACATGCTGCTGATACAGCCCTTTTTTAAAAGAAGGGTGACTGTGTGCCAGCAGCCCTGTGGAAGCTCAGGACAAAAGGTAATAGTCCGATATCTAAGGGTCTGGAGAAAATGATTATAAAATTTGAAGAGACAAGTCCTTTATAAGTGCAATGTGGCAGTGGGAGGAAAACGATCGCTCAGACGTCTGTTGGTGTGGCCACAGCATTCCAGGAGAGGTCGAGTGGTATTGTGCAGATATGCAGTACGTGGGGAATTATCTACGTGGGGAATTATCCAAACATGGAATGTACCTGGGAGCACAGTGCATAAAATCCTTTTCTGCATTGCAGTTCATACAAAATCGCCCATGTTCAGGAATTGCTTCTTGCTGACAAGCCCGCAAGACAGATGTTCACTCGAATTTCTTGCTTGCATAGAAGTGGATAACGAGTGTCCATGGAACATCCCATGGACAGATAAATCCCATTTTCATCTTCAGGGGCCATGTTCGTATACAATTTGATGAATGTGGACACTAGAAAGTCCACGCACACATCAGTTGATAAAATTTCGTTCTGCAAAGATAATTGTGTGACCTGGGTTGACAGAATTGTTCATTGTAGGGCTGCATTTTTTTCTAGACTTTGAGTCCTGCAGTACTGTACCTATACAGTCGCTGGTAAATGCCGTGAGAGTCTTGTACATTGTCGTTCCAACCATTCAGCAGTGTGAATGTGTGGGTAGGATCATTTTTATGCGAGATGACACTCCTATGCGTGTGGCATAGCCAGTGAAACAGCTGCTGCAGAAGTATTTTGAAAATGCTGGGATTATTAGCTGTCATTTCCCAATAGCCTTGTCATCGAGATCACATGATCTTCACCCATGTGACTTGCTGTGGGATTGGAAAGATATTCTGTTCAGGGCTGCAGTTATGAAAGTAGCTTTGAGCAACATATTCTGAAGTGACCCCTAAGAGACACTGATATGTTGTGGATCATGCTGTGCTTGATTTCAATTTGTGACAGATTAAAACTACATGCTGGGGTGAGACTCGAACTTAAGACATTTTGCCTTTTGCGAGCAAG
The DNA here is from genome assembly GCF_021461385.2 of Schistocerca piceifrons. Classification (NCBI taxonomy): domain Eukaryota; kingdom Metazoa; phylum Arthropoda; class Insecta; order Orthoptera; family Acrididae; genus Schistocerca; species Schistocerca piceifrons. Next base: position 716,352,902 of record NC_060140.1, on the reverse strand, counting down.
TATTCTGACACCTGAGCAACCAAACATGACTCTCAACCCATCCTGTCTGTGCCTCATCTCCTATATCCCAAACTTTGCAGAAGCTCTCCTGTGGAACTTGAGGACTAGCACTCCTGGGAAAAAGACACTGCCGAGACATGGCTTAGCCACAGCCTGGGGGATGTGCCCAGAATGAAATTTTCGCTCTGCAGCAGAAAGTGCACCGATATGAAGTAGGGCTGTGAGGACAGGTCATGAGTTGTGGTTGGATAGCTCAATAGGTACACCACTAGTTTGTGAAAGGCAAGGTCCTGAGTTTTAATCTGTGAGGAAGTTTCATATGGCACAATGGCATATTCTGCTGTAGAATGAAAATTTAATTCCTTAATGTACCACAGGTTGTGGCATGAGACACACACACACACACACACACACACACACACACACACACACACACTTATTTATTTAAAAATTGGTATAATTATGAGAGACATATAAAAGTATGTTAGCTTTTGGAATTACTAGTCCCTTCTTTGGTATTGGGGAGGATGGTTTGGAGAATGTAGAAAACGAAGAAAATGTCACTTGTTAAAAGGGACCAACCTGTTCGGGAAGCAAGAGATAAAAGGGAAGTGTCAAACAGTTATTTGCCTATTTAAGTGCTATGTATCAACTTTGAAAGTGTAGATCCAGTAAGTTTTCTTTAGGAATGACTACCACTGAATTGTTGCTTGACACCCAGTACTGTCGATGAACATTTTCCACAGAATGACTCAACAAACCCGAGTGTTCGCCACATCATGTGGGCCATTTGGAACCTCTGGCTGGGTACTTGCTTTCCTGAATTCTGAAGATGTATTTTTAAAATCATGGTGGAGATGAAGACAACATAACATGACAAAGAAATGCAACTAAGCTTCGGGGATGCATATTGACTTGGAGTTTGGCATTACACTTATTAGTGAAAAAAGTCTCATCTTTTGTTGTTTAGTACTGAAAAGTCGGTAGAAAGCAAGAAAATTTTTTATAGTAAATATCTTAGTAAGCAATGTTTGAGTCTTCGCAAAAACAAATATTTCATCCTCTACTCAGTGAGAGAATTTAAATGGTAGTGTGATGAGCAATGACCTGTTGGATTACCACCTGTTCTGTTCCAGTGGTTTGTTTCAACAGGTGGTAAGTGGATGCTTCTCACTTGAGTTCGATGCTGATATTTAGAATATAGTGAAGTACAAGCAGTCCAAGGCATTAGGTAAAACTAGGTGTGACTTCAAAGATTTGAGTAAATGTGATGCTTATATCTTTTATTTGTAATTAAATCTATTAACAGATTCTATGACACGACACTGAGAGTTCATGAGTTTGTTAACCAGCAAGCACTGTGTAATACTTCCAATGTATCATATACATGGTTTCAGAATAATTCCTTCAATTTTATAGTACATATATATATATATATAATATGACAACTCCCTGTCATGGTGCGGTCAGTATGAAATTTAGTGAAACTTCCCGTTGCAAGTAGATTTGGGAGTCAGTAAAGTTAGTGACTAATTTTTTGTGTAACATTAAGGTAGTAATTGCATCATATGTTCCAATATTGGTATCCTATGCAGATTTCCGGTTAAACCTCATATCTGGATCATATGTTCTTACCAATTTAAATTATAATGGAAAGTCCAGGATGGAATGTAACAATATTTGAGAAGTCTAGATGCTGAGTCGCGATAGGCATAACAAAAAGATTCACACAATTATAGCTTTTGGCCATTAAGGCCTTTGTCAGCAAAACACACACACACACACACACACACACACACACACACACACACACACACACACCGCGCGCGCGTCTGCAATCTGAATGTGGTTTCATTTGTCTGAGACTGTAGACGTGAGTGCAAGTTGTGTGTGTGTGTGTGTGTGTGTGTGTGTGTGTGTGTGTGTGTGTGTGTGTGTTTTTTTGCTGACAATGGCCTTAATGGCCGAAAGCTATAATTGTGTAAATCATTTTGTTGTGCCTACCACGGTTCAGCATCTCCGCTATATGGTGAGTAGCAACTTACCTTCTCTAATATTGTTACAATTTAAATTATAGCTATTTAAGTTTCAGTTGATTTGTATTGTGTATTTAATTTTGGCTTTCACACCTGCAATGTGTAGTTTCATAAATTGATGTAACAATTTTGACGTGATTAATAAGTGTAGGACAGTGTGTAATTCTGGTAAAGAGAACATTAATGCATTCAACTTATCTTTCATAACACATGAGAATGAGCAGATTAAGTCCCATAAATTGTTTTGCTCGTTTGCAAGTATTCTGATAATTGTGCTCTAGGAATGTGAAACATACTGGCCGTTTCCCATGTATTTTATTGTTGTTGAAACTTCGGATGTTGTGTGTTCTCTTGGGAAACTGTTTTTGCATGATATATTAATTTCAGCAAACCCTTGGAAGTATTCGTCTCACCATGGCTTCATAGTGCTTGGAGTCATTGTCTTTTAGCCTTGCTCAAGCTCGCTCGCTGGACATGATCTATAAACACAAAATCAGAAATAAGTTTGAGCTGTACAAAGCTCAATAAATATACAAATTTCAGGTTCTTTGTGATCATTACACTGTGTTGCTGAAGGGGAGGAATGAGTGCTGTAGTCCACATTGTGACAGTACAAACTATTGTTTGTTGTGACTGTTCCAGGCTACATTGGTCAAAAATAATTTATGGTCAGTGATCACTATATTTTTGCAGATTAATTTTATCAACTCCACAACTTCATTGTGTGCAATGTTTTGTAAAGGACTGTGTGCTGTTGAGATGCCTACAGTACGTTGCCTTCTGTATTTTTACTCAGTGCTATTGCATTGTGACTTAAAAATAATGTTGGGCTGTCTGATGTTCAGTTAAATGGTAGGAAACACAGATTAGATTAGATTCAGTTTTCGTTCCATAGACCCAAAAATAAGATGATTCTTGTGGGTGTGGAACTTGGCAGAAAGTATAACATAAAACATTTGAATATAATTCTTACTATGGTCATTTGTCAGGAGATTGTCAAAATGGGTGAACACATTGTGGTAAACTAGAACAGCTAATATTTACAGAATTAACACAGTCAGAACAAAACAGCGTTATGCACTATTAATAAATTTATCATACACAAAATACCTAATTGCGACTGTTTTGACAAAAGTGCTGTCAAAATTGAAATCTTAAGACATTTTTAGTTAAGCTGGCATAACAGTCTCTGTTAAGATACTCATCTATAAAGTAGGAGTTGCCTATCAGTCTTTCAAACTCTGTTCAAACCATGCTTTATCTGAAACAGTTTTTAATGGCTGCTGGCAATTCATTGAAAATATGTGTTCCTGAATATTGGACTGCTTTTTGGACCAAGGTAAGTGATTTTAGGTCTTTATATAGATTGTTCTTGTTCCTAGTATTGCTACTATGTATTGAGCTATTGGTCGGAAATAGAGATATATTACTTGCAACAAATTTGATTAAGGAATAATGTAATGAGAAGCAGTTTTTAGAATACAAAGTTCCTTTAACATGATTCTATGTGATGTTCTCAAGTTTTCACCACAAATGATTCTTATCACACGCTTTTGCACCCTAAAAACTTTTGCTCGGTTTGACGAGTTACCCCAGAATATGATGCTGTATGACATAATAGAATGAAAGTGAGCAAAGTATGCAATTTTTTTATATTTATATCTCCTACATCTGACTTCATTGTCACTGCAAATACAGATTTGTTTGGGCGCTTAAGCAATTCTGTGGTATCCCCTTCCCAACTTCATTTATTATTGCGTTTCATGATGTATACGAACCAGCAGACCCGGGAAAAACCTGGGAATTTTTCATTGTTTTGGTTTTCAGTTTGATTTTCGTAGTTTTGGCTAGTGAGAACCAATATTCTAACAAAGGATATTACTGTATGCCGGTACTGCAGAATAATACTGCAGCAATAAGACATGAACGAGAGAAAAAAAGGAAAATAATACTTAAGTTACAAAGGAAATGCTCCATATAGAACAACAAAACACAATGCTCATACAAGCGTCTGCCAACAGCAAAATGTGTCAAAGGCTTTAGGAAGACTATGCAATGCTTCAGAACAACAAAGTGCCTCAGATGAGCGTGATGTCAGGACGGTTTACATTAGATTCTTTGAGCAGTGGCGAGTGGGCTCACGCGCATGCGCAGTTGAGTTGCGTATGAGTAGTACCTTCTCCTGCTTCTGGTTATGGAAGTGTAGTTGTTAGCTGTATAAGCAGTAGCATCAAGCAGCCAGATGCTACACGGAAAAATTTTACTGGCATGCCCAAGCTGCCAGATTCACTTATGCGCAACAGGCCAGATCTAGGGGGTGGAAGAGGGGAGGGGGCAATTTTGGGGGGGGGGGGGGGTACAAATTCATATGCTTGAGGAAAAAAAACCTTGTTTCACGAAGTGACTAGCATCCAGCGTACTTTGGTATATCGATTATTCATATGATTTTGAAACACATCCCTGTTGGTTTTTGAACACATCCTGAGTTTATTTCTGAATGAATCAGAAGCTGATTTTTGAATGCGTGCATAGTGTACGTGATATGTCTGCCAGGGGAATCCCCGTCGCATCTAGAAGTAAACTTCCCTGAAGACAAAAGGGGACGAGGCCATACGAACTGAGCAGAATAAAGCCAAACGGGTGAATGCAAATTTTTGTTTGTGTGGTTGACTGGGTTTGCAAATGATCAGCGTTGTTATAGTTACTAGTGAAAGCCATAGATTCAGACTACCAGAGTGGATATAACGACTAACAGGAATAACAGGCTAGAAAGATTCTCGGTGTACCCAAGAAAATGAAATTTTGATATAAAGTTTTTGGCCAGACCGCTACACTAGTAAGGGCCAGTTGTACAGTACCCGACCAGCTGGCCTCAAGTTTTATTCTGGGATTAGTGCGGAAAACACGTTGTGCGAGTACCTAATAACGCCCAACCAGAGAATAAACGCGGGATAACTAAACTGGTGATTGTAGCAGGGTTAGTGAAGTTAACCGGAGAATAAGTTTTGATACGGGCATGAATAGTTACAGAATTACTGATGACAAGATTGTTTCTTAGAACGAGGAAGGAGAAGGTGAGCAGCTGGAGCGTATGAATGAAATATGAAACTATTACCTAACATAAAGCTTTTTGCTTGTAGTAGGCCTAATAGGCATTTGATAGTGGTTCTTCGTGAATTGTATTGTGTCCAGTCGTAAAAATGACCATTTGCTCCAAAACAGTCTCGTTTATTCGTTTATAGGGAGGGAGGGGGGATATTACAATTGCTGCAATATTAGACAGGCCTATTTCATTTTATCAAGCAGACAGTGACAAAATACACGTAATCAGCTCCAGAAACACCACCCGTCTCGGGTACTATTTGTATTAACAGCTTTTCCATATTAGACGACGACATTTCGTTTTTTCATGCAGCAAAAGTTTTGACGAACTTCGATGAGGTAATAGATACTTTCGCAGAAAAGAAAGAACGCTAGGACTTAAGGACTATAGAAATGTGAACTGTGTCTTACTTGTTTCTTATCTTTACTGGTTTTATGTATCCTATATTTAATTTTGTCACACAAAACAGCAAGTTATTAGCTAATAGGCAATAAAGAGTGCAAATTTTCTGAAGAGTTCTTGTTGTCCAGGTTACAGATAATCCCATCCAGTATTAATTGGGAGGAGGCAGGCTGTTAAACCAGCAGACTGGGAGCTGGTTAGGCACCACAGCACATTTTAATTTCCATTATCTTGAATATAGTTTGATGGCATCCATTACAAAATATACACTTTTGAAATCAACAGAACGAAATACAGTGAATTGTGATAGAAGAATGCTGTGTGAAGCGGCGTGACATTGCACTTTGGCACACTAAAGCCCAATAACATGTCTTACATTTACTCAGGGACATACGTTTTATCTATCAGACTCTGCAGAAAGATATGCGCTACAAAATGAACATTTTGTGAAAAGTCGATTTAATTTTTTGAGTCCTACTCAAACATTGGAGGAAGGGGGGAGGAGGGGCACCACTATCCAGTATTGCTCCGGTTTGGAAATATCATAGATCCGTTACAGACTCTTCAGTTGTAGTGGGGAGGAGGGTAGTCTCCATGTGACCCGTGTTTACGTTTAGTGATTTTTGCAGTTTCCTTTTCGTTCATTGCTCTCACGTCAAATGAAAACAAAATTAATTTCTGTGGCCGGGAGCTATCAGTGAATTAAAATATTCACATAATTATGGAAGGCTAAAATAAGTTATTAGTTTCAGATTTTCTTTTATTTCCATCTTTATAACAGTCAAGTATTAGTTGCCTCGCAGAACAATGAAGTTATTTTTGCCGGTTTGCTAAAGAAATTTGGTTTGTATTACTCTTTCCAGCTGAGGCAATCCATTTATTTGAAACGAAGTGTTTAATTCCACACTACTGGGTGCTTCTAACTGTTCGCTGCATTTCAAGTGCATGTTTTCATCTTCTAGCACGTATGGCATAATGCCATAATAAAGAACCAAACACGAGATAATATAGTACTGGTACTCCAAGAAAATTTACATCCGAATGTGCACTTTAAGCCCAATTATGCATTTTAGTATGGTTCATGAAATTTCAATGCTCTTGAAGTATCCTCTGATGTATCGTTTCTTTTATGATGTAATGCAAGATCCTTCTATGTTTTACACGTACAATCATACATGCTACCTGTGTCATCGTAACTGTGCAAGTGCAGTGGGCCTTTTATCTGGCACTCTTGGGCAACTGATGAAACGGAGTTATTTTTAACAGGTCGCTGGGAAATATTGAGAGTGGTGGTTCGAAAAGCGTTACTTTGAAAGTAAATTTCGTTATACACAAGATGAACTATGTGCGAGAATGTACAATGAATTTCTTAAATCACAGTGTTTGACTCTCATTTAAAAATAAACTCTGTGAGGGATGATCATTTGAAGAATTTCTATCCCAGGTGATCAGACATTTATGTCGTTAGTAAAAATTTTAGTGGCACATTTGTGACGTGTCTTAAAGTGTAACATGCGCAAAAAGATCAGCATTATATATGAAAGCTTAAATTCTCTTGCAGCCGATTAATCTTGGAGACCAATATCACATGTGAAAGCTTTGCTTTTCTTGTAGCAACACTACGTACTTTAAACTATTGGCTGACTACATCACGTTTCCTATGCTCTGGAAATATCACGTGACATGAGCTATGACCGGGTTAGGAAAGCACACGGCAATCTAGATTTCAGTGCTTCGGAAAGTAACATGCATTGTTTGGTGGAATTCGAATTATACTTTCGTAATACGAAAATATGCAGCGTACATATTGCCGTACATCACAGATCTTTCCAAAACTTTTCACCTGTTTATAAGACTATAACAATTTGATGGCTTGATAAGTTTCAGTTCCGAGGAAGAGTATACCGTCACTTGCAACGGGAAAAGTGTATTTTCACCCGGGAGAAAGTTTATTTTTGTCTGGGAAATCCACGAAAAATCCAGGAATTTTTTCCCTCTTCTGTGTATACACCCTGCGTTTGTAATCCCAGAAATTCAACACTGTCAACCTCTTCGATAGACATGCTTTCATATGTTACACACATTCTGGAAGGAAATCTCTCACAGGTTCTGCACTGCATACAGTGTGTCTTCTCAGTTTAATGACAGTGAATTAGCTTTCAACCATTTATTGTGAGTGAAAATTTGATTAGCAGCTATTACTAAATCTGTACTTAGCTTTCTACTTATTGCAATGTTTGTATCATCTGGCAGTGTAACAGACGAGAGGTCATTAATGTACACAAGAAAAAGCAGTCGACCCAAGATGGAACCTTGAGGAACAACACATTTAAATAATTCTCAATCATATTAAGACTGACTGCCTACTGCACAGGTATTTTGCAGTGGCACCCTTTATTTCCTGTTAGATAAGGCTCAAACCATTTTGCAACATTGCCAGTGACACCATAATATTCTAATCTACTTAAGAGAATGCTGTCAGTGATTTTTTACAGTTCACAGAAAATGCCAGTACCCTGTAATTTATTATCCAATTAATTAAATGCATTCTCACCATAAGTGTAAATAGCTTTCTCTATATCAGAACCCTTAAATTCCAAGCTGTGAGTTGCTAAATATATTACTTGCAGTCAGATGCTTAAGGAGACACTTGAACACAACCTTTTAGTATCTCTTTATCCCCTGTCTTGTAAAGGATTTTATGATGGATGCTACCACTTTGGGAGATGGGTCAGTTTCCATTTTACTGAAATTACATTTAAAGACTGGTCTCAGATACTCCATTGCACTGTTCACCGAACTTAATAACCCTAAGCTGTCAGTAACAGAAATGAAGTACTTGTTTAAGAGGTTTGCAATACCACATCCACTTTTTACCAAAGGTTTTTGTAAATAACTATTAAGTTTTGCCTTAGATTTTCAAGAACCTCCTCAGAAAAGTAGCATGTTACATTTTCATCTCCAGTGTGGTGGCACTCTTTGAGTTGAGTGAATATAGATTAGATTAAAAGGGTGTGTTTCGAAAAGGGCTTACTACAAATCACCATAACAATATTAAGAGAATGTTTGACTCCAGAGATTTCATGTCAGTGTGCACAATACTGTTGCTCTTCTTCAAAGTGCTTTTGTTGACTTCAAGTGAAAATTGCTGCTTAATGTTAATTTTTCAATTGTTCTTTCATTTTAATTAATTTTAAATGAGAAAAATAAATATTCAATAATGTTATAGTAAGCCAATGTGATTCTTTTCTTTGTAGTGTCAAATACTTTGGGATTCAAGTTTGTTTACTCTACTAGTAATTAAGATTTATTTCTATAGAAATTCTTCATCAGGTACCTGGAATCACTGGTATAAGAATTACATTATTTGTATTTTCTTTGACACAGGAAAACCCGCAACCTAGCCGGTGCCTGGGAATATTTGGCTTGAGCATCTACACCACAGAGCAGCAGCTGCATCACATCATGTCAAAGTATGGGCCTGTGGAAAGGGTTCAGGTTGTTATTGATGCAAAGGTGTGTGCTTGTGCGCGTGCACTTTTGTGGGCGCAAGTTGGATTTCATATTAAACTTAGAAAGTTACTTTTATTTGGTTTAATTATTTCAAATTAGAATCTCAAGATTCATTTTCAACAATATTATGAAAAGGATAGATTGTTTCTCACCTTAAAGTTGACAAATTGAATTGCAGACAGGCACAACAAAGACACTTAGACATTAAGTTCTCACCTAAACATTGAACACTCTCCCAAAACCATGACCAGAAAGGAAAACACACATACAAGCAAGCACACATCACGCTCTAGACTGCTCTCTCCACTCAAAACGCAGTTGTTGCTCATTGAGTGGAAGCAGCAGTCCAATCGGGACAGGAAGGGGGAGGGATAGCAGGGTACGAGGGGGGGGGGGTGTAGGTGACGGGATGAGGCTGCCAAGTGCAGTGTTAGGTGGCTGTGAGGAAGGGATTAATGGGGGAGTGCAAAAAGAGAGGAACAGAGAATGTGAAAATACTGGAGGGTATGTTGGCAGAGAATAGTGCACAACAGGGGTTAGGGGGGATGTGAATTGGGAGGAGGCGTAAGACGGGGACAGAAACCGTTGGGTGGAGGTTGTGGAGGCAGTAGGTTAATGTAGGTTGAGGCCAGGATGTTTTTGACAGTGGAGAATGTATTGTCAGGCTAACTCCCATCAGCACAGATCAGAAAACTGGTGGTGGAGGGGAGGATCCAGAAGGCCTGGGTTCTGAAGCAGCCATTAAAATCGTGTTAGTTCGGCTGCGTGTTGTGCTACTGAGTGGTCCATGTCATTCTTGGTGACAGTTTGGCAGTGTCCAGCCATTCTGGTGGACAGTTGTTTGGTAGTCAGCCCAGCATAAAAACTGTTCAAAGATTGCAGCGGAGCTGGTATATGACATGGCTGCTTTCACAAATGGCCCAGTCTCTGAAGGGGTAGGGTAAGCCCATGACAGGACTGGAGTAGAGAGTAGTGGGTGGGTGGATTGTGCAAGTCTTGCACCTGAGTCTTCCATAGGGACATAACTGTGGCAAGTGGTTCTGGTTAGGGGAGGCATAGGGATGGACAAAGATGTTGTGGAAGTTTGTTGGGTGGCAGAAGACCACTTTAGGAGGGATTGGCAGGATCTTAGGTAGGATATTCCTCGTTTCAGGGGATAATGAGTGCTATTCAAAGCCCTGATGAAGCATGTAGTTAAATTGGTATTTGGTGAAAAATGTGGCACTCCATTGTAGTTAGTTCTTGGGGTTGTCAAAGGATTGAGGGTGTGGGGATACGACATACCTTGCCTCACCCAATCCATAGAACCATCCAATTGTGATCCTCCTGCTTTCCCCCTCACCCCGCCTCTCCCACCTACCAACCCCTGGTCACCTTTCAGGAATTCCTTATCACCAACTTGGCCTCACCAACGTTCCCAGGGTCCCATCCTAAGAACACCAACTTTACAGTAGAGTCAGCCATACATAGATCATGACCTACCCGATCATCCTCCGTGTGCACAAAGGTTCCACCACTGTTGTTACGAATCACAGTTGCTACCTGGTGGAAGCCTCTGCCAGTTGTCTGACTCCTCTACCAATAAACTGTGCCACAGTGGTCCCATCCCAGTAGTCCAACATGACCACCAATCCACGCTTAAAGCCTTAAATCTTTTTCAGAAAGTCTCCCACGAATCCAGTTTCCTCCTTGTCCCTATGAGACCAGCACACCCATCTCCTATGTACTCCCCAAAATCTGCAACACTAACAATACTGGATGCCCCATTGTAGCTGGTTATTGTACTCCCACTGAAAGAACTGACAAACACCTGTAGCCAGTTGTGTGAAACCCAACCTCCCACATCTGAGACCAGTCACTCCCTTCAGACTCCCCACAATCCCTACTTCTTTACCTCCTGTATCCCAGATTGCATTGTTGATGCCACTTTCCTTAACACAAACATCCCTCATTTCCATAGTCTTGTTGCTATTGAACATGTCCTCCCGAGTGCATACCCACCACATCATTTGACATACACCTTACTGACTTTATCCTCACACACTACTACTTCTCCTTTGAAGGGAAGATACATAAACAAATCTGCAGTACAGCCCTGAGCACCCACCTGGCACCCTGCTATGCCAACCTGTTTATGAGCAGTGTAGAGAACACCTTCCTAGCCTCCGAAAAACCCAAATCCCTGGTCTGGCTCATGTTAATTGTTGATACCTCTGTGATATGGAGTCATGGCCAAGATACCTTATCCTCATTCATCACAAGCTGATCACCTTGTCTCCCATCCACTTCATCTGGTCGTCTTGAACCCAGTGTTTCACCTTCTTGCACATTGACCAACTCCTGTCTGATAGCACCATCCTAATTTCTGTCCACATTAAATCTACCGGAAATAGCATTTAGACAGCTACCATCGCTTCCCTGCCAAAAAAATCTCTCCACACAGCCTCCCCCACCCCACAGGATGGTGTACTCAGTGACAATGACTCCCTTGCCCATTGTGTTGGAGGTTTCACAAAGGCCTCCGAAGACTGGTGCCATCCCTCTAGGCTTAGTCCACAGACAGATTACATGTACTTTATTCCTACACATTCCTGTCTTCCCACCACCTTCAAGAGCCAGCTGTTGAGGAGTTCACCTTTCATCACCCGATATCATTGCAGACTGGTAAAGTTAAACCACGTGTTTCTTAGTCAGGGTTTTGAATGCGTTATTGTGCCATGAAATGTAGGACATCCTACTTGGTCCAACCGATCGATACTATGTATTCCAGTCCTGTTGCAGGCTTATCTTTCCCCGTCAAGAGGCTGGGCCACCCGTGAAAGCAGCCATGTCGTATACCAGCTCTGCTGCAATCATTTGCACAGGTTTTTACGTTGGTGTGAATGCCAACCAGCTGTCCACCAAGGAATGGCTACTGCCAAACTGTGGTCAAGAGCAAAGTAGACAAATGCAGGTGAACATAATATGCTGCTTCAGAATCCATGCCATCTGGATCCTCACCTCCACGACCAGCTTTTCAGAAATGCTCATATGGGAGTTATCCTTGGAATACATTCTATCTATCTATATCCAGATCCTGCTCCAGCTACTGCCGGGTCTGGGTGCTGACAAGTCCTCTCCATTTGGCTCGGTCCTCCCTCCACTTTTCTTCTTCCACTTGCTGCCAGGTCACACTTCTCCTTTCCACAGATATTCTCACTCCCTTTTCCCATCATGTTCTTGGGTGCTCTCTAGGTCTCTTTCCATCCATCTTTAGTTCTTCCATAATTTTGGGAAGTCTGTGCCCATGCATCCTCTTAACATGCCCATATCATCTTAATCTCTTTTTCAATTTCTTCTCTCATACTTTCTAACCTCTACATTCCTTACTATGTCCATTCTTGTTTTTGTCCTAACTGCTCTGAGAAATTTCATTTCCCTTGCTTGCAGTGTGCTATAGTCCCTTTCTGTCATTGTCCATGTTCCTCCAACATAGGTGACAATAGGGAAGTAATAATTCTTATACATAAGGAGTTTTGCTTTTTCTGAAACTTCCTTATTCCAAATCAGGTGTTTTATTGTTTGGTAGAAATTGCCCCCCTTCTGTAACTTCCTATTAATTTCGTTGTTTATTCTTCCATCCCTACATATTTCACTCCCTAAATAAGTGAAACTTACCACTTTGAGAGGTTCTCCATAATATTTCTGTTTATCCCTTTCTCTCTTTCAAATACCATTACTTCACTCTTATCTTTATTTTTAATCCAAACCTTTTCATTATTTCCTTCCACGCATCAAGTTGTAACTGTACATCTACCTCTTTATCACCCCATGTTACCATATCATCTGCAAAAATCATGTTTTTGTCTTTTTCTTTTACTATATCTTTAACTGCCCTTTTCATTCCCTCCATCACAACATTAAAAAGTGCAGGAGATTGAATACTTCCTTAAGTCCTTGTCTTGTTTCGAAATATTCAGAGTTCCCCAATGGTGTTCTAATTGTACAATTGTGTCCTCTGTACATTGTCTTTATTACATTAATGTATCCATCTTCTATATCTATCTTCTTTTCTTCCCAGAGTCTTTCCCTGTTAACTGAGTCATATGCCTTTTCTATGTCTATCAAAACCATTATCACTCTTTTGTTATACTCCCAACTTTTTTCCATCAGTTGACGGGTAGAAAATATCAGGTCGATCGTGCTTCTTCTTTTCCTAAACCCATGCTATTCTTCACTCAGCTCCTTTTCTATCTTTTCACTTATTCGATTTACTAAAATTCTTTCAAAAATCTTGACGTATGACTCATAAAGGTTATTCCTCTGTAGTTTTTACAAACTCTTTTATTGCCTTTGTTGAAGATGGCAACAATTCTCCACTTCCAAAATCATTCCGGACTGAATAACCCATTCTCTGGTACCAAAATCATTCTGGCTGTAACCAATTGTCCTCACACCCTCCACAGAACAGTTACTGCTCCTATCCTATCACCTTCCAATTCACATCCCCTCACTGATTGTGCACTGCTGTCTACCAGTGCACCTACTGGTCTTTTACCCTTCTCGACTTCTCTCGATTTATGCTCCCCCCCCCTTCCTCTCCTACAGCCCACCAGTGCTGCACCGGACAGTCTTATCCTGCCACCTAGTCCCTTCACACTCCTGCAGGCAGTGCTGACGTCCCCCCCCCCTCAATGCCACTATCCCTACCATGTCACTGGCCAAATCTGGACTGTTGTTTCCACTTGATGGTCACATTTGCAATCTGGTTTGCTTATGTGAATGTGTGTGTGCGCTTTCTGAAGAAGGCTTTTGCTGGAAACTCGTTGTGGAACAGTCTCTTCATTGTGCCTGTCTCACTTTAACATAGCAATCTATCCACTTCATAATATTGTTATTACAACCTGAACTTTTTATGGTAAGGATCACATTCATAATTTTAACATAGAAGTTTTCTAATATAATACTGCTGTATGAATTAACTCAAGCATTTTTGTGTGCAACTTTGAAAGTCTGTATAATGTTAAGATTTGGGATGTGATACATTGACAATAACTACTGGCAGTCATTGTTTGAGACATCAACCATGTTCTTTTACTATTGGTGTTGTGAAAATTTCAATTTAACGATTTATTATTTTCGTTTTAGACTGGTAGGTCCCGTGGGTTCTCATTTGTGTACTTTGAAAGTGCTGAGGATGCAAAGGTGGCTAAAGAACAATGTACAGGAATGGAAATTGATGGAAGACGAATTAGAGTAGACTTTTCAATCACACAGAGAGCCCATACACCTACGCCAGGGATTTACATGGGCAAACCTACATAGTGAGTAAATATTTTTACTTCAGTAGATAATGCTAAATTGTCATTTGTGTCTTGACTGAACTATAATATGTGTATGACAATTAAATTTTGTGCTACACAACTTAAGATTAGGACTACTTAAGAACTAAAGGGATTTGGAAATGTAAAAATTTGCTACTACATATTAGTCAATAAAATATTTTACTGCAATAGATATTAATTTTAGTTTGAATTAAACTTATATTTAATTAAACTCCAATATTGCACTATTCCATCAGTTTAATGTTTGTTTCAGTTTGACTGATGGCAGGGGCCAGTGGGGTGGTAGACAGAAAGGCGACAAGTGAGTGTCTTTTTTTTATTTTGTGTCTTAATATACTTGTCTGTTTGACGTGTGGTGAAATGAACCACTATACCAGAAGTAGTTGTGTTTTAAAGAAACTGTCTCATTTCTGTGTATCACTCCACTCAGTGTTAAGTCCGTTGCTCAGCATATTAAAAACACCCCCCCCCCCCCCCCTTACACACACACACACACACACACACACACACACACACACACACACACAAAATTTATTTAGTGCTTGTAAGTATAATGGGACTGCTGAATATAGATTTCATACATATTCATATTTTGTGGTAATATTAAAATATGTGTTAGTTACAAAATACAGCAGCTCACAGTAATTTAAAGCAAGTGACTTTTATTTGGAAGATACTAGTCAAAAAGGCTCTTTCTTTGAAACTGTCACTGTTGTGTTGGCATATATTCCTGAATATGACAGCTGTAGCATTCTGCCTTTTCCTTATGCTTCAATGAACACTGTATCTGTTGTACCATTTTTGTGGGAGGAAATTTTAGCCAGTGTTGGTATCCCCCCTCTTGTGATTAGTAAATTAGTAAGTAAAAATTATCATCATCATTATTAAGGAAGCTGATGATTTAGAAGACATCCACATTGCTTGACAAAGCTGTTATGCTTTGCCTTGTTGGTTTGGGAGTAATGAAGTCAAATTGAGTGCCCTTTTGCAGCCATATAATTACAGCGAAATCGGTCTTAAAAGTAGATAAGCACTATCTCCATTGTCTATATTTACTTGTTCCTGTGTTACGTGGTTTAGCAATGACCAGTCTTAGAAACTGGTATTTATTTCAGTGTGATGGTATTTATTGTTACATACCAGAAGCTGTTCTTACCTCTTTAAAAAAAATTAATCTAGGGAAACAGAGTTGGCTGACTCTGTATCAAAATAATCAATTCCCCAGTTGATTGTTCCACCAGCTGTTATTATATTTTTATCTTGGCACCTATATTGTTTCTGGTAGTGCTTTATTGAGCTGCTTGTTTGGGCTTTCATTAAATGGGCTTTAAAATTTTTGTCCTTTCATGAAGGTAAAGAATGAGGTATCCATCAAATGTAGCTATGTTATGTTGCCTGCCTTATTTAAGCATCAATCTTTTTAATGTGCTAATCAGTAATGTTATATTTACAGTGATTATTATGGTGGTTACCGAGGTGGTGGAGGCTACAGAGGTAGATCACCATCCCCGTATTATCGCAGACGTCGATACGAACGCTCTCGTTCCCGTTCATATTCTCCACGTAAGTACTGAAAGTCAATATATGAGTAATAAAGATTTAAAATTCATCCGTATCAATAAAGTAGTTGTTGAATTGTGAAGATTTTATCATTTCTTTCCGTGTGTTTATTGACATAACATTTTGTACGGTTATTACAGGTCGATATTAAGCGCCTAAGAAGGAGATTGGGGCTACTCGTGGATAATCTGCTATTCATAACATTGTTCCCATATATCGGCTGGCAATAATATGTTAGTCTCCTTTGAGGGAGAGTTTCATTTCTGATGTAGTTATTTAGTAGCCAGCCACTTGTGTCAGCTTCTGTTAAGTGCTGTAGGACGATTTAAATTTCACCGTTTAAAGTTTTTAGACGGGAACACTGTTTTTAAGTTTTCAGTAACATTTGTTGCCATAGTTTGAGAAGCGTATTACAATTCATTGGCAACAGAAGTTTTGTGTTCAGTTTATGTGCCTTGATGTAATTGACAAGTTCATTTTTATGACATTCTCATAATAGATATGTTGTATTTTAATCTTAGTTTTTTCATCCGTTTTTTTTTTTTTTTTGTTGCTGCATATAAGTTTTAAATAGCTAATAAAGTCAGCACTAATTTATGTAATTATCACTTCAAAAGACTTCCATTGGATTCATTCTCAAGAAAATACCTTTTTTCATTAAACTTTTTGGCACAGAATCAATGTTTTTGTTGTGTTGATCTTTGAATGTAAAATCAGTTTCCCTTTTACCATGCCTGTATCAATAGAATAAATATCAGTTTGAATTTGTATTACATTCTAACATGTTTGTTTTTATTTTTTGTAAGGTTGTGAAGCAAGAGGTGTAGGCTGAAAATTGGGTTTGAAGTATCTTCTGGGGAAGAATACTGAAATGAAAAACCAAGTTTGAATATTGAAGAATGAAAAGAATGTCAGAAATATCATAGAGAGTCCGAAGTGTTTCAAGCAACTTCAGTTGCAAGAAATTTCCAGCTTTTCTTTTAGAATCGCAAGAGTCATTGAATTTTCAAGTTAGTTGTTCGAAGAAAAAGAAAAACTGAAGCATGAAGCGTGAAGGGAGTGACAGGTTGCGAAAATGGAAAACATGAACCCGAAGACAAGAAAAGACTGTAAGTTCTGGGGTGGTTGAAGGGCATATTAGTAGGATGTGACACACAATACTGTGGGACAGCATTTTGAAAACTGAAATGCTCCAAAATCTACTATAATTGTACATAAAGTTGTCAGTGACTTTACACTGTGGACTTGTAACATACACATCAAACAAATGGTTAGGTGGTTGACAATAATTCAATATGTGTAACCCTATAATAAATGAATGTGAATTGAGATGTTAAATGTCATAGGCACAATACACAGCACCAGGTGTTGGTCTGCAATAAACCATTATACTTAGAGTTGAGATAGCCTACATTTCCTTACAGTACAAAGACACTGAAACCACACTAACTTCCACGTTATTCCTTTGTGAACTGATGCATGAAAGTGCAAATTATTTTGATACGTACGTCACTGAATATATTGATGGGGTGGGGTATTTGCAAGCCTCTGAAAATTCCCTCCATTTTTTGAGAAGGTTTAACAGCTGTGAAATTCAGGTGACTTGTAAGCAGGTGGAATTGGATTTCTCACTGTCACTTGACAATAGAATTGTTATTACAATTGGAGTCCAGTTTTTCAGGCTAGTTTGGACCATATTGTATCCGAAAATTTTTATACTGGTCACATCAAAATTAATCAGTGGATGTAAGTTTAGGTCATAAATTTAAAATATTTAAATGTTTTGGTGCAAGATGTTAGTTGTAAAGTGTGTACATACTGACATTAAAACCCAGAATTCATGTTCCATTAGCTTTATTGTACCTGCAACTTTTCTTCAGCTTTAATTCACAGCAATAAATTCTTGGACAGATGTGCTGCAATTCCTTCCTTGTTTTGATACATTAGCAAACTACTAAGTTATGGGTAGGCCATAATATTGTTAAAATAGCTCAAATAAAGTTAATTTGACAGTTTATGCACTTTTTCTTGGAGGACACTGATTTCACCTAGTAAATTGACCATTAAGTATTTAAATGCTCATCCCAGCAATCTGTTGTGAAAAACCAATTAATTTTTAGGAAGAAAACTTGCTGAAGTGGTAAAATCAACACTTTTACTTCTACCTAAAGTTAAATTTTGCCTCTTTTGAGGTACATGAAGTCTGGGTTTTGTGGTTATTTGGATGCAAATCAGTCTAATCCTTTTCATTCTCAAACTTACTGGTGCCGTGTTATCAAGCGTGTGGATCTTCTCATATTACAGTGGCAAGTTTATAGTTCCTGAATGACACTAATTGCCAACAGTTGCTGCATAATACGGCTTTCAGTTTGTGTCGTCTGAAATTTTCATTTAGAGTATGCTGATCTTTCATTGTCACTACCTAAAGAACTGGGGTATGATATAAAATCACACAAAATGAAAATCCAGTTTTAGTGTTTACATCAACGTGTAATGTACCTTATAACCAGGATAACATTGGCAATTCTGTCTCTGAGGAACTTAAGCCATTGCAAGGAAGAAAAATACAAAAACAGTAACGTCATACTGGCTATCAGTGATGGAATTTACAGAGGCTAGGTCAAATACACAGTCATACCAGTTACAGGATGTGATGGATTTAGCAAAGAAAGGGACATTTTCTGTGTGTTTAGTATTTGAAAATAATGTTTGAACTTACAAAAACAAACATACAGTTCGCTAGAAAATTACCAGTGTTTAAGAGAGAGTATTTTACATCGTCATCCATTTCCCCATATGAAAGAGGCATAGTTCACCAAGATATTTATCTTCAGGCCCAAGAAATGAAAACAATATTTTCATGAATGTTACAGCTGAAATTGCCATTTATATCAGAATGATTTTCATCCTAGGAATTTCTTTATTGAATCCGAATGCCCGGCTGTAATAATGTTTATTCTAGTTATAATGAAACTGGTTTGCACGTGTGTTTAAAATTATCTATACTTTCTAACCAAGTGCTAATTGTTGCTTTCAGAAGTATTTGTGGATCCCATGTATTTATTTCTTCATTATTTTGTATGCAATTAAGAATATTGGATGTTCCTCAGTATTACAAAAAAAAAAAAAAAAAAAAATCTGAAAGATGAGTGTTTGTGAATTGGAAGTTAAAGACTGATGATTATCCTGCAATGTACTTAAATATTGGATTACATGATTGCTACATTTTGTATTCAGTATAATGATGTAGTACACACTCTGCTTATATAATCAACCTAAAACGCTTGCTTGAAAAGATGCATCATTACTAAAATAAGAACACAGAAAATTGTGAAATAATGTTGTTGATGCATGCTTTTAATAGTATCTTCTCAGTGTGTAATAATAGCTCCTTTGTTACACAAGTTCTTTTGTGGTATTGACCACATCTCGCATGTGTAAGTAGTTTAACATCTAATCAGCATAGTGGATATTGTTAACTAATTATAAATTAAAACAATTATATGAGTACTGCATTCACTGGTATTACTACTCCGGGAAACTTATTCGACATAATTAATTGAAATTTCGCAACAGATATGACTGCACATTTCATTTTCTTTAGATTCCACAAAATCAGAAAGCAGCTCCTTGGAATAGGTGAGTTGAGTACTAGTGTGAATTACTCTACTATTTACTGTTTACTGTTTATATCATTCCTTTATTTTTCTTAGTTGCTGGTCCAAATGGACCAGATGGTAACATGATTGCATCATTATTTTTGTAACTCTCCCCCCCCCCCCCCCCCTCTCTCTCTGATAAATGAGAACTTATTTAATGAATAAAATTAATTCCATTTAGTTGCATTATGGGCTTTGCTTTCTAGTATGTTAAAAATTAGAAAAATAAAAGTTTTATATGGGATGTTTGCTTCTCCAATGAAAATCACTTGCTATCATTTTTAAAGGCGCAAGTCAGTTTTTAAGATAGTTTGATCATGCAACTGTCAGTACTTCTGTTGCAGAGGAGGCATTAATTACTGTTGGATGGCAGCCAAAAAGTTTTAACGCTGACTGTTAACAATAGCTGTGCTCTCTCTCTCTCTCTCTCTCTCTCTGTGTCTGCGCGTGTGTGTGTGTGTGTGGGGGGGGGGGGGGTTAAGCCCACAGGGTGAACAAGAATCCTGCTGACAAACTTGAGGTGGTAGAATGGGCAAAACAAAAAAGTATGGTAAACTTGGACACTAAAATGTGACCTTACGAGCTATTAGCACCAGTTACTCTTTGCTACTGGGAAACATCTCTTCTACTGAACGAGCTCATAGTTCTTAAGATATGCATTTTAGATACCATATCTACTGGGTATTTTTTGTTTTGCTCCATACTGTCTCTGAAAGTTCTAGTTCACCATGTATATACCAAATTAACTTCCATTTTTCTGTAGTTGATTGCCGAGTAAAGCTATAGTTAAGAACGTGATTTTCCAGCAGAATTATAACTGGAAAAAAGTGGAAAAAACAGAACTACATCATTGAAGTGAGGATGGTTACATAGTGCTGGAATTCCTGCATCTGTTGGACATGTGTGCGTATTTCTGCAAGGTCACAAGCAACAGAATGGAGTCTGATGTATTGGTCTTCATGCATTCCAGCTGTCAAGAGTGGTCACATGATTACATTATATGTGATTGTTATTTCAGTCGAATGTTTGTCAACACAGTGTGTATTATGTGGACAGTGAGCTGTTAATTTTGGAAGTGCACAAAAATATACCAGATATTTATAAGGTGCTCTCACCATAAAAACTGAAAAGGAGAGGTCCCCAGCTGTGGGATGGTCTTTTTGAAACCGAATGAGTGGTGATAATAGTTTAAGACTGCAGGTATTGCACCCTGCAGCTATTCACCTAGTGGGCTCTCATTTGCAAGTAATTGGCAAAGAAAATTTTGATTGATGCTCAATAACTTTGTCAAATTACATGGTCTGGTTGCATGGTGTAATGGATAGGATAATACTTCACATTAAAAGAGCTTGTGGGTTCAAATGTTGTCAGGTGCAGTAAATTAGTTTGATCTTAAACCTTATCAAAAATGTCAGCCATTATTTTTTCAGTTAATTGATTTAAATGTGTTTTTTTCTTTTTTTATGTGTCACTTCATTTTTTCTTGATGTCATTCTTCTACAAATTTAAATTTTTGTTAATATGAATTTAATTGTATTTCTATTATAATATTCAGTTACTTCAAAATTCCGATATGTCAGTTAAAGTGAGAAAAATGTTTCTCTTTACCAGATGTGCAATTTTTTTGCATGGTAGTTGTCAAACGTGTAAAACATAACCTAAATACTAATTTCATTGTGGACAAAACGCAGAGGAAGATAAATGAAAAAATGGTTTTAAGTTAATGAAATTCAAACAAATGATAAATAGATATAATGATTGTGGATGAAAAAACAGGGTGATAAATTAAAATGAAGTTAATACACAAAATTAATGAGAAATACATTAACAAAATTTAAGTGGAAAAAGAATGATAGGCAGGAAAATGAGAGCAAATGAAGAAGTTGATATGATAAAATGATTTGACAAACCAATCGAAATAAAACTAAATTTAAGTCCATTAATTGAGTAAGAATAATGAGTCATTTCGATAAGGAATTAGTAATTAAAAAAAAATATTGCTCCTGATGAGTTTGAACCCACAGCCTCCTGCATGTGAAGCTATTATCCTATCCATTTCAGCACACAACCAAACTATTTGAAGCAACTTTAATGCTATTGTCACACAAAATTCCAAAATTTTTCTGTCAATTACTTGCAAATAACTGCCCAAGAGGGTGAATGAATGGCTGCAGTGTGCAATACACGAGATGTTAATCTGTGTAACTGTATAGATTGTTTCAAAAAGTCCATCCCACTGCTGGGAACCCCCTTCTTGTGAGTGTAAAGACAGTCATGTCTAGCAATTGGCATAGCACTTACTGCGTGTAGTGGGGGAAAAAATTAAATAGGAAGAAAGACAAAGTATGAAGAATATGGAGTATTATTTCTTACTTATATATTTAAAACCAAGTTGTTCATATTCCAATTAGGACAAGCACTTAAAGATTTGATCTTTAAAACCTGCTTGTGAAGACAAGTGATCCATGAGATGAACAGAAAAGGTCTGTCCAATGTTCTGACGAATTTTTTTATTTGTGTTGCTTACATTTCCAACTATATCAACAAATTCAGCTTACATTATTTACTTACATCAAAATCAGCCATTTACTTCCTAAAATGCCAGATATGAATTGAACAAAATGCTTGTAATAATCTAGTTCATCTGTAGTTAAAATTTTTATATGGTAGTTTTCTCTGGTTTTCATGAACTTTAAAACACATGTTGACTTGTCACATAGTGTAGGTTGGACACCAGTTTCCTCTGCTGTCTTTGATACAGTCAAGCTAGTAATATACACAGGGTGAAAATTGAATTGCTATCCAACAAAAGTCTGTTATTGTTCTTGGAAAGTTCTTTTCACACTGTGTACACAGGTCATCTGATTGCAAATGTCTGCCATTTTTTGCTGCTGTGTGGGGCCAGCAGGCTTGCTAACTCTTGCAATGTAGTTTCACGCTTGAATTTCACTGGAAAAACCACGTGGCCAAAGCCTAGCTGGTGATTTTGCTAGTAAAATTCCATGTAGGTGAAGCATTTATTTCTGGAGCAAAGTGGTGGAAACTGAATAAAATTTTAAGTTACTTGGAAAAACTTGTTGCATGTGCCATAATAATAAATTCAGAAGATCTCAAACTGTGGAAGGTGCATGCATATGTATCAGTATGTTGTCATGGATAGGTGTTTGCATGAGGTATCCATGTCAATTCAGGAATATAGTCATGTATTCATAAAATGTATTAAAAGATTCTGTATTGCTCAGAGAACTTTTTATGTAACAAAAGCTGGTTGCTGGAAACAGTAACACACACACAAGAAATTTTTGTGTGGCCGCTATTGTGAATGATGCTGCAATGAGTTCAGAATGTAACGAAAACCCATTTGCTTAGTAATTATAAATTGAGGAATACCTATGGTTTATTAATGGCAATGGCAATTGATAAGATAGGCTGTTGTGTTCAAAATTTCCAATTAAAATTGAATTGTTTGGAAGTTCCATAATATTTATGATTGACAGGCTTGGTGTTGTGACTTGCATGAATATATTTAAATATGCACTTTCGTGTTTAAAAAAATGCCAGAGAGGAAACAGTTCCTTACTAAATTTGCAGGCTCATACAGACATGAGGTTCCTTGTGCACACTCCTGCATATTCAGTATATTTGTCATGCATTTATTTATGCTTAACATGCTAAATTGCCATGTTACTTCATTGTTTTTTCCCCTGTGCTGTGATAGTGAATAGTGGTGGCAAGACAGTCAGTGGCTGAAATGGAAGGTAAGATTAAATTTTGAAACAAGGTCTCATGAGGAGCTAAGTCTCCAAATTTGACACAGTTTAATGTTCTTTTGTAGTGAAGTAGTTTTTTGTCGTGCCCCACGTATATGAATTGGTCTTATTCTTGTCTGCGCAAATTGCATTGGTAATTGGATGCAGATATTTTGTGAACTGTGCTTGTCACCTCACTTTTCTTTCTGTAGTACATTATCCTCCCTAAATGTGAAGTCATTCATTTTTTTGTACATTGATATTCTGTACTGAAAAGTTTTGATTTTGGAAGTTGTGATCATTTATAAGGCACAGTAAGAGAAAAGAGAACTGATTATTTGGTGCTGATCAGTAACCTCTTATTTTAAAGCACAATACGTATGAAAGTGTGTGTGCTGTATACATTTTCAGTAGTTACGTAAAGTGTATACAGGCAGTGCCAAAAGCACATTCTTGTATTTCTGTAGTGTTTTGGGATACAGTACACTTCTGGAGTAGTATGTAGAAACATTTATTGTTGTTATATTGAATGGTACACAGGGAGAAACAAAATTTGGCTTCTGTGCTTTTTCAATGACCCATAACTTTTTTTACTGCAATAGAAAATGTTTTTTCCTCGTATTCTCTATGAAGCTAATAAGGATGTGGTTTGACTGGGAATTGCTGTAACTTCCACTGATGAAATGTTACTTATAGCTAAGGAGTGGGGGGGAGGGGGGTGAAAGACAAGACAGTGGACATTTTGGGTTAGTATTGTAACACTGGTCCTACAGTGATGGTAGTCATTGTGCCTGCAAAATTTTGTGTGATTTTAAGATTGTCTTGCAGTGGGAAGGAATTTTGTGCCAACAGAGCTTCAGTTTGCCATTGGGGATTTGGCATCTAGTTTGTTTTTCCTCCTATCTACGTAATTCTGTAGCTCTCAATTCATTCGAGCAATCAATCATTCATGATAGGAAACACAGTCATAGCTCAGTCACTAAAAAGATTCAGAAATTTTACTTGTTAGAATGAAATCAGGCGATGATTCTTCTTCTCTGCAGGCTCGTGCTTTGCGGCAGTCTGCTAATCTGTACAAATAAAATGCCTCGTAATTTTGGGAGCGTTGTATAATCAGTCGGGAAACCTCAGATAAAGTGGATATTTGGCTTTGAAGAAGTTTAATCTTCCGAAGAAGTACTGTAGCTCTTGGATTATTAAATGCAGGTTCGTATCCAGTCTTTCGGAAGTTCCCTTCTGATTAACAACTACGCAATATATTGATGAATATCATTAATTCTCAATTGTCAAATACACACCTTTCGTATAAAGGAGCAATAATATATCTCCAAAAACAAAGATGATGTGACTTACCAAATGAAAGTGCTGGCAGGTCGACAGACACACAAACATACACACAAAATTCAAGCTTTCGCAACAAACTGTTGCCTCATCAGGAAAGAGGAAGGAGACGGAAAGACGAAAGGATGTGGGTTTTAAGGGAGAGGGTAAGGAGTCATTCCAATCCCGGGAGCGGAAAACCACAACGGAGGGGTATCTGTTGAGAGGCCAGACAAACGTGTGGTTTCTGAAGAGGGGCAGCAGCGTTTTCAGTAGTTGCAGGGGCAACAGTCTGGATGATTGACTAATCTGGCCTTGTAACACTAACCAAAACGGCCTTGCTGTGCTGGTACTGCGAACGGCTGAAAGCAAGGGGAAACTACGGCCGTAATTTTTCCTGAGGGCATGCAGCTTTACTGTATGGTTAAATGATGATGGCGTCCTCTCGGGTAAAATGTTCCGGAGGTAAAATAGTCCCCCATTCGGATCTCCGGGCGGGGACTACTCACGAGAATGTCATTATCAGAAAGAAAACTGGCGTTCTACGGATGGGAGCGTGGAATGTCAGATACCTTAATCGAGCAGGTAGGTTAGAAAATTTAAAAAGGGAAATGGATAGGTTAAAGTTATAGTGGGAATTAGTGAAGTTCGGTTGCAGGAGGAACAAGACTTCTGGTCAGGTGACTACAGGGTTATAAACACAAAATCAAATAGGGGTAATGCAGGAGTAGGTTTAATAATGAATAGGAAAATAGGAATGTGGGTAATCTACTACAAACAGCATAGTGAACGCATTATTGTGGCCAAGATACATGAACCCCATGCCCACTACAGTAGTACAAGTTTATATGCCAACTAGCTCTGCAGATGATGAAGAAATTGATGAAATGTATGATGAGATAAAAGAAATTATTCAGGTAGTGAAGGGAGATGAAAATTTAATAGTCATGGGTGACTGGAATTCGAGAGTAGGAAAAGGGAGAGAAGGGAACATCCTGGGTGAATATGGATTGGGGGAGAGAAATGAGAGAGGAAGCCGTCTGGTAGAATTTTGCACAGAGCATAGCTTAATCATAGCTAACACTTGGTTCAAGAATGATAAAAGAAGGTTGTATACATGGAAGAACCCTGGAGATACTGACAGTTTTCAGATAGATTATATAATGGTGAGACAGAGATTTAGGAACTAGGTTTTAAATTGTAAGACATTTCCAGGGGCAGATGTGGACTCTGACCACAATCTGTTGGTTATGAACTGTAGATTAAAACTGAAGAAACTGCAAAAAGATGGGAATTTAAGGAGATGGTACCTGGATACACTGACTAAACCAGAGATTGTACAGAGTTTCAGGGAGAGCATAAGGGAACAATTGACAGGAATGTGGGAAAGAGATACAGTAGAAAAAGAATGGGTAGCTCTGAGGAATGAAGTAGTGAAGGCAGCAGAGGATCAAGTAGGTAAAAAGACGAGAGCTAGTAGAAATCCTTGGGTAACAGAACAAATATTGAATTTAATTGATGAAAGGAGAAAATTCAAAAATGAAGTAGGGAAACAGGAATACAAACGTCTCAAAAATGAAATCGACAGGAAGTGCAAAATGGCTAAGCAGGGATGGCTAGAGGACAAATGTAAGGATCTAGAGGCTTATCTCACTAGGTGTAAGATAGGTACTGCCTACAGGAAAATTAGAGAGACCTTTGGAGAGAAGAGAACCACTTGTATGAATATCAAGAGCTCAGATGGAAACCCAGTTCTAAGCAAAGAAGGGAAAGCAGAAAGGTGGAAGGAGTATATAGAGGGTCTATACAAGGGCGATGTACTTGAGGACAATATTATGGAAATGGAAGAGGATGTAGATGAAAATGAAATGGGAGTTACGATACTGCGTGAAGAGTTTGACAGAGCACTGAAAGACCTGAGTCGAAACAAGCCCCCTGGAGTAGAGAACATTCCATTGGAACTACTGACTGCCTTGGGAGAGCCAGTCCTGACAAAACTCTACCATCTGGTGAGCAAGATGTACGAGACAGGCGAAATACCCTCAGACTTCAAGAAGAATATAATAATTCCAATCCCAAAGAAAGCAGGTGTTGACAGATGTGAAAATTACGAAACTATCAGTTTAATAAGTCACAGCTGCAAAATACTAACACGAATTCTTTACAGATAAATGGAAAAACTAGTAGAAGCCGACCTCGCGGAAGATCAGTTTGGATTCCGTAGAAATGTTGGAACACGTGAGGCAATACTGACCCTACGACTCATCTTAGAAGCTAGATTAAGGAAGGGCAAACCTATGTTTATAGCATTTGTAGACTTAGAGAAAGCTTTTGACAATGTTGACTGGAATACTCTCTTTCAAATTCTGAAGGTGGCAGGGGTAAAATACAGGGAGCGAAAGGCTATTTACAATTTGTACAGAAACCAGATGGCAGTTATGAGAGTCGAGGGGCACGAAAGGGAAGCAGTGGTTGGGAAGGGAGTGAGGCAGGGTTGTAGCCTCTCCCCGATGTTATTCAATCTGTATATTGAGCAAGCAGTGAAGGAAACAAAAGAAAAATTTGGAGTAGGTATTAAAATCCATGGAGAAGAAATAAAAACTTCGAGGTTCGCCGATGACTTGTAATTGTATCAGAGACAGCTAAGGACTTGGAAGAGCAGTTGAACGGAATGGATAGTGTCTTGAAAGGAGGATATAAGAACCACATCAACAAAAGCAAAACGAGGATATTGGAATGTAGTCGAATTAAATTGGGTGATGCTGAGGAATTAGATTAGGAAATGAGACACTTAAAGTAGTAAAGGAGTTTTGCTGCTTGGGGAGCAAAATAACTGATGATGGTCGAAGTAGAGAGGATATAAAATGTAGACTTGCAATGGCAAGGAAAGCGTTTCTGAAGAAGAGAAATTTGTTAACATTAAGTATAGATTTAAGTGTCAGGAAGTCATTTCTGAAAGTATTTGTGTGGAGTGTAGCCATGTATGGAAGTGAAACATGGACGATAAATAGTTTGGACAAGAAGAGAATAGAAGCTTTCGAAATGTGGTGCTACAGAAGAATGCTGAAGATTAGATGGGTACATCACATAACTAATGAGGAGGTATTGAATAGGATTGGGGAGAAGTGAAATTTGTGGCACAACTTGACTAGAAGAAGGGATCGGTTGGTAGGACATGTACTGAGGCATCAAGGGATCACCAATTTAGTATTGGAGGGCAGCGTGGAGGGTAAAAATCATAGAGGGAGATCATGAGATGAATACACAAAGCAGATCCAGAAGGATGTAGGTTGCGGTAGGTACTGGGAGATGAAGGAGCTTGTACAGGATAGAGTAGCATGGAGAGCAGCATGAAACCAGTCTCAGGACTGAAGACCACAACAACAACATGTTGTTTACATAGACAGGGCAAGCAACTTCAGTAAAAGGATCTTGTAAGAAGTCAAATTTTGAAATGTAACTATATGTTGTTAAAATATTTGCGGTACCTGTCTTTTAAATGCTAAACTGTCTTGAATTTTAATACATTTCCGATTTGAAAATGTGTAGCTCAGTGTAATAAATACAATCTCAACACACTGTTGTGCAAAAGTTGTTACCGTTTGAGAGCTAGAGCAACATCAGCAGTTGAAGCAGTGAGAAAGCAGTCACATGTGTTGCGAAGATAGTTGGTTTTTCATTGTTTTGCACTTAATTAACAAAATATGTTATATTTTTGCATTCCACACATTAGTAAATTACCAAGAGACATGAATTATCATGAAATATATTTAAAAATGGCTGAATCACAGTTATTAGAGTACATAAGCTACAAATTATTAATGAAGAAATACTTTTGAATATGTTTATATCAGCAGCTTACTCTGCTGAAAACAAGTGAATATAAAAATGTCTTTCTTGCATCAGAAGCATACATTTCTGTTGCCTGCTTCCTTGACACTTATCGAAAAATTTCATCGAGTCTTAAGATTTGCCGATTCTTAAACTTCACTAGACCTAATATATGAATATTTTTGTAAATGTAATTACTTTTGCTTCAAAAGCAAATGTATTGAAGATTCTTGCTGTTTGTGGCTCAGATTTAGCAATGATTGTGGAACTGTGTGGGTTGTTTTCCCCTTAAGCTACAGGTGTGGTTGCTCATTTGATACATTAAATCGTGTAGGTATTATATTCCTATAAGTTTCCTCTGTTCCACATTCACTGATTTGGCTGAAAGTGTAGCGAACAAAACTTTGCTTTGTTGGATCACCATACGAAGTAGGAATTAAAATCTTTGGAGAAAAAATGAAAACTTTGAGGTTTGCTGATGACAATCGTAATTCTGTCGGAGACAGGAAAGGGCATGGGATACAGAAAAGGACCTGGAAGAGCAGTTAAACGGAATGGACAGTTTTGGAAGGAGGATTTAAGATGAACATAAACAAAAGCAAAATGAGGCTAATGGAATGCAGTCAAATTGTCAGGTGATGCTGAGGTATTAGATTAGGAAATGAGACACTCAAAGTAGTAGATAAATTTTGCTCTCTGGGGAGCAAAAAACTGATGGCCGAAGTACAGAGGATATAAAATGTAGACTGGCTATGGCTAGGAAAGTGTTCCTGAAAAAGAGAAATTTTTTAACGTTTAAATGTCAGGAAATACTTTCTGAAAGTATTTGTATGGAGTGTAACCATGTATGGAAGTGAATAATTTAGACAAGAACAGAATAGAAGCTTTCTTTTCGAAATGAGGACACATTCTGAGGCATCAAGAGATAACAAATTTAGTAATGGAGGGTAAAAATGGTGGATAGGAGACTAAGAGATGAATACACGAAGCAGATTCATAAGGATGTAGGTTGCAGTAGTTAATCGGAGATGGAGAGCTGCATCAAACCAGTCTTTGGACAGAAGACAACAACAACAAAGAAGTCTTTCTGCAAAAGATTAGATTTTCTGTTTACTGGATTTTTTAACGGAAAATGACATTCAGTAAATATCTCTGTTACAAGAGTGCTAAATAAACTGTCCTGTAACTTGTTTCTTAGGAAACCAAAGAATGACAAACGTGGTGTCACTTTTGTTGTAGTTTTTACAGCACTACATACACTCCCAATTGTAAAAGCTGTTACAAATGAAAATAAATGTTTGTATTCACATACATCTGATATCGTAGTTGGAAGTGTCACTTGCCAGCCAGTTGCCGTGAGTAACAAAAACTAGACTGGCACTCCTGTGATGTATAGGGTCTGGTAGAATGAAAGTTAGGTTTTCTGTTGCGTACTACTGAGTCACTATTGAACCTGCACAAAATAAGCTCGTGCTGCTTGGAGGAAGGAAGCAATTGTAATAATGGCCTTGTGGAGTTCAAAGCATCAAGCATTTGCTGTCGAGACAGATTTCAAAAATGAATCTCGGGTCCCTTTTATCATTTAGTGTTGAAAAAACATGATAAAATTCTGGATTGTCACGTGATTGTGTGGTGGATATAAAAATTCAGGACTAATACATCTTGTGAAAAGAAAGTTTCAGAGAATCGACAGCTGAGTGAGTGGAGTAGGCATGTCATATTTATCAAAAGTAGTCGCTGTTCTGCTGCCATGCACGCCTCGTCACTAAAAATGTCAGATCATTCCCTGCAATATGATATCTATGGTAACAGGCAGTGCCACACATACAAATTACGGGTTATACAGATACTGAATGAAAAAGATAGTTGCCAGGCAAACATTCGCCTTGCACTGCCTGGAACTTTCAGCTGCTGAGCCGCAGGTTTAAAACATTCTGGTGTTGTATGAGGCCCATTTTCATGTAGATCACGTAAATATACGTGTACTGGACACATCATACCAAAGGTAATCCTTGTTGGCTGCATGATAAAATTTTACGCTGTGATTAGTGTGCTGGGGCTTCGTTTGCCATCATCGGTCCACATGTTTTGGAGGATCTTCATTGCCATGCAGTAATTGGTTACTAGTGACTGTTCACTGCCTTCCTCCTTGCAAGATCGATAGCTAACCTGAGTCCCAACGTTCATGCATTGGCCAGCACGGACATATGAGTGTCCGTGAATTCTTACAGGATACAGAAAAATCAAGTAAGTATACACTACGTGTCCTTATACTGTGGGCTGAACTCAAATCATGGATGTATACGGCTGCGGAGGAGATCCCATTGAACATGCTGATTGTAATTGGAAGGTTTAGTTCACTGCTTGGAGGAATGCATAGAATGTGATGGTGACCATCTGCATGGTGTTAAAATTCAGAACCAACTAAAAAGCATATGACACATTTTTTGTCTGTTTTAATAATTTTGTATTGTGCTTTTTTCCTTAATATCCATTCAGATGGACCCAGCCAAATTGTCTTCAACATTTGTGAACTAACAGCATTTTAATCGATTTGGTCTTATAATCTTCCTATGTGAAAGGTAACACTCAAATACGACTACCATAAAATTAGTTTTGTTGTTTGTCCAATTTTTTCCCCCCTCTAAACATAGACTTAATCTTACTTTAAGGGAAGTATTTAGGTGTCATGTGAATGACGTTTCTTTATACAAACATAGATTTTAATGTGTGTTACTGTAGGTTCTTTTCCTGGTCTCTTGAGGGGGAAATGTGTATGTAACTGTAAAAAATGAGTACTTGATTTGCTTATTGCTAAAAATTTCCATTCCTGATTGGATGTAACCTCCCTTGCATACAGAGTGCCTTTACAAAGTTTAAATCTGAGATTTTTTCTGAGTAGGTTGAGTATGGGGGGGGGGGTCAGGTCAGCTAACTGACCACACATGACAATTACCTCAGAGAGGCTAGAGTGAGAAGATCACTAGAGGTATGAGCATGTGTCAGTGACTCCCATCAAAAACTCTGAGTTGAAAATGCAGGTGTCATTTGGAGCAGCTTTATTTGCTAAAATTCTGTGGGAAACTGAACAAAACTACTACATTGAATCTTTAGTGCCATATGAGAATCATTGTGTGCAGCAAGGCAGTGGCTTCTTTGCAGCCCTTGAGTTATACCAAAAGTCTAAGATGGTCACAAGGACACTAATATGATTGTTATGCTGGGAGACTGAGCTGAACTGATGGAAAATTTGGTGAAAGTGCTTCTGATGCTGAGGGACACTGTTTTATGCAGGGATGTTCTGCCGTATGACGGATAGTACATTACATCTGCCCGGAGATAAATTGCGTTCGCCAATGCTTGCTCTAACACATTGCTCACCATTGGCAAAGTTCAATCTGGCAAAACTACTACAACAGCTCTGATGTAGATATCAGCATCTTTTTTGTTTCCTGAATCAAGAGAGACCTCAAAGGGAAAATGTTAGACAAGATTCCAGCAGTTAGGGCAACTTCGATGTCTTTTGACAGCCTTACACGGAAATTCCGGGGAGCCTATGAAGTGTAAAAAAATACTGGCGGCGATGTGATGATGCGGGAGGGTCATATTCGAAGACTTCTAGTTCACTGTGAAAAAGTTTTTAATTTTTTATTCTGATACCAGTCTTGAAGCCTTGAACTCACTGTTTTTAAAAAAACCTGTGTATACCTCACTTTTAAGAAAGGGAAACAGTGTTTCTGTTGACACAGCATTTTTAATTTGGAATGTGTGAGAAATACAAAGCCTTCAAATTCTAACATTTGTGATGCGTATGTTATTATGTGGTACTTCAGTATGAATGTCTTTTTTACTGTTGATCATATTTTTACAAAAAAGTTTTTCTGCGTCCAGTTCATCTGATGAAGCTTTGTACAGTAAATGCTCAATTTACCTACATTTTGTTTTCACACAGACCAGAAAACTTGGCCTACAATAATAATGGTTAATTCGTTCCAGCTTTGTAAAACGTTTTGTGTGTGATTACAATAAAGTGAGTATGCCAAGTATTTCAATCCTATTCTCTCCTTCCATGTGGTGAAATACTGGTGTCAGAGCTTATGCTCTTACAAAGACATCAGTGGTAGTGAGTATTTAAATATTTAAATGGCATAACTGCTATATCAATTTTTGTGTGGTGCGTAGCAGCTCATGCCTATTGATAATTTATCCTGATGGAGCTGCATAAATTAAGGCCAAGCAAGGTGACACTTCAATAATTCTGAGAAAACTAATATCAAAGTTTACACGTTATAATTAATTCTGGGCAAATGTCTGTCTAGCTCTTCTTCATTGCCCTTCCCTTTGACATGGTTTTCTTTCTCTCCTGTTCCTGTTCTGTCGTTGCAACATATTTCACAACTTGTAGATTTTGTGGTGAATGGATAGAAGCTTTTGAAGATAATTGCATTTTGCTACTTTTATAGGATTTGATATGGTTTTTCAGAAATATTTGAAGACATCTGCCCAATGGGTGCACTGAAAAAGTATTTAAAAACTAAACTAACAGGATCTTTCTCATCCAGTTGAAACCATGTTAATTTTGTATTTCTCGTATCTTTGATACTAGGTACTTGTCTTAAGAGCCTTCAAAGTTGAAGGAACCCTGCTATCAAATACTAACTTGATTCTATAGGACACAAACTCTTTGCCATAGATCTAGAACTGGTGTCCTCACTTGCTCTCATTACTTGGGAATGGGTTGAATGTCCATTGTGTGCACACCAAAATCCATCTCAGAAACGGTATTCAAAATTCAACCGACTAGCATCAAAACAAGAGACAAAATGAACTCTTGAATCTTACAAGAAAAACTATGTGACGCTGCATTGCCTGTCCTTGGAAATTGCCCCAAAACCAGTAGCACTACCTGTGGCAGAAATCACCCAATATCGTGCGATATATGCTGTACTCACGCCAGGTCCGCACCACTGAGGTGCAAAATCTCCATATGGAGAAGAAATGCTCTGCATGACAATTCAGACATTTTCATCCTCCCAATGGATAAGGGGGACATAAGTCCTACTAACAATCACAGAATGCAGAAAAAGAATGTGCAATCTACCAGAGGATGCAACTGAGATGATGATGGATCCAACAAATGAAATGCAGAGCAAGATGATTGAAATTCTCTTAAGTACTCTTACAGAAGAGACAGTGAAGAAACTATGGCCTTGTGCTGCTGCACGACATAGGCTCTACAGGCTTCCAAAGGCAGAGGGTACACCACTGCAATCAATAATTTGTACAATAGAAGCACTAGTGTACCAGCTTGCGAACGACTTGACATTGCTTTAGAGTCCATTGGTTGGTAAATGTGAGCACCACATCAAGAACTCAGCTCAGTTTGTGTAATGTCTACAGGAACAGGGATTGGTGTGCTCAGATCCCTCTAGGTCAGTTTCAGCATTGTCATTATTCATCAGGGTTCCACTTATGGAATTGTGCAGAACACATTAAAAAGAAATTTGTGCTCTTGTTCACCAAACTTTCCAGTTTGTGCTCACGTCCACATATTTTCAACTTGACGGACATTATTGTGAACGTTGGCCTTACAGGAAAGATTATAAAGTTTTATTGCAACACATGAACTCTATCCATAACTAAATTAATTTAATCATGGAGGAGGAACAAAATGGTGAGCTGCTATTCTTTGATGTTCAGGTACAGAGGAATCTTGTGGAACACTGCAACACAGTATCTATCAAAAGGAAATCCATGTGTACCAGTACCACTACCTTCACGCTGCCAGGTGTCATCACCTGTCACCAGGGGAAAGAGTGCTAAACACACTGGTCCACAGAGCTCGTGTGATCAACAACAAAGCAAGCCTAAACTTGAACTGTACTACCTCAGGGACATGTTCCACAAAAACGGCTATAGCGACCGCCAAATTTGACATGCCTTCAAGCATATCACAGCCAACACCTAATGAAGACCAACCAAAAAAAGAGCCTACATTCCATATGTGGAGAACATAACTGGAAAAAATCAGTAGGATTGCAAGACAGAATATCTAATGTGTATACTGCCTACTAGCAAAGATGAAATACTTTCAGGGACAATAAGAGATGATCTGTGGCTGTAGTGATCTGAAGTGTGTTACAAACTATGTGATTGTGGGAAAGCATATGTTGGACAAGCAATTCACACAATTGGAGAACAGTGCATGGAACACAAATGGCACACCAACCTCCAGCAGACCACAAAATCAGCAACATTGTCGTGAAACCAACCACAAAATGAAATACTGAAAGACACAACTTTTGCAAAACACGTCCCACTATTAGGACCATGTCTACAAGGAGTATATCGAAATCCAGCTGCATGAGATAAGGGACATTGGATTTAAACTTGGTCAAATGTAGGGTCTGGCACTGAAAATTCTCTACGCACAGCAGAAACGAAACACACAGCACAGCAAAGGTGGAGTGCAGGCAGACCCATCACTCAAATTCTGAGCTTGAGCTACCACAGCCAGCGCATTGTGCAGTCCGTACATGAGGTCAGTGGAGGGTGGAGATGACCAGTGTATATGTATCAGTCACAGATCTAGGGTGTAAATAGGAGTAACCTGATGATGGCATGTTACAAATGTGTTCCACAACACACAAGCAATCGGGCTCATCTTTGCTACAACTCTTTTTGCCAGTGTTCTGGGACAAAAACCTCCTTTGACAAGTTTTCTTTCCTCTTGCAATAACAAAATCATTGTCAAACTCTATAAATGAATGTCCTGGTACAAAGAAATGATCAACCCACTCGAGTAGGGTACTGGTTACAACATAATACCAAAACCTAATGATTACAGCACCCTTATTTTGTCTTCAGTTATTGCTAAATATGAAATTGCATTTGACAATAGCTAGCAAGTTCTCAGCATATTTTAGTAAACAGATTTTATGGCAACCTCAACCAGCTCGATCTTTGTGCCACATGAACATGATGACCATAGAAGTTTTGAAATTATGGATGCGAAAATCATGAGTAGCTGCTCCTTTCCTCAGTTGAACACCCTTATGAACTTCAACAATGTTAACATTACATTGCCATGCGTTATCAGGTTGTCCAGTTGGACAATTTTCAGTGAGAGGTTTTTTGAACTTCATATGTAAAAGGAATCTCTTACGGATTCAGCATTGGTAGTTGTACTAAGTTCTTTATACACGTCAATGAGTTTCGTAATATTTAGATTTGAAGAAAGAAATTTTATGGTTGGATGCCTTACCTTGGTTCAGCGACTTGTGTAATAACAAAACTGTTATTTTACTAAATTGATTCTTTTCTGTGGTAGTTTGTTACTTGAATCTTTATTCCCTCCAACCCTTAGGTGAAACACCAGTATTAATATTTCCCTTTTTTCGATGCCTTGTTGATCTTATTGTAAGACTCATCAAATGTTAAGTGAAAAAATTCTTTGTAATCTCTTTTTGCCACATACGTTGTACTCTGCACATAACACTGATGTGGCAAGGCAAGAGATAGTGATGTGCATGTACAATGTGATGATAGTATTGCATATATAAGATATAAAAGGTCAGTGCACTGGTGGGCTGTCATCTATACTCAGATGATTCACTTGAAAAGGTTTACATGTGCTCATAGGACTTTAAACTCGGAATGGTGGTTGTAGCTAGAGGAATGGTCATTCCATTTCAGAAATAATCACAGAATTCAATATTCTGAGAGCCACAGCATCAAGAGTTTCCAGAATACCAAATTTCAGGCATTACCTTTCATCATGGCAACAACACACTGACCAATGGCCTCCACTTAACAACCAAGAAATGTGGCATTTGCTTAGAGGTATCAGTGCTAAAAGGCCGACAACACTGCATGAAACAACCACAGAAATCAATGTGGGACATACAACGAATGTATTTGTTAGGATAGTGTGGTGAAATTTGGCATTAATGGTCTATGGCAGCAGACAACTGATGGGAGTGCCTTTGCTAACCACATCTCCTGGACTCGTGACCATATCACTTGGATCCTAGATGACTGGGAAACCATGTACTAGAGTAGATGGTGGTGTGGTGCAGACCCCACCAAGCTGTGGACCCAAGTTGTCAACAAGGATCTGGGTGGTGATTTCAGTGCTGTGGGCTGTGTGTTCATGGAATGGACTCATTTCTCTGGTCCAACATAACTGATAATTGACTAGAAATGGTGATGTTGTCTACTTGGAAACCATTTGCAGACATTCATGTTCCCATGAGAGTGAGTCATGTAACTGGGTTGCGATTGATTTGAAGAACATTCTGGACAATTTGACCAGATGAGACAACTCTGATCACATGACATGAATGCCATCAAACGGAGATATTAGTTCATGCACAAAATTCCTGCACTGGCGACACTTATGCAATTATGAATGGCTGTAGAGATAGCATGGCTCAACATTTCTGCAGGGGACTTCCTATGAATTGTTGAGTCCATTGCATGTCGAGTTGTTGGGCGAAACAAGGTTCAACACGATATGAGGAGTAATCCAGTGACTTCTGTCAACTTACTGCAATTTTCTTTTACCTTGGTATTAGTTTTAATACTCTTTTTGGGTCTGTTAATGTGACTGAAGAATATACAAAAAGTTAGTAAATAATGATTGCCCAATTTCCAGTAATCATCAAAAATCTCTTGCAGCTTCATTTGATGTACTTTCATGGTGCTCTTGAATCTACATTCACGGGGGTAATTCTTCATTGTATTACCTGCTTGAAACTTTCCTGTCAGTATACTCTTTCATATTATTTCTATTACACGTGTTTTTGTGTGCTTCCTCAGGTGTTCTTTTGAACTTTCCCTAATCTCTGTCATGGAACAGTGATCTATTTTCGATTTGGAAGAATATGTGTGTCATGTGATGCAGTGTCATTGATGATCTATTCATTGTCAGTTGTCAAAGACTGCAATAAAACAAAATAGGTACATTAAGTTCACTCTCCTTACATTGTCATTATTGTGTAATGTCCTAAGTAATTTGATACTTAAGACTCCTAGTTCTTACTGTCATCCAAAACTGGGGAAGCCAAGCTAAAAGCTAACAGTCTTCTGTACTTCTTGGTTTTTTAACTACCTTGTCACCAGGTATGTATATTTTATCATTGTCACTGTCTGGAAATTGACAAGTTTAAGTTAGATTGCATATTACCGTATTTATTAAAAAAGTTAAATTTGCATGTCCACTTACAGAAGATCAGTTCATCAGATGGAATCATTCACGGCTTCCATTTCGAACTACATAATGCCCATTTAAATAACTCTTTTAATATTAAACAATGGAAACTCAGGTTGGAATATCAACAATATAAGGAAAAAAATTGCTGCTCACCATGAAGATCAGAGGTTGAGTTGGAGACAAGCACAACAAAAAGCCAATTACACATTTACCTTTCAGAAAAGGAAACATATGTACATATATCCATACATTCACTCGCACAAGCAAGGGCAGCTCACATGCACATGGCTGCCATCTCCAGCAACACGGACCGGAATGAAACTTGCGTAGGATACAACCAGCAATATAGAGGGAACAGGGGTGGGATAGTGGCATATAGGTGCGGGAAGAGAGGAGTGTTTTCCAGTGGAATGATGGAATAGGAGGCGCATGACAAGACTGCCACGAGACACAGCATGGGTGGGGGAGTGGAAAAGGAGAGGAGCAGGGAAGGGGAAAAGACAAGTGGGTACACTGGCAGAGGGCAGCACACTAAGAGGGCAAGGGGCCAAGAACGGGGAGGATGAGATAGAACATAGGAGAGACAAACTGCTGGTAGCGGTGGCCGAGTGGTTCTAGGCGCTTCAGTCCGGAACCGCGCGACTGCTATGGTCGCAGGTTCGAATCCTGCCTCGGGCATGGATGTGTGTGATGTCCTTATGTTAGTTAGGTTTAAGTAGTTCTAAGTTCCAGGGGACTGATGACCTAAGATGTTAAGTCCCATAGTGCTCAGTGCCATCTCTTAGACCGTTGGCTGGAGAGTTTGGGGACAGTGGGTTGAGTCTGTGATGATTTGGGAGCAAAGAACGTGTTGTAAGGGTAACTCACATTTGTGCAGTTTAGAGAAGCTGGATTTGAAGCAGAGGGGAGGGGTCCAGATGATCTGGGTTGTGGAGCAGCTGTTGATATCAAGGTAGCCCCAGATCTATGATGATTCTGAAGTGGGGCAAAAATGTGACAGTGCCCCCCTCCACTCGCCTACCCACTCAAGTGTTTGAGGCAGGATGTCAAAAATCTGTTTTTCAAAAATGTTTGTTTTTATCGCCTTTTCCTGAAGAGCTTGATATGTTGTTGTTGTGGTTTGATGCAGCTCTCCATGCTGCTCTATCCTGTGCAAGCTTCTTAATCTCCCAGTGCCTACTGCAACCTACATCCTTCTGAATCTGTTTAGTGTATTCATCTTTTGGTCTCCCTCAACAATTTTTACCCTCCACACTGCCCTCCAATACTAAATTGGTGTTCCCTTGATGCCTCAGAATATGCCCTACAAACTGATCCCTTGTTCTAGTCAAGTTGTGCCACAAATTTATCTTCTCTCCAATTCTATTCAATACCACCCCATTAGTTATGTGATCTACCCATTTAATCTTCAGCATTCTTTTGTAGTATCACATTTCGAAAGCTTCTATTCTCGTCTTGTCCAAACTATTTATCGTCCACGTTTAACTCCAAAAACTATCTACACTCCATACAAATACTTTCAGAAACGACTACCTGACACTTAAATCTATATTCGATGTTAACAAATTTCTCTTCTTCAGAAACACTTTCCTTGCCATTGCCAGTCTACATTTCATATCCTCTCTATTTCGACTATCGTCAGTTATTTTGCTTCCCAGAATCCTTCATATAACTTGACATATGTGTCCAAGAGAAAGTAACCCATTTTATTTGGTCTTAAATATGGGCAAGTGCAGGCCATGCCTCTTCACACAGCATTCTTCTACTGCATACCCCTGTATTTCGCTCTGGATTTCAGACCTGTATATTTAGTAACAGAATCCATCAAACCTTTATTCAGGACAGTGGAAATGAAAATGTCCTGTGGTGCCTGTCCTGCACCCAGCCGGCCAGTTTGTCATCTCTGTCAGGGGTGGTGGCAAGGGGGAGGGGCTATAGCCTCCTCCCCCCCCCCCCCAATTTGAGTATTACGTTAGGCTGGATATAATGGCTTCAGAAATCAGTGAATATATTACTCCAACAGATTCAGTCTTTTTTTATATAATTATGTAGCAATATAGGTTGTAAAGAATTCCAAACACACTTTAACAAAAGAATTAGAGTGGCAAATAGTTTACTACCTAAACCAATAAATATCATTTCACTTAAAATAGGTGTCTTATTATTTATTAATACACATTTTTTACCCTTAACTGCAAAACAGTTACCAAAAACTACTTTGAATATGATTCATGAAGTGCCAATATGCCTATTAGGCGTACTACGAGTAAAAAGTTCTATGTTAGGAAATAGTTGCACATTTCATTGATAAGCTTCAGTTTCTCACGCATGACATCAAAAAGTAATAGTTGTTGTAAAGAAATTTTTACATAAATTTGGAATCGTCATATTCTTCCATATAGTTTGTCTGATGTCCCCGTTTCTTCTCCTCCTTCGTTCTAACAATCAATCTTGTCATCATTAATTCTGTAACTGTTCCTGCCATTGTCAAAACTTATTCTTCTATCGACTTCACTAACCCCTGCGTTTATTCTTCAGTTAGGCGTCATTACGTGTTTGCAAAACGCTTTCTCACAATAGAACTTGGTGGCTGCTAACTGGGGACTGTAAAACTGCATCTCAGTAGTGTAGCGATCTGGCAAAAATTATCTGTCAATTTCATTTTCTTGGATATGCCGAAACGATAATATGTAATCTTTCTTACCTGTTATTCTTGATAGTCTCTTATTTCCACTTTGGTAGTCTGAAACTACGGATTTCATTGATAATTATAGTGACGCTTATCATTCGCACACCCAGCACAAACAGCGATTGGAATTCACCAGATTGGGTTTGTTCGGCTCAGTTCTTATAGCTCCATTCCCTTTTGTGTACAGGAAAGCTTTTTACTGCTAGATGCGACGGGGATTCCCTTAACAAAGACATCATGTACGCATGCGCACATTCGAAAATCAACTTATGATCCGTTCAGAATCGACTTCGAATGTGTTAAATGTTCAAAATCGTATGATGCTACGTGGTTTTTTCCTTCAAAAATATGATTTTGGCGCCTGCAGAAATTGCCGCAGGATGTTCCACTTTGCTCTTGGCGGTGGCCATTCATCTTGGTGGACAGCTGGTTGGTGGCCATACCAATATAAGAAACTACAATGACTGCACCAGAGCTGGAATATAACGCTTCTTTTACAGGTGGCTCAGCCTCTGATGGGGCAGGATAAGCCTGTGCAGTGGCGCCGTCTTAAGGGGTGGGGGGAGGTACTTTGTGTCCCCCCAATAGTTAAAAGTAAGGGCCTCCCCAATATTCAAATATGCATTTCTCCCTGCTCTCTCCCCCCCTTCCACATCCTTTACTGGGAAATTTGTTAAAGCTTACATTTTTGCGTAATATTATGTAGGAAAAAATACTGATTTTACGAGCTATGGCATATTACTTTCTGCTACTCTTCCAACCTCTGCATACGACGAACAGTCTTGACAGGGTTTGTCCCCTGCATCTGTACTATTCGCACACTTTTACTGTACGGAGATATGCGGGGAACGGAAGCTCACCATGAGCTCGCAGTGCTTTGGCTGCTAGGACGAGCTCCACTTACTCCCACAGCAGCCTGCTGGCATCTTGTTAAAGAAACTAACGAGCAATAGTATACCGAATTTGATGGCGATTGCTAGGAGGACTAGGTAACGTTAAAGACTCTCCATTCATTTTTGTAAATTCTATTGACAATCACTAGGTACAACACCACACAAATCAGCAACGGCTCCTGGGACTTTGCCGCCCAGCGCGAACATGTCAAGCGCCCCCCCCCCACCCCCCTGCCGCCCAGGGCGAACATGTCAAGCGCCCCCTCCCCCCCTGCCGGCGTCGGTGGCCGTGCGGTTCTTCTAGGCGCTGCAGTCCGGAACCGCGGGACTGCTACGGCGCAGGTTCGAATCCTGCCTCGGACATGGATGTGTGTGATGTCCTTAGGTTAGTTAGGTTTAAGTAGTTCTAGGGGACTGATGACCTAAGATGTTAAGTCCCATAGTGCTCAGAGCCATTTGGACCCCCACTCCTTTTTCGACATAGTCAACTTTTACCTCAATGTATTTCATACATGACGCCTTATTTTCACATATCACACTCATTCGTCTCTTTGTTGTGAATATGTCTTTAAGATCAAAGCAGCAGTCAGTGATACGTTTACAGTGCAATACATTTTAAGCCATCTTTGTTGGAGGAAACGTATCTTTCGTAAATCGGAGCACACTGTTTCTTTACCATAGATAAGTTTCAGTAAGACCCTTGATTTTATGAATAATTTATATTTCCAATTTATTCTCACATTCCTTCATTTACGCAAGATGGATTTGCCGCCCTGGGCGATGGCACGGTTCGCCCCTCCCTAGAGCCGGCCCTGACAATAATCAGCTATTGTTACATGGCTACTTCTTGTTAGGTGCACAGTATTGTTACGCAGGCCGCAGCTAATGTTGGCAGCGAACGTAAATATTCCGGAGCTGGGCATCGCCAGTGGTCAGTTAGTCTCACTGTGACTCGGTTCAGTTGTTAATCTTTCGTCCCTTACTGTCCACTTTAAAATGGACAAGTTTATAATTAGGAAGAAATGTGGCAAGTGTTAGCGATGGTGAAGCTAGACCCAGTGTTAGTGGTGCTGTGTGTGACAACAAAGACACACAGTGACGGAACTGTGGTGGTGACAAAAAACACTGTTCCCGAAAAAAAAAAAAAACAACGCTGTTATCAGCCTTCTTGGAAACAGCAATTTTCATGGATCGATTACAATAAGGTAAAAGATGTTATTTTTTGCAAAATTTGCAGACAAATGTTTGAAGAGAATCGTTTTCAGTTATCTCACAAAATGGAAAAAACTTTCATGGAAACTGGTTTCTCTAACTGGAAGAAAGGCGTAGAAAAGTTGAAAGCACATGAAGCATTAGGCTGCCACAGAGAAGCTGTACTGAAATTCAAATCCTTTAAATCGAATGTCAATGTATTTAGCAAGATTTCCTAAGGAAAACTGACAAATGAAAGAAAACAGAGCTTGTTTACTAAAAATCATATCTTCCCTCCGTTATTTAGCAGTGCAGGGGCTTGCAATACGGGGGCATACTGATGAAACAAGTAACTTTGACAATTTATTACGCCTTTGGTGTGAAGATAACCAGCTACTTTTAATATGGCTACAGCGCGAAACTTACAAATGAACATCCCATAATGTGCAAAACGAAATTTTGGCCAGTTTAAGTCATACACTTCTTAGAAAATTATTGCAAATGAGGCTTTACACCTGTTGGCTTCCAAGGACATCGTCATCATAAGTTTTTCCTACTAGATATCAGCACTGAGGCGTAGCGCCGTATAGCGATCCTGCCTTGGAGGCGGTTAAGTGGGAGATGTGTCTCAGAGCTGGATAGTGACAGATGGTGACCCGAGACTGGATGCGCACTTAGTTTATGTATCAGCCGATAAAGGACAGTATTCGATAGGGGACTGATTTAGTTTCGATTGTGACCAGTAGAGAGCACTAAAGTAATAGAATGTTTTTCATAAACTGTTCTAGTATTTTCATAAAGTGTTATATCTTTTTGTGAATGTAAAATGTTATAAATGTGTTTTAGCAGTATGAATGATGCGTGAGTGGATTAATTTTAATATGAAGATAATTGTTTAACGAGTTATGTAGTGGGAGTTGGTGTGGGAACATTTCGAAGAAGTATGGATATGAACAAAGGGGATTTCTGTAGAATAGATTTGTAAAGTAAGTTTATGGTAAAGGAAAGTTAAGTCAGGTATAAATAACAATAGTAAATAATTTTATGCATAAACAAAACTTCAGCATATTAGATAATTACGTAGATAAAAAATGCAGTCGTAAGGTTTACTGTTTTGCGATTGGTTATTGATGAAAAGCGCGGACTGACGCGGGAAAGTGTTGTTTTGCTATTGGCTGTTGGGTAAACTGACCAATGGTAAAGCAATGTTCTTAGCGCGCCTTTCTCCGCTGGAAAAGAAGACTTAAGAGTATTCTAGAAGAGTCGAAGCCTAGCCATGAAAGAGATCGGACGTGTGCAGTAGTAATTCCGATGGAAATGATAAGTTGCCGGATCTAGAAGTGTTTCGTACATCAAAAGTGTTGGAAAGTGACGGCATAATTATTCCGATGTGTGTGTGCCGGATCTAGAAGTGTTTCGTACATGAAAAGTGTTGGAAAGTGACGGCATAATTATTCCGGTGTGTGTGTGTGTGTGTGTGTGTGTGTGTGTGTGTGTGTGTGTAAGTGA
Source organism: Schistocerca piceifrons (assembly GCF_021461385.2). Lineage (NCBI taxonomy): Eukaryota > Metazoa > Arthropoda > Insecta > Orthoptera > Acrididae > Schistocerca > Schistocerca piceifrons. The sequence goes on along the minus strand of NC_060140.1, from coordinate 716,308,909 downwards.
ATTTTGTGACGAGAAAAGACATAAATTCCGCGTGGCGTATTGAGCATGTCGGTGGCTAAAAACTGTGACTGCATTTGGTACCGACAGACTTAATATTTGCTGAGCATTCTCAATCAAAAACAATCAGTATTTTTGTAGCTATTACGTTTTCGGGAAATGCGACACCATAAACTTGCTAACGTGAGTGAAAGGGATTATGAATGACTGTGTTGAGACTAGCACGGGCTTGGCAGTGATACTTGTTCACCTAAGTTTCAGAATATATTAATTGAGAACAAAATTTCCAACCTTTCATTTCGTGTTTCTCCTGAAATGTAGATTAGTGACTTTAATCGCAGCCTGGTTCACGTCGAAGTACAGTAGGTTTCACTGATGTTCTGCTGAGACAATGTTCACAGGTAGTTGGAGGTCTGTCGTAAAGAGACAGAAAGAACTGCACCGCCACAGCACCTGCAAGATTCAACTTACATTCCTTGCCCACAACGTTTTTATCTACTTCAGCTATATATTTGTGCACTTTAATTATCGTTTTCAAAAAGTACACTTATCCCTGTCAGTACCACAATTGCTTTAAATCCAGACTATCAAGCTATTCTCAAGGCAAATCCCTTCTACCAATTAACAAGTTCTAGTAGTATTTTTATCCCAAACATATCTGTAATTATGCATTCTCAGAAACCAGACACAGGATGGAGATGTCATTTTGTTTTGTTTTACTGCCTGTTCAGAAGAGAACAGTAGAGATCAGAGAAAGAGTATCAGGAAATAAAGAAAGAAGCAAAAAGAGTGGTGTCTGAGGAAAGAAGAAAGTAGATGGAACAGTGGACCAGAATGATGGAGGAGAATAGTGAAAGTTCAAAAAATGTGGGATGACTAAAAGAAAGAGGAGGAACGGTAAAACAGATTGTGCTCAAATGGTGAACAAAAGTGGACAAGATTTAGAGAATGAGGAGGAACTCAAGAATATGTGGAAGGAGTATTTTGAAGTACTCGTGAACCCGAATGGAGACCTGGATGATGAGGAATACTGAGGAGGAACAGCAAATAGAAAAAGACCTTACATGGGAGAATTGGAAGAGGCATTGGGCAAGATGAAGGGAGGGAAGTCACCGGGTCAGGATGAGCTAAGTGTAGAGATGGTGAGAGCAGCAGGAGAGTTGGGGATACAATGGTTATATTGAGGAATGAAATTTGTGTGGCGACAGAAGGTGATCCCAGAAGACTGGAAGAAGGGAATAATTATTCCAATCCTTAAGAAGGGAAATAGAGAAGAGTGCAAGAACTATTGGGGGATAACATTGATGAGTCATTGTGCAAAGATTTTTGAGAAAATTTTGAAACATGAATCTGGAAAAAATGAGAAAAGAGCAACATGACTTTAGAACAAGAAGGTCCACAGTGGATCTAATTTTTGCTGTAAGACAGCTGCAGGAACAGCACTATGAATATGGAATAGATCTACTAATGACCTTCCTGGACATTGAAAAAGTGTATGTAGAAGCAAAGTGTGGAAAGCCCCGGAGAACAGAGGAGTAGCAAAACAGATTATTTGGAGGATAAGGGAAACGTGCCATGGAAGTGTTAGCTGTGTGAAAGTGGGAGGAGAGAGATCAGCTTGGATTGAACAGAAGGGCTTGAGGCAGGGAAGTGCACTTTCACCATTACTCTTCATTGTAGTTATGGATGATATAATGAGTACAGTAGCACAAGTTATTGGTGAAAAGAAGATGAAAGCTATGTTGTTTGCAGATGATCTGATGATTTGGGGGAATAAGGAGGAGGAAGTACAAGAGCAGTTGGACGTATGGGAATGAACAGTACAAGAATATGGGATGAAATTTAGTATAACTGAGAGTGAGATGATTATCACAACAAGAAAGAAGGAGAGAGGAACAACTGGAATAACAATTACTGGGGAACGATTGAGGAGAGTGGTGTGTTTCAAGTATCTAGGAAGCCTGATACAGGAAGATGGAAAAAAAACAGAGAAATAAATGAGTGGGGCAGAAAAGCAGAAGCATTTTGCAAGAGTGTCAGAAGCCTGATATGGAGCAAGGATGTACCCCAAATCAGTAAAAAGGTTATATACTGGTCATACTATGTCCCAATCCTGACATATGCATCAGAAACCTGGGTTATGAAAGGAAGAGAGAATAGCAAACTACAAGCTAGTGAGATGAAATTCTTGAAACAGTATTGGAGTGACAAAGATGGACAGGTTAAGAAATGATAGTATCAGCGAGTTAATGAAAGTGGAACCATTACAGGAGGAGATGGAGAAATCAAGGCTGAGATAGTATGGACATGTTAAGATACTGGAGGAGATGATGATACACAGGAGGATACACAAGATGAAACTGGAAGGAAAGAGACCAAAAGGAATACCAAGAGACAGATGGGTGAAAGGAGTAGAGGAATGCATCCAGAAGAAAGGAGAAGACTGGACCAAGATGAAGACGGAGAGATGGTGGCAAGACAGAAGACGATGGAGAGGTCTATGTTCCATACATACCCAGCCAGAGGCTGGAAACTGTCCAAGATGGTGATTACTGCCCTCCTGAATTGTGTTGATATACAAATGAATTTGCATTAAGCAAGGTAGTGCTCTGTCTATTCTATGTACGACTTGATAACTGGTGGCAGCAGCTGTAAGAATATACAGAGAAGCTTTGACTGCCTTGCCACCAAATCTTTTGAGGGCCATGAAGTGAAGTGAAGTGGACAGGATTACCAATGCTATTATAGAGAGACTGGTTTCCCAGATCAGTCATTAAAAAAACTGTTTTTGTGTTAGGTTGAACAGCCAGTCACTAACATAATATTTAATAGATGTACTGAGGACATTTCATTCAAATCCAGCAAACTCTAAACTGGCCAAAGCTCAATGTTGCTGTATACACTGAGGCAGCTCAGTAGTTACCAGCAGAAACACTTGCAGGAACAACAATTTAAAAATTGAACTTTGGGCATATGTGCTTGTTTGATCATAGTTTTTACTTAATCCCTGTACTAATTTTTGTCTAAATTCACTAGTAGGTATGGCTAAAAGAGTGTCATTTGTGACATGGTGATAGAGGAGGCATTGGCTGCATACCACAGCTGAAAGCTGGGTGGGAGCTGTTAACATGTTTCTTACAGCTGCTGAAAGTGAACTGACAGCGTGGTTTCCCAATGGAAATGTACCACAGAGCTTGCCAATTAATTGTGTTGCTAATGTGGGCCACAGAGAACCCTGACCTTGCACCAAGCAATTACGTAATGATGGTGTTGGGTTGTGAGCAGATTCAGAGCTATCTTACAAGAGGTGGTCCCCGGGGGCGAGACTGACTTGTTGAAATATCTATATGATGGTGGAGATTAAGGTGCGAGGTATCACACCCTGCAGCCACCAAGTGGGCACTTGTTTGCAAGTAGTCGATGGAAAAAGAATTTTGAGTGCATCTCTACAGTTTTAAAATTGTTATTTGGAGCAGCTGTGTAGCAAAGCAGTTAAGTTTTGTTCTTGATATGCTGAACATTATGGGTTTGAGTTGCGTAATGTATTTTGAAACTTTTATTGTTAAGCATTTATCAAAATACTTTGCTCATTTTTTTATTCAGTTAATTGGTTTAAATGTATTTATTTTTTATTTCTAATCATTTGGCACATTTTGATCATTGTATTAAATTTTTAGTTGTCATTTACTTCCTTCATTCTTTTTAATTTGGAATCTTTGCTCATGTGATATTTTTGTTTCAGTTACATGATAAATCACACACAAATCTCAAGGTTTTAAACTCAACTAAATGCTTAGCAATTACAGTTATGAATAACTTAAATTGGAATGATCACATAGATAATGTTCTGCAGAAAACAGAGGACTGTGGTTTATTGGCAGAACACTTAGAAAAAGTAGCAGGTCTCCTAAAGAGACAGCTTATGCTATGCTTATCTGTCCGCTTCTGGAGTGCTGCTGTACAGTATGGGTTCTGCATCAGATAGGATTGACGGAGGACATCAAAAAAGTTCAAAGAACTGCATCTCATTTTATATTATCATGACGTAGGGGAGAGTGTGGCACAGATATGATACATGAATTGGGGTGGCAGTCATTAAAACAAATGGATTTTTCCCTGCAGCAGGTTCTTCTCATGAAATGTCAGTCACCAACTTTCTCCTCAAAGTGGGAAAATATTTTGTTGGCAACCCACCCACATAGGGAGGAATGATCGTAATAATAAAATAAAAGAAATCAGAGCTCACACGAAAAGATTTAAATCCCCTGTGTGCTCTTTGAGAGTGGAACTGTAGAGAAGTAGCTTAAAGGAGGTACAATGAACCCTGTGCGAGGCACTTAATTGCAGAGTAATAATATAGATGTAGATGTTTACAATTTGCAGCATCATTCTGAGGACTGACTAAGAGTCTTTGTCTGGAGCTGAATGGAGGATCGGTACTGTGGGAGTCACCATCTTGTGAGTAGAGTGCATGTGTTGCACATTGAGAATTTATTCCTGAAGTAACAGTCCATTATTCTTTGAGAATTGAATTATTCTTTTGTTTATTATGTTTGACATTTTACCTTGAATCTTGTAATTGTGATTAGAAAAGTAAATAATTATAGCCTCCTGAAGCTTATTATTTCATCTGTATGTGCATTAAGATGAAGCAGAATTGCTGTAAATTGGTGACCCCACAAACAGATGGGAACATATAAACAGATATGCAGAGTCAAACAATATCATCAGGGCAAGAGACCATATGGCAGTGCATGGAAAAAAAGTTAACAGACCTTCATGATAACATCCAGAGACAAATAAAGGAACCGAGCGAGGTGGCGCAGTGGTTAGCACACTGGACTCGCATTCAGGAGGACGACGGTTCAATCCCGTCTCCAGCCATCCTGATTTAGGTTTTCCGTGATTTCCCTAAATAGTTTCAGGCAAATGCCAGGATGGTTCCTTTGAAAGGGCATGGCCGATTTCCTTCCCAATCCTTCCCTAACCCGAGCTTGTGCTCCGTCTCTAATGACCTCATTGTCGACGGGACGTTAAACACTAACCACCACCACCACAAATAAAGGACAATGGAGAATAAAAATACTTTTAGCGATGGGCACACATATCACAGCTGGTGGCATATGTGGAACAACAGACAAGCCACAAATTAAAGTGTGCATACCACAGTTCCTGCCAGACAAACCAGAGCTATGGTATGTGATGCTTAAGTTAGCGCTCAAGCAAAATAAGGTAGTGGATGAACGCACAAAGTTTTCTGTGGCAGTGAACATGTTAGGTGGCAGAGCAGGTGCAATTGGCACGGATATCATACTTGGGTCCCTGAACAGATCATCAAAATATTTATTCAAAAATGTATTAATCAGCAGAATGTGTAAACCAGTAAATCAACATATGCAGCAGTTGCTGAAAAGTGAACAAATTGGAGACAGGATGCTTTCTGAATATTGGCAACATCTGCAGGGTATTGTTGGTGAAACAGATCTACTAGATATGGCACTAGGCACATGTGTTTGGTGTAGATGCTCAAGGTAGCAGTTGCAAATTGCAATAACAAGATATCCAAGCATTACCAACAGAGCCAACAAAGTTTACACAATGCTAGACAATACATGAGCAACATATGTAGCTAGTTGTGTGCAACAAGATAGCATCAGTTCAGAAAGGTCTGACAAAATAACTGCAAGAGCTAACAGGGCAATTTACTACATTGCAAAGGCAAATGTTGCAGTTACTAGAGAGTAAGAGGAATTCATCTGGGCAAAAGGCAACAAACAACAATATTACCGAAGTTAGCCACAAGAGCGGATGTTTTGGTGTCACCAACAGTTTGGTGATAGTGACAAAATGCTCAGCAAAATGTGCATACCCAAATGGCAGTAGTAGCCGGCAGTAGGTGCAGCAGGCTGCGCTGTATGACACAAGTGCCTTTAGGGAGGAGGTGAGTACACCGAGAGACAAAGTATGTTGAGTAATTTGATCAGCTTACGTACTCCATCACAGAGATTGTATGTTAAGGAGATGAGATCAGGTTTACTATTATTTAATTGACTCAGGATCAGATGTTAGTTCACTGTCATTCAGGGACAGACTGCTACTGGTACTGCATCTTAGTGAATGCATCTATCGGCAGTAAATAAGTAACCAGTAAATTTTTAAGGAGTTTTTAATTTAGAGGTAAATTTGGGGTTTTGACATAGATGCAGGTGGAATACGATGCTGGCAGACCTATTGGAGGCCATATCAGGTGCAAATTTCTTGTGTCGCACGAAGTCTGAAATAAATATTAGCAAGACATAGGTTAAAAAAAAAAAAAAAAAGTAATCATGGCTATGGTTGGATGGCACACACCTCACCATTGGCTGCATGGACAGTGGGGTCACATAGGGCAAGAAAGACAGCACAGTGTTGAATGCACAGCATCCTGCACCACATTTGTACCTCGCCCAGTCTTGCGGTATCACAACTGCAAAGATTAGCCCTGGGTCATTTTGTAATGACCAACACTGAATTTGAGGGTTTGCTTAAAGCAGGTGTGCTACAGCGATCTGATAGCCAATGGGCATCGCTGTTGCCCATAGTGAAAAGACAGTATGTGAAGGCCCTGTGGTGATTTCCAGACACTAAATGCCCATACATCTCGGATCATTACCAAGTGTTCAACATCATGTATTTCAACAATGAGGTGGCAGGAGCAATAGTATTTAGTGTCATCAGGTGCAAAAAGCCATACCACTGGATACCAGTAGCAGATGAAGACTTGCCAAAGACTGATATTATAGCAACGTTCGTGTTATATGAGTACATTCGGATGCCACTTGGCCTCACCAATGTGATGTAGACATGGCAGCAGTTTATAGATGAGGCACTAAGAGAGTTGCAGTGTTGTTTTTCTTACCTGGATGACATCTTGGTGTTCTTAGAGTTGAAGGAGTTGTCTGAAGAGCACTTAAGGGCCATTTTTGAGTGTGTTAACAAATCTGACATAGTGATTAATGAAATAAAATGCATGTTCTGATAACAGAAAGTAACATTTCTAGGGCATACAGTGTCGGCATACAGAATATGCCCCATTTAGAGAAAGATATCTTTAATTGAAGAAATACTGTGACCAACTAATTATTGACAAATTAGAAGAATTTTAGAGGCAGAATATTTCTAATAGCAACTCCTACAAAATTGGCTGAGGTCCAGGCACTGTTGACAGCAGCACTAGTGGAAAGAAGCAAGTGGCTGAAGGCCCCTACAGTAGACTACAGAAATTCCGAAAGTGTTTGACCAGGTGAAGATAGATTTACAAAAGGCAGTTCTGTTGGCACACACAGTACCACATGCACCATTGTCTATACTGGTCAGCACTATCCAGCAAGCAGTAGGGGCAGTGCTCAATCAATACATAAAAAGTGTTGGCAACATTGCCCCCCCCCCCCCTGCCCCCCAATGCAAACTCGGGGCACTGCAGATGAAGTGCAGCACATTTGGGAGGGAGTTCATGGCAACTTCTGAAGCGCAAAATATTTTGCCAGGGCTTTCACAGTTTATCCTGTCCACAAACCGATAGCATTTGCATTCAATAAATTGAAGGACAACTGTTCCCCATGATAATTCTGCCTGTTGGAATTTATTAGCCAGTTCACATCAGATTTGCGTCATATAAAAGGAACTAAAAATGTTGTTGCTGGTTTTTGGCCCAGAGTAGAAATGAGTTCTCATATCACTGATTATGAAGAATTGGCACCAGCATAGGCCACGGACCAACAGCAATGACAGTTGTGGCTGGATGACACTAATGTACTGCAGCTTTGGCAAGTACAGCTGGCAGGGGCAAAGGTCAGCATTTGTTTCAATGTATGACAAGGTAGAACTAGACCTTTTGTTCTTGAGGAATTACTGAAGACTAGCCCTCCCAAGTGCAAAAGCCAGCCTTATCTTATAACAGACTGCTGTGTGGGGCTAAATGTTAAGAGGTGTTGCTGCATGTGCGCAAAGGTATGCTTAACATGGAAGATGTAAGATAGGTCCACACATTCACAAACCAGTAGGAGAGTTCTCGCAGGCTATGAAATGAATGTGTGCAGCCATTTGTGCATCGTAGACCACTGACTCCTTCAGAGGGGTACAATTATTTATTGACAGTTATTCGTAATGAGCAGAAGTGCTGATACTTGCAGGTATATTGGCAGAAACAGTGGCACTAGCATTCTTACCTCCATTGATCACATGGTTCAGGTGTCCTTTTTGTGTGACCACAGGCAAAGGCCACCAGTTTGAACTGACATTATTTTTGGAACTAAACAAACCGTGCAGATTCAGACATCACTGCAAGACTGCCTATGATCCAGCAAGTAATGGCTTTGTCAAGCAGTTGTGTAGGACTTTAAAGGCTGCCTTGGTGTGCCACAAGGAGAACTGGACTTTGGCATTGCCATTGGTGTTTTTGAGCCTTGGGACTGTGAGTAAAACAAAGTTAGAAGCTTCCACAGCGTAGTTAATTTATGGGGAAGCACTAAAATTGCCGGCAGAGTTTTTTTTGCTGCACCACTGGAAGTAATAATGGGCAACATGCCATACATCCTGCAGCAGGTGCGCGAACTTGTGGCCTAGCTCCTCCTGACACAGGGTTCTTGGCATGGCATAGGCAAGCCATTCATACACAAAGAACTAGGTTCTTGCTATCACATATGAAAGGTTCTGTATGACCACCATTGCAACCACTGTATCCTAATGTAAGTAAATAATTAAGAAGAGGCAAACCTACAATACAAATAGAAAGCAACAGAAAACTGTCCCATTATATAGAGTGAAACCAGCACACATGCTGTTGCCAGATCACAAACAGGGCAAGGAAAAACAAAAAGAGATGGCACCCATATAGTCCCAAGGACAAGAAGAGGTGATGACACAAGATGACAGTCCACCATCTCTTGCACGTGAGGCATGCCGGAGGGAGAAGGCACTGATTCCAGTGAGATATTCCGGAGTGGGCTGACAAATAACCTACAAATTCCCATACATCCCCAGAACTCCGCTTTGCTGAAAGGAGGGGGCAGGCAGCTGTGTGAGAGTCGCCATCATGTTAGTGAAGTGCAAATAGTGCATGTCCGCAGTTTATTACTTTGAAGTGACAGTTCCATTATTCTTTGAGAGTTGGATTACCCTTTTGTTTATTGAGTTTGACATTTTACCTTTATCTTGTAATTGTGATTAGAAAAATAAATTATTATAGCCTTCTTAAGCTTATCATCTCATCTGTATGTGGAATAAGACTAAACACGATCACTACAATTTTATAGTTTATCGGTTCTGTAATGGGTTGTGAATGGAAATTATGGCTAGGTCAAATGTGCACTATACACCAGAAACAGCCACAAAGGTGGCAGAGTACGTGAGAAATACGCCTTCTTTAGATTAAAAGTAACACTGATACCTTCAGTTGGAAAAGCAATATCAGGTGAAGCAGTTAATGTAGCAAATTGGGGAGCAATGATCAAGTATTTGTTGTTAACATACTGGAACATCTGCAACACAAAAGTCCCTGAATTCTCATTTTTAAACGAAAGGAACTGAGATTTTGTTGAAACCCAAGGCAGAAAGTAGGAAACTTCGCCACAGCACATGGAATGAATATTGGAAAGATACTCCCCAGGAAAAGGCAGTATTGAGTCCAAAACAAATCTGACTGTGAATTAATATGGACAAAGGTAACTAGGATAGGTGGACTGAGGCTGGAAATTGAATGTTTCTACTGTCACTGGACTTGAATATGATCCACTTTGGTGTAACACATGGACTGCTGCAAGCTTATTGATGCAAGTTTCATCACCAAGTTGGTGGGCAGCACATGACATCAGGTGTGAGTCAGGTTATGCTGTGGCTACTGCTGGCCTCATGGCAGCCAATGTGTTAATGGAAACATACAGAATTGCTGTGACACACTGGTTTAATGGTAACACATGAAAGTGTTCTCAAATGACTACGACAGTCCATTACAACAGAGAATGCAGGGCAGTTGATAGAAAGCACATAATGGCAATCTGTGAATGTGTAAGAATGGGTATGCTTGGAGCCTACAATAAGTTCATCAGGCAGATCCTGGCAAAATATCTATCAAAAAGAAACACTGAAATTCTGATAGTGGGTGAAATCAATAAATGAATTCAAATCTTTCATAAAATCTGTCATGGATGGGGCAGTATTGAAAATGGAGACTGCATGTGTAAAACGAAAATACATTTTGCATTTAAAAATGTGTTCACACATTAAGATACCATTGATTGACCATGCGGGAGCATACAGGCATGAGGTGGAGAGAGAGAGAGAGAGAGAGAGAGAGAGAGAGAGAGAGAGAGAGTAGGGCAGCTAGGTACAGTCAGGTGGTTATACGATGGGCAGAGGGGGGGGGGGGGTCAGAGAAGGAGGGAAGTAAAAAGACCATGGGTGATGACGGTGGAATAGATGGCTCTGTAGTGCTGGGGTGGGAAGAGGGAAGGGGATAGGTGGGTGAAGGACAATGACTAATAAAGGATGAGGCCAGGAGGGTTGCGAGAACATAGAACAAATTACGGGAGAGTTCCCACCAGTGCAGTTCGAAAAATCTGGTGGTGTTATGAAGGATCCAGATGGCTCAGGCTCTGAAGCAGTCATTAAAATTAAGAATATTGTATTGGATAGTGTGCTCAGCAACTGGGAGGTTCTAGCTGTTTGTTGGCCACAGTTTGTCCATTGCTGGCAATGGGCACTTCCATGGCACCATCGTATGCCAACCTATTAATGAGCCATGTCGAGGAATCCTTTCCAACCACCCCGAATCCAAAACACCAAACCCCTCACCTGGTTCAGATTCGCTGATGACATCTTGGTGAAGGTGAAGACACGCTATTGACATTCTCCAGAATCTCAACTACTTCTCCCCCATTTGCTTCAACTGGTCCTACTAAACCAAACAAGTCATCTTCCCTCCACCTCAAAGATTGCTACATCAGTACCTCCATATCAAACCTCCCAATCAGCAGCAATACCTCCACTTTGACAGCAGCCACACATTCCACACCAACAAGTCACTTTCATACAGCCTAGCCACCCATATCTGTTGCATCTGTGTTGATAAGCAGTCCCTCTCAAAATATACCAAGGGTTTTACTGAGGCCTTCAGAGACTGTAATTACCCTTCCAACCTTGTACAGAAACAGATATCCTGTGCCTTATCTCTGTCACCCCCTAACTCTCAAAGCCACACCATCTGGCCACAGAGGAACAGTCCCCTTGTGACTCAGTACCACCTGGGACTGGAGCAACTGAATCACATTCTCCACCAGGGTTTCAAATACCTCTCGTCGTGCCCTGAAATGAAGAATATCCTACCCACAGTGGTATTCTGCCACCCATCAAACCTACACAATATCCTCATCCATTCCTAAGCAACCGTGCTCCCAACCCCTTGCCTCATGGTTCATATCCCTGTAACAGACCTAGGTGCAAGACCTGTCCCATACATTGTCCCACCACCTACTCAAATCTGGTCACAAGCATCACATATTCCATCAAAGGCAGAGTTAACCTGTGAGACCAGTCATGTGATCTACAAGCTAAGCTGCACCTACTATGCTGCTACCCATGTAGGCGTGACAACCATCAAGCTGTCTATCCACATGAATGACCACTGACAAACAGTGGCCAAGAAACAGCTGGACCTCCCAGTTGTTGAGCATGCTGCCCAACACAATGTTCATTTTAATGGCTACTTCAGAGCCTGTACTATTTGGATTCTTCCTACCAACACCAGCTTTTCTGGACTGTGCAGGTAGGAACTCTCCCTGCAAATATCCTATGTTGTATAAACCTCATGGACTCAAACTTTGTTAGTCATTGTCTTTCACCCACCTATCCCCTTCCCAGTTCCAACTCCAGCACTACACAGTCCTCTGTTCCACCAATGCCACACACCATCTTTTTACTTCTCTCATTTTCTGCCCACCCCCTCCCCTATGACATCCGTCTAACCTCTCAACTGTACCTAGCTCTCCTCCCTCTGTCCACCTCATCCCTATATGCTCCCACAAGCAGCAATTAACCACCCCCCACCCCTACACTGCTATCCTTCCCCCCTCCCTGCCCCAGCCTCCTCTTACCCCCACCATGGAAATTGCTTGTCCCATCAAGCGCAGCTGCTCACAGTCTGGCTTTGGCAGCCAGAGACAGTGGTCATGGATGTGAGAGTTGCCATTTGTGTATATGTGTGTGTGTGTGTGTGTGTGTGTGTGTGTGTGTGTGTGTTTTATCTGCTTCATATTTTACAGAAGTACCCACTAGGTTAGCTATCATAGGAGCACTTGACTGTGTATAATATTACGTACTACAATCTGCAATTTACTAGCATACATTTACGTGAATGCTTAAAAAAGAGAATACATAAAAGTAGACTCTTTTATCGTCATGACCTAAATAAAAGCGTCACATAACCTATGACGAATATATAATGTCTGCTTCTTTCAATAGTGTAATTTTATCTTTGAACTCTGTTATGATGTGTATTATATATTGATGGAGTAGTGTTTTCTTGTGTAGATCTTTTTCTGACTGGGCCTGCACTAGTTTGTGGCAACTATCGATTGTCCACCAAGCCTCTACAATGATGAATCCCAACGTCTTTGGGCTTCAGCCTGTATTGTGTTATTGAGATGTAAACTTATGCTCTCGTGTATACAGTTTATTCGGACAATGAAGTACACATTGTCTTCTGTAGTTGGGTTTCTTATCTTATCTTTGATGAGCATAGGAATAAATACCCACTTTGACAACACAGAATTCTCTTTCGTTCATGACTAATTATTTTTGTGTGCTACAGGCATTCAGTGTCAGCCTATGTACACAATGGGCTGCTTATCATGGAACACATCAGACTGCACACTCCCTGCCTAAGCATCAGAAGTCATTTGTGAAACAGACACAATCAGTAGTGCAAGTACCAGTTTCATGTGCTTGTGTACATTCTTTAGGTGTCAGCCCATATGTCCATAACCTAATCCTGACTGTACAGCCATGGCAGGAACACCATACAATGGTGCCATTGTACACTGCAGCGTATGCTGACTGCCAAGCTCTGTTTACCAATTCTGATCAAGGTCTACATCATTTGAAGCAAGAATTCACCTTGCAACCTCTCACTTCCATACAGACACCACCTTGGTTGGTTTGCGCATGCCTAACAGGCAGTGGACACTCATTATGCCAGAGTGCCGCAGTGTTCCATTTATCTGACTGATCAGTTTATTACAAACTTTCCATCTCACCTTCCGACAACCACAGTCATCCCATTCACACTGGTTGATTTCCCTTCTGTGCCTGGCGCACCATGTAGCACATATGGTCAATGCTTCACTAGCACCCCCCAACCCCCGGGAATATTGGATGACACACTGCACTGACCTCCTTCCATGCATGAGGGTGTTCTCAATCAAGATATATTGCCCCTGCTTTGGACATACCATCACAATGAGCCACATCACCACCCCTCTTCCATGGTACACTGAGCCAACCGACTTCTATTCAGCATGCCCCAGTGGACAGATTCCTCCAAAAGGAAAAGATATTGTTCACCCTCCTGGATAACATTCTTGACATACAGGGCATCCTAAATGACGGCACTCAATTCACATGCTTGGTCAGCCACCTCCATGACCATACCAACCTCTTTAACAACCTGATTTGGAGCCCTCCTGCACAATCCTAATGTGCTACTGTGAAGTCAATTATCACCAAACACCTATTTCATCCACCCTACCCCCTCCCACAGAAGCAATATGTCATTCCATCCATGATGAGCAACTCAGTGACAGACTGCCTCACAGCTGTGGCATCACCTCCAGGAACAGGTCGGCCCTGAGGTCATGCCAGATAGTACCCTATCTACATTACAGCTTGTTAAGCTGTTAAGGTGAATATGGATTGGGGGTAGGAAATGAAAGAGGAAGCCACCTGGTAGAATTTTGCACAAAGCACAACTTAATCATAGCTAACACTTGGTTCAAGAATCATAAAAGAAGGTTGTATACATGGAAGACTCCTGGAGATACTAGAAGGTATCAGATGGGTTGTATTAAGACAGATACTTATGAACCAGGTTTTAAATTGTAAGGCATTTCCAGGGGCAGATGTGGACTCTGACCACAATCTGTTGGTTATGAACTGTAGATTAAAACTGAAGAAACTGTAAAAAGGTGGAAATTTAAGGAGATGGGACCTGGATAAACTGACTAAACCAGAGGTTGTACAGTGTTTCAGGGAGAGCATAAGGGAACAATTGATAGGAATGGGGGAAAGAAATACAGTATAAGAAGAATGGGTAGCTTTGAGGGATGAAGTAGTGAAGGCAGCAGAGGATCAAGTAGGTAGAAAGAAGAGGGCTAGTAGAAATCCTTGGGTAACAGAAGAAATATTGAATTTAATTGATGAAAGGAGAAAATATAAAAATGCAGTAAATGAAGCAGGTAAAAAGGAATACAAACGTCTCAAAAATGAGGTCGACAGGAAGTGCAAAATGGTTAAGCAGGCATGGCCAGAGGACAAATGTAAGGATGTAGAGGCTCATCTCACTAGGGGTAAGATAGGTACTGCCTACAGGAAAATTAGAGAGACCTTTGGAGAAAAGAGAACCACTTGTATGAATATCAAGAGCTCAGGTGGAAACCCAGTCCTAAGCAAAGGAGGGAAAACAGAAACATGGATGGAGGAGTATATAGAGGGACTGTACAAGGGCGATGTACTTGAGGGCAATATTATGAAAATGGAAGAGTATGAAGCTGAAGATGAAATGGGAGATATGATACTGCGTGAAGAGTTTGACAGAGCACTGAAAGACCTAAGTCGAAACAAGGCCCCGGAAGTAGACAACATTCCATTAGAACTACTGACAGCCTTGGGAGAGCCAGTCCTGACAAAACATCTGGTGAGCAAAATGTATGAGAAGGGCGAAATGCCTTCAGACTTCAAGAGAAATATAATAATTCCAACCCCAAATAAAGCAGGCGTTGACAAATGTGAAAATTACCGAACTATAAGTTTAATAAGTCACGGCTGCAAAATACTAATGCGAATTCTTTACAGACGAATGGAAAAACTGGTAAACGCCAACCTCGGGGAAGATCAGTTTGGATTCCAAAGAAAAATGGGAACACATGAGGCAATACTGACCCTACAACTTGTCTTAGACAATAGATTAAGGAAATGCAAACCTACGTGTCTAGCATTTGTAGACTTAGAGAAAGCTTTTGACAATGTTGACTGGAATACTCTCTTTCAAATTCTGAAGGTGGCAGGGGTAAAATACAGGGAGCGAAAGGCTATTTACAATTTGTACAGAAACCAGATGGCAGTTATAAGAGTCGAGGGGCACGAAAGGGAAGCAGTGGTTGGGAAGGGAGTGAGACAGTGTTGTAGCCTCTCCCTGATGTTATTCAATCTGTATATTGAGCAAGCAGTAAAGGAAACAAAAGAAACAGTAAAGGAAACAAAAGAAAAATTCGGAGTAGGTATTAAAATCCATGGAGAAGAAATAAAAACTTTAAGGTTTGCCGATGGCACTGTAATTCTGTCGGAGACAGCAAAGGACTTGGAAGAGCAATTGAACGGAATGGACAGTGTCGTGAAGGGAGGATATGAGATGAACATCAACAAAATCAAAACAAGGATAACGGAATGTAGTCGAATTGAGTCGGGTGATGCTGAGGGAATTAGATTAGGAAATGAGACATTTAAAGTAGTAAAGGAGTTTTGCTATTTGGGGAGCAAAATAACTGATGATGGTCGATTTAGAGAGGATATAAAATGTAGACTGGCAATGGCAAGGAAAGCGTTTCTGAAGAAGAGAAATTTGTTAACATTGAGTATTGATTTAAGTGTCAGGAAGTCGTTTCTGAAAGTATTTGTATGGAGTGTAGCCATGTATGGAAGTGAAACATGGATGATAAATAGTTTGGACAAGAGGAGATTAGAAGCTTTCGAAATGTGGTGCTACAGAAGAATGCTGAAGATTAGATGGATAGATCACATAACTAATGAGGAGGTATTGAATAGGATTGGGGAGAAGAGGAGTTTGTGGCACAACTTGACTAGAAGAAGGGATCGGTTGGTAGGAAATGTTCTGAGGCATCAAGGGATCACCAATTTAGTATTGGAGGGCAGTGTCGAGGGTAAAAATTGTAGAGGGAGACCAAGAGATGAATACACTAAACAGATTCAGAAGGATGTAGGCTGCAGTACGTACTGGGAGATGAAGCAGCTTGCACAGGATAGAGTAGCATGGAGAGCTGCATCAAACCAGTCTCAGGACTGAAGACGACAACAACAACAACGGCAACAACAACAACAACGGCAACAACAACAACAACGGCAACAACAACAACAACAACAACAACAACAAGCTGCCACATGATCTACAGCTTCAGCTACTTTCACACTCAGAGGACCTATTAGAAATACATCCTTGGTGAATCAGCTACTTCCAACTGCAAGCCCTTCAGTAGATGAGAAGGTTGGTAGCAGTGTTTACATCCCCCCTTCATCTCTGATGTGTTCTGTTGGCAGAGGTTGCATGAGAACTCACACGATGCAGCAAAATACCTCACTGGCACCTGGTGGCCAGTCTCTAGCACTACCTGCCCTGTTTCTCCCTCTACAAAATGCCATCTGCTGACCCCTGACTTGATCACAAGGCAGATTTCCAGCATAGCACAACAGATGGCATTTGTGAGTGACATACACTTTATTTCCCACCCTGTCTACCCAGTCTGTTCGTTTCATACAACTTTTGGTGACACAGCAAGAAACTATTGGCCTCCCTTTGGGCGGGGCATCCAAACTCTGCACATGGGCTAGTCTAGGTGCCACAGCTCCCGACAATGCTGCAGGGCGCCATTACGCGCAACGGTCATTGAATGTGATGGACTCTTCTAGTGGAATGCTTTGTCATAGATTGTGTTAACACCCATTATTTCCTCATAGACATCTCGGTAGATTCCAGTGTCACTTCCCCATCTTGTGCCCTCACGTGTATTCTACCAGTGAAAATTTCCCTTCATGCCACCAACAGTTCTCATATCAAAGTTCGTGGCGCTATTGAACTTTGGCTCCAACTTACACCAGATTTGCAGTTTCCCTGGACTTTTCATGTAGCCAATGTGGACAGCCCATCCTCGGGATTGGCTTTCATAAGAACTTCGACCTCTCTCTGGTCCTACATCAGCGTCATTGTTACACCACATGCTGGGTATATGTATTGTGGGCTCTCTCTTGTTTGCCGAAAAGTGATCCACTACTAGTCTCTCTCTTTGAGTGCTCCTTGTTGACTGCTCACCTCACAAATTCCCTAGCCAAGCTTACTACCGAGCACTGCGAGATCTATGCCCTACGGACACACAACTCAGAGCTTCAACAACTGATCGACAAAGTGTTGGACAAATTAGCACATGCTCACCATACTATCAGCAGCCTCATCAATTTTCAGCTGACGCACATCACGGAAGTCCATCAAGATCTCTTCGTCCACAAGCCAAGTTCAGTGACATTCTTCTTACTATCATATTGTCTGATTGTGCCACTTTCACATGGGATGACTTGCGTGTGTCTACTTTGCCTGCACAAGCAATATTCCAGGCACCATCACAAATGGTACTTTCGTTAGGACGACGACGACACATACCATCACGAATGGTACCTTCCGTAGGATGATGACAGCACAGGTCCTCCCTTGTGTTGCAAGGCATGCTGCCTCACACCCAAGAAACTGCGCCACCCAAAAAATTTATTACCATACTCTTAAGAGGCTCCCATGTGCTGTGGCAATTCCTGATCAGAGATCATGCCATAGGTCTTATTTGGCTTTGTTCAGCTCACAGAGATGACCTGAACACTTCCATTGGCAACAACCTCTATGGCAAGCCCCTATTTCTACCAACCAATTGTATTGAGGAGTCTGAGCTTCCACCTTTGGATGCACTCCCTGCTCTAGTTGAACATGGCTTCAGACAGGAACTGATCTTTCTCCATTTGCCTCGTCCCTAAGAAGGATAGTTTGTTCTAGTTGTGTGGTGACTATCGGAAATTCAATGCCTATACCAGTATGGACAATTATCCCATCCCCCACACCCAGAACTTTGCCCAACTGCTTAATGTGGCATGAGTGTTCATTGTTATTAACTGTCACAAGGCATACCATCTGATTTCTATGTGCAAAGGTGGCATCCATAAAATAGCAATAATTAGGCCATTCAGCATATTTGAGTAACTGCTTTATGCCTTATGATCTCAAGAATGTGGCCTAAATTTGGCAAAAGTTCATTGACTGTGTTTTGCTTTAACTTAACCTTATAGGCCTGCCTATCTTGATGATTTCCTAACCTAATGCCCCCCCGGTTGAGTAACGTGAAAAGCACCTAGTTTAGTTTCTGTCTGCTCTCATCAATATGTTGTTGTTGTTGTGGTCTTCAGTCCTGAGACTGGTTTGATGCAGCTCTCCATGCTACTCTATCCTGTGCAAGCTTTTTCATCTCCTAGTACCTACTGCAACCTACATCCTTCTGAATCTGCTTAGTGTATTCATCTCTTGGTCTCCCCCTATGATTTTTACCCTCCACGCTGCCCTCCAGTACTAAATTGGTGATCCCTTGATGCCTCAGAACATGTCCTACCAACCGATCCCTTCTTCTGGTCAAGTTGTGCCACAAACTCCTCTTCTCCCCAATCCTATTCAATACTTCCTCATTAGTTATGTGATCTACCCATCTAATCTTCAGCATTCTTCTGTAGCACCACATTTCGAAAGCTTCTATTCTCTTCTTGTCCAAACTATTTATCGTCCATGTTTCACTTCCATCTCATCAATAACAGTATGGAAATCGAACATGATAAATTACAATCGAGTGGCATGAGAGTTACCTTCCTTGGTCACATTGTCACTGCCCAGGGTATCCATCCAACATCTGATCACATATCTGTGACTTTTCCCATTACCCACAACTTATTGCAGTTCGTGCCATTTTCGCCATTTTCTGGGAATAGTGAACTTTTTTTTTTTTTTTTTTTTGAAGATATTTGCCACATGCTGCCTCTTTCCAGGGCCCTCTTACAGATGCTTTGGCCAATGAAAACACTTCTGGGTCACATAAGCTACTGTGCCCATACAAAATAATCCAAGTATTTAATACAGTTAAGACTGCTCTTTCAAACACCGTCATGCTCATACACTTGCTGCTTGATGCACATATTTCCATCACAGCTGATGCAAGTAATACAGCAATTCACACAGTCCTTCAGCAAAATGTCAGTGATACAACACGACCCCTCCAGTTCTTCTTGAGAAAACTCACTGCTCTTCAACACAAATGGTCAGCATTCGACCGTAAACTTGTGACCAAGCAAGCTGGAATAATTTTAATTCCCCTCTTGTTTTGCCATCTGCCTCCTTTAAATTTGTTTTGTTACTTTTAACTATTTATCATTAGTGTACATGAATATAATCTGCATTTCCATAAAAGAGAAAGATTGGCCCTCAGTTTTAGAGTAAATAACACCAGATCTAATTTTGTTCTTAATTTTATGTATGTAATTGATTTTCTAATTTATTTTGACTATTATTAGTTAGTATATTTTGTTATATGGCAAAATGAGCAATTGTTTCTCAATGTAAATTCTATTGTTGACATATAAACAAATATAAATTCTGTAATAATTGTAAACATTTAAAGACAAAATGCTAGTATTCTTAAAGTATCTATTTGGCTCTATTTGAAAACATATTAGCAAAGCCAGCCCTTCATCAATTCCAAAGTAATTAACAGTTTTGTCAAGAGTATTGTTCACATAACTATATTTGTTAATTTCATGATTTAAACAAAAAATTCGGCTTAACCCTTGTAGTAGAAGAAACTGTTAAAAAGAACCAATTTTTTTATGTATTCAGTTAATTTAATGAGTTGAGTTTTAGTTGTAATTTCTGTAAATTTAACTCTAAACAATGTGTAGTTTCAGTACCTATTATTGTGATGATACATAAGGACCCGATTTTTGGTCATGAGATAGTCAGTCCACAGCTGAATTTCAGACAAGTAACCTGTGCCAGTTAGAACAACAACAATGCTTCAAATTAACTGTGGAACAAGTGTTGTTTTTTTTTTTAAGGCCGTGTGTAAAAACAGTAACAGTGTCTGCTCCATATGTACCTTATTATTCTTCAAGAATTGCCAGCAAGCTATTAATGAGGCTTATGGAAAGGTTAAATAATAGTGCATTGGCCATACACATATTACTGTGTATTATCAGAGGGTTGTGCAAAGTGAAAATTAAAGTATTGTAAAATGTAACTGTGCATCTATGGGTTACATCATTTAAGGTAGTCAGTGTCGAAATCCACAACCCATTTTTCAGCCAGTGTAGCAATGCAGTACGAAGACAATGAGGACAATCAACAGTCATCACTCAACGAATAACCAAAAAGCAGGTGGAACTGCCACAAACTTCTTGCAGTTTATGAAGCTGTGAGATACTTCTGCAAGGACACTGAAGGATGTGACATCAGGATTTTCACTGACCATAAGCCTCTCATGATCACTATTCAAAACTCCGCACAGTACCTCCCTCCATGGAGAATCTCACACATTGACTTTATAAAACCGGTATACCACTGACATTTGGCCATCCATTACTTCCATTTTGGACTTAGATGAACTAGCTCACCTGCAAGCAGACAATCCTGAAATTCAAAACGTGCAGCAGGAGTCTAATTCGACACTGACCTTTAGGTCCCACCTCCTTCCCAGTTCCTCCCCTTCAGTATTGTGTGACATCTTGACTGGTAAGCTCCACCCCTTGTTACAGCTCCTCTACAGTGGACAGTTTTCTCAGCTATCCACAATCTCACAGATCCATGCACTAAGGCTGAAACATGCCTCATCATGAAGAATTTTGTTCTCCCCAGCATCAAGAATGACTCCCACTCTTGGACACGAGTGTGCATACCATGTCAACAGAGTAAGGATGCATGCCATACTCAAATTCCACTAAGAAACTTTGACGTACCTGAAGGACACTTCCATCACATGCAACGCGACATCATGGGCCCCCTACCCCTTTCTAAGGGATTCAGATATATGGAATTAATATAAATTAAATCATTTTATGACAAAGTCATGAAACTACAATTATGTAACGCTTCAGATAAAATTATGATATGGAAAAATCAGCCAGGGGTAGCCAGAATACACCACTTGGTAATGCAACGGTTAAATGTCTGGCTAGGCAGAATGAGGCCTGTCTCAATTGCAGCTGATGTCTGCAGCATTCAATAGCACTGGACCCCACATAGGCAGGAGTGGCTGGCCATAGCAACTGCTGTTGCTTCAACAGCTGCAGTTAAATGTGCCAGTCTGTGCACATGGCTGATGAAATTTAAATAATTTTGTAAGTTTTACAATTTATTTAGGAGTTGTGCTTTTGAAATGAAGTGCTTTGTTTGGTGTGGCCTGCATGTGATTGAACTGTTCAGTGGCTATGTGGGTGACTGGTCATTACAGTTTCCTGTTTTTTGTTTTGTTTTTTTTTTTTTTTTTTTTTCCAGCTGTGGTGGGGAAAAAATACATTTACTTCTAAACTCCAGCATTTTGGTTGTTTTGGTCTGTTCCATTACCAGAGAACTGTGGTATCTCTGCTTGTTCTGATGTTGCGTTCCTATTTGTCTCCCTTTATATGATGTTCCATATGGTTTTTACTTTATTATTTGACTTGATAATTTTCTGTGTGTAATATGTGCCTTTGGCCTTGCTGATTACACATGAAAGAATTTTGCGGTATTTCTTGTTTTGTGCTGGTAGGTTTATACTAGTCCTCTATTGTGTATATTGATCTGTCTTTTTGGCACATGATATTCCAATACTGGTCCCTAATCACTCTTTCTTTCCGCTTCAGATTGGTTTAATTTTAATCTGTTTTTTGAGCAAGCAGGCTAAAAAGTGTCTGAGAAATAAGTTCATAAATGAATAGAATTTCTACTCCTTCGTGTCTTCCTGGTATACTCCCGCCCATTTCCAAACAAAGTAGTAGATTTGGTGAATGTTCCTGGCAGATTTAAACTGTGTGCAGGATGGAGACTCAAACCTGAGACCTATGGCTATTGCAGGCCTCACTGATAAAGCTACCCAGGCAAGACTCGTGACCAACACACCCATGTTTACTTCCCCCAGTACCTTGTCTATCTTCCAAAGCTTCACAGAACTCCTCCTGCATACATTACAAGACTCCTGGAAGGAAGAACACCATGGAGGCATGGCATAGCCACATCCTGGGGGGAGGTTTCCAGAATGAATTTTCACTATGCAATGAAGTGTGCACTCATTTTAAACTTCTTGCAGATTAAAACTATGTGCCAGACTGGGACTCGAATCTGGGACCCTTGCCTTTTACACGCAAGTGCTCACCATCTGAGCTATCCAAGCGTGACTCATCTAGGTTGGAGATGTACTGGTGGAAGTAAAGCTGTGAGGGGGAGTTATGAGTTTTGCTCAGATAGCTCAGTCCTTGGATACTTGCCCACAAAAGGCAAATGTGCTAGGTTTGATTCCCCACCTGATTTACTGACAGGTGCCATAATTTTACACTTGACATGAGGCAATCTGTTGTTAAAAATTCCACATTCTCTGTTCTTTATCCTAGGAAAACATCTACATCTACATCTACATTGATACTCCGCAAGCCACCCAACGGTGTGTGGCGGAGGGCACTTTACGTGCCACTGTCATTACCTCCCTTTCCTGTTCCAGTCGCGTATGGTTCGCGGGAAGAACGACTGTCTGAAAGCCTCCGTGCGTGCTCTAATCTCTCTAATTTTACATTCGTGATCTCCTCGGGAAGTATAAGTAGGGGGAAGCAATATATTCGATACCTCATCCAGAAACGCACCCTCTCGAAACCTGGCGAGCAAGCTACACCGCGATGCAGAGCGCCTCTCTTGCAGAGTCTGCCACTTGAGTTTATTAAACATCTCCGTAACGCTATCACGGTTACCAAATAACCCTGTGACGAAACGCGCCGCTCTTCTTTGGATCTTCTCTATCTCCTCCGTCAACCCGACCTGGTACGGATCCCACACTGATGAGCAATACTCAAGTATAGGTCGAACGAGTGTTTTGTAAGCCACCTCCTTTGTTGATGGACTACATTTTCTAAGCACTCTCCCAATGAATCTCAACCTGGTACCCGCCTTACCAACAATTAGTTTTATATGATCATTCCACTTCAAATCGTTCCGTACGCATACTCCCAGATATTTTACAGAAGTAACTGCTACCAGTGTTTGTTCCGCTATCATATAATCATACAATAAAGGATCCTTCTTTCTATGTATTCGCAATACATTACATTTGTCTATGTTAAGGGTCAGTTGCCACTCCCTGCACCAAGTGCCTATCCGCTGCAGATCTTCCTGTATTTCGCTACAATTTTCTAATGCAGCAACTTCTCTGTATACTACAGCATCATCCGCGAAAAGCCGCATGGAACTTCCGACACTATCTACTAAGTCATTTATATATATTGTGAAAAGCAATGGTCCCATAACACTCCCCTGTGGCACGCCAGAGGTTACTTTAACGTCTGTAGACGTCTCTCCATTGATAACAACATGCTGTGTTCTGTTTGCTAAAAACTCTTCAATCCAGCCACACAGCTGGTCTGATATTCCGTAGGCTCTTACTTTGTTTATCAGGCGACAGTGCGGAACTGTATCGAACGCCTTCCGGAAGTCAAGAAAAATAGCATCTACCTGGGAGCCTGTATCTAATATTTTCTGGGTCTCATGAACAAATAAGGCGAGTTGGGTCTCACACGATCGCTGTTTCCGGAATCCATGTTGATTCCTACATAGTAGATTCTGGGTTTCCAGAAATGACATGATACACGAGCAAAAAACATGTTCTAAAATTCTACAAGAGATCGACGTAAGAGATATAGGTCTATAGTTTTGCGCATCTGCTTGACGACCCTTCTTGAAGACTGGGACTATCTGTGCTCTTTTCCAATCATTTGGAACCCTCCGTTCCTCTAGAGACTTGCGGTACACGGCTGTTAGAAGGGGGGCAAGTTCTTTCGCGTACTCTGTGTAGAATCGAATTGGTATCCCGTCAGGTCCAGTGGACTTTCCTCTATTGAGTGATTCCAGTTGCTTTTCTATTCCTTGG
Organism: Schistocerca piceifrons; assembly: GCF_021461385.2. NCBI lineage: Eukaryota > Metazoa > Arthropoda > Insecta > Orthoptera > Acrididae > Schistocerca > Schistocerca piceifrons. The sequence continues at coordinate 716,284,691 of NC_060140.1, read as the reverse complement.
ACACTTATTTCGATGTCAGCCATTTTTTCGTTTGTGCGAGGATTTAGAGAAGGAACTGCAGTGCGGTCTTCCTCTGTGAAACAGCTTTGGAAAAAGGTGTTTAGTATTTCAGCTTTACGCGTGTCATCCTCTGTTTCAGTGCCATCATCATCCCGTAGTGTCTGGATATGCTGTTTCGAGCCACTTACTGATTTAACGTAAGACCAGAACTTCCTAGGATTTTCTGTCAAGTCGGTACATAGAATTTTACTTTCGAATTCAATGAACGCTTCACGCATAGCCCTCCTTACGCTAACTTTGACATCGTTTAGCTTCTGTTTGTCTGAGAGGTTTTGGCTGCGTTTAAACTTGGAGTGGAGCTCTCTTTGCTTTCGCAGTAGTTTCCTAACTTTGTTGTTGTACCACAGTGGGTTTTTCCCGTCCCTCACAGTTTTACTCGGCACGTACCTGTCTAAAACGCATTTTACGATTGCCTTGAACTTTTTCCATAAACACTCAACATTGTCAGTGTCGGAACAGAAATTTTCTTTTTGATCTGTTAGGTAGTCTGAAATCTGCCTTCTATTACTCTTGCTAAACAGATAAACCTTCCTCCCTTTTTTTATATTCCTATTAACTTCCATATTCAGGGATGCTGCAACGGCCTTATGATCACTGATTCCCTGTTCTGTACATACAGATTCGAAAAGTTCGGGTCTGTTTGTTATCAGTAGGTCCAATATGTTATCTCCACGAGTCGGTTCTCTGTTTAATTGCTCGAGGTAATTTTCGGATAGTGCACTCAGTATAATGTCACTCGATGCTCTGTCCCTACCACCCGTCCTAAACATCTGAGTGTCCCAGTCTATATCTGGTAAATTGAAATCTCCACCTAAGACTATAACATGCTGAGAAAATTTATGTGAAATGTATTCCAAATTTTCTCTCAGTTGTTCTGCCACTAATGCTGCTGAGTCGGGAGGTCGGTAAAAGGAGCCAATTATTAACCTAGTTCGGTTGTTTAGTGTAACCTCCACCCATAATAATTCACAGGAACTATCCACTTCTACTTCACTACAGGATAAACTACTACTAACAGCGATGAACACTCCACCACCGGTTGCATGCAATCTATCCTTTCTAAACACCGTCTGTACCTTTGTAAAAATTTCGGCAGAATTTATCTCTGGCTTAAGCCAGCTTTCTGTACCTATAACGATTTCAGCTTCGGTGCTTTCTATCAGCGCTTGAAGTTCCGGTACTTTACCAACGCAGCTTCGACAGTTGACAATTAAAATACCGATTGCTGCTTGGTCCCCACATGTCCTGACTTTGCCCCGCACCCGTTGAGGCTGTTGCCCTTTCTGTACTTGCCCAAGGCCATCTAACCTAAAAAACCGCCCAGCCCACGCCACACAACCCCTGCTACCCGTGTAGCCGCTTGTTGCGTGTAGTGGACTCCTGACCTATCCAGCGGAACCCGAAACCCCACCACCCTATGGCGCAAGTCGAGGAATCTGCAGCCCACACGGTCGCAGAACCGTCTCAGCCTCTGATTCAGACCCTCCACTCGGCTCTGTACCAAAGGTCCGCAGTCAGTCCTGTCGACGATGCTGCAGATGGTGAGCTCTGCTTTCATCCCGCTAGCGAGACTGGCAGTCTTCACCAAATCAGATAGCCGCCGGAAGCCAGAGAGGATTTCCTCCGATCCATAGCGACACACATCATTGGTGCCGACATGAGCGACCACCTGCAGATGGGTGCACCCTGTACCCTTCATGGCATCCGGAAGGACCCTTTCCACATCTGGAATGACTCCCCCCGGTATGCACACGGAGTGCACATTGGTTTTCTTCCCCTCTCTTGCTGCCATTTCCCTAAGGGGCCCCATTACGCGCCTGACGTTGGAGCTCCCAACTACCAGTAAGCCCACCCTCTGCGACTGCCCGGATCTTGCAGACTGAGGGGCAACCTCTGGAACAGGACAAGCAGCCATGTCAGGCCGAAGATCAGTATCAGCCTGAGACAGAGCCTGAAACCGGTTCGTCAGACAAACTGGAGAGGCCTTCCGTTCAGCCCTCCGGAATGTCTTTCGCCCCCTGCCACACCTTGAAACGACCTCCCACTCTACCACAGGTGACGGATCAGCCTCAATGCGGGCAGTATCCCGGGCAACCACAGTCGTAGTCCGATCAGGGGATGCGTGGGACGAGCTGGCCGTCCCCGACAAACCCCCATCCCGACCCCCACAGTGATGCCCATTGGCAACAGCCTCAAGCTGTGTGACCGAAGCCAACACTGCCTGAAGCTGGGAGCGAAGGGATGCCAACTCAGCCTGCATCCGAACACAGCAGTTGCAGTCCCTATCCATGCTAAAAACTGTTTTGCTAAGAACGTCTGAACTAATCTACAGAGAGCGCAAACAAATCGACAAAATTTAAACGGTTATTAAAATACAAGGTTGCCTAGTAAATGCAGTAATGCTGCTACTTGCGCACTGCTGACACTGCTCGGCGGCGGAAGGAGACTAAGCGAAATTACACTATTCAGGTACTAAAACACGATGCTACACTCTCAAATACTATAATACGCCCGAAATTTATGAATTAAACAATGCAAGAACCAAAAACACGCAAAGAAATTAAGAATTAAACTATGTAACAAATGAGTGAGCTAGGAGTATACGACTTGCTGCTCAGCTGCTTATCCAACGGCGGCAGGGAGCACACTGACTGCGACCAACCGACACTGGCCGTTCAAAACAAAACAGTAGACAAACGACTACGCGAATTTACACTATTCAGGTACTAAAACGCGATGCTACAACTCTCAAATACTATAATACGCCCGAAATTTATGAATTACACAATGCAAGTACCAAAAACACGCAAAGAAATTAATTAAACTATGTAACAAATGAGTGAGCTAGGAGTATACGACTTGCTGCTGCAGCTGCTTATCCAACGGCGGCAGGGAGCACACTGACTGCGACCAACCGACACTGGCCGTTCAAAACAAAACAGTAGACAAACGACTACGCGAATTTACACTATTCAGGTACTAAAACGCGATGCTACAACTCTCAAATACTATAATACGCCCAAAATTTATGAATTACACAATGCAAGTACCAAAAACACGCAAAGAAATTAAGAATTAAACTATGTAACAAATGAGTGAGCTAGGAGTATACGACTTGCTGCTGCAGCTGCTTATCCAACGGCGGCAGGGATGAGTGCTCAACAGCAACAGCAGTTAACATGGAGTAAGAATGGGATACATGAGCACAAGTCTCAAACTTCTCAATGCATTTTTTGTAGAGCCTCTCACATGAAACTGTCAGAAATGTAAATACACTTTCGATACCGTGATTCTGTAGCACACTCAGGAGAGCAACATGCTTTGGTTCTTGTGGTATGGACTCATAGGCTGTCATAAAATGGAGGTGTAGCCTTCTCTTCAAAGCAAAATAACATATAGAATTTAGTAGGATTGCAAAACCAAACACCATATGATGAAAATTCAGTAATTGCATTTGTGCTATATTATCTTTTTGGTATGAGCTGTAAGAAAATCAGTACACAATATTTTGAAGATGTCCTAGAAAATAAAGTGCAACATTTTGTTTGTGCCTGCTATCATCATCATCATCATCATCATCATCATCATCTCAGCCTTTTACCATGTCATGTGGGGCTAGCATTGCTTTGCTAGCTCCTTCTCTTCCATAAATGCCTATCCAGTGCTTCTTCTCTGAGCCATCCTTTCTCCTGTAGGTCCCCTGCTACTGTGTCTTTCCATCTCAGTTTCGGTCTTCCTCTTCTCCTTGATCCTTCGATATCTAGATCTTCAACTTTTCTCCCCATGTAGTACTCTCCTCTTCTGCCTGCTATATTAGTTTCAAAAACCAAATTACAATAAGCATGATTTGTCATTTGAGGATTGAAATATGCAAGGCAGTCAGCATCAACAAGTACATCTTAATGAGTTACTAGTGTAGGTATGGCTAAAAATGATAGTATGCTGCTCTTTTCTAGGAGTTAAAGTTTATACGTTATGGATAAAAATTGATTGTGTTATCATGAGTATGCTACCAATGTAACAGACTGGTTTTCATTGTAGCTACCTTGTGTAAGAACTTATTTCCCTACCCACCTGCCTAGACCCCATCTTCACAAAGTATAAAATGAGTTCAAACACTTACATATTTCAGTTTCAGAGCTTGTTTAGGAAGTGGATCACTTTTAATGAGAAAGTCCATTGCAGATTGGTAATGCTGCAGTATTTATTTTATGTGTGAGAATAAAACTTTGCATCAGATAAAATAAAACTTTAAGCAGACGTCCATTTTAGAAATGCAACAAGTATTCAGACACCTGGAGTTTTTCATTCTTCTTATAGTTTCTGTGGTAAATCCTCATACAAACATTGACTAATGTGTCTGCAAACTGAACATGGTAATAGTGTAGGAATGAATTATTATGATAATATCAGCATGCAACACAGGCTGAATTTCTGTAATTGTAATTTATTTACAAAAAGTAACAAAAATAAATAATAAAGAAAACAATAACATGATTATGTCATAACAACGAGGAAACATCATCAACTCATCCTCACACTTTAAGGAGAAAAAAGACAACTTGCAAGATCTCAGCCCCAGCAATCAATCCCGTGTTAAAATTTGGGCCATAATTCTGACAGTATGGAGTTATGACCTGCAAGTACAGCTTTTAAACTTTGACATGTACTGGTTGTTATGACCTGTCACAGTGATCATACGTGAATCAAGAAACAAGTACAGTGAATGAATGATTTGAATCAATCGCTAATTTTTTTAAAAAAATGTTGTTATAGTGAACAGAAACAACATTGGCCACAGATTTCACAAGACTTGTGGTGTACATCTCAGTGGTCTGGAGAAAGGATTTTAGTAGATATAGTGCTGAGTGAAATAGGAAAAGAGCCTCAAGAACTAAATTCGTGATCATTGACCTCCAACAAACATCAGCAGTCTAATTCCAAGACGTTTTTAAGCTACGTGATAAGACTGGAGACAATGTGAGAAGTAATAATCTGTTGAACAGCTCCAGCAGCAGTGTTTCTATTAGGAATATTAAAAACATTTCAAGCCTATTGTGTGATGCTAAACAATCAAAGTATAACAATAAACCAAGAAATGCCAGTAACAATAAACTGAGTGTATTCCACCAAAATATCAGGTGTCTCAGAAGCAAAATGGAATTACATCTTGACAAAGCCATGCCCAAGTATTATGTTTCGCAGAACACCTTGTTACCAGAGTAACTGAATTGCCTCAAATTCATGGGTACACATTGGCAGCAAACCACTGTAGAACTATTAAGGAGAAAGGGGGAACTGTAAATTATGTTAAAACTGATGTAAAATACTTATTGTGTATTTTTCCACATTGTAGCCCATGGAATGGAAATTATTTATAATATTGTCAGTTTACAGGCTCCTGCAGGACAAATATGTATTTTTCTATGGAACAGCTTTTGAACCACTTATATTCAGAAAACAAAGACTGAATTATCATGGGGGATTTTAATATCAACTTCTTAAAAAAAAGTGAACTATAACATACAATATGTGATCAAAAGTATCCAGACACCCCCAAAAAACATGCTTTTTCATATTAGTTGCATTGTGCTGCCAGGTACTCCCATATCAGTGACCTCAGTAGCCATTAGACATCGTGAGAGAACAGAATGGAGCGTTCCGTGGAACTCACGGACTACGAACGTGGTCAGGTGATTGGGTGTCACTTGTCATACATCTGTATGTGAGATTTCCACACTGCTAAACATCCCTAGGTTCACTGTTTCTGATGTGATAGTGGAGTGGAAATGTGTAGGGACACATACAGCACAAAAGTGTACAGGCCGACCTCATATGTTTACCGACAGAGACCACAGACAGCTGAAGAGGATCATAATGTGTAATAGGCAGGCATCCATCCAGACCCTCACACAGGAATTCCAAACTGCATCAGGACCCACTGCAAGTACTATGACAGTTATGTAGGGGGGCGGGGGGGGGGGGGGGGGGGGGGGGGGGACGACTTGGATTTCACGGTCAAGCAGCTGCTCGTAAGCCACACATCATGCCGATCTGCCAGTATGTTTAGTGCCAACAGTAAAACTTGGAGGCGGTGGTGTTATGGTGTGGTTGTGTTTTTCATGGAGGGGGCTTGCACCTCTTGTTGTTTTGCATGGCACTATCACAGCACAGGCCTACATTGATGTTTTAAGCACCTTCTTGCTTCCCACAGTTGAAGAGCAATTCTGGGATGGTGATTGCATTTTTCAGCATGATCGAGCACCTGTTCATAATGCACGGCATGTGACAGAGTGGTTACATGACAATAACACCCCTGTAATGGACTGGCCTGCACAGAGTCCTGAAACGCCAACTTTGTGCCAGGCCTCACTGACCGACATCAGTACCTCACCTCAGTGCAGCAGTCCGTGAAGAATGGGCTGCCATTCCTCAAGAAACCTTCCGGCAACTGATTGAACGTATGCCTGTTAGAGTTGAAGTTGTCATCAAGGCTAAAGATGGGCCAACACCATATTGAATTCCAGCGTTACCAATGGAGGGTGCCACAAACTTGTAAGTCATTTTCAGCCAGGTGTCTAAATACTTTTGGTCACATAGTGTATAATGGAATCATTTAACCTGATATCAATAGTTACCTTTCCCAACAAGTACCTGTAAGAACTTAATTAACAGTATCCTCCTGGAAAGAGGCAGGAGCAGCTTTATCACTGCAAGGGACTGTCAGATCATGATGGTCGACTGCTCACAGTAAATGACATTAACCTGTGTCATAAAGCTAAGCCATCAAAGCACAACAATGAACAGAAGAATGCCAATAACTTACAGGCCGGTCAATAAAGACAGGCTAGAAATCTTCAATCTTTCCTTGCAGGTTGACTGGAGCCCTGTATATGTGGGAAAGAATATTAATGACAAATTTAACCTATCTTATAATGAGTTCTTATCACTGTTTTGAACTGTATGCCAAGAAACAATCTGCAGGCTGCTAAAAGGAAACTCTGGCTTTACTAAAGGGATCAGAATTTCCTACAGAACAATACAAAATTTATATGAATCCCTGAGATTTTCTGATCATCAAGTGAAAAAGAACTATAGATTTTCCTGTAGTATTTTAAAAAGAATCATAAAAAAATCCAAAACTATGTACATCACATCTGAAACTGTCAACTCAAATAACAAAGCAAAATCCATTTGACCAATTCACAAAAAGCAAGAGTGGGAAAAAAGTAGAACATACATCTGATATAGAAATAAGTCTGGATGGAATTATAGTAAAAACACATAAGAAACAGCTGATATCTTCAATAGACATTTTTTAAAAGCTACTGAGAAAACAGACTAAAGACTCAGTGAGTGATGCATTATCACTTCTGCATAAAGCCGTCAGTGCCAGAGTTGGTCAATGGCATGTAATTCCCATCATAGTTCATGAGACCAAGAAGACAATCAAAGAGATGAATGTGTGGGATTAGAATGGGTTACTATCCTGAAATCAAATGCTTCCACTTTATATTTTGATAGAGATGTATATTTAAGTACAAGCATTTACATGTGTATACACAATAAGTTGCATAAACAGACTGAATCATCTCAAACTTTTTGTCCAAAAGAACTCGTGATGGGGGAGAGAGTCTTTGTTTGTGGGTAGATTTTTATATCGACGCCACCCAGCCCTCCCCCCCACCCCCTCCCTCATGCTGTTGGAAGAACTTAAGAGTACTTGAGTTTATTCCTGGGAGGGGAAGGGGGTGCAGCGTCTGCATCATATTCAAGGATGTCCGGGACCTGAACGATCAGTACCTCCGTGTCATCCAGCAAAGAAATCAATGATGGAATGCAAAGTGGTAGGTGTGGTCGGGCAAGGTGATGGCCGGCTCAAGAGAAAACTGGTGGGCCGAAGTGTGGAGAAGAACCGAAGTGCAGAGACATGATTCGAATCTTGCTGAGTGGAGAGATGAAGATGTGTAGGAGGGCAGGGTTGCAGTGTTGAGGGAGAGCGTAACACTGTAGTACCTCGACTTCCAGTTGCTTGTCTGATAACAGAGGGTTTGAGTCCATCAGAAGGACGAGGACGTGACCATTATCTACTACAAGCAAGATGTCTTCTACACGGTGTGGCAAAGCTGAGATTTGAAAAGCCATCGTAGGATGGTCGAAGTCAACATGGGTTGTGTGGGTTGGAAAACCCATGAATGTAGAGTCACTTGAGCTTTCTGGGAAACCAGCAAAAGGAGGGTCACTAGGCCTGGTCACTAGTGAGAGACCATGGGCCTGAGCAACTTGTGCCGTATCATTCAAGGAGTCCAAAACATGGTGGGGCAGCTAGCTCGTCAGCCAAGTCGGGAGAGCCTGATGCCAGAGAATCTGAGTCCACAAATGCTGGGGTGTCCTTGATGAGAATGTCACATGTTGAATCTCCATGCTGCAGAACCTTGAAGGGGCCCTGGTAGGGGACCTGTAAAGGTTAGCCTATCGTGTCATCCCGTAACATGGGAACAGTTTCGAAGAGAAGTGGGCACGTAGGAGAGCGGTGGGTTATGGCTAACCAGGAGATAGAGGCATATGCGTACGCGAGCACCTAATGAAGTCTGGGAAGGGAAAGGGAGGGGGAGAGAGATCCTCGTGAGCTATGGGCTGCACTAGTTCACCTGGCAGGATGGGGGGACGGGGTTCTCCCCTTAAACAGCCTCTGAAATGGTGCTCTGGATGCGTGGTCTGTGCGTTGATCTCAAAGCTAAAATGACTCAAGGTAGAGCTTCTGACCAAAGGCAGTTATGGCTTGTGAGGGTGGTCTTTAAAGTGCGATGCCATTGTTCCATCAAACCATTACTTTAGGGGGTGGTATGAGGTGGTGGTGATTTTGTGGATACCACACATGCAACACAGCAAAGCGAACAGGGACACTTGAATTGCTGACCTTGGTCAGTCATGATTGTGGCTGGGCAGCCGAACTGGGCAATCCAAGAGGAGACAAAACCTTTGGCAACTGTCTCGGCCATGAGATTCAGTGAAGGTATAGCTTACACCCATTGGGACAAGCGATCAATGGAAGACACGACATATCTAAAACCTTCTGACGGTGGAAGGGGGCCTATGAGATGGATGTGGGTGTGCCTGAAATGTCTTGGAGGAATGTGAAATTTACCAAGCAGAGGGATTGTTTGGCAGCCAACTTTGTTGCACTGGCAAGGGATACAACTGCGAGCCCATGTCTGGCAGTGTCTTTTGATATCTTTCCAGATAAAGTGCTCAGTAATGAGCTGGGTAGAGGCATGAATGCCTGAATGTGCAAGATTGCGTAAGGCATAAAAAACTTGATGGCGTAAGGGAGCCGGTAACACCGGGCATAACATCTCAGTCAAAGAATCGCACCAGACCTCGTCAGTGATGCCGGAGAACATGAGCTAGGTGGTCGGGTCCACAAGGAGTTCTCGAGTGCCCTCGTCTGTTGCCTGAAGAGTAACTAGATTAGACAAATCAATGATGTTGGACACTGCACTGATGTGTGAGAAAAAATCGGCAGTGATATTATCCACGCCCTTGATACAGCAGATGTCTGTCATAAACTGAGACACCAAGTCGAAGTGGAAGAAACGACAAGGGCGTGGGTCCTCTGGAGAGTTTCAGAAGGCATACGTGAGTGGTTTGTGATCTGTGAGGATATAGAACATGCGCCCTTCAACATTGAGGCAGAAATGTTTTTTGACAGCCTCATAGATGGCCAAGAGCTCCGTGTTGAAGGTGGAGTATTTCTTATGTGCAACAGACAGTTTTTTGAGAGAAGTGCAGGGTGAGATGTTGTTCTGGAGCATTGTAGAAGGACAGCTCCCACTGCTGTGTCACTAGCGTCCGAGGTAATGAATAGCCTTGAGGGCTTGGAGCATGGGGCGGTCCAATGGATGGGTCAGAATCCTGAGGTTTACTTGCCTGACAGTGCATAGGTGAGAGGAGCTCGTACTGCAGGTGATGAGGGCAAGTAATGGCGGTAGTAGTTGATGGTGCTGAGGAATTGGTGCAGTTCTTTGTAATTTGAAGCAGGTGACGTAGACGAGATGGCCTCGCACGAGCTTTTGGAGCTTGTATACCTTCAACAGATACTGTGCAGCCAAGGAAGGTTATAGACGTCTGCCATAATTGTTCCTTATCTTTGTTGACTTCTACGCTGTTCGACTCTAAGGTCTTTGTACTGTGGATAAGTGACGCTTGTGTTCCTCAGCCGTCTTACTGAAAACAAGTATGTCGTTCAAGTATGTGAAACAAAACTTGAACTTTTGTAGGATGGAGTCAATTAATCATCTGGGCAGCATTTTTAAGGCTGAATAGCATGCAATGGTAATGTAACAAACCTAGTGGCATGATAATTGCAGTCTTAGGTATATCCTCCGGTACCATGGGCGTCTAGTGGCAGGCACGTTTACAGTCAATTACACTGAAGATGGAAAGTGCTCAATAACATGTGGGTGAAGTCGTTCATGTTTGGCAGTGGGTAATTGTCTATTACGGTCCTCACATTTAAATGCCAGTAGTCCCTACACATGCGAAATGAACGGTCACGTTTAGTAGCTAGGTGAATAGGTGACAACCAATTACTGTACGATGGCTGTAGTACTGCAGCTAAAAGATCATTAATTTGCTGTCATACCACGTGTAATTTAATAGAGTTGAGGCATCTGACTTTATGCCAGATAGGAGGGCCATCAGTATCTTACGCACTGTCCCATCCGTGACGGAGAATACTGAATGATGCACATGAGGGAGTCCCTGGTTGACAAATGTGTTAGTCAAGTGGGAAGTATGGCATGGGTTGAAATATGAACACTGAAGTGAGTAGGGGGGAATGGCAGTGTGAAAGTGACATGTTTGGCTTGCGCGCATGCTGTGTGCGAATGCTGGGATACCAGTAGTGAGTGGCAAGCAGGAACATGTGGCGAACGTACACTGTCACTAGTGCACATGGAAGCCAGCACGGAGGCGACCAGCACTGGGTGAGCACAAGAAACAGAGGTGTTGGCTGACTTGTGGCTAGCACATGGGAGGGGGGATTGTTTATCAACATGCAGCATGTCAGTCTGCATGGAGGAGGTGGGCATGTCACATGTGTGAGGGTGGGGTTTGCATTTGGGCACACTGACTAGTACACACAACACAGGGAGGGACAGGCACAGTGTGGGTGATGTGCCTACCCCAGAAAACGGTTCATCACCCACAAAATGTTTTATACGACTGACCTGAGAAGTGGCTGGGCCAGAGCCGGTGGAAGAAACTTGTCCTGTTGCTGGTGTTGTGACTTGCAGGCTCTGCAGCTGAATGTGGGCAGAGGCGAGCTTGCTGGTGGTGAGCAAATTGCAGTGTTGGAGCTCGTCATTCTCCCGATGGAGTTTCATCACAGATTTGCAGTCCGACAGTAAAATGTTCACACTCCTCAGCATTTCACCTGTGAGGGCACTCACGCACCAAACTATTTGCCACAAGAGCACTTGAGTGGGAAAGCGAAAGGCGAGCACACTGTATGTGTGTGTGTGTTTATCGGGTGGTGCAGAACCATGCCCTGAATGACGTTTGGAGAAAGTTTGTGGTGTGACAAGAAATCCATCCCTAGGATCAGCTCGTCTATGTCAGCTATGTAAAAAGTCCAAGGGAAACACAAGGATTATGATTGGTGAACTTTAACTTTGACTGAGCCTGAAGTTTTTAGGGTCAAAGTGTTGATTGCTCAGAGGAGTGAATTTGGGGAAATGTATGGAGTGCAGCATAAGGGGATGCCTGTCTGATCCACCACAGGGTTTGGGATCTACTGTGCTCAGCAGATAGCGTTTGGGTGCTCGCAAGGTGATTTACACTTCTGTGCTGCGTTGCCGAAGACCTCGTGATACCAGCAGTATGGGTGAGCTGGATGTGGCGGAGGTGGAGACTTATCAAGAGGGCGTGGCTTGTTGTCGATTGCTTTGGTTAGGTATACTGGCACATGTAAGGTATGCGCAATCCAGTAATGTTCAGAGAGTGGGGAGTGTGAGCACAGGGAACAGGCAAGGTGCTCGATAATCATCTTCTTGGCGAAGTCATAGTTCAGACTCGTTTGCAGAGAGAGGAGCAGGCCACAGATCAGGTTTGAGTTGTTAAGGTGTGTCATGAGGCACAGGAACCTGGAGTTGTCATCGGAAACGTGGTGTAGCTCAAAAATGTCCTCTACCAAAGCAAACCACGACACAGGGTTATCATCTGACAGCAGTGGTAACTTCAGTAGGCATCCAGGGAGAGGAGACAGAAGGGAATTAGGAACCTTCAGGAACACCAAATTGTCTTTGTGAGCTACGAAATCCCATTCCAGCCACGGAATTCTAGCACGGCAGTGCAGTGTGTCTGGTGTGGGCAGTCCCGCAGAGAAAACATTCGCAATGGCGAAGGGGAGTATAGGTCCAAAAACACATTTGTCACAATTGCCATGTGTGTTATCACTGAGCATACTATTGCGTCTTGGAAGACTTCAAAGAAAATGTGGAAGGCCATTGTGACAGGTACAGCTGGTGCTGTGGAATCAGCAAGCGAGTTTAAAGCAGGAAATGGAATCCTCTGTGTGGGCAGGGGTGGTAGAGGGGGGGCGGAATGTGAATGTGTGAGACATGAATTAAAATCCATGACACACAGCGATGGCAAAGTTTATTGTGTGGTGATGTACATCAGCAGATGGTGGTGGGGATAGGCGACCATCGGTTACACAACATTAGCAGCAGGTGCTATCCCATAAACTGAACTTGCACTGTTATGATCAACTGCCTGCGAAGAAGTCCTGGCGAATGCCCATGATACAGTATTACTGATGATATGTCCTTGGTTAGTATTTACACAGTCATAACAGGTGCGGAGAACAGTTGATTGAAACATGTTACATGTTGCGGTAATGGCGGCATTGCACCCGGCACCATAGTAATGGTTGCAGGGCACATTGTGAATGAATGTTCAGCTGCAGAGGCAAACTAAACTGTGCGTTTGGATTATGATCGCAAGAAACACTTTTCTGAATATCGTCTGAGTTGAACTGCAGATGGCGACGAACACAATCTGGTGATACAAATCCTTAGTCGTTTGTTCTGGCCGGAGGTGTCGCAAACAGCCGTTATGGTGAGACAAACATCTCATGTGACATGGGTGTAGTATGTGGATTGCAGTCAGTAGGAGAAAATCCAGTTGCGGGAGACATGATGAATACGTCCAGAGAGTTGGTTTGAGCTTCCAAGTCCTTGCGGAAAGTGTTGTGTGGAGAAGTCATGGCAGGGAACAATCACTTGTAACACAATGAACCGGTGCACGGGACACAGAATGTGCTCGAAATTCGTAACAGGGTCACCACTGTGGGAATGGAATGGATTACTATCCTGAAATCAAACACTACCACTTTATGTTTCGATACAGATGTTCATTTAAGTACAAGCATCTACATGCGTATACACAACAAGTCACATAAATAAACTGAATCATCTTGAACTTTTTGTCCAAAAGAACTCACATGCGGAGAGAGAGTCCGCGTTTGCGGCTCGATGTGTATATCAATGCCACAAATGGAAAAAATTCTTCTGGTGTCTATAACATTTCAGCAAGGATGCTTTGACACTGTCATGGTTCTATAAGTACAGTCTTGTGTCAAATTTTTAATGGTTCACTAATTCAAGGTATTATCCCATTTAGATTAAAATATGCCCGTGTGGAACCACTTTTCAAAAAGGTGAAAAAACTGATATATCAAATTATTGCCCAATATCCCTGTTAACAAGTTTCTCCAAGGTCCTAGAGAAACTGTTGTTCAGGAGACTTGTTGATCACCTAAACAGCCATAACATCCTTTCTCTGTATCAGTTTGGTGTTGGGCAAGGCCTATCAATTGATTATGCTATTTTCTCCTTCACTGATCAAATTTTGCAGTCTCATAAGAGCAAACTGGCCCCAATTGGAATTATATATGACCTGTCTAAGGCTTTTGACTGTGTCAACCACAAAATACTGTTAAATAAAACAAGACTTCTATGGCTTAAGGGGGGTAGGACGTCAACATTTTTTAAAAAATTCTATTTTTCAAAAATATGCCTGTTTTGTAGCACACATCTTCCTGAATAGGTTGATGTATAAAACATATATATTTGAGAGATTATAAGGCACGTTATTTGGTCTTAAGTGTACCAAGATGCAGTGCCACATCCCTTTGCCCAGTATTCTTCTGTCATATGTAAGTGTATTTCGCTCTGTAGAATTCAAATGTTTATATTTGTACAAGAGATTGTCATACGTGAAACAAAGGACTATTGATATTGATGCTTTCTCTGCTTCAATCGACATGCATTGTTTTGATTGCTGATTTTGTTTGTTCTCTATTTTGAAAGACTTGCAGTGTGGTGGTGTGAATTTCAAAACGATTTTCATTTGGCTGTGTTGTTTTGTGTTTGTGGCATATTATCACACAAGATGCCTAGAATTTGTTGCTTCAACTGTAAACAGAATAGAATAGAATAGAATAGAGTATTTATTCACCTTTGAACATGTTTACATGTAATTAGCATCTTCATATGTTTTATGGTTACAGCATTACAGTAATTTTACAATTATCCTTATGTAATTATGTTGCAAGGAGGCTTTTACTTGCATAACTACTTCAGAAAAGTACATTTTAACACAAACTGATCACTTTTTGCAAACCAAATACAGTATGCCACAATGAATCAGCATATCATGTTAGTCTCTTTGTATCTAAATAATCTGTATACAATTATAATAATCATAAATTTTATCTGAATATTACCTGACACAATATGACACAGTGACTCGACATACCACATTGGTAGCTTCATAAAATATTACAATTTATAATTTAGTATAATCTCATCTCAAAAACTCCTATTATACATTCTTTCACTGTATAGAAGGTTTTGCTTTTTACCCATGTTTGTTATTACACTTTTGAATTTATTCAGGGGCACTGAGTGGGCATTTTAGGTAGTTTGTTAAAATATGTGACACCAAGATATTTACAGTTATTGTGGATCTTTGCTAGTCTGGCATGGGGCTTGTCAACTGCATGTCACTGTCTAGTGTTATGATGGTGTATTGAAATCCTAAGGTCAAAATTATCCAGGTTTTCTTCTGTGTATATTAGGAAACTATAAATATATAAACTAGGTACTGTCATAATATTAATTTCTTTGAAGTAGTGTCTACATGATTGCCTTGGTGTGAGTCCCACTATGCATCTGATGGCCTTTTTTTGCCATTTAAATACAGTCTTTGATCCAGGTTAGTTTTCCCATAGCAAAATTCCATATGTCAGAAGGGAATTGAAGAAAGAAAGGTATGCATAGAGCAGCAGTGTTTCACTTATATGGCCTCTCAACTTATACAGCAGATAAAATCACTCGTGCAAGTCTGGAGCATAACTTATCTGTATGTGTATCCCAGCTTAAACTTTGATCAATGTGGAATCTAGGAAGTTTCACTGATTTACTTTCCTTCTTGGGGGGATTCAGATAAATACAATGGTTTTGCTGTTATTTGTGTGTAGTGCATTAGCCTGAAACCAGGAGGTATACACATCTACTGCTATTGCTACATTCAGCTGCAACACATCCATGTTAGTATTCTGAGCTATTAATGTGTTGTTGTCTGCATATAGTACAATGTCACAGGACAATAAAGAGGACAGATCATTATATAATGAACAGAAGGAGCCCAAGAATGAAGTCCTGTGGCACTCCTTTTTTAACGGGTAAAGGATCTGACTTTTTATTATTCACATACAGTAGCTGTTTTCTATTACTTAGGCATGACTGCAGTAGGAGGAGGGCCTTCTCCCCAATTCCATAGTACTGTAACTTTCTTATTAGGATAACATGGGACACTGTATCTAAGGCTTTATTTAAGTCCAGTAGTGTTGCACAACTTACTGACTTATTTTCAAAACAGTCATATACTTTTGTTATAATGCCATCAACTGCTTTCACAGTAGAAAGGGTAGATTTAAAGTCATACTGTGCAGGACAGGTTATTATGTTCAAAATATTGGTCCTTCTGCTGCTGCATACAGTCTCTCTTTTTTTTTTTTTTTTTTTTTTTTTTTTTTGGAAATAATTGGGACTAGTGAAATGGGTCAGTCGGTAACTGTCAGGTGATGATGTGCTACCTTTCTAATTGACTGGCTTGATTATGGATATTTTTAGACATTCTGGGTACACTCCCTCTGATAGTATTTTGTTTATTTATTTTGTTAAGGACATTATTATCTCTTTTCTTATTTGTTTAGTAAGAAAATTAGAAAAGCCATCGTAATCTTCTGTTTGGGAATTACTGAGTTAAGCTATTGCTTCAATGACATGTTGGCAAGTTACATGACTCCATTCAAAATATTGTCGGTTTATTGTGTAATGGTTGCAGCAGTGCGTCGGCCTTGCTTACATCTTTTATTTCAGTTTTGATAACTTTTTGTGCTGCTTTACATTTATCTGAAGAGTTCAGAATGTATCCATCATTGGCCTTGCATTTTGCTGTCTTGATTGCAGTTCTGTAATGCTTTTTTTATGATCTTGTATTTATCCATATCTGCTGTATTGTGATCTATCATAATACAGGACCATCAAGATTCTTAAGTTATTTATCGTAGTCGTGGTGTATACCAGTGTTTTAAACTTCCTGGCTTAGAATGGGGGTTACCCCTAAAATCTTTCTTATAATATCTAGGGCATACTTCTTCAAAGATCTGTTACCACTTATAAAAATCTTTGGCTGACTCGCTAACATCCATATCATGAGTAAGTATTTCATTCCAGTCTATTAATGTCATTCTAGATTTTAGGTTGTGTAGCTTCTGTTCATTAATAGGTCTGATTATTCTTTCCTGGCAACTATCTTTTTTATGATCTAAGGGAATTCTTAGCCACAGTCCTTCATGGTCAGAAATACCTAATTTGATTGTATTGAATTGACATCCACTCCTGTGAAAATTACAAATAATGTTATGCATTGAGACTGGTGGGGCTTGTCATTTACACAGTAAAAATTTAGTGACCTTAGTGTATTGAGTAAATTGCTTGCAGTTCTACTCCTAATCCTTATGTCTATATTAATGTCATCAAATATTAAAACTCTGCAATTTTTATACTTAAGTAATATGATTATAAGTTTCTGAAAGACTTTCTATAAACAAATCATCATTGTGATTGGGAAGACGATATATAGACACTGCTGTAGTTCCCAATTTTGGCAACAGTACTGCTGCAACTTCAAAGTTAGATTCTACACAATCTACACTTATGTCTATAATTTCATAGTTTA
The DNA here is from genome assembly GCF_021461385.2 of Schistocerca piceifrons. Classification (NCBI taxonomy): domain Eukaryota; kingdom Metazoa; phylum Arthropoda; class Insecta; order Orthoptera; family Acrididae; genus Schistocerca; species Schistocerca piceifrons. The sequence continues at coordinate 716,267,318 of NC_060140.1, read as the reverse complement.
GTTTTAGTTTTATTAATATAGATAGACACACAACCATGTTTCATATTTGTCCTGCTGTAGCCTGCAACTAACGCACAGCCATTTGGTACACTTAACTCTAGTTCTCTACATGATAACAAATGTTCATTTGCCATGAGCTTGCTACAGTTGAACTTTTCCAGCCAGTATGGGAGTTCCAGATGTTTATTTTTTAAGGGCTGTATTTTTACACGAAGAAATATTAGGCTTCTTTCATTGCAAGCTGTTAATATGTCTACTTCAGAATTATCCAGTGCACTTACTCTACTTGTCAGTTCTAGTTGTTCTACATTATTTTCTTGTTACACAGGTGAATACCTATTTTTAGATGTCACCTTATCATTTATTGTAGTTTTTGTTGCCAATGTTGTGTGCAAACATTGCTTTGGTGTGCAGTGTATTTCTGTGGTGGAAAATGAGAGTGCCAGGAAAGGCCTTGCTACAAACTTATCTGTGATATGCAGCAAATACAACATTGGCGCATCTTGCATGACATCTAAAATCGTTAACAAAGGTTATATGTGAATTTGAGGGTAGCATATGGCAGGGACATAGTGGCCGGTTTTGATGGTACCTAGCAAAAAAGAAAGCACACTTCATTGAATGGTGGTGTTACAGCAACATCTGTTGACACTGGCAAAGTACTAGATGTTGAAGTGTTGAGCTAATTTTGTCATAGTTGTGTGAAAGGGATTACAGATCATGAATGTAATATGAAATATAAAGGCTCAAGTGGAGGTATGGAAATGCAGGGAATTGTCAGCTTGTCTACCAGATCTGTCGCCTCCCATGGCCTGCGATATGTGAAGTACCTTGGTGATGGTGACAGTAAAGGTTTCCTTGAAGTTCAAAAATGCGCTCCATATGGAGCTGAGACTATTGTGCAGAAATTACTATGTGTGGGACATGTACAGAAAAGACTTGGCACTAGACTTAGAAAGCAGAGACAAGATTTGTCAGCAAAAAAATTATCTGGTGGGGAGGGAATAAAAGGGAGAGGGTGACTGACGGATGCAGAAATTGGTAAGCTACAGACATATTATGGCTTGGCAATAAGAAGGAACACAGGGGACTTGAAAAATATGAAGCAAAAATGTCCACAGACAATAACCTTATCTGCAATTTGTGCCCAAAAGGAAGTGTATCGTGGTGTGGCTACCAAAGGTCAGTTGCTGGTGGTGAAGAATATCATCACAGGAATTCTCTACCAACTGCTGTAGTGGAAGCCATCAAACCTATATTCAGGGACCTTGCAAATGAAAACTTATTGCGGAAATGTCTTCTTGGCGGTACCCAAAACTCAAATGAAAGCTTTTAACCAATGTGTATGGGAAAAATTGCCAAAAACAATTTTTGGGGAAAGGAATGCACTTGCTATTGGTGTTTATGATGCAAGTACATGTTTTAATAATGGTGTGCAAAGCAGGAAATATGTTTTAGAGAACATGGGAATTAAGCCCGGAGTGATTTGCATCAAAGCTTTCTAAGCGATAGACAGAGTGTGTATAGTGAAAGCAGATAAATCATTTTTGGAGGTGATAAAATCGGGGGGGGTCAACGGAGATGTCCGATCCCACCCGTCTGCTTTAAATAAATGTCATGTGACTAGGGCCTCCTGTCGGGTAGGCCATTCACCAGGTGCAAGTCTTTGAATTTGACACCACTTCGGCGACTTGCGTGTCGATGGGGATGAAATGATGATGATTAGGACAACACAACACTCAGTCCCTGAGTGGAGAAAATCTCCAACCCAGCCGGGAATCGAACCCGGGTGCTTAGGATTGACATTCTGTCGTGCTGACCACTCAGCTACCAGAGGACCTGTCTGCTTTGACTCCATGACGTAAGTGTGCTGTGGTCTGTGATGTCATTACGATGCGGAATTTAGTTTGAGTTTGTTGTGTTTGTAGATGTCGTCTTGTTGAGGTTGATGGTGCCTTCTGGTGGTGGTGGTGGTGGGAGTTTTGTGTGTGTGTGTGTGTGTGTGTGTGTGTGTGTGGGGGGGGGGGGGGGGGGGGGTCCAATTGTTATGTGGTGTATTGGTTCATTTGAGCTTTAGTATTGGCAGAGCGGAGTTGTTGGCAGTGTCTGTGGGTGAAGGATTAAAATGGGTTTCAGTGAGTTAGCAATTAATATATATACTCCCCCTATAGGCGTTATTGGTTTGCTGTTTGTGGCATGGTAAGACATTTAATTTATTGTGTGGCTTCTTTTGTTAGGTATGGATCTGAGGATGAAGTTCAATAGCACAATGTTGCGGGCAGAGATGTAGGAAAGCATGATGTCATTGATTAAGTTTCTCTAGATGTTTGGATTGATAGCAGAGATTGTCAGATGTAGTTGTAGGCATTTTTTTCTGGTATCGACACTTGTGATTGAGCTATATAGGTGAAGGGAAGTGACTAATTCCTGTGGACTTTTTGGGTGTAGCAGAATGTGTGAATTTTGTGTTGTTTTTCGTTTATTAACTGTCTGACTCGATTGTGTTGCTCTATTTTGAAGCAGCAGTCTCCAGTCTCGAAGATGCCTAGTCCAAGCCAGCTGGAAATCTCGGACACCAGTTGCTATACAATAAGTTCACATGCTGCTTCTTTATTATGCATGTATTTCACCTCTGTTATTACATTCCATGGTAGATTTTACTATAATAAAACCATAGCAATGATCACAGTACATATATGGCTTTGTTATTTTTGTCTGTCTGTCTTCTATGAGTCTCCCTTGACAAGTGACATCACAACCATTGTCTTGCACAGCGGGATTCTGTGGTCTGCAGCAAACCTCCAAGATGTGATGGTATATTCATAGCATAACTTTTCCAATGAGCAGGTGTCTCCATGTGCAGGACTCCAGGTGCCCATTTCGCCTGTCTTGCAGATATACCATATTCACTTTCACTCTCATGACATGCACAAAAGAAACAAAATTTCTTACACAATGTGTGCCCCAATACAAACACTTCCTTGCCAAAATAACAAAAACCTTTGTACAAGGTCATGATTGTCCTTCGTCAGTTAGAGAGACATAGGGAATAACATATCACTTTCCACAAAGTGACACGTTACACCTCATATGTCCCCACATAGACAAAGGATGTCGTGACAATTCAGTGATCTAAACAACTAAAAATATCTTCAACTATTTTACAAGTGTCCTTGCACTTAACTCATTACACATAAACAATAGTGCTTTCCTTGCATTACTTATAACTACATACACAGAAAAATAAATTTGCAATATATCATTTTATAGCTCATTTCAAAATGAGAACATAACTTATGCTAAATCCCATACCCTTAAATTTGTATTTCAGTGTTTGAAATTTGCAAGTCTTAGCAGTTACTCGGCACTGCCATACCTTTCTGTTTATATGTATCGCTTTTCCACAAAGTCCCTTTATTAACAGTATTTGCCACAACAACGTTTTGCACACTGCATCATTCTATGTTAACTTCACCATAATCTACAAGGACTAGTGATCCAAAACAGCTATTCCATTATTCATTACTTCCACGCAGTCATCACTACTTTTTGGACAGCTGGTTTATCTCCATACTTCCATCAGTTTTACTCAAGAAACTGGTAAGTATATCTACCAGACATTCTCTTATTACTATGTTCATTTTGTTGAGCGATTTATGTAAGAAAATGGATAAACAATTTATGCAAAATTAAAACTAACCTCCCTTGAGAAAACTACCTATAAACCCCACCAGGTACTTGTTATATTCCATAAAAACTATCAAATTTCCCAGGTACAAGCAATAAAACATGGTAATTCCTTATTACTGAGGTAGGTTTGTCCCCAGATTACTCTTGGGATATGGACTGCAACATATAATTCAGTAGGTATTACTGGATTCATTATCAACCATATTCTGAGCTCAGAGGAGTTACGTGCTGAGCATCATTTGCAGACTTTTGTTGCTTATTTGACGAAACCTACTCCTTGTGGCATCTAGAATTCACTTCTTAAGCTTGAACCTGCATTCCACTATGGCTGCTCAAGAGTGCTCTTTCAAGTATTGTGATACAGTAAGCTCGGATACTGATATACCATCTTCACTGGGTTATATAGCCTAGATGTTACCACATTATTGGGCCTGCCTATCTCTTCTCCCATTTTATGTGATGTTGGTAACATCCAGTTATTTTGCACGGTTAACATTTAATCTTTGATATCACATATTTCCGTAATGAGACTAACTCATGGAGTTGGATCCCAATGGTTGAGGAGTTGGCTCATTATTGTTAGCTTACTTACGTTGTTCTTATTTTTAGTTGCTTCATGATCCAATAATTAGGATTCCAAGACCTCTATGACTTCTGCCAGTACTTAATCTCAGTAAATCCCAAATATGTGAAGTAATCAACACTTATGCGTGGTTGTACCAGACCAGAGATTGCATAATTACTACTAATCTTTAGCAACAGTCGATGAAACAGAACATCGATAACATCTTGTAATTTCATTTATTCAGTATTAAATCTCAACCAAGTAATTATGTGATTTCACATGCAGTAAAGCTTTAGCACCTGTAAAGAATTAATTAAATACTGAACTTAAACTCTGTCTCTGTCTATATCCTATTTAAAATTTAAATTTTCTGCAACAGAGAAAACAAATTTACTTGCATTACACATGGAGAGACATTAATCTCTGTACCATTCTTCTCCTTCAGCAAGAAACAAATAACTACATGAATAAGGATGCTATTCTCAGGTTAGCAGATAAGTACAAAGAACTGTAACGGTATAACACCTGCTATTCAATCTTTAACACATGGTGATTGCAAGTCTCTCCAGTACTCTGACCAGCAACATGAGGAATATTGTGTCTTTAATGATCTCCAGTGCACTCAACATGACACAAAATATCCATTGCTGGGATTTAGGCAGTAGACACATCTCAAGTCTACACTTCCTACCAATGTCTTTAACAATTCTCCACTTGCCAGTAAATAAATCTCATCTGTAGAACGCAGAATGTGCGACACAATATGGATAATTTTTCTTGAATTATTCCAACATTTAGCCAATGACATAGAAAATACCCTGAAAAAATACATGGGGTGTACGTCTCCCTCTGGTTTGAACTCTGGAAACAGCTTTAACATAGTTGTTCCACTTCCTAGTTGCAACTCCTCAATCATCTTACTTAACAGTTTGCTATTGCCCATTAGTTGCCATATATTTAGCTCCTCTTTTGTTTTCGTGAGTTCGTCCTAGATTTTCTGTAATTACCCTCCCCCCCCCCCCCCCCTCCTGCATTTCAGTAAGTGCTGCATACTGTGTTGTACTTACAGTTGATTTGAATTTATTTTCTGTTTTCTGCTCTTTTAAGCCAGTTACCCGATCCTCCAAACTAGCAAAGGTGTAACAGGGAATAACTGTTAAACCCGATTCTTTGTTTTGTTCTAATACAGTCAACCTTGATTGTGTGTCTGAGATTTGTTGCTTTACTGTTTTAAATTGCTCTTCTATAAATTCTTACATTTTCTTTAAATCATCATTTACCTCACAAAATTGTTTATCGAACACCTTTCTTATTCGATCACATTCCTTATGAATATCATCATGTAATTCCTCAGTTAACATCAATATTGCAGTTTATAACTCTGTAATTCTTTTTTTTCTGTTTTCAAGATCCCCTAATGTCTGTGTCTAAACTTGTTTTTTCGTAGACAGATGTCTTTAATATAGTAATACAAGAAGTTTGAGTTTTCATAGTTGACATTTTGTTCTTTAAATCACCAATACCCTTATTCAAATCCTTTAGTCACTCAGGGAGATTTGTTGCCATGGCTCTGGTAATTGCTAGCATGCACTAACAAATCAGTATCACATGATTCTAATTTGATGTCTACTTCCGCGGCACTACAAAGACTCTGTATATATCCAACAAAAAAAACTTAAGTCACTCAAGACTGTTGTGATTCCACTAACACACACACACACACACACACACACACACACACACACACACACACACACACACACACACACACACACACACAGCATTTATTTGTCCCTCGAGACAACAGTAAGCTGTAGATTCAGCACATGAGGCACACCATGTTACTGACAATTATATGTCTGTGACTATGGCTGTTTCTGGAATTAGCGGTGCTGCCAGAGCAGCTGTAGTTGACTGCAGATACATACTGAGAAGACGACGAATTAGCAGTGCTTCCCACTGATGGACTTATTTGCTCCTTTGATAGAGTTGCTGTCAACAGATTCAGCAATTTCCTTTCAACATATTTACTTTTTGTAGAATCTGTGCATCTGCAGCACAAATAACAGTTTTACACTGTCGAAAATCTGAGTTGTTGCCTCAATTTCTGGGGACAACAATGTCATGTTCCAATAAAACTTTTCTTTATGATACTTCATTTGCATTTTAAATCAAACTTATTTCTTTTTCTCAATAAAAACTTCTTATTCACTGCCAAAAATCTGTCTAGATGTCCTGCTTTGAAGAGTGCCAGAATGGAATGGAATGCGCACACTGTTTTTCAGATGGTCTATATAGACTAAAAGTTTTTTTTTTTTTTCATGGTTGCCATCTCTTATCTCCATTAACTGTTTGACTGGATTGTGTTGCTCTATGTTGAGGCACCAGACTCCATTTCCAAAGGTGCGTAGTCCATGCCAGCTGGAAATCTCAAACACCCGTCACTGCACAACAAATTCACATGCTGCTTCTTTATCATTCATGTATTTCACCTCTGTTGTTACATTCCATGGTATATTTTACTATATCAAAACTTTAACAATGATCACGGTACATATATGCCTTTGTCATTTTTCTCTGTCTGTTGCCTATGAGTCTCCCTTGACAAGTGACGTCATGACCATTGTCTTGCATCGTGAGATTCTGTGGTCTGCAGCAAATCTCTAAGGTGGTGCAGCATTTTCATGAAATAACTTTCCCAATGATCAGACATCTCCATGTGCAGGAATCCAGGTGCCCATTGCCCCTGTCTTGCAGATACACTGTGTCCACGTTTTCTCTCATGACACGCTCAAAAGAAACATCATTTCCTGCACGATACACGGCACATACCACATATTTACTAACTAAACTAACAAAAATGTTTGTTCTTTGTCATGATTACCCTTCATCAGTTAGAGAGGCAGAGCAAATAACAAATCACTTTCCCCAAAGTGATATGTTACCCCTCACCACACTGACTGAAATAGCTGCCGGAACATCTGGCATTGCCAGTAGATGGTGAAGTGAGGTGAGGTGCCGAGGCTTGCTGTGAAAAAGACAGTTACACCAATGCTTGATATGTAACGAAACCACAGCCAGTCTGGTGCAAAGCAAGTAATTTTGTTTAATAAATATTTACTAATTAAAGGTGTTTTTTCCACAACAGATATTAGGAGAGATCTAGCAGTCATAGTTTATTTTCTTACAACAATATTAAAATGCAAGAAAGCAGTCAATTCAGTAATTAGACGAATAACGCTTAAGGAAATGTAGAAAATCCAAGGATGGGTTGTCTTAATCTCTGTTAGTCCCACATGGAAAAAAACTGCCATTCATTTTTATGCCTCTTATGCCATCCTCTAGGGACTTGCAATTAAACTGTTTCACTTCTGTTGAGAATAGGGAAAAAAGGGAGGATCTTACAATCCCTTTTGCATCTCAGAATACATGGCCATAGTGTTTTGGCACATAAAATGATCTTCAACAATTTTTATCTAGGGTAGTTTCTGTCATAAAGTATTACATCCTTGTCTCACATACTTAATAAAGTATATACAATATGTTGTATTGTTTTCAGAGCAGTCTGAATTCTCATTTGGATTTGGTCAACATTCAGCAAGTGGGCACCTATTATCTGGTACAAAGGCCTCTCCTTGTTAGTGTTGCATTTAAAATACCAGTTTTCAGACATCCCACATATAGGTCACCAAACAAAGTGTGGCCTCATTTGAATTTAATCACTAATTTTCTAACTCTTGAAAATGAAGGAGCAGATTCCTTATACAATTTTCTGTTGGTGATAAACTGCCCTAACACTGAACTGTAGTTTATTTTCTTTATAAAACCTATCAAGCAAGACAATATTACAGATTTTTGTAAATGAAACGGATCTATAGAGTTAGTTAGGACTCACAACATGTAGTGAAAGCAAAAATTAGTTTTACAAAGAAGAAAACTTTTTACCTCAGCCTCATTTTGTTAAATAACCTATGTAGATAGTTGAGTCTACCTTTCCATTTACCTGCTGACATTTCTCAATTTGACTATACTTTCATACAAGTAGCTAGGGTATTCATTCAGTAGAACAGTTATGAACTAATATCTAACAAGAGAGAGAGAGACAGAATGTCAACAGACGTTTGAAGATTAGATTAGATTAGTTTTTTGTTCCATAGATCCGTCCTGAGGAAATCCTCGAGGATGTGAATTTTTTTTTTAAAATCTGAAATAACAATACTAATAGTATGAATATATACAACACATCATTTGTTTCTATTAAAAAATTTGTCAATGGAGTAGGAGGAGTTGGATGCTAGTAACTCTTTCACGCTCCTTTTAAACTGATCTTTATTTGTAACTAAATTTTTTATGTTTGCTGGCAAATTATTGAAGATGAGTGTTCATGAGTATTGGACCCCTTTTTGAACTAAAGTAAGTGCTTTTAAGTCCTTGTGCAGATCATTTTTGTTCCTGGTATTGTATGTATGAACTGAGCTGTTTGTTGGAAATAAATAAATAAATAAAGATATATATTATTTAGGACAAATTTCATTAAGGAGTAAATATACTGTGAGGCAGTAGTTAGTATACCCAGTTCTTTGAAGAGGTTTCTACAGGACGTCTGTGAATTTACTCCACAAATAATATGTATCACACCCTTTTGGACTCTGAAAACTTTTGTTTGACTTGAAGAGTTACCGCAAAATATTATACTATATGACATTATGGAATGAAAGTAGGCAAAGTATGCAAGCTCTTTCATTTTTATGTTGTCTATGTCTGCTAACACTCGAACTGCAAATACAGATTTGTTAGGCGTTTCTGCAGTTCTGTGGTGTGCTCCTCCCAACTGAATTTATTATCGAGTTGTAATCCCAGGAATTTAAGACTGTGAACCTCTTCTTCATACTTTATGCATATGCTGGGTGGAAACCTCTTACAGGTTCTGAATTGCATATAGTGAGTCTTTTCGAAGTTTAATGTCAGTGAGTTGGCTTTAAACCATTTATTAATATCCATGAATATCCATTAGCAGATCTTTATAGAACTACACTCGACTTACTATTTATTGCAATACTTGTGTCATCTGCAAACAAAACGAACTCTGCTTCTGGCAGTGTAACTGATGAGAGATCATTAATGTACACAAGAAAAAGTAATGGCCCTAAGATGGATCCTTGTGGGGCACCACATGTAATTTCTTCCCATTCTGATGAGGACTGATGACTTAATTCACTAGTCCCTCCCTTTGTTTCCTGTTAGTGAGGTATGACTTGAACCATTTTGCAGCACTGCCCGTGACACCATAGAATTCTAATTTATTTAAAAGGATGTTGTGGTTCATACAATCAAATGCCTTTGACAAATCACAGAAAATACCTGTACATTTTCACTGTAGGTGTAAATAGCCTTCTCTGTATCAGAACCCTTCAGAAATCCAAACTGTGTTCTTGATAATATGTTATTTGTGGTCAGATGATTGAGAAGCTGCCTGTACATTACTTTTTCTAAAATTTTTGAGAATGCTGGCAAAAGTGAAATTGGTCTGTAGTTTGATGGTATCTCTTTATCCCCTTTCTTGAATAGAGGCTTAGCATCTGCATATTTTAGCCAGTCAGGAAATGTCCCAGTTATAATTGACTGGTTACACAAGTAACTTAAAATTGTGCTAAACTCACGAGAACATGCCTTAATTAACTTTGTTGATATTTCATTGTAACCGCTAGAATGCTTTGTTTTTAAAGATTTTACTACGGAAGTTATTTCTTTTGGTGAAGTGAGTGACATATTCATGTACCTGAAGCTATTTGTAAAGGCTAGTTTCAGATATTCAAGGGCATTATTTACTGATCCTGACAATCCCATTCTATCAGTAACGGATATAAAGTACTTGTTAAATAGATTTTCCATGCTATGCCCATCGGTTACTAATGTGTCATCTACCCTTAATGCTATTTGCTCCTGTTCCTTTTTGGTTCTACCAGTCTCCTCTTTCACTATATCCCATATTGTTTTTATTTTGTTCCCTGACATTGCTATCTTCTTCTCGTAGTGCATATGTTTAGATGTCTGAATTACTTTTTTTAATATTTTACAGTATTCCTTGTATTTAGCTAAATCATCAGCATTGGAGCTATTCTTGGTCGACAGATACATTTTCCTTTTCGTCTTACAGGAAATCTTTATTCCTTGTGTAATCCACAGTTTTATTATAGACTTCTGTTTAATTTGAGTAACTTTTAGAGGAAAACTGTTTTCAAACATGGTACTGACATTGTTCATGAATGTGTTATATTTTTCATTCATGTCATGAGTACTATAGACATCTTTCCAGTTCATATCTTTGAGCAATTTTCTAAAACACTCAATTTTTGGTTTATTGACTACTCTCCTGTACTCAGATTTATCAGTCTTGATAATCTGCTTAGTATTTACATTGAAAACCAGGAGCTGCATGTCATTATCTGATAGTCCATTTATTACAGGTTTTATGATATGATTTTGTTCCTTTGATTTGTCTATAAAAATGTTTTCAATGGCTGTCCTTGAGGATTTAATGATCCTAGTTGGAAAGTTTACAGTGTGAGTTAGATTGAAAGACAACATTACTAACTGCAGTAAATGTTTACTGGAAGATTGCATTAGAAAATCTGTATTAAAGTCACCAGCAATCAAAATTTCTTTGTTTCTTCCTGTTAAATAACCCAAAAGAGCTTCTGGATGATTTATGAATAGATTATAATTTCCTGCAGGTGCTCGGTAAATAGTTATTATTATATAGGATCCGATATGGAACTCTACTTCTGTTCCACATGCTTCTAGATGCTGCTCTAAACAGAATTTATTAATGTCAATGTTCTTGAATTTATGGCAGTTTTTAATAAATGTGGCAACTCCTCCTCCATCCATATCTACTCCAGGTCACTCTCTATGGAATATTCAGAGTCTCTGTCAATGCTATTTCCCGGACCACCCACTATAACCAAGGCATCCTCCTTTGTGAAATCCTTGCATAAAGAACCTACATCCTCTGTTACCTGACCCAGATCTGCACTAGGCTTGAAAAAGTTTGTGACCTGGTACTCTGGACATAGATTTTCCTGTAGTAGTTGGCCAACACCTCTACCATGGGAACTACCTAACAACAGAACTTTCTTTCTCTTTACAAATTTCCCTACCCTTTTCAAGTCCTTAAAAGTTTGTTGTGCCCTTTCTACAGCTTCAGCTACATGAGGCTCATCCGATTCTGACTGAGGCAACAGGTCAAATCTATTTTCAAGATTTATGACAAAGCTGTCTGATGCTCTCCTTTGCCTGTTCCCCCTATTACCTGTTGCCACTTCCCACCTCTGTTCACCCTTCTCCCTCTTTAACCTGTCCAGATCCTCCCTTGCCTTGTCTAAGTCAGCTTGAAGAGGTGCAATTTTCCCTTCGTGTTCCAGTATTTTCCTATCTCGACTGCAGATCCTACAATACCACTGGTGAGCCTCATTTATGTCCCCATTTCCCACGCCACTACATTCGCCCCAATGAAAGAAACTACAGCACCCATCACACCACACCCCGGAACTAACAATCCTATGGCATGTCACACACTTCTCACTCATGGTTAAAACAGAAATTGTATAAACTGATTTAAGTACTGACTAAAACGTAAACAAAGGACCCTAGAAACTATTCAGGCAGATATAAATAAATTGAAAGAGTACTGAATAAAAAAACTGGTGATTACATATATGTTTAAGTCACTGTTTACTTACGATATGCGCGCGTGAAATTAAGCCTAAAATCCGTGCTATAGGCGCGAGAAGGAAAATAAACTTCTTAACCCGTTTTATCTTCTTTAACACTTCACTAACACTTCCAGTAATGTAACAAAACATATTATATTTATACCATTTGTGAAAGTTTACCTATAAGTTTAATTCACTGCTTACTTATGATTCACACACATGAAATTATGCCTAGGATTCATGCTACAGGCACGAGAAGAAAAATATGCTTCTTACCCCGTTTAATCTTATTTTATACTTCACTAACACTTCCACTAATTTAACAACACTTAGATTATTTTTATAACAACTGCAAATGTTTAAAAACAGCTTAATAACAACGCTTTTTATAATTATTTATTGCAGCAAATACTCGAAGAGTCCGCGGTGCGCAGGAGCCAAAGTTGCATAGTTTGAAGTGCTATCCGCTAGGGGCAGGGTAGGAGCCATCAGTTCGGGAACACGTGACACTCGTTGCGCATGCGCACTTGTGTCCGGCCGAGAATCAAACGCTGCCATGTTAGGGGAGTGTGGCCCTGCGGAACTGTCAGTACATGTTATGGCAGTCTTGATAGCACAGTTGCGAGGGGTAGCAGGAGGTAAACACGCTGAGGCTTGATTGCTGGGATTGCAAGCAGATTCGGCGCACTTACTGACCTTGCTTTGTCCTTGCTGTGATGTCTGTAATTCCTTTGCTGCATCGGAGAGCTGAAGCTGTGTTTTGTGGAGCTGGAGGGAGCACTCGAAGTTTTCCATGCATAGGTGAGCAACGTGTTCAAGCTCGACAAGGCACTTGTGTGTGGTTTCTTGTAATGTCGTCGACAGAGATGAGCATGTACGGATCAGATGAGCCTGGACTGATGTCGTGGGGGGGTTTCTCAACAGAGCACAGGGGAAGTGAGTCTTGGACGGGTGATGAAACACGGTGTTTCGCACTAGGTCCAGTGAAAGTTTGTGGTGTCACAAGAAGTCAATGCCTAGTATAGATTTGTCAATTTTGCACACTAAAAATGTCCACTCGAGTTTGCAGTTTGTGGAGAGTGAGACGACGTGGGAAGTTGAACCCGAGCATTGTAGTTTAGTTGAATTCATGGCTTGCAGTGAAGTATGATGAGGGTGGATGTTTGATGACGCTAAGGACGTAGGCAGCAGCAAAACATCGGTGCCTGTGTCCACTAGGAAAAGGTATCCTGACGAAATGTCTTTAATGTAAAGTTGTTCGCAATTATCCAGTGGTTCCCAGGCAGAATGGAGCACTAGAGGGTGCCTGTCATGTTGTGCACAGGAGGCGGCACCCGGACCTACCTGCAATTGGCGTTTGGGAAGTAGCAAGGTGGTTTGCAATTCTGTGCCACCCCACCAAACCATGTGTGGAAGTAACAGTACAGGTAGTGTGGTTGCATTCATTTCCTGTGGAACATTCGTTTCCAGTGGCGGTGGCCGAGGTTTGATGGCCGCAGCAGGCTCGGTTGCAGGAGGGGGCATGATTGTGGGTGGAGCCGGTCCCAGTTGCTTGTTTACTGCTTCCCAGAGCGAGCGGAACGGTCGGCACAGGGCGGCCCCGGCCGCATCCAGCTGCAGGTCGATGAGCCTAAACCTGAGACTTGTCAGGTAGGCAGTGGCTGGCGAAATAGAGCAGTGATGCATTGTGTAGGTTGTATGCAATTGTCATTCTTTGTTCGACAGGTTCGGGAGACCACTGAGCCAGAGCAAAGTGGATATGAGGAGATAGTTTATCTGACCAGATGGTGAGGAGAGCTGTGTCAGAGAGTAGATTGGCGCTGACCAGGGCACATAGCCATCTCCAGAGCTGGGAAGGTTTGTCGTTGCCTAGTTGCTTGACGTGGAGCACTTGCCGTATTGCTGCCTCAGTTGAGCGTGCAAACCAACATAGAACTGTCTTTTTGGCTAGAGTGTACTGGGTAGATGAGTCTGGGGCGTCGACCAGGTCAGCAATCAAGTTCTCCTGGTCGTGCAGGTGGGTGATCAGGCACAGAAACCTGGTTGACTCGTCGAGTTTGTAATGGTCGAACACTTCGTCCACAATTTTGAACCAGGTTGTAGCCCTGTCGGGATTAAATGGCGGCAGTGTCGGTAAGCATTGTAGAATGTTCGGAAGAACAGGTTGAGTTGAGTTCGTCGGGACACTGCCTGAATCGAGCTGTTGTTGTTGTAGTATCCCAGGAGAGTGTGCCTCCAGGGGATGTGGCAATGACAGCTGTTCAGGTGGCAGCGTGAAGGTGACACGTTGTGGTTGAGCGCGATCTGTCACAATGTGGAAGGCCGATGCGGGTGAGACACTGTAATGTGTTGATGCGGTTGCGGAAGCTCAACTGGAGCCGGTGCGGGGGCAACAGGTGAGAAAAAGTTCGAAGTTTGAGAACATGTGTTAGTCTGCGGAAAGCTTGACGTATGATCAGAGCCGGGGCCACCTGTGTTGCAGGGAGGCTGCAGAGGTGCGGGCTGTCCAGAAGCACAGTGTGGGAAATGATGTCGAACGTGGGACGGAATGTGTGAATGTTCACTGTTCATAGTCACTCCACTCAGAATGGTGTGCGGATAAGGTGAACGTCATGGCACAAAACTCTGAGGTGTAGCAGTGGGATGACAGTGGAGGTCAGGCACAGATAACAAGTTATTGTTCCTGTTGCAGGCCGAGGTATCGAAGTAGGAAGCCATGTGCTGATGCTGGACTGAGACTGTCGCTGGCATGGTCGGATGCTGAGGAGGTAGACCTGTGAACAAAGCAGTTCTGGCCACATGGCAGGTATCCATGTGGTACTGCATAGATTGCGGCATGGAAAATCGTTGTCCTGGCGGTAGTAGGTTGTCCGATGAAGCATTTGCAGAAATCGGCATTGGTCCCGCACTGAACGGAGATCCGTAAGAGGTAACTGCACAGTCAATAAGGGAGGGCACATGTGGAGGGAACAAAGGCATTTGATAGCCGGAGTCATGTGCACTCCTAACCTCACTTATTGTTTCAGGCTTGAAAACGTCCAGTGAAATCGGCAGAATCATCAAGTAAGAGACATCGTGTTGCAGTCCTGGTGGGTGTACATCGCCCGCAACACGATGCATGTCGATCACAAAATCCGGCATCAGGCGCTGGGCCGAAGTCATTGTTCGAATGCTGTGTCAATGTAAGACACGCAAAAATAACCGACGCAGAGGTCGCGGACACAGTAGAACAGTGAAAACGGAAGACGCTACAACTCGGGGTCACCAGTGAGGGAGAAGTTCGGGTTGGTTACACCAAACAACACCCATTTAGCAGTAGTTCATTTATTTGCCTAAACACATGCAAGGCTCACAAAGAACTGAACATGGCGGAACAGCCCAAAGACAATGCTCAGAGTCCAAAGACAATGCTCAGAGTCCAAAGACAATGCTCAGAGTCCAAAGACAATGCTCAGAGTCCAAAGACGAACGCATATCAATGCTTGTGTCGACCTCATCGGCGCCACACTAGTATTTAAGTACATACGAATAAAACAAATCTTACCACAACACCCATGACTTTACCCAAAAGAGTTAATGACAAATTTCATTATTCTCTGCAGAGTACACAAGAATAGTAATAATAATATATACCACTAATAGCATTCCAAGACAAAAAAAATGTATTACTAGATATTTAATGCCATTGTCCCAGTTCAAAATTGTAAAAGGATCTACTCATTTAGTCAAATGGCATATATTATCAAATCAGAAAGCACAAATCTATTAAAAAACAAGAATTGTATAGTTGTATGAAACTGCAATTACAGTGTGGCATAGAATTCAACTCAGTCAATTGATAAGACAGAACTTCAGAAAATACATCATCTTACATACTACATTCCTGACAAAGGAGAAAGAAAAAGAAACATAAAAAATTAGATACTTATGGATCATGTCTGCAAATTTTCAGTTCAGTGATATTGCTTAATCCAAACAACTTCTTAGATTTAGGATACACATGTCTGTATGCATTTGAATGCAGATTTTTGAATGGTCCCATATAAATATTGAAGAATGTCTTTATCTCAGATGTCAACACTTTAGATGTCTCTTTGACTTTCACCAACACAAGATCTTCTGCCTCAAACTTAGAAAATTTGCATTCACCATCAAGTCTCTGCTTTCTCCTATCCCCCTGCATTTTCATCATCTCCCTGACACAGTCTTTGCTCTCTTGTGGTGACAGAATTTTACATGGAGGAAACTCAGCATTCTCAGGAATAAAGGTAGCTGGTCTGTGATTAAACACGATTTCAAATAGTCAAAAACCTGTCGAAGAATTTTGTAATGTGTCCATAATATCCTCAAAATCACCGACATAATCTATCCAACTGGTATGATTCTTATTACTATATGTTCTAAACAGTCGTCCAATTTCTCTCATATATCTTTCTGCAGGATTACTCAACAGATGGTACACAGAGGTTAGAATACAACTTATTTTTGCATGATCAACAAAATCTTTCCAAGCTTGTGATATAAATTGCGAACCATTGTCAGATAAAATTCTTTAGGAATATCCACCTGATGAATATTTGTGTTTTCAAACTTAGAAATGATTTGCTTACTAGTAACTTTCTAAAGAAATAATAGTTTTATGAATTTTGAAAATGCAGCTGTCATCACAAAAACACAACAAAATCCATTTTTAGACTTAGGCAACGTCCTTAAACATCCACAGACACAAGATCTAGGCCACTCTTAGGCAGTATGTTTTGCATTTGGTCTCTACTTGTTTTGTTACTTACCTTCACTCTTTGACATATGCCACAGCTGGCATTCTTCTTCTTGACTCTCCTTTCTATGTTATAAAATTAGATGTTTTCCTGCATCTTTTTTGTACATTCAGTTGCTCCACAATGATCAAACCTCTCATGTGTATAAGTAATTAAGTATCATGTTCTGGCCAACATAGTTTCCAATCATCTGAGTCAATCTTATGTCCCCTGAATAAAATACCCTTTTGTACCTCACAATATTGTTTCGTCTTTTCTCCTCCTTTCTTTCACAACATGCTCTTAACCAATTTCCAATTTTGATCATGATTTTGATACCTACAGATGTGTCTGCAAATTTTCAATATCCGTTTTTCCTCTTTAACACCTTGTAAAGGGACACAATCCTCTGGCATTACTTCTCCTAAACAGGAGTATTTGATACCAAAAATAATTACAACTTTCTAAACAGGTTAATATTGTCTCAGGTGTTTTTCTAAAAGAATTTCATATGATTTTGTACACAATGTGGTATATTTCAGGCTATAATCCATTGAAAGAAATTGCGTTATTTTCCTTGTTACAATCGATATGTACTAGCTCTGTATACACAGTTAACCCTTTTTTTTAGAAATATCTGAAATTATGTAATATCTGGGACACTTTAAATTTCTGTTATTAATTACACAATTTAGTGCAATTTATTAAATTTATTTCTGGATTCATTTATAAAATAATGATATAATTTGATGGAAAGTCATTTGCTAAGAAAATTATTAAACTCTTTGGAATATTGCTAGTACTGCAGAATGGACTGGTAGGGGCATGCCTCTGATGTGATCAAACAGGTTTTTAATTTTGGCAATATCACTGTAGTTTTCGGTTTTGTTGAAGTGTAAATGCTAAAGACAGTGTGATAAAGAAAAATGCGAAAGAATAAAAATTACAAGAACAGAAATTACTGCTCAGGCAATACTTCAGCATCATTTGTGTCAATTGGAACCATGAGAACCTATAATGTCAAAAATTTCAGCCTCAAAAATCAGCCCCCAGACATGAAGAACTTGAGCCAACTACGAGAAAAGAAGATAAGTAAAAAGTTTATTGTAAATCTTATGAGGCTTTTTAAAAGAGTTAATTATGAAACCAGTGACAATCAACAAACGATGCGAGGGAGGGGTATGTTACAACCTCTCAAGTACATAATTTTAATCTCTTTCTATCCATCTCCAAAGTGTTAGATCATTCACTCCCTAAAGGTAGCCTACTAGACAAAGCATTCTGTTATGGTACAGCTTAACACCTGCAGAAAGCATAATGATTTGTGGTCAGTATACATGATGACTTTGTGACCCAGTAAATAATTTTTAAATTTTTTGAACACCCAATGTACAGTCAAAAGTTCTTAATCAGTTACAGTGTACATCTTTTCATGCTTCTGCAATACTCTACTAGCGAATGCAAGAGATCTATGTTCAATAATCCTTCAACTTCAACCTCCTGAAATAAATGAGCACCCAAATCGATATCACTACTGCCTGTCATAATACAAAAAGGAAGAGACAAACCTGGTCTGGACAGAATCTGACTTCGACACAACTGTCCTTTGATCCCATTGAAAGCATCCTGACATTCTTGATTCCAACCCCAAACAGTATTCTTCTTCAAAATTTCATACAAGCATGAAGCATTCAAAGCTTGTCTGCTACAAAATTTGCTATAGCATCCCATTGACCCAAAAAATGATTTAAGATGTTTTTTCTTGAGAGGAATAGGAAAATTAGCAATATCATCAAGTTTCTCTATATCAAGTGCTATTCCATTGTCGGATATAACATGTTCTAAAAGTTCTACTTATCCCACACCTAATTTACACTTACATGTTTTCAAAGTTATACCTCCTGATTCCAATTTTGAAAAGACCTCTCTTAACAGATCCAAATGTTGTTCCCAAGTCTTTTCAGTGACCAAAATGTCATAAACATACACAACTAATTTTGAACTCACCTCACTTCCCAATACAGAATCTATAGCTCTTATGAATTCAGCTACAGATACATTTAGCCCAAATGGCACCATATAGTACTGAAAACATTTAGCCCCATACAAAACAGCAGTATACTTTCTAGAATTAATTTCAAATGGAATCTGCTGAAATCCAGAGGTTAAGTCCAAACTATTCATGAATTTTACATAATCGAATTTGTGTAACTGCTCATCCGTGTTCTCAGGCTGGCCATTCTCTCTGATAAGAAACTTATTAAGATGTCTAGGGTCCAAAACAATTCTCACTCCACCATTTCTCTTACTTACCACAACCAAAGGATTATTGTAAGCACTTCTGCTTCTCTCAATTACTCCCTGCATTTCCATTTTTTTTTTAATTTCTTTCTCTACATCTTTCCTTCTCTACATCTTTCCTTTTTGAAAAAGGTATACTATATGGCTTGAGAAAGAAAGGTTGCTGATCTCTAAGGTAAAGCATGCACTGATAGCCTTTCACTTTCCCTGGTCTTTCACTTAACACATTTCTAAACTCCAATCACAAATTCCTAAGTTATTCCTATTGTTGGTTATAAAATGTTGTAGCTTACCTTACTTCAGAATCTACTACTCTTTCAAAATCCTGACCCTCACTCTCATCAAAATTTATAGCATCATCAAACATCTGGCACTCAAACCTTGGATCACAATGTTTTGCAAATAGTTACAACTTTTCCCACACTTTAAAATACAGAAATTAGTTTCCACATAAGTATTACTTTTAAGTTTCAAAATAAACAGTTCTTTAGCACTCCACCCAAAACAAGCTTCAACTTTCACTATCCAATCCATACTGAGAATTATATTTTCTTCCAGACTAGGGATCACTAAGCATACATGTTCAAAGGTCTTGTCTTCTATGCTAAAAGTTGAAAGTACCCGAGTTTTTAGCAATTTGCTTTGCTTACCTGTAGCTCCTCTTATCTTTACACCTACAACGGGCATTCCCACAAAATTCTTACTATACTTGATCCTGTGCCTAAATTGTTCGGATATACCACAAATCGGACTACCTGTGCCGATCAAACAGTTACCTCTCCACTGATCAATCTCAATTTTAATATAAGTGCACCCAAAATCTGAATCATCCTACCTGTTGTCAGACACTTCATGCAAAAGATCACTTTCAATTTCATTAAATGCTACATCCACACTGTTTTTACAGGATTTTATCAACTTCCTCATGTTGTCGGGTAAAGATTGAACACACTGCATGAGTTCCATAGCTAACTACCATCACTTATTACAGAAGGAACACAAAATACAGGGTGAAAAGTATTTAAACCGACAAACTCTGGGAGGTTGTAGGGGACATCAAAATAAATATTTTTCCGTAATGTCATTTTTTCGTATGAGGAGTAGTTAAACCAGTAGAGGAAGATTTCTCTGGCAGCAAATTCATTAAACCAACAAACACATTTCCATTTCTTTATGACCAAGAGACAATACATTAACACAACACAATTTCAATTACACTAGATTTTCAAATATGCCCCCATTGACACGTAAACAAAGGTTACACCGTCGGATCATGTTCTGACATGGGCAAAAACCCCAGGAGTATCCTGAATTGTTTCTGCTGCTGCTACTATCTGGACAACCAGATCCTCTTCTGATGACACAGGTGTTGCGTAAACAAGGTTGCACATCTCTCCTCACACAAAAAAGTCCAGAGGGGACATATCTGGGGATCAAGCAGGCCATGGTATAGGACCACCTCTGCCAATCCATGTTTCTGGGAGCCGTCGGTCCAGGAATCGACGCACATGACGACTGACAAGTGCCGGCGCCCCGTCATGTTGGAACCACATGCGTTGTCTTATAGGGAGCGGGACGTCTTCCAGCAATTCTGGCGAGAAAATTGTAATAGTGCCTACCATTTAATGGCCTAGATAGCAGATACGGCCCAGTTAAACAGTCCCCAACAACACCGACCCACACATTAACGATGAACCGCACTTGATGAGCACTCGTAACTGTGGCATGTGTGTTATCCTCACTCCAAACATGCGAATTGTGCATGTTGAAGAGACTATCACGCCCGAATGTTGCTTCATCGGTCAACAACATAGAGGATGGAAATGTAGGATGCATTTCACACCGTTCCAGGTACCACTGCGAAAACTGTGCTCTGGGTGGATAATCAACTGATTCTAGGTTGTGGACACACTGTAAGTGAAATGGACATAACAATTGCTCTCGAAGGACTGTTCTTACATTTGTCTGATTTGTCCCCGTGTTATGTACAATTGCATGAGTGCTGATTGAAGGTTCCCACTCCACATGCTGCAAGTCAGCTTCCTCAAATTGCAGCATTCTTACCATGCGATGGCGTCCCTGTCCAGGTAATCTGTTAAATGACCCAGTCTCATGCAGACATTGGTACACAGCAGCAAAGGTCGTATGATGCAGGATACGGCAATTAGGATATTGTTGTTGATAAACCTGCTGTGCAGCTCGTCCATTGTGGTGCGTTATGTAGTACACACCAACTGTATCAATGTACTCAACTCCAGGTGTATCGCTCCATTAGTAAACAGAGACAATGCATTACTACACTGGTGGACAGCAGTTGCCTACAACTGAAGAGTAATACACCCTCTAACAACTGAAGATCGTAATGCAGCCTCTAACAACTGAAGAGCGTAATACGGCCTCCACCAGTTTAAATAACCCTCACAGGAAAAAATGACATTAGCAAAAAATGTTTGCTTAGATGTCCCCTACAACCTCCCAGAGTTTGTCGGTTTAAATACTTTTCACCCTATATATTACTGTCAAAATTACACTTTCTGTTTAGATCTTCTTTCACTTCATTTCACCAATTTGGATTAAAATTATGACTAACCATAGCTAACTTATTCCAGAACGCACATTTATCTATGTTATCGTCAACCTGGTCCCAAACAAACTTCAAAAATTTTTCACCTTTATTCTCTAGGCTTACAGATAACTCACCTTTACTGTTTGGATCATTACTCTGCATGACATTAATGAAAACTGCTTTGACTGGAATGGTATTCCATGACTCTCACTTACATCATCACATACATCACTTACCTTACATGTATTCACAAATAACTCTGGAACTTCACTACTCTTAAACTCCCGAAATACCTGATACTCATCATCATAATCATTATTATTATTATTATTATTATCATTATCATTATCATTATCATCATCATCATCATCATATTCTTCCAAAATTACTTCATCAACAACATCATTAAAAACACAAATCTCACTTCCATCATAGTCACTTACCTCAACTACATTCATTTGCAATAAACTTACAGTCTCAGAGTTACCAACCTCAGTTATTTCACAGCTCTCATCCACATCTACATCAAAAATACCACCCAATTCAGATCCAATACAGTCATCACCTGTTTTACATACATCAATAACACCGTTTTCAAACCAAGAGACGAAATCACCAGTACATACTACATCAAAATTCTCATTACTCTCACATTCTGGTTTATGATTAGTCCCTACATCACTATACTTAAACATAGTATCCCAAAACTTTTGATAAAAACATAAATGAAAAATCTGATGTTCCTTCTGTTCAATTTCAGATACCTGTGTCACATTATTAACACTGTTATTATTGTCTAATTGCAAATGTAAATTGAGGGTCCTGTACGTGTTTTGTTTCTAAGCCTCAAAACTGTGGACCTTCATTGAGGCAGACTGCTGTTTCCTGAGTAGTTACTTCTATGATTCTTTCTCCTCTTAAACTGCCCATGGTTATTTCTATTATTCCTATTCTGGTGACGTTCAAAATTTGTATCCCTATTACCATTCTGACCCTATTAGAAGTTACCACTATCTCTGTTTCTGTAGTTATTACCATTGTCATCTCTATCATTTCGATTGTTATGGTACATATGTCTTTCTACTGCCCTATACAGGCTGTGAGCAAATGATAAAATTTGTTCAAGACAATTGTCAAGATCTGTGTACCGAATCCCAGTGCAACCTTTCATGTAATCTCCTTTTTAACGCATCAGTCAATGTCATTTCGTGACTTATTTGTCAAGGTGTGTTAATTTCTTAAGTTGATTCTCTTTCAGAGTACCATTCCTATTCCTATCATTAGGACCGTTCAGAAATTCATTTTTAATTCTCCCCTGTCCAGCTTCCGACCACAATTTATTTAAAAACTTTTATGTGTCTTCCACTGACTTAAATTTAGAAGACAGAGCTTCGCCATCAAGACATCTTTTAACAAATTTTATTTTTTTGTTGTCACTTATGCTCAACACAAAAATATCTCTACAGTGGTACAAATACACTGCATATAAATTGTTTGATGGAAAGCTTTTGACTGGAATGTTGGACCACTTAATACCATTGTTCAAATACAGATTTTTGTGAATACAATTATCCTGAACAGCTAAAATTTTCTGATCTAAAACATTTACATTAGTTTGCATATTGCTTTCAACATTTAAAATTTTTTGATGTAAACTACTAAAGTTCTGTGATCGGAGGCTTTCCTGGCGTATGTGTTGTTTCCAGGGCTCTCAGGTGTCCAGCCGGATGTGATCGTTGAAGTCCCATGACAATGAGCAGACAGAGCATTCCATTAGAACCACCTGATGATGGTGGAAAGGTTATTCGCTGAAATATCGTGGGACTTCAATGATCGCATCCGGCTGGACCCTGAGAGCCCTGGAAACTACTAAATTTCTGTTCCATTTTTTCCATAATGACCTTTTATTCAACTCTAACGTCATCACACTTTTTAAAACACTCTAACACCCATTTTTTAGCTCTGTAACCTGATTACTAAGTTGATCTATTTGGTATTGTACCCTGTCCATTTTACTATTGTTTTCAGACTGTTCCGTCTCCATTTCCTCCAATTTTGCCAAAATTAACTACAAAGTATCAGTTTTTACTATTTCTTTGCTGACTACACTTTCACTTGGTTCAAACATGTCCTGTCTGGGTCCTACAGCTTTTACTTCTTCATCATTACTACCCTCATCTCCATTCATTTTGGTAGCAATCATATGTGCCCGCAAAAAAATAATTAATTTCACAAATAGTTTGTACTTCCTTTTCTTTGTGATGTCCCTCATCATAGTTGTAAAGTCCTCTTTCAATTGATCCAGACTGTCATTGTTGGTAGCATCTGGTCAGTCTTGATACGACTTTGTTGGGCAGCTCTCGGTCTTCTCTCTTCGAGTGATTATAATTTCATATAAACTGCAATTGACACAAATCACTATCCTTTCTTCTTCTGCAACAGACAAAACTTTGTTATCAGTCAACTGATCCTAGATGATGCCCACAATTGTAATCTTATCCTCCCATACATCATCAGTAAATTTTTAGTCTCTTCATAAGAACTGATTTGTTTCAAAATCATCGAGAGGCATAGGATGTACAAATAACTTTTTTACTTATATTCATTTTCTTGTTGTTGGTTGCAGTTCATCATGTAATCAATTGTAATCTTATCCTCCCATACATCATCAGTAAATTTTTAGTCTCTTCATAAGAACTGATTTGTTTCAAAATCATCGAGAGGCACAAGATGTACAAATAACTTTTTTACTTATATTCATTTTCTTGTTGTTGGTTGCAGTTCATCATATAATCAATTGTAATCTTATCCTCCCATACATCATCAGTAAATTTTTAGTCTCTTCATAAGAACTGATTTGTTTCAAAATCATCGAGAGGCATAGGATGTACAAATAACTTTTTTATTTATATTCATTTTCTTGTTGTTAGCTGCAGTTCATCATGTCTAGGGGTAGAGTCTTTAGGCTGAATTTTTTTAACTTTCTGGGTTCCAGATGACTAGATAAATTTTAAGTAATCTTGTTGCATGATTTCTCTTTGCACTTTTTTTTATGTCACATTCTTCTATATCACACTGACTTTACTGTCTTCACTTCCATAAAACAATGGCGACCATCGACCGCGAGTAACTGCCACCTACGAAGTGCAGAGTAAATGGTCTTTGGGGGACACGGTGTTCTTCAGTTCGGTCTAGAGACTGAGGTTGCATGTGTGTGTTCTGAATTTCTATAGTGTTTTTCTTGTGTTTTGTGCAATTACGCAAAGTTAATAAAAGTGCCTGATCGTAATTGGTTGGTGTTCTCTGTGCTCGGTCAGCCACTACAGCCAGAAAACCCCCATTGATGACCCTGAGTCACGAAAATACGTTGCATTCGCTCTCTTTGTACCACCAGTTTCACGCCAATAGACAATGTCGCAACCTCCAATTTTTACAGCAGTGCAGGATGCCACAACCACAGAATAGACATTCAACTGTGAAGTGCAATGCTTTATCCGTGTGCTGCTAATACTCCGGGAATGTTCATATCTCTGATGTTTGCTTCGACCGGCCAGACGACCCTAACCTCCACCGGCCCACCACACCAGGCGCTGTACACATCGGCGTGGACACCTTTACGACATTTTATGCTCAACAAAATGCTCCTCCAGCACAAGATGCCAGGACCCTTCGCCCACGTTTCTACCCCACAACATGGACCACACGGCTGTCCAGTTTCGGGGTCCACACCGATGACTGCCCCCTCCTCAGTGGGGTCCGCCATTTAATGTGCCCCTCTCTGTGCCAGTCGGACACTCGTGCCAGACACGCCGGGCCATGTATATGCCTACCCGCCCTGCCGCCCCATGCACACCTTAGGCGATGCACCTGCCATGGTTCCGCCCTATTACTCTGCGCTCAATCGCAATTTCACGCGTCTGCTCAAGATTTCGTCTTCATCGGCCATTGATCCTTCCACACCTGCCGCACTGTGCTCATCGTGTGGCCAGACAGATTTCCTGCCAACAAGGACTGTATATCACGCCGCACCTGCACAGCTTATGGACGTCCAACGCAACACATCACCCATCACTGAGGCACAGCCCACATCAGTGAACACCATGCAGAATCCCTGTACAATTCAAATCTTACCTACACCCCCACAAGCACTGGCCCCCGGTCGTTTTCCGAAGCTGCCGCTGTTACAACCAGACAACCCAGTGAAGTGATTTACCTTAGTGGACAGTATGTTGGACATACACATTATCGCAGACAACAGCATTCGTTTTGTGTGTTTAATGAACCACCTGCATGACCACCCTGATCTCATCAGTGACTTGTTGCTGAACCCACCCAAGAGCAACAAATGTGCCTCTGCCCAGGCACTACTCATCGAATGCCTTTCTCGTCCGCCAGCAGATACGATTCACAAAATTATTTATGAAGAGACTTCAGGTGACAGAACCCCCTCACAGCTGTGGCGACATGTGCGTGCGCAGGTCAGTACTGAGATCTTGCTGAACTTAGCACTCTGGGCATTGTGGTTGGTAAAACTGCTGCAAGAACTACAATTACATTTGCTTCTACATACCGCAGCATCACTCGAGGATACACTATGGCTGGCAGAACAGGCATATGCCATTATCCGGCACTGCCACCTCCCTCCATGCAGCACAGTGCCTAATACTGCTGAGGTTGGTAATCTTGTGAGCGTACTTCCACTAACGAGCGGTACAGGTCGAGCACGTGCGTATCGCGGACAGCACACGGAACAGCCGACATCTAGCGGCCAAGATTGGGAACCGCGAGCAGGTTGGCACCAGCCACTCCCCACCCCAACTGGGCTAGTGCCTGCCTGCCCCGCCTTCTCCTCACCTGACTCTTCGGCCAGTGGGACAAGTACAGCTGACTCACGCATGTGATGGTTCCACTCCACTTACAGGGATGCTGCTCGCAACTGCCACCCACCCTGCGCATTCCCAAATGCTGCATGCGGGCCGCAGTAGGCACCACGGCTCGCAGATGCATGCAAGGGCGCCCACGGACAATGCATTCTGTCAGATCCCCCACCTCACGAGGAAGTCTGTACACCTTAGATTTCGTCAATACCGGAGCAGACGTTAGTGTCATATCCCCCACATTGACCATAGAGGACACAACACCAGCCAAACTGCTTCTGCGAGCAGCAAATAAACCATCACTTCGTGTCGACAGTTCAGCTGAGCTATCTATCGAACTCATACCTGGCAAACAGTTCACTTGATCCTTCTACGTGGCTAACATAGAAGACCCAGTATTAGGCATTGACTTCGTTTTTCAATTTGGACTGTCTCCAGGCCTCCAGTCGGATGCATTATTGCAACACACCTCGTCCACTCATATTGTGTGCTCAGTCGCCCCTTTGGCCCCCCTTTCTCCTCAGCTCCCCGACAATTTCGACATGGCTCTCATCAAGTGCTCTTCACTGGCGGACAGCCTCGCAACTCCCATCGCCCAGCTTCAGTCCGAGTGCTCTGCAGTCGATGATCTCCGCGCTTGCAATGCTGAACTGAACAACACCATATTGTTGGCTACGCAAGCCCTCGCCGAGGCATGATGCCCCATACAATGCCTGTTAACGCCGCCACCCTCCGACACCGCCGCCTCCCAACACTGGAGATGCAGCTCACGGAACTTTGTCACCGCTGACTCAGACAGCTTCCCCGGCACATCAGGTTAGTGACTCTCGCATGCTACTGACTCCCGCTCACCACGCCCCCTGAGAGAGTTCGCCAACCCAGCTGAAAGCTATCACGAATGGGACAACACACAAAATTGTCACAACAGAAGGGCCACCAGTTCGTCAGAAAGCGAGCCGACTGCCGCCACATAAACTATGACTCAATATGGCCGCAGTGGAGGAACTTCTGCTTCTGCGGGCAGGCATTGTTCATCCGTCAGACAGTAATTGGTCTTTGCCCATACATTTAGTTCCCAAAAAGGACGGCACAGTGCGCCTCTGTGGTGACTATTGCCGCCTCAACGCGCAGACTGTTTTAGACAATTATCCGATACCTCATATACAAGACTTTGTGCAAGTACTTAGCGGAGCATGCATCTTCAGTGTCTTGGACTGCTGCAAGGTATATTTACGGATACCTATGGAACAGAGTGACATACCAAAGACAGTGCTGATCATACTTTTCGGCCTTTACGAAATTTGTTACATGCCTTACGGTCTAAAAAATGCTGCCCAAACTTGGCAACATTTTATGGACTCACTTCTGTTTAACTGCACTTATTGTTATGCATACCTCGACAACATACTCATTTTTTTCCTCCTCTGACAGTGAACACAAACTACACCTAGCCACAATACAGGACTTATTGACATGTAACAGAGTCGAGATCAATTACGATAAGTCACAACTCCGCTGCACTGCTGTCACTTTTCTTGGGTACACCGTCTCCTTGGAATACACCCCCCTCAGGAGCGGGTTGACTGCATTCACGATCTACCTCTCCCAGTGTCATTTCGTGAATTACGTCAGTTTTTAGGAACTATCAATTTCTACTGTCATAACCTGCTGATCAGCAGCAATTCAAGCCCCTATGACTGACGCATTGGCCGGGAAACAAACCTCAGGCAATCGCCGAGTACAGTGGTATGACACCATGGTGAGTGCTTTCGAAGACCTTAAGTCAGCATTAGCACACGGTGTCACTCTCGCCCACCCTTTACCAGATGCCCACATCTCTTATTACAGCAGATGCAAGTGATTTCGCAATTGGTGCAGTCCTCCAACAGCACATTGATGACACAACACAATCACTCTTTTTTTTTTTTTCTCCAAAAACTATCTACGGCTCACATAAATGGTCAGCATTCAACAGAGAATTGCCTGGGGTTCACGAAGCGGCAAAATATTTCTGCACAGACATCGAAGGAAGGAAATAACAATTTTCACAGACCACTGCCCCCTCACAAAGGCTATCCGTAACCCCACTGTTGACCTTCCCCCATGTAGGTTTCGGCAGATGGACTTAATTTGCCAATACACCACAGACATCCGTTACATCCGAGGTTCAGAAAATGTGGTTGCCAACTACCTATCACATATCACTGCAATTTCGTCCCCTATTAATTTTGATAATTGGCCCACTTACAGGACAATGATATCAAATTGCACAACCTCCGACAGGACCCAGATACTTCCCTCCAGATCATTTCCCGCAACCTACTGGGCTCGGCCAGGCCACTGTGGTGCGATACGTCCATGGGCACCACCTGGCCTATTGTTCCATCCGCACTGCGTCACCAAGTATTCACTACGTTAAATAACCTTTCACATCCTGGCGCTAAGGCTACTACACGCCTTGTTACAGAATGCTTTGTGTTGCCGGGTGTGAAGAAGGATTGTTGTACTTGGGCTCGTGCTTGTTTACAGTGCCAGCACAGCAAAGTCGACAGGCATACACAACCCCATCTAGGTAAATTTGACATCCCGAAGCCCACTTCTGAAATGTGCATCTGGACCTCGTAGGACTGTTACCCATGTCTGATGGTTTCAGGTATATCCTGTCTGTCATTGACCGTGTTACACGTTGGGTGGAGGCAATACCCCTGCAGGACATAACAGCGGATTCCGTAGCACTTGCATTCGTATCATCCTGGATAGCTCAATTTGGCTACCCTACATCCATCACCACCGACCAGGGAAGGCAGTTTGAATCCCTGCTGTTTAACAAACTCTGCATACTCTGTGGAGTGGATAGATTCTGCACTACGGCTTACCACCCACAGAGCAACGGACTGGTCGAGCAGTGGCACAGGACTCTGAAAGCGGCCCTCATGTGCCACGGCGCTGAGTGGTCCGACGCCCTTCCCTGGGTTATGTTGGGAATATGCACAGCTTACAAGACAGACTTCCAGGCTTCACTTGCGGAGGTCCTGTATGGTGAGACCCCAGAACTCCCCGGCAGAGTTTGTCAATGACAAA
This sequence comes from Schistocerca piceifrons, assembly GCF_021461385.2. Taxonomy (NCBI): domain Eukaryota; kingdom Metazoa; phylum Arthropoda; class Insecta; order Orthoptera; family Acrididae; genus Schistocerca; species Schistocerca piceifrons. The sequence goes on along the minus strand of NC_060140.1, from coordinate 716,237,766 downwards.
GCAATCATCAACCTGTCCAACCTCCCCGCCCTAGCTGAGCATGTCCGGACACACATAGCCGTGATCCGCACACCCCTTCCACGACCACATGCCCTCCCTCGTGTCTTCTGCATTCGGCACTGGACTCTTGCGAGTTCGTTATATTATGGGATGACACAGTCAAACCGGCATTGCAGCCACCTTACTCTGGCCCACATCAAGTACTGGCTCGCATGGATAACACTGTGGACATTCTCATCAATGGCCATCAGCAGACAGTTTCCATTCAGCGCGTGAAACCAGCCTGGATGATCGAGGAATCTGTACCACACCCTCTCGAGTCAAGTGTTCCTCTGTCAGGTGATGACTCCAAGCTCACACAGACCCCTCACTCCCCTGCCCCCCACCATGATCATATGTCCACCCAGCCTACACCTGTGGGCAGCTCGGTTGTTGCGTGTGATGATACTCTACCCACATTTCACCCAGGCACTGCGTGTGACAATCCACAACCTCAGGCCCAACCACATGTTGTGTGTGACATCACCCTGTCACAAGTGTTGGCAGCCAACGTTCCCACAGAATGCTCCAGTGCTTTCCAGTGCTTCCCCTGAACTACGTTATTTTTCTCCACCACCTCCCCTAATGCCCCCTATGTCCACTGTCAACTAAATCTGCATCTCAATCAATGCCTCTGAGTGCCCATGCGACAAGATTTCCTTGCAGCTCCATGAGGGATCGATCTTCATCCTCCGTATGGGGGACACTTCATGAGAGTTCACCGCCACGACACACATCACCATCCTGTGCACAGTCCCCATCCCAAAAAGGGTGGATACGGCTGGCATAGCCGCACTGTTCAGCACCAACGGGATGCTCGGGATTCGCATCCCCCTCTCTGCCTGTACTGCAACACTGGCATCTTCCGTGCCAGTCCAGTTCACGCATGCAGGTTGACCAGTCCATCCCACCCACTGGATGGTGGATTATACCAGCACTAGTCCACACAGCACGGACTCTTCACACACACACCTATACCAACCAGCAAGCACCCTACAACGCCACTACACAGGAAGATACCCACACCCTTCCCACAGTGCTCTGCACTCCCGAAGAGGGAGGGCCTCCATGGCAACCATCGACCGCGAGTAACTGCCAGCTACGAAGTGCAGAGTAAATAGTCTTTGGGGGACACGGAGCTCTTTGGTTCAGTCTACAGACTGAGGTCACAATGTGCGTGTTGTGAATTTCTATAGTGTCTTTCTTGTGTTTTGTGCAATTACGTAAAGCTAATAAAAGTGCCTGATCGTAACTGGTTGGTGTTCTCTGTGCTCGGTCAGCTGCTACAGCCAGAAAACCCACAAAACTGACAATTCCATTGAGGCATGCCCACTACTACTTACATTCAGCAGTACTAACAATATTCTGAAGAGTTTACAAAACAAAAGAGTTTACAAACTTTCTTGACAAAAGAATAATCTTCACCTAGTTATGTCATTATTTTGTAAATGAATACAGAAATAAATTTAATAGTTAGCATAAGATTGTGTAAATAATAATAGGAATTTTAAGTATGCCAGATATTTCATAATTTCAAATATTTCTAAAAGAAGAGTAATTTTGACCATACATACCACAGTCTAACATGGTAAATACAGGGTTGGTACTTATCGATTGTAAAAAATTAGTTTCTTTTTATACATTTTAGCCAGAAATAGAATACATCTTATACAAAATCAAATGAAATTCATTTAGTTAAACAGCTGAGAATGTTCACCTATACAAGATTCGAGAATATTCCTGGTATCGACTATTTCTATTAAAGAAAGGTAATGTTAGAGGAGGGTGTCCCCTTGCAAGTTCTGCTCCATGATACTTGAAAACTAACTACCTTGGACGCTTAACTTTCTATACTTTTTTTGGGACTGGCCATGTTCTCACCATTTCAAATCTCTCAAACACACTTTGGCTGATGTTGGAGACTGGATACTCTGTGACGAAAATACAGTTAAAGTCAATGAGCTCACTGAGACACTAATCACTGGACTCACGGTTGACACTGAACTGCAAGGTCAGTTAAATTGGGTTGTGTTGGTGGTGTAACTACCAATGCTGCCCAGAAATGGAGTATTTTTTTCTGCATTTCCCACATACAAAAGGAAGTAAAGTTATGCAGAACGCCCGGCTTGGGTTGAATGCCACATTACTTTACTTGACATGGTGGTACGACCCTCACTTCTTCCCACCTCTGAACTGATAACCGATATGTACAACCCTTTAGAGGGAGAGGGGGGAGGGGGGGTGTACTCGGAGACATGGTGCAACTTGACCTCACATTTTTCTCATTGCTACAGATGATAAAAGCGATAAGTAACACAGGATTTTCGAAGGACCAATGAGGAAACAAACCCCTAAACTTCAACTTGTTAGTCTGGAAGTTGACCTAAAGAGCCACTAGGCACTTTTCTGAACAAACCATTAATAAGTTCTTTATGAAAAAGAAACTGCACTGAGCAGAGAAAACAAACACTAGTTATAGAATTCTGTACAAAAATTAAACAAAGAAAGTATGGTGACACTCTGTGTTACTCTTTATTTAAGTTACAAAGAATTTACTCACAAAGAAATTTGTTTGAAATATTCCTGCTTATTGAGTGAAGCGTGCAAACTCCCTTCCGCATTTATGCACTCAACACAAACAATGTACAAGCTAGTATACGCCTTGTACAAAATTAAACAAACAATCTGCACTATTTACAGCAATGGAAACACACTAAAATAACCAACACTGTAGTAAATTTAAATGAGAGCAATTCTTATTAATCATTATTCATGTAAATGTAGTAAATTTCAAATGTTCTTAGCAGAGGCAACTGTTTTATTATGAAATGTGATCACAATGAGAGCACAGTCTGGCCATGAAACAGAAGCTGGTGATACTTATATTTTTAAATTATGGTCACCTGACCAGGACAACTGTTGGACGAAAGTAGAAACATCCCTAAGCTTTAACATTTTTCTCAAATCTGTACTACAATAAAATAAATTACAGTTGACTCTTTGAATAAATGGTGAATATCAATTCAGGAAGCCAATTCCACAATGGAATACATGTTGATGTACCAGTACCCAAAAATACAACAAATGACTGCTGAGTGAAGCTCGTTTGGTACAGAATGTACTGGCAATAACTGGCAGGTGGGCCATTCCATGCCAAGTTCGAGAAATGTTCCCACATGACCATCATGGATTTTGATTAAATTTTGTATGAACAGTCACACATGTTCTCAATGTACACTGGTAAAGCTTCAGTTTCAGAAGTTCAATACTTGCAGAGATATAGTCACTTGTTTGAAACCATAGCACAGCTTCCAATAGTGCATCCTTGAATTTTCAGCAACTTTGAGATGAGATATCTCTGTAAGTATTTGCATAAAAGAAACAAAACTTGGCCATCTTATACAACTTCTAGAGCTCTTTAAAGTAAAATATTAAGAAAAGGATTTCTGAGCAATTTTCGTATAGATAATTTGAAGCAAAGTTGGACGAAAAAATAGCTGTTTAAAAAAAATGTGAAGTTTAGTTTTTTATATCTCCAAAAGTAATTGTGAGATGTACATGAAACTTTGCACACCATAACTCAGCAACACAAGGTCTTAGAATATAAAATTTCATTCTCCTATTGCTTTCCATTATTTCACAAATCTAGGGTAAAGTTGACGATTTTTCAAAAAGTGCTAAAAATGGGTATTTTTAGTCACATTTTTCAAAAAAGTGTTTTCTCCAAACTCTTCTAAACTATGGTCATTAGAAAGAGCATATTCTAAACTATCTAGAAAAGTGAATTTGGTTTTGCAATGCAAGCATATAAGGCCCTAAAAAGTAGCATCATCAAAGAGGCGCACTGGAAGTTTGAACATATTTTTCTGGCATTCAAATTATATCTGAAACCTTTTATTATGCCCAACAAATGTTTATTAGATCCTTGAATAATTGAAATAAAAAGATCTGGTAAATAGGCAATGATACTGTCAGAAAAACTTGAAAACTATGAGAAGTAGCCCTTCTGCTTTTATCATAAGTGTTCATCTGCATAAAACTCTTCTCATTTGCCCAAAAAAAAAAAAAAAAATAATAATAATAATAAAATTTATATAAAACATTTTTCCAAAAAAGAATCGGTTTGCTTGAATCATGCATCAAGTGATGTAAATTTTCCAATCAATATTGTAGAGATTTTAATACCTAGGTGTTGTAACCTGTGAATTTTTGTCTTAAAGTTATTAGGGAAACATGTAAAATTGGTTGGTTAAACATCTGAGAGTTTTAATTTTGTATTTAATCACACTTAAATGTAGCCTACTACCTTGGTAAATACGTAACCACTAGTTTCACAGAGAAAATTCACAAGGTTCACTGTTTATAGAAAATATAATGGCAACAATTACTTTAAAAATCAGATTGTTTCATTATTGTGAGCCTTGTTTGAACAATCAGTATTTCAGTGGTGTGTCTGCAGTGTAGTGAGTGGGTTCTCTTGACTGAGTGTGGCTTGTTAAGTGATTCGTAAGACCATCAAAGTCTGAAATCTAATTTACAAAAAAATTGTTTTGATTGTGTCTTTTATAGCATATATCTCTTATTAGATTCAGCAGCAATTTGTCTGAAATTTAAGCAGATTATAATTTGCACGTAGCGGCCAAATACATTATTTAGTTACTGATTAGAGATGTATGCAGAAGGTAACAGCATATCTTCCTGCTAAATTGGGCAAGGACATCGTGAAATAGCGTTATGTCACTTTCTTTGCCAAAAAAGCTGCTTTAAAATGGTTTACGGATTTTAGTGATGAGGAAAAAGAGTTGTTGGTCCGACGTTCTGAAGCAAAGCTGGACAATACTTCTCAAGTTTGCCTACACCATGAAGCCCTGTTATTGACTCAATAAGAGAGGTTACAAAAAAAATGCTGCAATCCCTTTGGGAAGGTGAATCATAATGTTAAGGCAGGAATTCGCACTCTTGATACTGAAACAGCTAATAAGGCTTTGTTAGGTTGAAGAAGCAGCTTGTTAATAACATAAAGCCAGGTCAGAAAATTTGTCCGGCTTGCAGGACTACCTTAAATAAACACTTGGACGAACCTTTATCAGCCTCATCATCACATTCTGATGAGGACTTTACACCAAAAGAAGGATTAAATAGTAGCTTATTGTCTATCGGTATTTCACCCCTGAAGATAACAGTAAGCTACAGAGATAAGCCCCAATATGTGAAGAAGAAAATTCAAAAGGCTCAAAATTTGATTAAAAACAGAATTGTAAATGCAATGGGAGTAAACCGACAAATTGAAGATGCTAGTGAAATTAAGGAATGTGGAAACTGTGCCGACTATGCACATTTGCTGACTGAACTGAAAGCCAAGATGCAGAATGCAGTTCGTAAAGAACAGATGCAAATTTTAACCTTGGCACCTGTAAGTTGGGCAGTCAGACAAACAGCAGCTCAGTTTGGCGTGTCCAAAAGAATGGTGAAGACTGCTCAGAAGCTTAAGGCAGAGAAGGGCACTTCCCGAAAATAGGCAAAGCAGGAAATTACCAGCAGAAGTTGCTAGTAGAGTGCGAAATTTTTTTGAAGATGATGAGTATAGTAGTGTGTGCCCTGGAAAAAAAGATAGTATTTCAGTTAGACTTTTAGATAGAAAGACATACATGCAGAAAAGATTGTTACTTTGCAATTTACGGGAAATGTATGTTATCTATAAGAATATAAATGGTCCAGAAATAGGGTTCTCAAAGTTTTGTGAACTTAGACCCAAATGGTGTGTAACAGTAGGATCAGCAGGAATGCATGCAGTTTGCGTCTGTGCAATTCACTAAAATGTTAAAGCTTATGCTTAGTGGAGCTGGTATACGTGAAAATTATAAGGAGATTCTCAGCAAGGCAGTTTGCAGTTTTAACTCTAAACAGTGCATGCTACATCGCTGTGAAAAGTATCCTGGGCCCTAAGCTATAGCATCTGAAATTGCCAGCTATTTCCTAGATCATGAGCCACAGGAAGTTATTGTGTTGAAGTAACGGATACATACCGATCGGGCCGCACTGGACACGAAGCAAATGGTAGTGGATGAATTTATTGAAGATGTAAAAAATAAAATATGGAGTCTGTCATGCCATCATTACATTGCCAAGCATCAAAGCTTGCATCTTAAAGGCCTTAAATGTCATCTGAAAGACAAAGAGCTGGTTGTCCTAATGGATTTTGCAGAAAATTATTCTTTTATCATTCAGGATGCTGTGCAAGGGGGACAATAGTCAAACTACAATTCATCCATTTGTTATCTACTTTCGTCAAAATGAGAAAGTAGAATCTTTAAGTTTTTGCATTATCAGTGATTGTTTGCGGCATGACACTATTACAGTTCACGTTTTTATCAAGGAGCTCATCAAATATATAAAAGCACGGTTTGCACAGATATATCACATTCATTATTTCAGTGATGGCTCCAGTGCTCAATATATAAATTTCAAGAATTTCCTAAATTTGTGCTATCATAAGAGTGATTTTGGAATGACAACCGAATGGAATTTTTTTGCTACTAGTCATGGGATTGGAGGTACAACAAAGGGGTTAGCGGCAAGAGCAAGCTTGCAACGGCCACTTAATGGACAAATTCTTACTCCCCTAGATCTGTTTCACTTCTGCTCTGAAGACATTAATGAAATTAAATTTGTTTTCGTCAGTAAAGATGAAATTGAAGAAAATATTGTGTCATAAGAAGAACTTGGACAAACTGTAGCAGGCACTAGAGAAAATCATCACTTTTTACCTATTGATGAAACAATTCAGGTCAGCAGAGTTTCAAATGATTGTTGATCTTTTCTAGCTAAAATGGGTCACAGTAATGAAGAAGGCATATTAATGTCTGCTTTCCAACCAGGACAATATGTTGCATGCATCTATGAAAACATGTGGTGGATTGGGAATATCTGTGAGACCTCCACAGAGCAAAGGGATGCATTAATAAACTTTATGCACCCACATGGTCCAGCAAATTCATTTTATTGGCCACCAAGAAGTGACAAGTGCTGGGTTCCGGAACACCACATTATTGAAGTTATTCCAGCTCCATCAGTAAATTCGTCTGGCCGGCAATACACCATTCCTCTTGATATTCATCAGAAAATTAATGTAGCATATAAAAAAATAAAATAGGTTATAAGAAACAATCTAAGGAACCCAAGAGTGCCTTCTAATTTTACATAGGGCACTTAAATAATTTTACTATCAGGCTTGGGCACCTGTGTAAAGAAACCCTTATCAGGCTTGGAATCCTGTGGTAAAGAAACCCACCCGTGGCTGTTGTTGCTAAGCTATCGGGCGTGGCCCCTATGGCAATGGGAATGCTGGTTTTCTGAGGCGAAATGAAACAAGAAGTGGTTATGCCACCATGGACCATAGCAATTCATTTATACACTTCTTTTCCATCAGTAAGCTGGTGTTTTTCATTAAACAGGCAATTAATAATTAGATGATTATGCAAATAAATTTTACGATTTACATTCATTCTTAAAAATAATTTTGTGTGTGTGTGTGTGTGTGTGTGTGTGTGTGTGAGAGAGAGAGAGAGAGAGAGAGAGATTCATCAGGACTTCTTATTTCACTTATCCCAGACATTAATAAACATGTATAAGGCAAAATAAAAGATTTCAGGTATAATTTTAGTGCCAGAAAAATGTGTTCAAACTTCCAGTGCGCCTCTTTGATGATGCTACTTTTTAGGGCCTTATATGCTTGCATCGCAAAGCCAAATTCACTTTTCTAGATAGTTTAGAATATGCTCTTTCTAATGACCATAGTTTAGAAGAGTTTGGAGAAAACACTTTTTTGTAAAATTTGACTAAAAATACCCATTTTTAGCACTTTTTGAAAAATCATCAACTTTACCCTAGATTTGTGAAATAATGGAAAGCAATAGGAGAATGAAATTTTATATTCTAAGACCTTGTGTTGCTGAGTTATGGTGTGCAAAGTTTCATGTACATCTCACAATTACTTTTGGAGATATAAAAAACTAAATTTCGCATTTTTTTTAAATAGGGTGAAGGCTCTAGTTTTGGCCACTACCCCACTTATGGCCACCTTGATGTCAAAGGTTAATTTTTAAGCTTCTCTGGAATACCAGCCAGTTCTACTATAGATTATTATAAACTTTGTAAAAGGCTCTCTTCATTTGTCTACATAATCATTCTTTTGTCTGTTTTTGTTTGGAGACACCATTTTGTGAAATGATCAGTGTTGCAGAAGCTGGGTTTTGCAGAAGTTTTCTTTAAGCAACACATGATCTGTTTTTTTGTATTTTACATGTTTAAATAAAACATCAGAAGAAACTTAATCTGTTCAGAGGTAAGATCAGACATTATATTTTCATTTCTTTAAAGTTTTATATCGCTCAGCCTAAAAACATGTTATCAAAAGTATGTGGCCATTAACAGATCCATATTTATCCCTGGTTCCGTGTTATGGCCATTTATGTGGCCATAAGTGGAGACATATATGTATCCTGTTTTGGCCACTTCTAAAAACTGATACAAAAACATCAATATTAGTGTTATGTCCTACATTACACTAGGCTAATTTTATTTAAATAGGCTTATTAAAATATATTTGGTATTTTTAAATCAATGTATACCTCATTGTTAGTATTGTCGTGGCATATCATACTAATTTACCTATGCTTGTAAGATACAAAATATGCAATAGGCACTATTCAAATATGCAACATTCTTAAACTAAATCTTTGTGCATTATTTATAGGAAAAATGAGTCAACCAAAGAATAAGAAGTTTCAGTATTCTCCCAGCAATGTTAAAGATGCTCTAAAGGCTATTGATGAGGGAATGAAGGTTGCTACTGCAAACAAGTTGTACAAAGTTCCAAGGACAACATTAAGAAACAAAATTTCTGGTGTATCTCCAAAAGAATCTACAGGGCACTGTGGTCCACTTTCTGTCTTAGGAGAACAAATTGAAAAAAAATTGGTGGACTGGGTTTTGGACTGTTCTAGCATGGGATTTCCAGTTACTAAAGAAAATCTCTGTGCATCTGTGCACAAACTTATTGAGAATGCAGATATGGAAAGTTGTAAGGCTACATTTACTAACAATCGACCTGGAAAAAAGTGGTATTATGGATTTCTTAAGAGGCACAAGGTTCTGTCACAAAAACATGCAGAATATGTCAATAGGTCTCGAGGTTCTGTTACAGAAGAGAAAATAAGAAACTGGTTTCAGAAGTATCCATCACTTTAAATGATATGGATGTGTTAAATGACCCAAATAGAATTTTTAATATGGATGAAACTTCTTTTTTTCTGGCTCCTAAGGGAGAATTAATCATAGGTCCTCGTGGCCATCATGTTTATGAAGAGTCGTGTAACTCTGACAAAGATAACGTTACTACATTGTTTGCAGTGAATGCTGCTGGAAAAGTTGCTCCTCCCTTAACACTGTTCAAATATGCAAGGATTCCAGCATCATTGGTGAAAGCAGCTCCTCCAAACTGGGGCATTGGAAAAACAGAAAATAGGTGGATGACAGGTGAAAGTTTTTTTGAGTATATAACAAATGTATTTGATCCGTTCTTGAAAGAAGCTGAAATTCCCCGGCCTGTAGTAATATTTTTAGATGGGCACTGCTCTCATTTGAGCAGATATTGTAGGGAAAATCAGATCATTCTAGTTGCTCTCCATCCCAATTCTACACACATCTTGCAACCATTAGATGTAGCTGTCTTTGGACCTATGAAAAAAATGTGGAAGAAGATTGTTCAGAAATGGCATTTTGAAAATAATGGCACTGAAATTTCAAAATCTGATGTACCTTCTGTTCTGTCACAAATTATTACAGAACCTAAAATGGTGGCAAATATTCGTGCTGGTTTCAGGGCCACTGGTCTGTTTCCATTTAATGTGAACAATGTAGATTACAGCAAGATAGTTGTTTGTAGTATACCAGCCTCAACCACAGTTCAGACAAATGAGGAACTTCCGAGACATTTCTCATACATAGAAAAGCAAATTGATCCTGTCCTTCTAGATGAGTTCAGAGCAACCAAGAGAAGCAATCATGAGTGGGAAGGAAATCAAGAAGCATTATTACTTTTCAAGTTCTGGAGAAAAATAGCTGATGAGGTTGAAATGCATGGTGCTAGTGGTAACACTGATGACATTCTGACAGATAGCATAGCGCCTCCCTCTGAAGATAATCAAACAGAGAATGTTTCACAAAACGCAGACAGATTTAATCAAAATGTTGATAATATTGACATATTTTCAACACGCAATTCAGATATTCCTTCAACACCCACCAACAGTCTTATTCCTGCAGATACATCAACAACCCCCAACAGTATTTCACTTAATTCAGGTACTCCAATATCCAACCATAGTCCATCTTCAGTGTGTATCGAAGTGACACCACCAAAATCATTAGCAACAGTTTTTGAAAGTGTTATCACTTGGCCAGAACCTAAACAACGAGGCACAAAGAGAAAGAAAGAACATACACCCACTGTTGTGACTAGTGACAAGTGGGTGGAATATCATGAACTGAAGGAAAAAGAGAAGCAGGAGAAGGAGCAGGAAAAAAGGAAGAGAGAAGCTATGAAGGAATTAAAGTCCAAAGAGCAGCACTTGGCATTATCTCACGTAAAAAGGGGGAAAACAAGAAACAGACAAGAGTTAAGTGATAGGCCAACAAGGTCTTCCGAGGAACGAGAATGGATGGACAATGGAAGCAGTTTCGATGACTATGTAGAAGGAGATGAAGATGAAATACCAGAAAATGTGAAACTATCTTCGAGTGAGAATTTGGAAGTAGGGGACTTTATTTTGGTAAAATTTAGTTTAACAGGAAATAGAAGAACAAGACCTGCAATTTTTAAGTATGTATCTGTAATTTTGAGAGTGCTTTCTGACTCTGAATATGAAATTCAGTGCCTAAAAAGTTCTAATGTTCAGAAAACTTGTTTCGAATACATTGAAAATGATGTTTCGACTATAACGAGTGAAGATATTTTAGGGAAACTGCCAGATCCAGTCTTGATGCAAGAAGGACGTTCATTAAAAACAAAGTACCCTGGTTCCATTGATACTTGTGAGAAATAAACTTGTGTGGAAATTGATTTAAGTAATTACTGGGACAATTCTTTGCCTAACGAATTTTTTTTTCTGTTCATTCAGTTTCTGTACCTTTTACCTATTTGATGTATGTTTGTTGTCTGTTGTCTTATATACTTGTATAAAGCACAAATTACTTTCTGGCACATGGATTGACAATTATTTTAGCCATAGTTTTATTATAATATGAAGTGGCCATAAGTGGGGAAACAACTGGCCATAGGTAGGGTTAACATGGCCAAAACTGGGGAAATGCGCCATTTATTTTTCAATATTTTTTTCTGCTTTTGTTAAATAACTTAGAATATTTGTTTCTACATGGTTGTAATGTGTAGACTTTGAAGCAACAGATACGATTTTTTTTAAGTAATTTGTATACTTTCTTCCTATACTAAAAATGTGGTGTATCTCGAATTGCCCTTAATGTGGCCATAACTGGGGCCTCGACCCTAGCTATTTTTTCGTCCAACTTTGCTTCAAATAATCTATACGAAAATTGCTCAGAAATCATTTTCTTAATATTTTACTTTAAAGAGCTCTAAAAGTTGTATAAGATGGCCAAGTTTTGTTTCTTTCATGCAAATACTTACAGATATATCTCATCTCAAAGTTGCTGAAAATTCAAGGACGCACTATAGAAAGCTATGCTATGGTCTTAAACAAGTGACTGTATCTCTGAAAGTATTGAATTTCTGAAACTGGAACTTTACCAGTGTTCATTGAGAACATGCGTGAATGTTCATACAAAATTTCATCAAAATCCATGAGGGTCATGTGGGCCCCTACACCACTTGGCATGGAATGACCCAGGTACTTAGTAGTAGTATATGGAAGACTGCTATGGAATCGCAATTGCCTATCCAAATCTGCGCAGCTTGCAGACACATGTTAAAATACGGATCAAAGGTTCAAAAAGTGCAACCAGTGAAGAAGCAACGTAAGTTTCCCCATAGTGACGAGCAAGAAATTCCATGAATACACCCAAAACGCAGGGGAAGGCTGCCAAAACTTCTCCACCATTAGGGCCTACTTACTGTACGTCAGTTAACTAACCAGTGATCGGCACACTGTATTTGCTATGTCGCTAATCACTGGCTCAGACATTTACATCACAGTGCCAACGCTGGCGACCCATATGATTGGCTGAGAAAATCTGGACTCCAAGATTCAGAAATTCTCTCGCACTGGAGACAGCAAAATAGCAGTTTCATGTGTTTGCATCAGCCTACAGGATGTGCATATTCGCCACGCCAGTATACTCTGGGAACGAGCATTCTCCTAAGTAATTCTCTGAGCCCACAGTCTTACATGAGATTCTAAACCATCCTTATGCAAATTGTTTCTCACAATGCAACCACTCTGACCATGAGGTAAGAGAAATTTTAGAATCTTACTCCAGAAGCCACTAGCTATCTATTTCCCTCCAGCAAAGTTAACAAAATACAGCTACGAAATGTGATTAGCATCACAAAGTTAAATGTGACTGTACTGTCACAACTTATTTACATAATTATCTAGATAAAAATTTGTTCAAATAATACCCATCTCTGCTTCCCACTAAATTTTTGCTTCCTTCATCCTTCTGGCTAGTGCAATTAGTATTTTCAATTAAATGAGTCGTATCAGTTCATCTGTGTAAATTTACTCACAAGAGCCTGTTTACAGTGTAGTTTGATTGAAGTTCATTTGTTACTTATGAACTACGTTGCAATTATTATAAGTTGTCATGCTCCTCATCATGAATCTCTTTCATTTGTTCTATGCAAAATATATCTCGGCTTTACTGTGATTTAAGCTCCAAACTGAATACGAGCATTATTTCATCACCTATTCATTCAAACAAATCTGCAGTTCCACAGTTAAATCTGCGACCTTCAGTAACATTCTTTATGCGAATCAAGGAGGTATATAAACTACATAGAGTGGCTATCTGTGAGGTAACAGCGCTCCCAGCGGCAGCAAAAGCAACACCGGCCGCCATTTTTTGAAACGTCTACATGTCAGTATATTTACATTTGGTGTATAGTACTGGCGTTAGAAAATCACTGTTTTCCGGTTGTAATTTGTTTTAAAAGTCTTATTGACCGATCGCAAATCATGCCCAGTGCATGTGCAGCGTACAAGTGCGCTAACAGAAGTGATAAAACAACTGGAATATCATATTTCAGGTGAGTATCTAACTGCATGTTGTACTTACAAGGGAACCTCCCCATCGCACCCCCCTCAGATTTAGTTATAAGTTGGCATAGTTGATACGCCTTGAACACAGATCAATTGAAAAAACAGGAAGAAGTTGTGTGGAACTGTGAAAAAATAAGCAAAATATACAAACTGAGTAGTCCATGGGCCACATAAGGAACATAATGGACAATGTGAGCTTAGGAGCGCCGTGGTCCCGTGGTAGCATGAGCAACTGCGGATCGAGAGGTCCTTGGTTCAAGTCCTCCCTCAACTGAAAATTTTACTTTCTTTATTTTTGCATAGTTATTATCTGTCTGTTCGTTCATTGTCGTCTCTGTTCACTGTAATAAGTTTAGTGTCTGAGTTTTGCGACCGCATCGCAAAACCGTGCGATTAGTTGACGAAAGGACGTGCCTCTCCAATGGGAACAGAAAACATTTGATCGCAAGATCATGGGTCAACCGATTCCTCCACAGGAAAACACATCTGATATATTCTATACGACACTGGTGACGGCATGTGCGTCACATGACAGGAATATGTTGTCGATCCACCTAACTTGTACACTTGGTGAATGGGTAAAAAGATTCTTCTACCTTGCCCGATTTAGGTTTTCTTGTGGATGTGATAATCACTCCCAAAAAAGTGATGAAAACATAAGAGTTTGTCACATAAACTGAAAATAAAAAATTAAACTTTTCACTCGATGAAAGATTTGAACCAAGGACCTTTCGTTCCGCAGCTGCTCACGTTACCATGAGACCACGGCGCTCCTACATCTACATCTACATCTATACTCCGCGAGCCACCTTACGGTGTGTGGCGGAGGGTACTTATTGTACCACTATCTGATCCCCCCTTCCCTGTTCCATTCACGAATTGTGCGTGGGAAGAACGACTGCTTGTAAGTCTCCGTATTTGCTCTAATTTCTCGGATCTTTTCGTTGTGATCATTACGCGAGATATATGTGGGCGGTAGTAATATGTTGCCCATCTCTTCCCGGAATGTGCTCTCTCGTAATTTCGATAATAAACCTCTCCGTATTGCGTAACGCCTTTCTTGAAGTGTCCGCCACTGGAGCTTGTTCAGCATCTCCGTAACGCTCTCGCGCTGACTAAATGTCCCCATGACGAATCGCGCTGCTTTTCGCTGGATCATGTCTATCTCTTCTATTAATCCAACCTGGTAAGGGTCCCATACTGATGAGCAATACTCAAGAATCGGACGAACAAGCGTTTTGTAAGCTACTTCTTTCGTCGATGAGTCACATTTTCTTAGAATTCTTCCTATGAATCTCGACCTGGCGCCTGCTTTTCCCACTATTTGTTTTATGTGATCATTCCACTTCAGATCACTCCGGATAGTAACTCCTAAGTATTTTACGGTCGTTACCGCTTCCAATGATTTACCACCTATGGCATAATCGTACTGGAATGGATTTCTGCCCCTATGTATGCGCATTATATTACATTTATCTACGTTTAGGGAAAGCTGCCAGCTGTCGCACCATGCATTAATCCTCTGCAGGTCCTCCTGGAGTACGTACGAGTCTTCTGATGTTGCTACTTTCTTGTAGACAACCGTGTCATCTGCAAATAGCCTCACGGAGCTACCGATGTTGTCAACTAAGTCATTTATGTATATTGTAAACAATAAAGGTCCTATCACGCTTCCCTGTGGTACTCCCGAAATTACCTCTACATCTGCAGATTTTGAACCATTAAGAATGACATGTTGTGTTCTTTCTTCTAGGAAATCCTGAATCCAATCACAAACCTGGTCCGATATTCCGTAAGCTCGTATTTTTTTCACTAAACGTAAGTGCGGAACCGTATCAAATGCCTTCCTGAAGTCCAGGAATACGGCATCAATCTGCTCGCCAGTGTATACGGCACTGTGAATTTCTTGGGCAAATAGGGCGAGCTGAGTTTCACATGATCTCTGTTTGCGGAATCCATGTTGGTTATGATGAAGGAGATTTGTATTATCTAAGAACGTCATAATACGAGAACACAAAACATGTTCCATTATTCTACAACAGATTGACGTAAGCGAAATAGGCCTATAATTATTCGCATCTGATTTATGACCCTTCTTGAAAATGGGAACGACCTGCGCTTTCTTCCAGTCGCTAGGTACTTTACGTTCTTCCAGCGATCTACGATAAATTGCTGATAGAAAGGGGGCAAGTTCTTTAGCATAATCACTGTAGAATCTTAAGGGTATCTCGTCTGGTCCGGATGCTTTTCCGCTACTAAGTGATAGCAGTTGTTTTTCAATTCCGATATCGTTTATTTCAATATTTTCCATTTTGGCGTCCGTGCGACGGCTGAAGTCAGGGACCGTGTTACGATTTTCCGCAGTGAAACAGTTTCGGAACACTGAATTCAGTATTTCTGCCTTTCTTCGGTCGTCCTCTGTTTCGGTGCCATCGTGGTCAACGAGTGACTGAATAGGGGATTTAGATCCGCTTACCGATTTTACATATGACCAAAACTTTTTAGGGTTCTTGTTTAGATTGTTTGCCAATGTTTTATGTTCGAATTCGTTGAATGCTTCTCTCATTGCTCTCTTTACGCTCTTTTTCGCTTCGTTCAGCTTTTCCTTATCAGCTATGATTCGACTACTCTTAAACCTATGATGAAGCTTTCTTTGTTTCCGTAGTACCTTTCGTACATGATTGTTATACCACGGTGGATCTTTCCCCTCGCTTTGGACCTTAGTCGGTACGGACTTATCTAAGGCGTACTGGACGATGTTTCTGAATTTTTTCCATTTTTGTTCCACATCCTCTTCCTCAGAAATGAACGTTTGATGGTGGTCACTCAGATATTCTGCGATTTGTGCCCTATCACTCTTGTTAAGCAAATATATTTTCCTTCCTTTCTTGGCATTTCTTATTACACTTGTAGTCATTGATGCAACCACTGACATATGATCACTGATACCCTCTTCTACATTCACGGAGTCGAAAAGTTCCGGTCTATTTGTTGCTATGAGGTCTAAAACGTTAGCTTCACGAGTTGGTTCTCTAACTATCTGCTCGAAGTAATTCTCGGACAAGGCAGTCAGGATAATGTCACAAGAGTCTCTGTCCCTGGCTCCAGTTCTGATTGTGTGACTATCCCATTCTATACCTGGTAGATTGAAGTCTCCCCCTATTACAATAGTATGATCACGAAACTTCTTCACGACGTTCTGCAGGTTCTCTCTGAGGCGCTCAACTACTACGGTTGCTGATGCAGGTGGTCTATAGAAGCATCCGACTATCATATCTGACCCACCTTTGATACTTAACTTAACCCAGATTATTTCACATTCGCATTCGCTAATAACTTCACTGGATATTATTGAATTCTTTACTGCTATAAATACTCCTCCACCATTGGCGTTTATCCTATCCTTGCGGTATATATTCCATTCTGTGTCTAGGATTTCGTTACTGTTCACTTCCGGTTTTAACCAACTTTCCGTTCCTAATACTATATGTGCACTATTTCCTTCAATAAGAGGTACTAATTCAGGAACCTTGCCCTGGATACTCCTGCAGTTTACCAATATTACGTTAACTTTTCCTGTTTTTGGTCTCTGAGGACGGACGTTCTTTATCAACGATGATAATGTCCTCTCTGGTAAGCCGTCAGGTATTTTATCGTTTCGCCCAAGGGGGGGTCCCTCTAACCTAAAAAACCCCCGTGTGCACGCCACACGTACTCTGCTACCCTAGTAGCTGCTTCCGGTGTGTAGTGCACGCCTGACCTGTCTAGGGGGGCCCTACAGTTCTCCACCCAATAACGGAGGTCGATGAATTTGCAACCATTATAGTCGCAGAGTCGTCTGAGCCTCTGGTTTAGACCCTCCACACGGCTCCAAACCAGAGGACCGCGATCGACTCTGGGCACTATGCTGCAGATATTAAGCTCAGCTTTCACTCCGCGTGCGATGCTGGTTGTCTTCACCAAATCAGCCAGCCGCCGGAAGGAACCAAGGATGGCCTCAGAACCCAAGCGGCAGGCGTCATTCGTTCCGACATGTGCTACTATCTGCAGCCGGTCACACCCAGTGCGTTCAATAGCTGCCGGAAGGGCCTCCTCCACATTACGGACGAGACCCCCCGGCAAGCACACCGAGTGCACACTGGCATTCTTCCCCGACCTACCCGCTATTTTCCTGAGGGGCTCCATAACCCGCCTAACGTTGGAGCTCCCTATAACTAATAGGCCCGCCCTCTGTGACTGTCGGGACCTTGCCGGAGAATCGGCCACTGGCCCAACAGGCGAGGCATCCTGTGGCGGCTCGGAAACGATGTCATCACCACTAGGAAGCACCCCGTACCTGTTGGAAAGGGGTAAGGCAGCTGCCACGCGGCCAGATCCCACCTTCGCCTTTCGGCCAGGCACGCGCGAGCTCCTGCGTTCCCATCGTCCTTAATGTTGCCTATCTTCGCTTGAACTACTCAGTTTGTATATTTTGTTTACTTTTTCACAGTTCCACACAACTTCTTCCTGTTTTCGCAATTGATCTGTGTTCAGTTTCTCAAGGCCTATCCACTGTGCCATCTTATAACTAAATCTGAGGGGGGTGTGATGGGGAGGTTCCCTTGTTAGTGTCTTGTGCATCATTTTCGTGTTTAAGCTGTATACAATATGTAAATAAGCTACTGTATACACGTCTCTTTATTTTTGGATTTCCCCTGAAAAAGAATGAGCTATTAAGTCGGTGGGTAGCCAATATGAGACGAGATAAGTGGCAGCCAACTCAATATAGCTACATATGCTCGTTTCATTTTGAAGATAGGTACATGTATAGTAGAAACGAGAAAATGCGACTTCTGGCAAACGCAGTACCGACAATATTTATGTTTCCTGACCATCTGCAGAAAACAACTATGGTATAGAGACAACCAAGGAAATGGCCTGTCAGTGAAGAATCATCTTCCTTATCAAATGAACCAGGTAAAATAGTTTTCCTGTTATTTATTTGCTATATGGGTTATGTGTGAATTTTACTGTTAATCAATGTATGTTTAAAGACAAATAAAGCTTAATGATAATACTTCATTTTTGTAGGTGAAAGAGTGAATCAGAATGATCATACAGATCATTCTTATCATTTGCCTATCCCCAAAAAATTGAAACAGAATTATGAGGCACTACAGAATAGGACCGAGAAGCTGAGGAAGCAACCGAAACATGCAAGGCAAAGTATTTCAAGAAAGAAAAAACAAATTGTGACATATAAAACAGTGGTTGTAGGCCTAAATAAGAGACTTCAAGACTGTGCTTCTGAAGTGATGGGATGTGACAAAAATAGTGATATTCTGAAGCACTTTTTGCAATGCAAAACAAATGTTCAACTCCTGAATATCCTAAAGAAATAAAACAGTTTGCCCTTGCACTCAATTTTTACTCCTTCAAACCTTATAATTATTTGAGGAAGTCTGTTAAATTACCCCATCCTCGAACACTCTGCAGGTGGGCAACTACAGTAAATGGCAGTCCTGGATTTACAGAAGAAAGCTTAAAAAAATTAGCAGATGAGGTTCAACGTAGTTCAGGACCTATTTTAGCTGCACTTATGTTCGATGAGGTGGCTCTTAAAAAAGACTTGATATGGAATGGTAATAAGGTCTGGGGTTGACTTAGGGCAAGGATGTGAGGAAAGTGATGATAGCCAAATAGCAAAAGAGGCACTAGTGTTTATGGTCACTGGGATTAATAAGAGTTGGAAAATTCTTGTTGGCTATTGTTTTCTTAATGGTTTAACAGCAAGTGTGAAACTGGAGGAAACTGATGGAAAACAGGTTTCATTGCAATAAAATGCATCAAAAATAGTTTTTATACTGCTCCAAAGGGTGTATTCAAATTGTTAACAGTGGCAGAAAGGGTTTTCAGGGACTGTCAAACCATAATATGGATGAAGAACTTCCTTCTGTAGTTGTGTGTGGAATTGTTCAGAATGCTGGGTGACAGGCTGAATTTATTTACTCGATTTTGACCATCTAATGGTGCCAGCTGAATTTGGAGAAGAGTCACATTACTCTTTTCTAGTCAGGATGCTGTTAAAATAGTATTTTAATTGTAGGTTACACCATTTGTGCAAAAACCAGGCCAATGGAAGAGAGAGGGAAACATATTCGGCAAATATATACAAATTTATATTGTTTAAGGGACAATGAAAGGTCCTGAGCTGTCAGTTGATCGTTTTTGGACGCACTGAACTATTAAAATTGTTTTTGCCCTAATCGATATGGCATTGCAGCAAAATGAACTGCAACATTTCGTAAGAAACTTTTCAATTAATCGATGTCAGAAGTGTGTTTCATTTCTTTTAGCCTTCATCACTATATGTCTTACAGTAGAGAAATCTGATTGTCAGTGCAGATTTGCTTTTTTTTTTTTACGCCAATCGTAGTAAACAATAACAATACTCAGAATTAGCAGACGACGTGTAGGCTGCACCTTGTTACAAGACATGGTGGCTCAGTTTTCAATGGCGGTGCCACTGCCAGTCTCTGTTGTTTATATAGGTCGTTGATGAGAGTATCTCTGTGGTAATATTTAATGAATCTCAGAATACAGCATACAGTTTATTTGTAGAAAACACGGAAAATCGACAGCTACAAAGAAATTCTAATTCTAAATGCTTTCCAATACACAGGGTCAAGATGGCGTCGCGTATGCAACTAGTGGTAAATTACTCTGTAGAAAACCTGTTATATACAATTTAAAGTCCATAAACTGTAAAAATACTGTTTACAGTGGTTTCGTTCGTAGTCTTTCACAACTTATGAATCCATCTATTGTGGATGAAGAACATAAAAGTGATAAATCCACATTGTAATGTTCAGTGCAGTGGGCGAGATAGCACAGTCAAAAAATATAACGCCGGTACTGAAGAATCCGTCTCAAGTGCTCTTTAATAGCTAAAAAGTAAAAACTATGTTATATATATTGAATCATTTTTGAAAACATCGAGTGTCGAAACAAACTCTTTGTGTATGGAAAATGGATAAAGTGATACAAAGTTTCTAACGAAATTGTTCGCTCTAGGCTAATTGCTCCAATATCTACTACAAATACGAGGAACACATTTGAAGTCCTTGCGCGCGAGAAACAAAGACAACAAAAGACCGAAATCGCAAACAAATCAAGTTCCGGTATTTTAAGTGATGTAAACGCGACATCGAAAGTTTCGAAACAGGGGCAAAGGCCGGTATTACACTATCAAATTTCTTTGTCAAGGATTTGATCAAAGATGTGATCCAATATTCCGTCCAATATATTTGACAAAGATCTTTGACGTAGCGCTACAAGGGGTATTACACTGTCATCAAATTTTTCGTCAAAGTTCAAGATGGCTGACAACAACTTGGTATTAACCGCAGCAGTTCTACGTACTCCAATTGCATTGTGTGCACATGCGGAAAAGAAGTGGGGGGAAAAAATGGAACCATACATACGGGGTTGACAGTCTTAAAAGTCTTGGGATTACAACTTGATGATAAATTCAGTTGGGAGGAGCACACCACAGAACTGCAGAAACGCCTTAACAAATCTGTATTTGCAATTCGAGTGTTAGCAGACATAGGCAACATAAAAATGAAAAAGATTGCATACTATCATTCCATAATGTCATATGGGATAATATTTTGGGGTAAATCTTGAAGTCAAACAAAAGTTTTCAAGGTCCAAAAGCGTGTAATACGTATTATTTGTGGAGTAAATTCACGGACCTCCTGCAGAAACCTCTTCAAAGAACTGGGTACTTCAGATTCTTGCATTGGTACTGGGGGAAAATAAGAAAGAAAATGAAACTGTTGGCGGGCCAGAAGTACAGTGAGACTGTCGTTTGGACGTACGAGATTTGCAGGTTAGCTTTTTTTGTTTTGTATTTCATGCCTAGATACTTCCGTAGAGATATTGTTGCATGTGGATTATTATATGTAATGATTATTACAATACATGCAACGATATGTTTGTACAGTTATCTAGGCATGAGAAACAAACAAAAAAAAAACTATAACTCTCGTAGGCCCAAATGACAGAGTCTCACTATACTTCTGCCTCTCAGTATATTTACTTCTTAATAAAATTTGTCGTAATTAATATATCTCTTTTTCTAACAAACAACTCAGTTCATACATACAATACCAGGAACAAAAATGATCTGCACAAGGACTTAAAAACACTTACTTTAGTTCAAAAAGGGGTCCACTACTCAGGAACACTCATCTTCAATAATTTGCCAGGAAACATAAAAAATTTAGTTAGAAATAAAGATCAGTTTAAAAGGAGCCTGAAAGACTTACTACTGGCCAACTCCTTCTACTCCATTGGCGAAATTTTTAATAGAAACAAATGATGTATTTATTCATACTATTAGTATTTTTATTTCAGCTTAAAAAAAATCGACATGTTCCACATCCACGAGGATCTCCTCAGCACAGATCTATGGAACGAAAAACTAATCTAATCTGGGTGAAGCCGTGGGTTTTACGACGACACGATAAAAGCATTCAACAAAACTTGTTACATGAGCTTACAGTGGAAGACGTCAAGTCGTACATCAATTACTTAAGAATGGATGAGCATACATATCTGTATGTGCTCAATGAAGTGTATCCTCATATCACAAAGCACAATTTTCACTTAAGAACTGCTACATCTTCAGAAGACAGGCTCACTATAACACTCCGATTCCTTGCTACAGGAGAGGGTTATGTTATGTTAGGTTAGGTTAGGTCAGGTCAGGTCAGGTTAGGTCTCCAATCTTCTTAATCTATTTTTGTATTCAGGGTGCCTCACGTTGTAAAGCGCCTCATAAGCTTCAGACATCTCTATTAATTCTGTAGTTGTCGGCACACACCAATTGTATTTACCAGCAATGGTTATAAAAACACTACAGACGACAGAACGCTGCAGCGATGCTAGCGCTCCGCGTGGTAACATATCGCATTGCAGTGAACAGAAGACAAGCGATTTCTTTGATCAAATATACGGCCTCGGCCTAGATTCGATCAAATATTGGACGACATTTGTCAACGATCCCTATTACACTATCAAATATCTTTGACAAAGATATTGGACAAAGAAATTTGATAGTGTAATACCGGCCAAAAAGACAATATACAGTGGAACCCCAGATCACGTAAGAAACAGATTGACCGTCCTTAGGCCGGTATTACACTATCAAATTTCTTTGTCAAAGATATTTGATGGTGTGATAGGAACTTTGTCAAATGTCGTCCAATATTTGATCAAATCTAGGGCCTCGCTGTAGATTTGATCAAAGAAATCGCTGGTCTTCTGTTCACTGCAATGTGACATGTTACCACATGGAGCGCTAGCATCGCTGCAGCGTTCTGTCATCTGTAGTGTTTTTATAAACATTGCCGGTAAATACAATTGGTGTGTGCTGACAACTACAAAATTAATAGAGATGTATGAAGCTGATGAGGCTCTTTACAACGTGAGGCACCCTGAATACAAAAATAAAATAAGAAGATTGGAGACGAGACCTGACCTGACCTAACCTAACCTAACGTAACATAACATAACATAATAGAGGTGGCAAAAAATAACGTAACTGATAGAAATAACCGGTTACTGAGAAGTAACGGTTACTGCGATAACCGTTCCTCTGATTCTGGCAGTTATTTCAATAACTGTTTAGTGTCAACAGTGCCTCGCGCCATCTGTTGACCGAAGATCGTACTGCGCATTTGGAAGGCGTTCTATAGACTTTGGGAATAACTGTGAGACTGCGCGCCATCTGTTGATAAGAACTGTGTACTATTTCGTGGGCCTTCGTTACTTTTAGCATAAACAATTAAATAAAGTTAATGTCCGAGCCATGGCTGATAGGAGCTGCAGTACAGGCATTAACAAGTACGGTCGTTACCTTAAGCCACCGCCTTACGTGTTAATTTAGCTTGGACGGGTAGTACAAGGAAGGTTACTAAGGACTTCGAGCGACTATGGAAATAACTGTCAGAGCCGGTATTCCCCTCTGGCAGTTATCGTTATTGGCTCGTAGTTCTAGTTCTCTGGTAGTTATCGGGCTACCACCACAGATAACCTGGAAGCTGGTAACGGAATAACTGTGTGTCTAGACGTTCCTGACTCGGTGACTCCAGTTAAAGGTCTTAGTTCCAGGTGATATTTCCAGAGAGGATAGTAACTGGAGCGAACAAATATTTTCGTATCCTCATCATTTGTCAGGAGATTGTCAAAATACGTGAATATATCACAGTAACTGCTAATCTTTACAGAATTGGTACACTGACAGAATAAAACATAGTTACGTACTTTTAATAAATTTATCGTACACAGAATACCCGATCTTGACTGTTGCAACCAAGTGCTGTCAAAACTGAAATATAGCAGAATTTTTACCTAAGCTGGTCTATCAGTCTCTGTTACGATATTCATCTACAGAGTAGAAGGAGGGGTCACTGGAAGCGTCTGATTCCACCCGTCTGCTTCGACGTAAAGGTGTTGTGGTGCGTGAATGTCATTAAGGCACGGTGTTTATGAGTTGGTTTTTGTGTGTGTGTGTGTGTGTGGGGGGGGGGGGGGGGGGGCTGTCGATCAAGGTTGCAGTGCCGGAATTTGCTGGTGGTAATTAATTTTTTTTTTTTTCTAGCTGTGATGTTTTGTGTATTTATGAAGTATTGAATGTGATTTAATTTATGTAGGGATGATTGATTTATGGACTTTTGGGATTGTGGTTTTATTTTTCGCAGTTGTAGGTGTTGGTTTTTTGGCATCAGTAGCTGTGGTGGACCTATATAGTTAACCGGATAATGACCGATTCCCATTTTCATAATTGTGTGTGTTGATGTTTTAGTATCGTCATCTGAGGTTGACCTATGTAGGTCAAGGGAAATGTCTGATTCCAATTTTCGTACTTTTAGTTGTGGGTATTGGTGTTTTGGTATGGTCACCTATAGTTGACCTATATTGTTCAAGGGAAGTGTCCGATTCCTGCAGATTTTTGTTGGTGTAGCAGAATGCTGTATTTTTTTTCTTTTTTGTTCTTCATTTTGTGTTTTGGGATCATGGTGTGTTTTTTTTACTAGCTTGTCCTCACCCTAAAACCCCCAACTTCCCGCAGTTGTCCCATTGGTTTGATTGTATTTTTGGTGGGAAATGTTATTGTATTATTTATATGTATCTTCGTGTTTGTTGCCATGTGTATGTAGTGACGTCATAGACACACTTAAAATAGACATTTCTGGCATATTGATGATGGGTGGAATCAGACACTTATGTATCAAATAGTCATTCAAACACACTGTAAACCGTGCCTTATCTGAAACCAAGTTTTTAATGGTTGCTGACTTGCTGGCAGCTTATTGAAAATGCACGTTCCTGAATATTGGACCCCTTTTGCACCAAAGTAAGTAATTTTAGGTCTTTATGTAGATTGCTGTTCCCATTTCTAGTACTGATATTATGTATCAAGCTATTGATTGGAAATACTTGTAACAAATTTTATTAAGGAATAAATACACTAGGAAGCAGTGGTTAGAATACAAAGTTCCTTGAACAGGTTCCTACATGATGTTCTTGAATTGATACCACAAACGATTTTTATTACACGCTTTTACATGCGAAAAACTTTTGCTACGTTTGATGAGTTACCACAGAATATGTTCCCTTATGAAATAATAGAATGAAAAAATGTGGTATGCCCTTCCCAACTGAATTTATTATCGAGTTGTAGTCCCAGAAATGTAACACTGTCACCTTTTCGATCTGCATGTCTTCATATGTTATAAGCATGCTGTCGCTGGAGAAATCGAGCAGTTTGCAAATCTGACATAAAACTTGGATTAGCGTACTCACACTTTCCCCAATAGGACTAGCTTTTACAGCACAGGAGTAAACGAATCTGTCACATTACGTATATTTTTTGTTGTATTACAAGGCTGTACACTTTATTCTATTATGTGAGCAGCACAAGAAATTAAGCTTCGAATTTAACCTACAGTACTCAGTTTACATATTACTTCATACTTAAAAACGCACGTTGTTAACATTTTACTTAAACAGTGCTTTGGCGAAGTTCCGCGTACTTTCTGTCGCAGCTGCGAAGATAATATTTCTAATAGCGACCGATAACCTACAAACATATAATCTGAAACACTAATAATCGTTCTAACATCAACTAAAATGTACCCGGAGTTAATAAGCTGAGGTTATGACACGATTCATACGACATTCCTGCTATTTCACACTACTCGCAGTTATACTGATAACTAAACTGATGGATTCCAACTATGTCGTTATTTAACTGTCGGAGTTATCGGTATTCGCTAGCGAAAAATAACTTGGCAGTTATTAATAACCGTTAACGATAACGGTCATCAAAGAATAACTGGAACTGTGATAACGGTTACTCCAGAATAACCGTTTGGCCCACCTCTATAACATAACCCTCTCCTGTAGCAAGGAATCGGAGTGTTACAGTGAGCCTGTCTTCTGAAGATGTAGCAGTTCTTAAGTGAATATTGTGCTTTGTGATATGAGGATACACTTCACTGAGCACATACAGGAATGTATGCTCATCCATTCTTAAGTAATTGATGTACCACTTGACGTCTTCCACTGTAAGCTCACGTAAGAAGTTTTGTTGAATACTTTTATCGTGTCGTCGTAAAACCCACGGCCTCACCCAGATTAGATTAGTTTTTCGTTCCATTGATCCATGCTGAGGAGATCCTCGTGGATGTGGAACACGTTAATTTTTTAAACCTGAAATAACAATATTAATAGTATGAATAAATACAATACATCATTTGTTTCTATTAAAAATTTCGTCAATGGAGTAGGAGTTGGCCACTAGTAAGTCTTTCAGGCTCCTTTTAAACTGATCTTTATTTGTAACTAAATTTTTTATGTTTGCTGGCAAATTATTGAAGATGAGTGTTCCTGAGTAGTGGACCTCTTTTTGAACTAAAGTAAGTGCTTTTAAGTCCTTGTGTAGATCATTTTTATTCCTGGTATTGTATGTATGAACTGAGGTGTTTCTTGGGAAAAGAGATATATTATTTACGACAAATTTCATTAAGGAGTAAATATACTGAGAGGCAGTAGTTAGTATACCCAGTTCTTTGAAAGGTTTCTACAGAATGTCCGTGAATTTACTCCACAAATAATACATATTACACGCTTTTGGATCCGAAAACTTTTGTTTGACTTGAAGATTTACCACAAAATATTATACTATATGACATTATGGAATTAAAGTATGCAAGATTTTTCATTTTTATGTTGCCTATGTCTGCAAACACTCGAATTGCAAACAGATTTGTTAAGGCGTTTCTGCAGTTCTGGGATGTGCTCCTCCCAACTGAATTTATTATCAAGTTGTAATCCCAGGACTTTTAAGACTGTCAACCTCATATGTATGGTTCCATTTTTTCCCCCACTTCTTTTCCGCATGTGCACACAATGCAATTGGGGTATGTACAACTGCTGCTGTTAATAACAAGTTGTTGTCAGCCATCTTGAACTTTGACGAAAAAATTTGATGACAGTGCAATACCCCTTCTAGCGCTACGTCAAGATCTTTGTCAAATATATTTGACGGAATATTTGATCACACCTTTGACAAAGAAATTTGATAGTGTAATACCGGCCTTACTTCGGAACAGGCAATCGTAAAAATAGTTTTCGCGTCGGTCAACAGATGTCGCAGGCGACGCTACAATGCTAACTGACCTGTCCATGTCGCGGAATTGGCAACGCTGTATCTTCGATTACGTGAATGACGCTGATTTGTGATCGGCTAAAGCGCTGCGCGCGAAATGCATTCGTCACACAGCTGACTGTAGACCATAATCGGCTATGGTTTTTCCCGAGTTTTCAATCGAAGAATGTAGATTAGCTCCTGTAATTCTACAAACCAAGTTTATTTCTACTGTAGGGATACTTCTCACAATCATATGAGAAATGAAATAAATGAAAAGTAACACACAAATATTTCTCATGAGTTACTGTTTAAATGCAGACTGTATTGCAGTCGTATAGGTTTCACACTCGCCTTTTATGCCATTTCCTTTTTGTTATACAGCTCTTCTGATACGTATTATGGCCGGCCGAAGTGGCCGTGCGGCTAAAGGCGCTGCAGTCTGGAACCGCAAGACTGCTACGGTCGCAGGTTCGAATCCTGCCTCGGGCATGGATGTTTGTGATGTCCTTAGGTTAGTTAGGTTTAACTAGTTCTAAGTTCTAGGGGACTAATGAGCTCAGCAGTTGAGTCCCATAGTGCTCAGAGCCATTGATACGTATTATGGTGGTAAAAAAGATCTCCACGTGCAGGTTAACACTAGAAAGTTTTCAAAATCTTCTCAACGTCTTTGAAATATAATCCGTTAATTTACTGACAAATATTGCACTGAGCAGTGGGTTTCGCGTCCTGGCATTACCGACATAATTATTTATTTTGCATAGAGTATATATAGGGATTAGGTGAGTTACATTGAGACTGTAAATAAGTTTAAGGAACAGATTTTGCTTCCTTTCTAAGTATTTCTGTAAGCGTTCTTAAGTATAACCACATTTTCCATTTGATTACTGTTAGTTGTAAACGAATATAATTTCATGTACGCTCTTAACAACGATATCTTCGAAAAAAAATATTGGGAGTAAAAAAAAAATTCTGTGATGGTAATCATTTTAACTTTGCGGTCAGCACATCTACTATTGTCACAAGAAGTACTGTTTTGCTCATATTTAACACATTACTTCTCTGTAGTTAAACGTGGTAGAGTGATCAAGGAAAGGGAACAAAACTTATTTGTGCATCCTAATGGAGAACCTTTATTTGGTACTTAAATACAATATGAATAAACTACATATTTTTATAATTTTCAGTTTTGAGACAGTTCTACTACACTTGTCTTCGAACATTATTCTGCAACTGTAATAAAATTTGCATTTCACAAGATGATATTTCTCTTATAAATAAACTGTAAAAAACAGGACTCATATGCCTGTAAAGACATTTCAATAATGTTGCTAAACTCAACAGCTGGAGCGCTGGGACCCACTGAAGAATGACACAAATTCCCAGTTGTGTATTTTTTTTGGAAAATAAATAATTCCCTCTTCTCTTGAAGCTCACTGCTACATGTAAGTGTCTCCTTACAGCTCAAACAACCACACCCTTCGATGCATGTGTGTGCTAAGTAGCCAGCAAGATATGCTACTGAACACTGTTCAGAGGAAAGGTCTTGCTGTGAGGAAGACAAATACTCGTCGGCCTCGATGGTACTCCCTTCTTCATCCGTAGAGGAACCAGGGGTGTTCGGAATTCCAACGTTTCCAGAGGTCTCCAACAGCTGAGATTCATCACCTTCTTTTTGCAACACACAGTTGTTCAGTAACAGTATCTTGTCAGTGTCATTCTCACAATTTGACGCGTCAGAAGGCTTCATTAGTGAGTTAATAGTGCTTGTTCGGAACAAGCACCTTGTGTTCTAGCTGTTGGATTACGGTTGTAGCCTCCTTTCTGACGGTACACAGAAAATAAATTCTCAAGAGCATCTTGATTCAATCTGCTGGTCAGTAAAAATTTAATGCCCACAGTTTGTTCCTCAAGTGAGCAATAGCATTCACAGTCTGGTTTAAACCCGTAATGCATGGTGGTGTCGTTATTTTACCTGTATTTTTTTCTATTTTATTCATGGTACTTAAGACATCCTTTGCATTCTGTAGCGTTTCCGTTTCTACTGGGCATTGTTCTGATAATGCACACCTATATGGATTAGAGGAAAATGCTGTCCTGCTGTTCAAAACGTCAAACAAATTGTTCATAAATTCTATAAAAGTAGCTGTGCTCTCTGCTGTATCAGTCTGCAATTCTTTAGTCGCTACACAAGTTCTGATAGCTGCAGCAACAGAGTGGCTGAGGACCTGGACTGCCATTTTTACATTCATTTTCTGGAATGAATCAGGTTGCAAATGACTGTCAGTGAGTTTTACCAACATTCTGCTTTTTTTGTTCTCATTAATGTCACATGTTTCCCTGACATCTTCGAATGAAACAACAGCATTGTTGAAAATGAAGTACCCACTAAGCAGAGTGTTTCGTATGCTTTTGAATAAATGTAGGACATCATAAATATAAAACAATTTCTGTCCATTTACAATAAAATAAGGTTTTTCAGGCGTAACATGTAAATGCTTCACAACACTTCGATTACTAGCTCCCTGATCACAAACGACTAATTTTGGCTCTAGGTTTGCATTTTGCAATAAAATAATTAGTTCCTGTAAGAGTCCCAATAAATCCGCATGTTTTACTCCTGAATTAGACAAAAAATATGAAACAGGCAATTCCCAGTTAACTGTAGGCACCTCTAATCATAAAAACAAGTGCATTATTTGCAGGAAGTGGTTTCCTTCCCCTATCACTCAAATCTTCTAGACCTTCTACTAAAACGAGATCTTTTGCATATTCCAGATGACGCATTATCGACACCTCATCAAAAGATACTACATATGCCTTTTCTAAATAAGTTTGTGCCTCAAATTTCTTGCTAAGTCGACTAAAAAGGTTTTTGTTAAACCCTGGTAGAAATTTTGTGACGCCAATCCATCGTCTAATTGTGGACAGTCCAGGTAATACGATACCCAATTTTCGCAAAAATTTATATGCTCCAGGAGATTTGTAAAGCAACATTAGAGAGAGATTTTTCTCGATAGAAGACCATGGACGTTTTATGCTCTTGCACTGCATTGCACCCAGTGCCCTGGAGTAATCAGATGGGAAGCAGAAACTGCTTAACACATGGGCAATATTATTTGAGCTCCTACAATGCAATAATTTACTCTTAACTTTTGACAAGTAGGAAGTTTTGTTTTTCAGTGATCTGTTCATATTGTGTACTTTCTGTTTCAGTTTTTGCTTTCTAGGAGTATCCTCATCATCATGACGTAGCATACAGAGTTTTCTTTTAACTTGTCTCGCAGGCATTTCTATGATTTCTTTCAGGTCTGGAAATGGTTCACACTTTTGTGGTGTTGCATTTCTTTCTACCAGAAGGTGACTACCTGCACTGTATGTTCTCCTTGGAATGTTTAGTTTCAGTTCAGGTGATGACAAATTATTCTTATCACTAGTTCCCTCACATACTGCTGAAGAACCAGTGTCAGATGTAAATTTTACAGGAACTGGTGTGTGTATAAGCCGTTGTTTCGTACTGTTCATGAATGACTTTTCATCAAAATGGACATCACACAGCAGTCTATCGTTCAGCTTTTCGGGGTCCATATCAATCAGTTTGACATCGCCTGTAACAATAACTATCTATCAGAAAAATACGATATATGTATATACCATTAACACATTTAGTAGCTCAGTCTACATTAGCGTGATAGAAAGGAATCTTTTATTAAGTATTTGCTAAGAGAGATCCTTGTGTGCAACCTTTTTTGGGCTTTAAATATTATGATTAATTCTGGGATTGTGGTCCTATGGCGTTTTAAGCCTGGTCAACACTGAGCGAACTAAAACAGGAAAAACTGCATTCTCATATGTGTAGACGAATTTGAGCAAACGACATTCAGTCGTGTTTGGTTCGTAAACTTTATTCGGTGCCCACAGTGCCTCTGAAGTTTCTGCAAAAGTTAAGAAACACGTGATTTCTAATCTCTTCTGCGTGACATTACTTGCTTCGTAATTAGATCAAACATTGCCTATAATGTTGTTTCCCCTTTAGTGCTTAGCTTTTCACAGTGAGAAACAATTAAGTAGCGAAAGCATAACATCAATGTTTGCAAGAGTTTGCATGATTAAATGCTGATTCTGTAGTGTTCAGTTCCATTCACCACTGCGAGACAATAACATTCAGTCTTTTTCGGTACGCATTCGGTAGTGTTCGTTAGTGTTCAGCTGGCTGTCGGTTTTTGAGCAAAGCATCAAAAGAAGTTTGCCTCGTCTCCCCTTTAGCGTTACCAGCACGGAGAGTACTCGTCTTCTTGCGAACTGCTTTATGTTGCTCCTAGTAAATTTCCTCGAGGAGCCAGCGAAAGGCATCAACCGACATATGTGCAAAATTCTGGAATAAATCTAAAGAAGGCTGGAGCTGCAATTCAGTGTTAAGTGCACTGGCATACTTACAAGCGTTTCACATCAACGTAACAAATTAAGCCACAAACATATTTTTATTTTCCTACGCCACTCTGTTTGCTTTGTCGAAACCAGCGGGCAAAATAATCTTATCTCAATATCAAAGATTTACATCGTAGCTGTAACTAGAAGTCTGCGCGGACAGGAAAAATGCCGCCGTCCCGTATGTGCACCGCATCCACAAGATCATTGTCCACATCTGCCAAGTTGCTTATCCGCATTCTCAGATATTAACATTTTGTACAGCAGTTTAACCCACCACTGCTCTGAAAAGAGACTTGTGCCTGGCCTGAAGTTTTGTCTGCTGATGTCCACACTCGGTTATGATGCGAATTAAGGCTTGACATATTTCAGTGACAGTCATTTCAAATTTAAATTCTTTTACTTTGCATGTAACTTATCGTAAATGATATAAGAGTGGCACAAAACGATGAATTTTGGGTTGTTGTAGAAAGAGGGCTGCAAACGCGGTAATATACAAGTGAAAGCGTGTTTTTGGAACCTATTTTGGCGGTGTCAACTTTGAAGAGCCACAGGCGGCAAACCACAATTATGTAAAAAATTTACTTTGCACAGTTTAAAGATAACCCACAAATATTCGCAACAGATGTGCGCTTTTATCTGCAACACAGTTATTACTGGGGATATCCGCACTCGCGCAGACCTGTTACTATAAACCGTGTTGTTTTCGAGTGAAAGCTGTGTGAGGATTATTAGCGCACAGATAAAAAAAAATTAAAATAGGTAGCGTCTATAGCTTGCATGCTATGCTGGTTCTCTTCTATTCTCCTCCCTTCATTCCAGTATAGACGCTTGTTCACACATATAAACGAATGGCAGGGAACATTGGCGAATTATCTATGAATACTCATTTGCAGCAGTGTAAACGAGGTTTTACACTCGTTCACTTCGTTCGCTCTAATATATACCAGGACTTAGAGGGACCGATGACCTAGCAGTTAGATGACGGCTATTATTCATTTATTTCACTGTTGCTCTAGAGCCATTTTCAAGTACCAAGGGAAAGGTCTTGTAAGGTAAAGGCCCATCCACACGCAACGATCTGCCTGCGCAAATGTCTGCGCACATCAGATCTGCGCAGACAGATCGTTGCGTGTGGACAGAAGATTTGCACCAACCTGAGGTGTGTGCAAACCTGGAAGTTGGAGTTGGAGGTTTGAGCGAAACCTCTCAAATCTGTGGGTTCAAACCACATCTGTGCAGACAAGTTGGAGCGTGTGGACAGGGGATCGCTGCAAATCTGGCGCGAAACAGCTGTTTGCTCAGTCTAGTGTTTGTATTTATGCGCACAGGGCATTAAAATGACTGATACTCGTCAGTGTTCTCGAGAGTTTGTAAGTGAATTCATTGAAATATATAGAAACCACCCTCGTTTGTGGAAGATTAAAAGTAAAGAATATAGTGACCGAGACAAAAAGACAGCAGCATACAATGCTCTAATTGAAAAATTGCGGGCAGTTGACGCCTCGGCAAACAGATAAAAAGTAATAATAATAATAAAAAAAATTCGTTGCGGACTGTTTACCGAAAAGAGTTATCCAAACCTAGAAGATCTGGTGTAGGAGTAGATCAAGTATACCAGCCAACGTTATGGTATTTTGATCTGCTTGGCTTTCTCAATGATCAAGAAACGCCAAGAGCAAGCAGGAGTATTACCTGTAACTTGACAGACTTAATTTACTTGACTTGCCTTCATGAACTCATCCTTCAGGACAGCGTAAATAGCTTCACATGTGTTGGGTATTATTTCACTCAACGCTTATTTCTATATTCCTGTTGAAAATTCCAAATCCTTGTAGATCCTTCCTGTTGCTAGGAATCTTAATGTTACCGCCAGCCGTTCATGAGGAGAAATTGCCCTTCCCATACAAGTATTTTTTCTCATAATATGAGAGGTTACAAGCTTTAAGAAATAATTATGAGTTTCGACATCCATCCGCAAATAATTTCGCCAGTCGTTAGGTTCGCCCTGCAACACTCGCAGCAAATTTACGTGAGAAAACTGCTTTCGCTTTAGCAGCCACTGTCTACACCATTTTGACCGCTTTCTCTGTTTCCTACGGTTGGTCTGAATGTTTTTTGCAACGCAAGTTGCGAACACAGACCACAACATAACTTCCTCCATTTCCATATTTCAAAATAACTGAATTAAATTTTTGACGTTTGCGGGGAGCGTAGTCGCTTGCCACTGATATTTCTTTTCTACACTGACAGATGGCGGGCGAGTAGTAGATTGGGGTTTGTGTCGTGTGAACACACCACATTTGCAGCGATCTTTTGCATGTACAGACATCTGCGCCGATGTCTGCGCAGACAGATCGTTGCGTGTGGACTGGGCTTAATGCTTCTTAAATTGCTTACCAAATGTTACCACACTATGCTTTGCATTTTGTTACCCATATCTTATATTGGTTTCAGTTTTCACATTGCACACAAAAATGCCCATACAGCCAAAAGTACGATAGTGAAGTGAATAAACAGTTTAAAAAAGTCCAAATCGCATCAAAGATTTCATTTAAAAATTATATGATATGATTCTTGTACAGGAAGGGCTGCCACGTTATATCAGAATAAAAGATCGACAAAATTTAGGTAGGATCGAATGCTTAGGGCCTTTTATTAATTCTTACTCGTAACTAATTTATTGATTTACCTGAATTTAAAATCCACTCGCGTAACCTTTCTTTATCTTTGACGGGAAATCTGAACATTTTGGTTCAGGATTTGTTCGACTACTTCTTCCACAGTTGATATACTTGCAGGCCCTCGGCATGACGACTCGATCCACTACCACCGGTATGTCAGAAACAGCTGTACTTCACAGACGCCAAATAGTGGAAAGCTGCACGCGTTCGGCCGATGTTGCCACATATTTCACAGAACGGAGTGCCATCTAGTGGTTGATTTCACAAGTAAGGGTGTGACGCTGTTGCCGCCTGGTGGCCGTTCCCTGACAAGGGTTGCCTGCTAGACCAAGCGATCGGGCAATCTGTTTCTTACGTGATCTAGGGTGGAACTCTAAAAGCATTAGATGTTTAGTAACCAGCTTAAAAATCAATTTACCTCCAGAAAGATAAAACAAGTTATCGAGAGAAAATAATATGCAGTGCAATTCTAACAGCATTGGAAGTGTAGTAAATCACCTAAAAATGAGTACGCCGTCAGAAAGACAAAACAAAATACTGACAGAAGAGGCAACAAAACAAAAAATTTGCATCTTCTCAAACAGCCATCGGAGAGATTCTGCCTCTATTCTTATAAATAAGCAAAAAGAATTTTTAGTTACAGGACCAGTAAAACCAGGAGCTCCCCTCCAGGAAATAGTTACAAGATTGCAACACATAACAAATGAAATCTACGTAGTTTTTGCTGGAGCTAACGATGTATATAAAAATTAGTAAAAAAAAATACAGTCAGAGCATTGCACCCAACATTGGAAAGAATTTCGCAACAAAAAAATCATCGTTAGCATTCCGTGCAAACATGATTTAATAAAAAGTCCATGCACAAATACTGAAATCAGTTTCACAAACAGAAAGTTTTGAAAAATATATGAAGGTTTCAAGCATTTCTAATTTTTAGACATTAATGCCGAAGAAAAAAGCAACTTTAATCGTCATGGAATACACAGAAATCGACTGGAAAACGTGCTTGCTAACGCACTATTAACAGCAACAGCCAAGCTATATGAAACACCACGCCACCAATTGCACTAAAAGCACCTGTGCCTGATGAAACAGTACTATTGGAAGGAAAACAAGCAGCGGCGTCAAAATATTCACTTTCAACTAATAAAGGAGTAGAACTTCACCTACGAAAATACAAGAAGGTGTTGCTGAATTATTACACTGTCAAAATCTGTATATTCAAACAGTCGAACAAGTAAAGACTATGTAATGGGACATCCTCCTCTAGCATTACTTTTCCTCAGCAGTAGTAGTAGATACTAGTAATATTTTTCGAATTTTAGACAGGTCACTATTATCTCAGCTGTTTTTCTGAAAAAAATCCTGTAATTTTATACACAATGTGTTATATTTCAAGCTAAAATTTATGAATAGGAATTATTATTTTGGATGTTGTAGTCGATAAATACTGGTTCTGAATGTACAGTTAAAATTATTTTTTTTTTAGAAATGTTTGAAATTACTTATTACTTAGCACACTTAAAATTTCTATTATTAATTACACAATCCAGTACTGTTTATTATGTTTATTTCTGAATTTTTTTATGATATAACAAACAAACCTAATATAAATTGTAAATGCTTTGGAATACTGTTATTACCGCAGAATGATGTTGTAGTAAGTATGCCTCTGTTGTGGTCAGACGTATTATTATATTTTTTGCGACCAATGTGATTTCGGCTTTGTTAATGTGAAAATTCAAAAGGCTAAATTGTGAGAAAACAAATTAACGTAAAAATAAAAATTCTGCTACGACAATCTTCAAAATTATTTATTTCAAATTAACCACGAGGACCTAACATGTCAGAATTTCAGCTTCAAGAAACATACCCCCAGACAAGAAGAAATAGAGCCAACTCTATTACAAAAGATAAGTAAACTAAAAGGTTCATTGTATTCTTACTTCTCTCTAATCTTCAGAAAAGACTTTGCTCATTGTTAACAATAGCTGCAACTAGGAAGGAGGAGGTCGATTACAACTACGAATTCAACAACAAAGGGTCTCATTTCTACCGCGAGTGCAGCTTCAAGCAACAAGATCGCAATATCTCCAAGAAAATCGACACGAAAAAAAAGTATCAGCTAATAATGAATATTTTTTATGGTCAAGCCACTTCTTTCGCAAGAGAACATATAAGAATGTGACAAACGTAACATATATTCTTACAATTTACACTCTTTGACATAAAATCTGGTCAGTGGCCAGCCGCCGCAGAGACGAAGCCCACGCCGATCGCGAGTTGGGACAAATAATTTGGCCACACTGAGAAATATCCAGATTCCACCCATCTGCACGATCTAGCATGTAGTCGTCCTTCCAATTCAAGCAAAGTTGTTCTGGCTGTGGCCGTGGTCTAGCGGTAGCTTGCATGGTAGCTCAGCATCTTCGATCAGAGGATTAGCTGCCCTCTGTCATAACAGAATTAAGTGAATGGATCAACGATGAACATGACCGGGTGTCAGGGGATACGCGAGACCTCTGAATGTGAAGTCTCGTGATCGAGGCCCGTCCTCAGGTAGATTTTTATAGTGCCTTCCTTCTGAATGTTGAAGTCATGAGTGAAATGATAGCAGATCTACAATTTATTTCACTCTCTGACATACCAGTATTAACAGTTCCGCCCATTAACAGTTTAGCGGTTGATTGCTTTGGTGACTGTCTGCCTCTGAACGCTACATGCGTCAATGTTGTCAGGACCCATTCTTTAGTTACTACCAGCGGTTGATGAGTCGGCGCTGCACTGCTTCATCCATTGTCAAAGGCGCCTGCTATCCCTCATCGCTTTGGAGAGTATTAAAAGCTCTACTGTTGAGTGACGTTCCACAGAAAAGTCTACAATTAGTATTTCGTACCCGATACCAATGTAGACAGACGACCCATTTTAATATGATGATTTTTCTATTACACTGTTATTTTTATAGTTTATGATTCAATTAAAATACCTCAGTACATTGTTTAATGTTATTTATCATTTATATATCGCTTTACTCCTTTTAGAGGCGATTTTTCATGCAATTACTTCGTCAGGAATTCGTCTGTTCCTGTCAAGCTACAGTGGGTAATGGTGGTGCACGGCGTTTTACTGTTGTTGTTTGATTGCTTATGTAAAAGCATGTAATAAACTCTGCGAATTCTTTGCAGTGCATGATCTATAGCAACGCGGCACACTGCACATTTTGAGGACCACATATGGACTCATGGAGAACATAATGCTAGGCGAAAGTAATATTTAAGGTATTCAATTAGACTTAAACTAACAAATCTGCCCATAATCGAAGCCATATAGACTGGAAGGAAGTTGCTAATGCCAGTATCAGCAAACAACTATGAGAGGCACCTAACTGATACTATGGAAACTTAGAATAGAGGGACTATATTAATCAGTATGTTCACTTTATAACTGGTCCCATTGACATGTAGATTCTATGTGACGAACAAAACTGAAATTAGTATCGTTGACAGTTAATTCACATCTACTCAGAGACGTTGTATATTGATGGAGCTTGACATTCTCAAAATAGGCGTGTATAGCCATTAAAATAGCTTATGGAATCGAGGGGGTGAGAAGGCTGAATGTGTAAAGATTTTCTTCGGATTTTGTTAAAGAATTTCTTCATCTACATCTACTTAGGTACTCCGCTAGCCACCGAATCTTTTGGCAGCCAGTTTCAAATGTCGGTTCTCTAAATTTTCTCAATAGTGTTTCCCGAAAAGGACGCAGCCTTCCCTGCGGGGATTCTCATTTGAGCTCCCAAAGCATCTCATTAACACTCAATTTTTGTTCGAACCTACCAGTAACAAATGTAGCAGCCTTCCTCTGAATTACTTTGATGTCTCCATTCAATTTGACCTGGTGCGGATCCCAAACACTCGAGCAGTACTCAAGAATAGGTCGCATCAGCGTCCTATATGCGATCTCCTTTACAATTCTCCCAATGAACCAAAGTCGACTAGCCTTCCCTAACACAATTTTCACACGCTTGTTCCATCTCATATCGCTTTGCAACTTCGTGCCTAGATATTTAAACGAATTAATTGTGACAAGCAGGACACTAGTAATAATATATCCGAATGTTACAGGTTTGTTTTTCATAATAATCCGCATTAACTTAGATTTTTCTACATCTAGAGCTAGCGCCATTCATCACAGCAACTGAAAACTTTGTCTAAGTAGTTTTGTATCTTCATACAGTCACTCAAATTCGATACCATACCATACACCACAGCGTCATCAGCAAACAACCGCAGATTGCTTCCCACCCTGTCCTCCAGATCATTTATGTATATAGATAACAACAGCAGTCCTGTCACTCTTCCCTGGGGCACTCCTGACGATACCCTTGTTTCTGATGAACACTTGCTGCCGAGGACAACATACTGGGTTCTATTATTTAAGATGTCTTTGAGCCACTCACATACCTGTGACTTACACCATATGTTCGTATCTTTGTTAACAGCCCACAATGAGACACTGTGTTAAATGCTTTCCAGAAATCGAGAAATGTGGAATCTGTCTGTTGACTGCTATCCATAGTTCTCAGTATATGATGTGAGAAAAGGGCAAGCTGATTTTCGCACGAGCGCTGCTTTCTAATCCATGCTGATTCATGGACATAGGCTGCTTAGCCTCAACAAAGTTTATTAAATTCTAACTGAGAATGTGTTCAAGGATTCTGCAGCAAACCGAAGTTAGGGATCTTGGTCTGTAATTTTATGGGTCCGTTCTTTTATCTTTCTTATGTACTGGAGTCACCTGCACCTTTTTCTAGTCTCTTGAGACTTTTTGCTGGGCGAGAGGTTCACAATAAATGCAAGCTAGGTAAGGTGCCAAACACCATAGAGTACTCTTAGTAAAATCGAACTGCGATTCCATCCCGACCTTGTGATTTATTTGTTTTCAAAACTTTAAGTTGCTTTTGTACGCCAGGTATGCTTATTCCCATGTTGTCCATACGGGAGTCTGTCCGATGGTCAAATGATGGTGTGTTTGTACAGTTCTCCTGCATGAACGATTTCTTGAATGTGAAATTTAAAACTTCAGCTATCGTATTGCTATCTTCAACTGCCACACCATATTGGTCAACAAGGGTCTTAATCGAGGCCTTAGACCTGCTTAGTGATTTTACTTACCACCAGAATTTTCTCTTTTGCTAAGATGTGACGTTAGTAGTTGTATGCTGCGCACATAGATCTTTTCACAGACGCACTAATCTCTACTAATCCACGCTTCTCGTCATTTGCTCGTCCCCAGTCTGCCTTTACGCCCTACTGTGAATCCATAGACATCCCAATCTGTACTAGGCAGGCTAAAGTCGCCTCCAACTAGTATAGCATGATCTGAGTATTTACGCGCTATTGACCAAACATTTTCTTTGAATGATTCTAGAACTGCCACAGCGCAATCAGGTGTCTGGTAAAAAATCCAACAATTAACTTAGTTTCACCTACACTGGTTATACGCGACCAGATGACTTCACTGCCACACTCAACTTTGACCTCAATAGAGACAATACTTCTGTCATCTCTGTCTTTCCAATATACGTGCCATGACTCATTAAATATCTCAGAGCTTTCCACCTCATGTTCCAGCCAGGTCTCAGCCCCAAGAATAATTTGAGTGGGAGAACTTTCCTGGAGGGCAGTAAATTTGGGAACTTTATTCCAAGTACTTCAACTGATAAAATTGTGGTAGCCGAAGTGTCTTTATTCTGAACACCATGTGACTTCTCTAGCTGTGAGTCGACTGGCGACTGTTCATCAGAGCACCTCAAACTACCGCCTAGCCTAAAAAACCTTCTGGTCACTCCGCAACTATTCTGCTATCCGAATAGCTGCTTCCTTTGTGTAGTGCATCCCTGAACTATCAAGGGGAGTCCTACAAGTCCCCATACGATAACACAGGTCTAGAAATCTGCAGCCAAGACTGTCACAGAGTCGCCGAAGCCTTTGGTTGAGACCCTTTCAGCAGTTTTCAGCTTCATGAAGTAAAACCAATAAAAAGAACATTGTGTGCCATTGTATTAACTAGGATTTGAATGTACAACCCACGTGGCTGTTGCGTAGTAACGTGTGCAGAACCACTGAGCTAACAAGGCACTTCTAGCAGCAACGCTCTCATATCGCAAGATCAGTCACTGAGCCTCAAACGCACCTTCAAACATAAGAACAGTTGTGACTTACGTAAAGTACAGAATACCTGAAGTCCAAAAAGGAAATTCTACTTCTCAATGTCACACCTTACATGAATATTATATAGCATAAATCATGGAGGTGGAAGGTGAACGTCAAATGAAGTTAGCTGGTCTATTAAGGGCCAAACGCAGAAATATATGCACTCTCACTATGTTGCCAAATATTTAAGACGAAGTTGCCAATTCTTAGCTGTTCTAGGAGAAGTTATGTAGCAAAATGCTCGATGTGCTCGTTTTATATTGTTATCTCCTGACGTGTTCTAATGTCACCTTTTTCGCTATCTATACTTAAGTCAGTCAACTAAATTTAATCCAGAATTCCTCACTTTTTAAGCTTTCGAGCGTGGAAGGGGGCTGTTAATTCTGTGTTTTATAATATCAACATGGGAATATGTAAGGTACGGCAGTTTCACTCATGGAGAATATGGCATATGAAATATTGAGGTGCACAGTTTTCCATCACGATAACGATTTCGACGAACCAGAAAAAATAAAACACGTTGATAGCGTACAACGAAACTTATTTCAATTAAATAAAAAGTAAATGGAAATCTACCTTGCTCCATGTCACGAAACAGATATCAGACACGTCGCAATTCGAAATCGGCTGTGTATATTGATAGGGATGAAAACAAGAAGAACCACTGTTAACTAATTATTCGAACAGACGCAGTAATCAGTTCATTTCAGGATTCAGAAAAGCAGAATCTGAGAAAAATGTTCATTAACACGGCAGGGCCGGCGCAAACCCAAGTGTCGCCCCGTGCGAGCTGCTAAATTGCCGTCCCCCCTCCTCTCCATTTTTTTATTAACAACATTTGTGGAATTTTATTGAAAAAAATCTGTAGGAAATGTCAGCAATCAATCGCAATTTTTGTTTTTACTTTTCAGATCTACCTAGGTTTCGGCCACTGAGTGACGTCTCAAAGCTTTTAATATGCACTTACATCTAAACCGTCATGTTGACAGTTACGTTCAGCATGACGGTATAGATGTAAACATAACTCAAAGCATTGAGAATAGCCACACTGTCTCGAAATCTATGTTGATCTGGTAAATAAAAAAAAATTGCGACTGATTGGTGACATTTTCTACAGATTTGTACAAAACAGTCGCTGGGCACCAGCTCAAAAATGGAGTCAAACCTGATTGAAGCAATATAGCTAATTTTAATAAGCCTTGTGAATTTACAAAAATGTTCAAATGTGTGTGAAATCTTATGAGACTTAACTGCTAAAGTCATCAGTCTCTAAGCTTACACACTACTTAACCAAAATTTTCCTAAGGACAACACACACCCATGCTCGAGGGAGGACTCGAACCTCCGCCGGGATCAGCCGCACAGTCGGCTCGGCTAATCCCACATGGCATGAACTTACAATTAACGTAAATAAACATTTTTCAATGGTTGTGAACAGATAATGTATTCAACAGAAACCAAAATATATTTACAATTTAACGATAATTTGGTTTGAACAATAATATTTACAATAACTATATAATGTTGAACAAAATAAGAAACAACACAGTAAATAACCAAGACACTGATCATTATACAAAAATTTTTTAAAATACTAAACAAATCGAACCTTCCTGGCTTTTGCTTGTGCAAACTCTTTCACACGAACTGTGTAATTTGAGTCCTATGCAAGCTCGTGCTCAATCGATATTGTTGCAAGATCATTCAAACGAGTTTGGCTCATCGTTGTTCAGAGGTATGTCTTTATCAATTCCAGTTTTGAGAAACCCCTCTCTCTGCTCGCAACTGTCACTGGGGGTGTTAGGGGAATTCTCAGAGCAATATTAACATTAGGGCAAAAACTATGTCCTCCTACAAGCTTCAGAGTCTCTTTTGGACCTATTCCAGGTTTCAACAATGTTGAAAGTACTTTTAGTCCTTCCCTCAACTCCAGTGCATCAATGTCGCTTGACTCATGATCTTGCAAAATCGCTGCGAGGTTTCTACACTTTGTGTCCAGGCTGTCAGGAGGTGCATTCTTCAGGTCACTGGTGTCATAGAGAGAATCAAAATAATCACAATGAGATTTCAGTTCATTGAGTCTCTCATCCAAAGATGTGATTACTATATCTAAAAGATAATAGTAGAATTCAATCTTGTAACGTTTTGTTGGGTCATCTATTGTCTCATCCCTTCCTTCATAGGTAAAGTGTATTGGCTTCTTATTTCGTCGCCGGGAAATGCTTACACATGGTAACGTTAGATCTTCTAGCTCTAATTCTGTAGCCAATTCTTCGGAATCCGTCAAGAAAGACACAAACTTTTCTTCTGTTCTGCAGGTCTCAAAAAAATATGCTTTCGTTTTTTCAAGCATTTCCACAGCTTCAGAAACATTTATATAAATCGTCTGAAGGGTCTTACTGACTACACTGATGTGAAGCAGAACGTCATACCAGATTACAAGAGAAGAGAGAAAAGTGTAATTTTTATTTGATTCGCAAGTGACGTTGCTTCGTGAGCGGTCATGCCATCGAATTCTTCTGATATCTGAACCAGTGCATCATAAATGGCTCCAATTTGAAACCTCAGGGGAGTAAGTGCATTGATGCGACTTTCCCACCTTCTATCGTTCAGTGGCTTCAGCGACAGGTTAGGCAGATACTTCTTCAAGACATCCCAACGTCGTACGGAGGACGGGAAGAAGTCATACAAGCTTGTTGTAAACATGAGAACAGCATATTTAGAAGACATAGCGGCATCGTTTACATCAAGATTCAATGAGTGACTGCTACATGGTACATAAAATGCTCTCTTGTTCATATCTGAAATTCTTTTCTGGAGACCAGACTTCTTCCCTTTCATGGTAGCTCCATTGTCGTATCATTGCCCTCTGATATTACACAATAGGTTTTTTTTTTTTTAATTTTCCAAGAGCTTGAGTACGACCTGCGCCAAAGTGGAGCTTGAAGAATCGGGCACTGGAAGAAATCCCAGGAAATGCTCCCGAATTCGGACATCGTATACCCCGTCGAGTCTTGTCTCCTGGACGAAACGTGCGATAACTGCAACTTTTGAAATATCTGGTGTGCAATCCAGAATTATACTGTAATATTTTGCAGATTTCATCACCAACAGAATGTTGTTGATTATAGATGATCCAATAAGATGAATTATTTCATTCTGTGTTTCTT
The DNA here is from genome assembly GCF_021461385.2 of Schistocerca piceifrons. NCBI lineage: Eukaryota > Metazoa > Arthropoda > Insecta > Orthoptera > Acrididae > Schistocerca > Schistocerca piceifrons. The sequence goes on along the minus strand of NC_060140.1, from coordinate 716,194,233 downwards.
TTCCAAGATAATGATGACCCTTGTTCTCACCTTGCTTTGCTCTGTGCAGGTGCTCCATCATTACAGTGTCGAACTTTCCGAATAATTCAACGAGTTTAAAGAAGTTTCTGTTGTCAGGCTGAAAGAGTGTATCTGTACTTCCTCTCAAAGGTATACATTGCCAACCCAGGAAATGAATTATTGCTATTAAGCGCTCAAGAACATTTTACCAATGTTCGCTTTCAGTATTCAGAAGCCTTTCATGATCGGCGTTGACAGTCCATGACTTTTTCAGTTCCTCAGAAAACACGATCCACTTTTTATGGGAATTCAAATGCTCGGTAGACTTCCTGTGACTTTCGAAATATGAAGCAACCTGCCGCCAGTCGCTTACACCGTTCTTTACGAGAACACAGCATCCTTGCTCTTTGAGTACACCAACCAATGTCTATCTGCTTGTTCTAAATTCTTCAAAGAATAGCTCTAGTGCACAGGGCTGAAAGGCCAGTTGTCCGCGTTTTTAGGACATTCTTCAGCTTCCGCAATGCACTGGGGAGGACCTCGCATGATCAAAGTCGTCCGAATGCACTCGGTAATAATTTCTGGCCATCTTCCCGGATCTGAGTCAATTGTGTCTTCCAGTTTAGGCTCGCCTTCAATCCCTTCTCCGGTGGTGAGTACCTCGGCTGATGTTCCTCTGGTATTTTCCGAATCGAGACGCCTAATTTCAGTTCTGCCTGATGTTTCAATCTCGAAGCTTTCGTCACAAAGGAGGTCTTGAATCCAGACGATGTCTGTTGAACATGTCGTAGATGACCCACCGTCAGCATTGTTACTGTATGCGGTGGTCGCGGTACTGTGTTCGTCAACTTTCTGGTCATGTCCTGAAAGCAAAGATGTAGCTGCAGTAGCTCCACTAGTTTCTGTACTTTCAGGATCTATTTTTCCACCCTCGCCGCTGCTAGGTCGTTCTCTCTTTGGCTTGAAATATCGTTGTAGTGCTTCCTTTTGTTTCTTATCGTCATCTTCCTTCAGCGTCCGTCTTTTCCTATATTCACAGCCAGACAATCTTTTTCTACCGTCGGACATATAAAGAACGATTACCTGAAACTAACTGTTGATGTCAGTGTACTAACTTTATTTGCAACACACTTCGCAGACAATTTCCTGATATTCCGCTGCACGTAAACGGAAAACTATATTACTGTAGGATACACTGTTCAGGAGATGAAGTCATAAGAACCGAGCCGCGTGAAATTGAAAAAGGCCGAATTTCACTACAGACGCAGGTGAAACGGTCAAAGAATGGGGCGGAAGACAATGGAGCGAGGAAGAATAAGGAGATGGAGTAACATAATAATGCAATAAATACACACCCGGGAATCGACGGGTACTAATGCTAGTCGAAATATATTAACTCACAGCACTGCGGTTGTTCATTCGCCATCTGTCGTAATTTCCATGTGTCACTTCTTTCGTGTCTGATTATGGAATAAGGGGTAGCAAATTAGTCATCGCCGTATCACTTCACTTTTCTTCGCTTTATTTTCATTCTAGCTATTGGGACGACGCGTGTTTATTTGCCGACTTGCCAATTTTTGAAGTAACAGATCATAAGAAAAATAAGTTTTCCTATTCTGCAATCTTGAAATAGAAAAATTCTAACTTATGAGTAAGGTGCAAGCGCAATACTAATTGTACGTTATATGAAAAGCACTTACCTATTACATCCCAAGTTGCAAGAAATTCGGACGCACCAATTCTTCTGTTCTTACGAAACGCAATGAAAGTGTTTCTGACCAATCTTGACTCCCTCGGCTAACCACCGAAACGAATTTGTAGTTTTCGTTGTAGAGAACGAAACGATACCTATTGCCTGGAAAGGCGAAGTGGTGACGTGGCAGTGCCAGGAACTAGGTCACATGACGAGGTACAGCGAGGATACGGTTAAACTAGCGCCCAAGAAGAAGAAGCAAGAAGCTCACAATAAGGATAAATGTATTATCAGGCAGCAATTTCTATGTCATTACGAACAGTAGAAAGAAAAACGAACTTTGCGAAAACTGCACAACTTTTGTCAAACAGAAATGAGCTTCAAAGTTGGCAAGAAAACCCTTAGAAGCAATGTTCTGACTATGGATTTTCGTTTTAGAAGGTGTCAAAATTAACGTTTTGTTTTGTGGACCGGCTGTTGTGACCGAGCGGATCTAGGCGCTTCAGCATGGAACCGCGCGACCGAACAGTCATAGGTTCGAATCCTGCCTCGGGCATGGATATGTGTGATGTCCTTAGGTGAGTTAGGTTTAAGTAGTTCTAAGTTCTAGGGGACTGATGACAGATGTTAAGTCCTATAGTGTTCAGAGCCATTTAAACCATTTTGTTTTGTGCGGACGAGAGGGCATTGTTGCTAAAAGACCATACTTTCTCAGGTTTTCATCAGAATCAAAGCGACCAGTAGTTTACTAATATGAAACATGGATTCACACGCATTATACAGTAAATAAATGTTGGCAAAGTGATAGTGTGCGAGTAGTATTGTCAAACAAAAGTGCCGGTCAGAGTTTAATTATTGTTCATGCAGGTGGAGACGGGTGTTTCATGGCTCAAAAACCAAAACGTCCGACTATCGCTCAGAAAAGGATAGCAAAAATTTTCAGAAATACTTTGAAACCCAACTTATGCCAGGCTAATTAGCAATGTCTTTATCCCTTGTAATTACCCGCAGCATATTTACCCATTCGGAATACTTCTAGCCATTGTAGGTGTTGGACTGGTTTGACTGTAGTAATGTTCAACCATTTTTTTCCATAATGCGGGAAGAATAAAACACTCGGAAACTGCCATTGAAGGGCTTAGCAAAATTGCTTCAGGCTGAACATGTAACCGCAGTATCGAATATTGCATTCGAATTTGGGCTTCTGCAAAATTAGTTGTGAGTAAACGCACGGAGCGTAACAGGCTGGCAGCGCTCCACTCATAAGAATAGTGGCGTGTACGCCAGACTGCGTCCCCCTCTCTGTTCCTCTGGAGTAAATACGACGGTGCTGTCACAGTGGCGAGGAAGAAATTAGTCCTCGTCCCTCCCCTTGTTCAACAGGGGTGGCCAGGAGATAGTCGAGGCGCCATGCCACAGTTCCCGAAGCTGCTCCCTCCGAGTTTTAGTTTCAAATTCCCTCTTGGGCATAAATGTTAAAAAAGAAAGGGGGGCGGTAGATTTGCTGCCCCTCGGAAAGTGCCGCCCCGTGCGGCCGCACGTTTCGCACTTGCCTTGCGCCGGCCCTGTAACACGCAAAGGAATCTGCAGATGTGGGCCATGAGCATTTCAGCAACTTCATACATTTTTCACCTTGCGATCTGTGTATATAGAATCTGTACTAAATAGTCTGTCAATTGCTTTCTTAACATCCCCACCTTTTTTTAGACTCTAAATGATGAAAAGAATTCAAATCCAGGTTGTTTCTGTGTCGTAAATATTTCTTATTATCACTACTAGTTTCATCACTGCCATTTCTCAAATGCCTCTATAGGGACAAAAGTGGATACGTGGTTTTCGTTATTTGAAAAATTCGTGTGCAGTGATTATTTGTGTAAAATGTGCAATGCATATTTGTGCAGAAATATTCATGGCACATTATTTTTGAAATAACGACGATGAGTCCACGTCTGTCATTACAGATGCATTTGAGAATGGGCAGAGCCTAAAACTACTAGTTTAAATAAAATTTTAGGGAACACAACCTGGTGGAACAACATAGTATTTCAAATTTATCTGTGTTGTTACTTGATATTCAGAAAGCAGAACACTATGCCTGCACCCAACGAGATAATGGATCAAGATCGCCAGAAGGCTTGGTCTACATTCGAAATCTAATGTCACAAGTGAAACACGCACTTGAGTACCTGAAATTCTAAGTAACTCTTTATGTAACTGTGTAAATAAAAACAATAGGAAATTTTAATTTATTCACTGCCATTACCCATTTGAACATTACCACAAACACACTCTTAACAATAAACAGTTGTTACGCGATAACCAGCAGCTTTGCCAAGGCTAAACTATGGTCATGGCTACAAATTCGCAGGTATCTATAGCAGGAGCAGAGACCATACTGCATATTCGATTGTTGAGTAATATACTGCGGAAGTTGCAGAGTTCTGCCTGCATCACCAGCCTTCCGTCGTCGTCTTTGTTTATTGGGCTACTCCCATTGCCCTGGACACAAGACAACGAGGTAAATGTGTGTATCATGGGTGGCGCAACATCCAACATTCCCTTCTTCCAGATTCACAGATCACATGCATTGGCACAAAATAGAGGTACGAAAGTTCTTGTGAACGAAGGAATAATATTAATAACAGTAACAATAGTAAACTAATAATTAATGGAATTTATTGTATTTCAGAAAAAGATTGACAATTAAAAATAAAAAACAGGTAAAAATTGGCTGATCGTTAGTTTGAACAATACAAATGCTTTCTGCGCATTTCGTTACTGAACTCTGTTCTGGCTATTTGCAGCGCCGCCATTACGTGTTGTTGTGGCTGTGTAGTATTAATTTCTTTCGTAGCATGTTTGGCTGGGTGAGGCGCGCGAGTTTGAAGTGTATTTGGTGATTTTGGTGTATGTATGTGTGTGTGTTTTCAGGGGCAGGGCAGAGAGAGAGAGAGAGAGAGAGAGAGGGGGGGGGGCGGAGAGAGAATGGGTGTTTTTTTTCTCATGAGTAGTTTTTTGATCTGTGTTTCTGTGAATATAGTTTCTATATTTCTCAGTGTTTTCTGTAACATACTTTGTTATCGGTTTGTTGGATCACTTCTTAGTTGTGTGATGTTGCTTTGGATGACTTCTAATGTTTTGTCACTGTATTCCTGTTTGTTTATGAGTGCAATCGAATTACCGTTGTCGGATTTTGTGTGATGGCATTTTCTTGTGTTAATTTGTTCTGTAGTTTTCTGTAGGTTTTTTCTTCAGCAGGCCAAGGATAGTACTAAATGAATACACATAAATACGCAATAAAGTTCATTCTCTCTCTCTCTCTCTCTCTCTGCCCCAGTCCTGAACACACAAACACACACATGCACACACACACAAACCAAACACCACAAACGCCAAATACACTTCAAACTCTCGTGCATCGCCCAGCCAAACATGCAACGAAACAAATGAATACTACACAGCCACAACAACACGTAATGGCGGCGAAAACTCTGCCTATGTTTTGAAAAATCAGAGAAAGTTCAGTGTCAAGCAACCATAGGTCCCAAAATCGGCCCATTCACCTCTCCAACAACATATGAGAACGCACTACAATATCAAAGCCGTAAGTTTGTAACGGAACTGAAATGATGGTAGGCTGCCAGTAATTTGGAGCCCGCGCGTCGGAAACGGGCGCGCTGGCGTGAGACTGCCAGGGAGTGCACCCTGATGCCATTTATTGGCGAAACCGGTAATTAGTGCTACCTGTCAGACAATGCACTAAGCTTTCGGACTCAAATGTATTCTTTTTCTTGTTAATTATAAGTTATTACTGTATAATTTAATGCTGTTAAGCGCTAGTAGTAAATCATTATGACTGGTAATAAATATGAAATTTCTTAAACACTAAATGATTTCGATAAGAATGTGGCAGGGGAAGGCCCCCACTCTTGGTGATACGACGTCGCTCGTGGTTGCTGGAGACACAGGGAGAGAACAATAGAATGGCCTGGGGAGTGTTGACGTGATCGGACGTGTGTAACTGTGCTCACGCAAAACTGATTGTGCAACGGCGAAGAGGCGAATATCATCGCCGTTTGTGGAGTAAAACGCGACGATTGGTTATCGAAGTCGTCTCTATGCCACTGGAGCTGATTGTGAGACTTCGTGCGCCCAGATTTTATGGCGAACGTGCAGTAGCATAAACGAGTGCTACGGCTCGTGGTTCCAGCCGCCATTATGAGGCGTGAAGAGTTCCGTTATCCACATACATCCTACCACCAGCACCGGCACGTCTACCCAAGGCAAGACTGCTTGTAATTGTTAATTCGAACTTTATAGAAATGTAAAAGGAGAATACCAGTTTTTCTTTTATGCAAGAACAGAGGACAGAATATAGTAATGAGTAAAATTACGACGCATGTTGTTCATTGTAAACACAGTATAGTGAAATCAGACTGAGGCCACCATTGCCTCTTTCATTTACAATTCTTTTTGTTGTAGAATACTTTAGCGCATAAGAATCTTGAAAAGAGCCAATGGTCACACCAGAATGAGTCGCCATTTTATAGTTAACTTAAATTTTTCTGAGTAACTTTTTAAGTAACGTCACTTAAGTAATTCTATATCAATTGTTCAAAGAGTAATATCCAAAATCATTACATAAAGGTGAAGGATAGAATTTTGTTTACCCAAGTTGCATAAATAGTCTTACCAAGTCAACGCACAGAAAGTGAAAGAGTATTTGCTTTGTTGAATCATCTTGAATGATCAGTAATAGTAATATTAAAAATCAAGTTTAAATTCAACTCAAGCCGTTTCACTTTGAAACGAGCCAAAAATTGATTTATTCTTTTGCTCCTTCAGAGCTGGCGACCGTAGTTATAAGCATTTTCAGGAGGATTCGACGGTAAGTCTGCTGCTCTCGTCGTGCTGACAGAATTATCCACTGCTGCTAGCAGTGATGATTGGATACATACGCTCACTACCAAGTTAAGTGGGTCAGGTAGGCAGTGTTACCGTGTGAACTGTAGGACACTGTAGGCCGTGGATCGAACCCGTTCAATCATCACAGCTCTTTGGGAAATAGTCCGGTTAGGAGTGTGCTTTAATCATTAGGTAAATTCTGGCGAGTAATGGTCAAAATGTATACACAAGTGAATTTAATAGCTTAGCAAGGCCCAAGTAGCACATAGTTAATGTTGTGCAATGGCGAGGGTAGGATCAGAGTAAAAGTGAACTGAGCATGTGACAGCTGCACTGTATTCAAATATTATCAACTTGAATTCACGACTACCACTTACCTTTAGGACTGAGCTATTTACTGTTAAAATACGTAGCAGTAAGTGCAAAGCTGTGACACCTGCAAGTCCGTATTGGTGATATACATACAAAATTAGGACGTGGGTCATTCTGTCAGTGGAGGGGGTTGAAACAATCGAGTCAGTTGAGAACATACTCCATTTACTGATGGAAGGATTCGGCGGTTCGGTCGCAAGTTACACACACAAAACGTGACATATACTAATTTCGTTTGTAAATGCATAATAAACAGAAAAATAAAATTTCTGTTTGGCTGTTTGCAGATGAGTAGTTGTAGACTTTGTGGCAGAATAGCTACCAACATATATTTCCAATAGTATCTTTAAGGTGTGTAAACTAATGCATACATGTACTCTTTTGCCAATTGAGCTATAACCAGAACTTTAGACATAGTGTTATAAGCAACACACAGTGCATGAGATCGTTAATACATATCTCAACTGTGGACTATGAACAAAAGATGTATACTATGTTACAACAATTATTCATTGACAATTTAAAATATTTTGTACCAAAAGTTTCGCTAAATGTTAATATGTAACAACAATTTTCAGTAAGAAAATAAATAATAACCCACTGAAGATAGCACAAAAAGTGCTGAATCATGTCTGGGTAAAACAAAACTAAAAAGGTGTCTTGCATAAGGCCGAAATCCTCGTCCTATTAAGACTGAAGTATGAATAAGTAAAAAGTCCTAGTTGTAGCAAGTGCAAAACTGAAGATTAATCAAGAGTGAGAGTGATCAGATGAGAGTGAAGTATTAATAATAGTAATTCATAGAAATGTCTCAGTAAAAATTTTGTTACAAGACTCATAACAATATTTTTATTTATTTTTAACAATATCTTCCCATACCTAATTTGTAATACTTTTGATGTGTATATCTCCAGTAATAGTGACTTTCGAGAAGATTCCTAAAAACGCATTGTTACTATATAGGCCCTCTAACGAATGAACTAGAAAAGAACAGAATCGACAGTAAAAGTTCCACACATGTAAATTTTTGGATGATGTCATCATTGGAAACTCGCTCTTATATTATATGTCATAAGGTACATATTGGTTTGTCACTTTCACAGTAGATATTTGTTCACACACCATAAAAGTCTGGAAGTGAACATTCTGGCAGCAAATGTTCTCGTAACAAACGAGCCACATATATAAGGGAAGCAGAGTTGTTGCCAGGTAGTCAGTTTGAAAGCTACAATCGTTGTGATGAGTTGGAAGTGATGAAAAGTGAACAACTGTGATTATTGGCTGTTATCATGTACTAGTGTTGCATTTTTCAGTGCGAATAAAATGTTTGTTCGAGAATAGTTGGCATCTAATTTTCCTACATCGTAACAGTATAGTCTAATGGATCGTTACGTAATAAGAAAAAGAAAAGTAGGAATATTTGAAGATTGTATTCACCAGTAAGCCACAAAAACACCACCCTGAGATGCACAGGCAGAGCCCAGCACTTCAGCGAAACTTCCACAACAAAGTTCATCTACTGATTCCTTTAATCCCAATCCCAATTCCTTCAATCCCAATTATTTGGATGTATTAGCATCAGGAAATATTAGTGATGATACAAAACACAAACTTCTCACAGCTCCAAGGAAACTTAAAAAAGGTTATATCTTTCCAACTTCCATGCACAACAAGAGGGGATGGTTTGAAAGCAGACAAGTGCATGATAATCACTTTGAACAGTATCCATGGCATGTGTTCTCACAATTTAAAAGGGGACTTGTTTGCATTAACAGTTCAATTTTTGTGAATAATTAAATGGTTGGAGGAAAGAAATCCATTATTGCCAAGAAACTTGTGACTGAGCCACTAACGAAGTTTGCCAAACTTACTGGTAAAGATGGTGACCTTGAGACCCAATCTCAGCTGAAGTACCATGTTGAAGCGTCAACTGATGCCAAATTTGTGAATTTGAGGTCATAAATCAATTGTTAAGACAGAGAATGGAAAGCATTAGGGAAAACAGAGACCATCTTGAACCTACAATAAAAACAAGCATACTTCTTGGAATGCAAAATATTCTTCTGCGGGGCCATAGAGATGATGGGTGTCTATTAGAAAATCGAAAATAATCTTGAAAGTTTAGTGAGTAACGTGGGAAACTCTTATAAGTTTTTAAATTGATGCTGGAGACTTGCAACTAAAACATCACCTTGAGACCACTAAAGCGAACGCCACTTACATAAGTAAAACAACGTGTAACAAACTTATTTCATGCTGTGAAGCTTCTTCGATGAGACTATGGACATAGCGCACATCACCCAACTGTGTTTAGCTGCACGATATCTTGATGGTGATGACAAATTACATAAAACTTTTTGGGTTTCGGTTGCATTCATAAAGACAATTATTGTAGTGGAAACATTGACGATGAGCATCTATAGAGTCAAGATGAAGAGTGTAGCATTACTGGTGAAGTATTACGTACTACGATTCTAAGAAGAATGGAAAGACTTTCTCTGTCACTGGAGAACTGTGTGGGTTTAGGCTATTATGGTTGCTCAGTTAATATGTCAGAATTGAAAGGATCTGTGGCTACAATAAGAAATAAAGCTATCAACCGCAAGTAGCACCGTGTCGAAGCCATCAGCTCAACCTCGCTGTCTCTCGCAGTTTCAAGTTACAAACGTGAGAAACTCACTGGGTATTACTGAAGAGGTGGTATCGTTCTTTACAGCGTCTAGCAAACGGTTCGCAACATTAGAGAGTCACCTAAAACACTCGCTGCAGTCACATTGTCAAACGAAATGGGTTGAGCGACATGATACTGTTATTCAATTCGCAGCTGATCTCGGAACAGTTTGCGAAGTTCTTAAAGAAATACAGTGTTGAAGGGATAGAATAACGGCTGCCAAAGCCAATATTCTCCTTCGAGCTCTCTCTAATTGCGAGTTTATTATCACTCTGTTTACACTAAATGACTTGGACGTCGTGAAAGCAAAAGCAAAATTACATTCTACACTCAAGGTGTCCAAAGGCATGGCAGCTAATGCTGATAGCAACTTTGCTCGTATTGTTGAAGAAACGAAGGCAGTTATGGAAGAGTTGGACAAGGAGATTCGTGCTTCTCATCTTACAGGCAGATAAAGACACAGGGATCATAATGATGATGCTATGGCATATTGGAAAATAACTTTTTATTCCAAAACTGGACCATGTTGCGACTGACATGAGAAAACATTTTGTTGAATAAAATATTTATTATTTAAAATTCAACAGTCTTTTGCCCTCACAACTATTGAAACATGATGGTAATGATCTGGCACATAAACTGAATCAGGGTTCAATTGAACTACTGTTCTTTGAAAAAGAATCACTCTTTGTGATTAAAAAGAATCTAACAGGAGAGATTGTTCAATACAAGTATATGAGCATAAAGGTCCTTAATGACCGTGATTGTGTCATGCAAGGATTGTGTGTTTGCCCTAGATCTGACTATCCTACTTTGCACACACTGTACAAAATATTTGCTTGTCTACCTGCATCTATTGGTACAGTAGAAAGAAGTTTTTCAACAGTGCGGCGTATAAAGACATGGCTCAGATCGACAATGGAGGATGATCGACTTAATGGCTTAGCCCTGTTGAACACTCACTCTGACATTGATTGTCCTACTGACGATGTAATTAACCAATTTACCAGGAAGAACAGGCACATAGAATTCATCATTTAGGGAAGAGAACCACAATTGTAAATTTTTTATACCTTCAGATGGCATCAAGTGTGTCATGGCGCCTAGTGTAGATTGGGAGTTGTTAGTTCCGTGCAAAAGTCAAAAAATAACGAGGAAAAGTGTTCGATATGCAACAAATTCTGTGTGTATTATGACAATACAACTGTGTCATGTTATATTATCGCAAAAGTAGTTGCCAAAAAACCTGGGAACTGGAAAATGTTATAATCAGGCATCTGCTATTGCCACTTTGTAACTTAATACATCTTACAACAGTTTGGGAATTCGTGTTCAGGCAATTGACACTATCAAATTCTTGCTAACATATAATTTGTAATATGGAAAATCGTAATTTATTTTATCGTTTTATACTTCTGTTTTACCACAGAAAATGCTTAAGCATGTAACTATTAACATACTGCGTTTCTCATACACCAACTGCAATTTACATTTGTTAGCATATACAAGTAGGCTACTGTCTGTGTTAATTTATATTGTGACTCGTTCCATATCCATGCAATTCTTTTGTATACTGGATCTTGTTGTTGTTGTGGTGGTCTTCAGTCCTGAGACTGGTTTGATGCAGTTCTCCATGCTACTCTATCCTGTGCAAGCTTCTACATCTCCCAGTACCTACTGCAACCTACATCCTTCTGAATCTGCTTAGTGTATTGATCTCTTGGTCTCCCTCTACGATTTTTACCCTCCACGCTGCCCTCCAATACTAAATTGGTGATCCCTTGATGCCTCAGAACATGTCCTACCAACCGATCCCTTCTTCTGGTCGAGTTGTGCCACAAACTTCTCTTCTCCCCAATCCTATTCAGTACTTCCTCATTAGTTATGTGATCTACCTATCTAATCTTCAGCATTCTTCTGTAGCACCACATTCCGTAAGCTTCTATTCTCTTCTTGTCCAAACTATTTATCGTCCATGTTTCACTTCCATACATGGCTACACTCCATACAAGTACTTTCAGAAATGACTTCCTGACACTTAAATCTATACTCGATGTTAACAAATTTCTCTTCTTCAGAAACGCTTTCCTTGCCATTGCCAGTCTACATTTGATATCCTCTCTACTTCGACCATCATCAGTTATTTTGCTCCCCAAATAGCAAAACTCCTTTACTACTTTAAGTGTCTCATTTCCTAATCTAATTCCCTCAGCATTACCCGACTTAATTCGACTACACCGGATCTATGGAACACGAATAAATAAATAAATCTCATCCAGCAAGGCGCTACAGTCTGGATCTGCACAACTGCTATGGTCGCAGGTTCGAATCCTGCCTCGGGCATGGCTGTGTGTGCTGTCCTTAGGTTAGTTAGGTTTGAGTAGTTCTAAGTTCTAGGGGACTGATGACCTCAGAAGTTAAGTCCCAAAGTGCTCAGAGCCATTTTTTTCATCCAGTAAGTACTTCAACTTTTTCGTGGGAAATGGTGTTCTCACATACGAATTGCCACTGCAAGAAACGTGTTGTAAAAGGTGTAATGAGTTTAAATTGTAAATCGGCTTTTCATTATTCATGTGTTAATGTCAATCCTAATAGGAAACTATGGTTCTGCAATAGCTGTTTCAAAGGCGACTTAGGATAAAACAATAATATAAAAAACACTAAAGACAAAGTTATCAATGCTCTACTGGAAGAGTTTTCAGTTATAAAACATGACAAACACAAGCAGTTTGAAAAAGAAGCAAATAGGCTTAGTGATTTACCTCGAGATACTTTAACTTGTGTTAATATCATTTCTGTTGTTTGTGTTAGTAGAAAGTGTAGGAAAAACACAAACAGTGGTGTTACCTGTAGCAAGTGCGAAACAAAATATCAGTCTAAAACTTCCGACCATGTTCCAAAACTTTATATTTTAGGCGATAGCCACAGCCACATTAATTTCTCACACATAAATAAAACTTTAGATATGAAATCAATGAGCTTTGTAAAGCCTGGGACGCCCCTCTTTGGTGCGTCTAATGACATTTACAAAATGATACATCTAAAGCCTGCTGTGAATTAAAGAAGTGTTTATCTGAACTAAGTCATACAAATGGTATCCTATTAAATATACCACAAAGGTACGACTTGATGCCCTTATCGTGTGTAAACAAGGTAATTAGTGCTGCCAATGAACTTTTTTCCAGTATATGCAAGCAATATAGAAATGTTTTTATTGTTAATATTAATACCACTGGATGCAGATTCCACACTACTTATGGACTGCACTTAAATGGCCTTGGAAAGCAACTTGTTACATTAAAGCTAATGGAAATTATTGAGAGACGGCAACACTTACCAACAACATCATCAGGGGTACCTGTATTGTCACCACAGAAAGTATTTACAGGAAAGACTAATCAAGAATCAGATACAGTAACAGAAGTACTTAAAGCAGCAATACTAACAGGAGTAGAATCAACAGCAGCGTCAGAAGAACCACCATCAGTAACAGCAGAAGTAGCTCCTCCAGCATTAGAACTAGCTGCTACAGCAGCAACACCATCTCCTTCACCAGCAGTAGCAGAACAAATTCCTTTACCAGTAATAGCAGAAGAAACACCATCAGCAACAGCAGAAGCAACTGCTCCAGCAGTCGAACCTGTTCCTACAGCAGCAGCACCATCTCCCACACCAGCAGTAGCAGACCAACTCCTTTACTAGTAATAGGAGAAATTACTTATCCACCATCAGCAACTGAACTAAATACTCCACCAGCAGAAACAGAACCAGCTCCTCCTCCATCATATCCAGGGGTAGAAGAAAAGAACAGATCAATCACAGTAAGTAAAGTATCATCTTTGTCTCATGATGAAATGGGAAAACATGTTCTTATAAAACTTGTTGACAGTAACGTGAAACAAACTTCCAACCGTGTTTCAAGCAGGCCCAAAAAATTACCAAAGTGAAATGAAGAATTTTTATGGATTATTCCAAGGAAGTCCAACCGCCACATAACGTAGATTCCAGGGCTGGAAAAACAATTAAATGTTCTCCATATCCCCATAAAACTGTACTCCTCCCCTCCTGTGACAAAAACTCTATCTTATTTCTGCACTTAAATGTCAGGTCTCTGAAAAATAAAGCTGATGAGCTTGGCATACTATTAAAAAGTAACAAAAGAAAGAATTTATGTATAAATTAATATTGGTTAAAGGAAGAAGATATAAAACTGTATGTGCCATCAGATTTCAAATTAGCTACATACTATTGCAGAACCAGTGAATCTTATGGGGGTCATACATATATGTTAGCAATGATCTAGACTTAAAGTTTACTGTTCTTGAAGTTAGTGACTTAAGTATTCTAGGTGTTTTTGAAGCAGCTGCTTTGATTATACCTAATACACAGCTCATAACTCTATATCACACTCCTGAAAGTAATGTAGAACAATTTATAGGATGTTTAGAAAAACTTGTAATCAGTATACAAAAGTATACTAAATACAAAATATTAGTTTTTGGGGATCTAAACATAGGCATTAGGAAAATGACAGCCAGATATGTTAATTTAGTAAATATGTTCAGATCCTATAATCTCTTTTGTGCTAATGAAAGTCTTACAAGGCATTTCTCCGGTCTTGACAATCTAATAACAAATGTATACAAATATGAATTTCATCTACGCTTATTTAATGTCGATTACCTGTTGGACCATATAGGTATATGGGTGAAACTAGTTACTGAAAAACCAAAAGAAGACCAGGAACAAACACAGTGTGTGAGAATGTTTACATATAGAAATATTAGCAAGTATAGAAAAGAATCTAAGTCTATAGATTGGAAAACTGTTATACATTCCTCCAGAAATGTTGATGAAGCCTTCAGCACATTTCTCAAAATCATTTCTGAAATCTTCCATACATGCTGTCCACTGGTTCAAAAACAAAAAAAGTCAGGAAACCTAGCCACTCAACTTTACAGAAGTGGTTTTCAACTCCATTACAAAAACTGAGACTATTAGTAATTACTTGTCATGATAAAATCAGAAAGGGAGCAGTAGATAAAGAAACTTCCAAAAACCTGAAAAGAAAATACAGATCTGAAATTAAAATAGCCAAGTGTAAGGCCAATGGTGATTTCATTAGAAAATCAGTCAATAAATGTAAAAACTATAAACTACAAAGACAACACAAATGCTGCTAACATCACTGTTGATGATTTCAGTCACTCTTTTGCCAGCTCAGCCGGTCTTAGCCTCTCAACTCACGACAACCAGAATTCCAATTCTACATATAAACCTATTTCTGACCCCACACCTGGCAGAAATTTTCAACAAAACATTATAAACATAGTGTCAGCTTGTAAATGAAGAGAAGTACAAGTGGTTGATATAATTAAAGCAACCGCTAAATTAGGATACTCCAGATCTGAAGATGTTTATGGTCTGTCAAACTCTGTAACTAAAAAAATTGTAGGTCTCATATCATACCCTCTTTGCATACTGATAAATTGGATGCTCTCTAGTGGACACTTTCCAGAATGTCTCAAAAAGACAGTTGTTATACCATTTTACAAAAAAGGTGACAAGTCCTGTATCAAATATTATAGACCAATTTCACTTGTGCCTACTCTCTCAAAAATAATAGAATATTGCATACTGCAGCAAATATGCATACACCTATCAGACAATAATACACTCCTGGAAACTGAAATAAGAACACCGTGAATTCATTGTCCCAGGAAGGGGAAACTTTATTGACACATTCCTGGGGTCAGATACATCACATGATCACACTGACAGAACCACAGGCACATAGACACAGGCAACAGAGCATGCACAATGTCGGCACTAGTACAGTGTATATATACCTTTTGCAGCAATGCAGGCTGCTATTCTCCCATGGAGACGATCGTAGAGATGCTGAATGTAGTCCTGTGGAACGGCTTGCCATGCCATTTCCCCCTGGCGCCTCAGTTGGACCAGCGTTCGTGCTGGACGTGCAGACCGCGTGAGACGACGCTTTCATCCAGTCCCAAACATGCTCAATGGGGGACAGATCCGGAGATCTTGCTGGCCAGGGTAGTTGACTTACACCTTCTAGAGCACGTTGGGTGGCACGGGATACATGCGGACGTGCATTGTCCTGTTGGAACAGCAAGTTCCCTTGCCGGTCTAGGAATGGTAGAACGATGGGTTCGATGACGGTTTGGATGTACCGTGCACTATTCAGTGTCCCCTCGACGATCACCAGTTGTGTACGGCCAGTGTAGGAGATCGCTCCCCACACCATGATGCCGGGTGTTGGCCCTGTGTGCCTCGGTCGTATGCAGTCCTGATTGTGGCGCTCACCTGCACGGCGCCAAACACGCATACGACCATCATTGGCACCAAGGCAGAAGCGACTCTCATCGCTGAAGACGACACGTCTCCATTCGTCCCTCCATTCACGCCTGTCGCGACACCACTGGAGGCGGGCTGCACGATGTTGGGGCGTGAGCAGAAGACGGCCTAACGGTGTGCGGGACCGTAGCCCAGCTTCATGGAGACGGTTGCGAATGGTCCTCGCCGATACCCCAGGAGCAACAGTGTCCCTAATTTGCTGGGAAGTGGCGGTGCGGTCCCCTACGGCACTGCGTAGGATCCTACGGTCTTGGCGTGCATCCGTGCGTCGCTGCGGTCCGGTCCCACGTCGACGGGTACGTGCACCTTAGGCCGACCACTGGCGACAACATCGATGTACTGTGGAGACCTCACGCCCCACGTGTTGAGCAATTCGGCGGTACGTCCACCCGGCCTTCCGCATGCCCACTATACGCCCTCGCTCAAAGTCCGTCAACTGCACATACGGTTCACGTCCACGCTGTCGCGGCATGCTACCAGTGTCAAAGACTGCGATGGAGCTCCGTATGCCACGGCAAACTGGCTGACACTGACGGCGGCGGTGCACAAATGCTGCGCAGCTAGCGCCATTCGACGGCCAACACCGCGGTTCCTGGTGTGTCCGCTGTGCCGTGCGTGTGATCATTGCTTGTACAGCCCTCTCGCAGTGTCCGGAGCAAGTATGGTGGGTCTGACACACCGGTGTCAATGTGTTCTTTTTTCCATTTCCAGGAGTGTATATTAAATGATTCTCAGTATGGATTTAGATCAAACTTATCGACAGTCATAGGAGTTTAAATCTTATCTCTTTTGTACTAAGCTCATTCAAGTCAGAATTATCTGCTGAAGCCATTTTAATTGACTTGAGTAAGGCTTTTGACTCAGTTAACCACAAATTATTATTAGATAAACTGTGCTGCCATGGAATCAAACACTTGGTACACTCACTAATTGAATCATACCTCAGCAATAGAAAACAAATTGTAAAACACAATGGCCAAAAGTCACATTGTCTTAAGTACAAAACGAGGTGTTCCTCAGGGCTCAGTGGTGGGCCCTTTACTATTTATATTACTTGTGAATGACTTTCCGAGTAACTTACCCTGTAAATTTATCCTCTATGCTGATAACATGACATTAGCTAATTCTGAAAAGGATATAAACAAATTGAAGGAGGAAAGTGTGTCTCAAAATATCTAATATCTGGTTTGAAGCTAATGAGTTACAAATGAACCATAAAAAGACTGCAGGTTAATCTTCAGTCTATCAAACAGTAACACTGAGTTATCATCTATTAAACTACTAGGAATACACATTGACTCGAAATTAACGTGGGACACACATATGGATTATGTATGTCGAAAGTTATCACGAGTTATCTGCCTCCTAGCCAAACTGCACAAACGTGTTACACGAGATTTATTACTTCATTCATACTATGTCTTCTTTCACTGCCATCTACAATATGGCAGTCTTTTATGGGGTAACTCCCCAGGAGCCAAAAAAATTTTCACTTGGCACAAAAAAGCAATTAGACATCTTTATGGAATCACTGACAACAAGACCTCATGTAGACCTTATTTTAAAGACTTAAAAATTCTCTCAGTCCCATCTCCTTATATACATTGTTGTCTATTAAACATAAAGAAAACTTAAACCAATACACAAAAAGGAAATCTGTTCATCAACAAAATACTCAACAAACAAATATGATTCATATACCCACAACCAGGCTTAAGAAAACCCAATCTAGCTATGAATACATAGACCTAAAATTATTCAACACTTTACCCGTACAGGCTCAATTGGTTTCACTGGATATTTTCAAAACTAAAACCAAAGTGTGGATGAAGGAAAATAGCTTTTATACACTCCTGGAAATGGAAAAAAGAACACATTGACACCGGTGTGTCAGACCCACCATACTTGCTCCGGGCACTGCGAGAGGGCTGTACAAGCAATGATCACACACACGGCACAGCGGACACACCAGGAACCGCGGTGTTGGCCGTCGAATGGCGCTAGCTGCGCAGCATTTGTGCACCGCCGCCGTCAGTGTCAGCCAGTTTGCCATGGCATACGGAGCTCCATCGCAGTCTTTAACACTGGTAGCATGCCGCGACAGTGTGGACGTGAACCTTATGTGCAGTTGACGGACTTTGAGCGAGGGCGTATAGTGGGCATGCGGGAGGCCGGGTGGACGTACCGCCGAATTGCTCAACACGTGGGGCGTGAGATCTCCACAGTACATCGATGTTGTCGCCAGTGGTCGGCGGAAGGTGCACGTGCCCGTCGACCTGGGACCGGACCGCAGCGACGCACGGATGCACGCCAAGACTGTAGGATCCTACGCAGTGCCGTAGGGGACCGCACCGCCACTTCCCAGCAAATTAGGGACACTGTTGCTCCTGGGGTATCGGCGAGGACCATTCGCAACCGTCTCCATGAAGCTGGGCTACGGTCCCGCACACCGTTAGGCCGTCTTCCGCTCACGCCCCAACATCGTGCAGCCCGCCTCCAGTGGTGTCGCGACAGGCGTGAATGGAGGGACGAATGGAGACGTGTCGTCTTCAGCGATGAGAGTCGCTTCTGCCTTGGTGCCAATGATGGTCGTATGCGTGTTTGGCGCCGTGCAGGTGAGCGCCACAATCAGGACTGCATATGACCAAGGCACACAGGGCCAACACCCGGCATCATGGTGTGGGGAGCGATCTCCTACACTGGCCGTACACCACTGGTGACCGTCGAGGGGACACTGAATAGTGCACGGTACATCCAAACCGTCATTGAACCCATCATTCTACCATTCCTAGACCGGCAAGGGAACTTGCTCTTCCAACAGGACAATGCACGTCCGCATGTATCCCGTGCCACCCAACGTGCTCTAGAAGGTGTAAGTCAACTACCCTGGCCAGCAAGATCTCCGGATCTGTCCCCCATTGAGCATGTTTGGGACTGGATGAAGCGTCGTCTCACGCGGTCTGCACGTCCAGCACGAACGCTGGTCCAACTGAGGCGCCAGGTGGAAATGGCATGGCAAGCCGTTCCACAGGACTACATCCAGCATCTCTACGATCGTCTCCATGGGAGAATAGCAGCCTGCATTGCTGCGAAAGGTGGATATACACTGTACTAGTGCCGACATTGTGCATGCTCTGTTGCCTGTGTCTATGTGCCTGTGGTTCTGTCAGTGTGATCATGTGATGTATCTGACCCCAGGAATGTGTCAATAAAGTTTCCCCTTCCTGGGACAATGAATTCACGGTGTTCTTATTTCAGTTTCCAGGAGTGTAGTATAGAAGAATTTCAGAATAGGTGTAGAGATGACCTAATTTATTGATAAATGAAGGCTTACTGTCATGTATAGACATGGGTGTAGAGGCAGCTAATAGGGTACAACACTGCTATATTTTTTACCATGTAATATTTTGTTTTATGAAACATAATGTAAAAATGGTTATAATTCTTCTGACAACATCGCTTACATGTTAATGCCGATAAATTAAGGCTTACTGTTATGTATAGATATGGGTGTAGAGGCAGTTATAAGCTAATAGGGTACAACACTGCTCTATTTCTACCATGTAATATTTTGTTATGTAGAACATAGTGTACAAACAGCTGTAATACTTATGATGCATGTTAATGCTGGAAGATGGATAAAAGTAAATAAATAAATAAATTGTCTTGTATATATGTATAAGCAGCTTAAATAAAACTGTCTTAAACTTTGCACTGACTTGGTTATTTTTTATTACGGTAAAAGTAAAGGTAGCTCAAGGTATCTCTAGCACTCCCTCCTTGAGGTTCTTCTGTATCCACCACTGCTTTCACCCACATATTTTCTACTGGGGTGAGGTCTGGTGATCTCAGCATGAAAAGAATTTTATCCTTCCCTGTCCTTGAAACCAATTCTGGATGGCCCTACTGGTTGTGAATGGGGCTATGGTCCTGCAAAGAAACTGTCACCAACTAGAGTGGAAGTAAACATTACTGAATAATATCAGAACTTTTAATTTCGATACTGTGAAAAAAATTCGAACCCTGCAATAAATGTGGTGTCTAAGCTATAGGTTTAAAAGTCACACTAGGAGAAGGGGTTCCACATTTCATGAAACTTGGATGAGAGCATGGAAAAAAGTCACACTTACACTGGGAGGGTGCGGTGATGGGGATCAGAATACAGAATGAATTGTGATGTAGCCTAAGGTCTTCTTCAGGATATATTGTATGCAGTTAAACGGCATCTGCATTTGTAATGATAAGATAGTCCAGAATGTCTGGTGTAAGGCTAACCTGTTTGGAATCTTGGATTCTATACAAGTTGCGGAAGAGGTTACTTTATTTTTGTTGAAGTCGAAATGTGTTAGTGTATGTTACTGCAAATAGTTTGTGAGTTAACGAGCATTTTGCTCTCATTTAAGTATATGGCCGAAAGAGTCAGCTTTCACGAATTGTGGAACGAACCCTGTTGTCCAGTACCGGAGGCCACAAAGGGTTCAAGATTCACCACAAGATGGGGAAACTCAGTGTCTATTGTCTACTGAGGTCTAAGTGCTGTAGAGTGTGAGTGAGACAGACAACAACCTACATCGCAGGGAAAACCAGTAGAAGGCTTTTGTGGCCAAGGAACATAGCAGTGTTAAATATGGCGCACTTAAGATTGGCCATAAAGAGAAGCATTTCTGAAAACTATTTATTTCTGTAGTAATGCAGGAAATCAAGTCACAGTAATTTTAAGCTGCCATTCTCCATAAATTTTCATGGTGAACCCAATAAAACTTGAATATTGATCATATCTATAACAGTTTACGATTTACTGCTAAAGTGAAATTAACAAGTTTTGTAACAAAGACCTGAATGCTAAAATCTGAACTCTTTGGTCGATCTTAATGATCGATATTTCATATAGAAGAGCATAATTAAAATGACAAATGTTGTAAATATCAACTCTGTAACTTTATTTGTTTAAAAGATATAGTAAATTTAAATTATCAGTATTTACAGTTAAGTATCAGATCATTATTTCCTCCACACAAAGCACATTGAACGATGTCAGCATGACACCTTATTGAATCATCAGGTAATAGAATATTTGTGGTAAAGTGAGTGCATAATAGTTACTATTGTTCTTTATTTATTTATCAGGAAGCACATTGGTGGAAGGCTACTGGCAGTGGCATTCAAAGCTAAGAAGGAAATTGTATTGGTTTTATGTAAAAGAATTTAAAGTTTATTATGTAATGGATATTATCGTTACCTTATTTCGAACGTGAAACTGGTCAAGCTTTAAGTATTTAAATATATTAAAATGTAGAATAGTGTAGAATAAGCTGTAGCCATTCTGATGGACAGCTTCAACGGCTTCAGGAAAGGGAACTGCCCCAGTCCGTTGAGCGAAGATGTTCAGCACGCTGGAAACGTGGCTGGGGACAGGCAGAGACAGAGTAGTGGTGCAGACGCGAAAGCAGACAGTTCTGGTCTAGACACCAAAGGGAACAGTTCGTATTGAGACGTGAAAGTGGACAGTCGGTCTTCAGGCAGATAGGAGGTCAAACGACTTAGAAAATTTCCCGTTTTGTGGGACTTAATCTCTGAGCAGTGAGCAGCCACGCAGCTGAAGTGAACTGTAACTTTTCGTGTAAATATCGAGGTGGAGTATTGTGTTTCGCGATAAGATTGTGAATGATCAAACTGTGCCAAATGGCTATGCACTCGGGTGTAACAGTAACTCTAAATACGACCACTTTCGTTATTACTTTGCTTTCTGAATAAACATTATTGTAACTAAATTGCAACTGTGTGGTCTAGATCATTTATGGGTCATTAATTTAGTTCCCAATATTATTATTACTGTTATATTAACATTGTTTGGTTCATACAATTTCGCAAACTTGCCATCAGCCAGACAATTTAACCAAAGGATCACAAGTATCTAATTTAGGGCGTGTAATGCGACACGTGTGGTTCAACCCCTAGAAGAATTTGAGCCAAGACATTTCGACAAAGAGGAATGGCAAGTGAGCCCAAACATCTTTGGGATGTTAGCTCGCAATTGGCCGGGCTAGGATCTTGGAAAATGTTAGTTGAGGGATAAGAATCTTTCAAAGTGTTGGAAGGGGACTGGATTTTGGAAAGTGTTAGTTGCGGAATATGAACTCTGGAAAGTTTAGAATTGGATTTGAATTCTGCAAAGTGTTTCCAAAAGTATTATCTAAACTTCAATAGACAGGACCTCTCACAAACGTTAAATGTGAGATCTGTTCAGGACTGAATATTAGGTTTCTTTAATAGTTGTGAAATTACAATTGTAATTCCCCCAGTTAACGGCATTCTGTGACCTAGGTCCCAAATCTGTGGCAGTTTAGGCAGTTTGCATGGGGGCTCTGGGCTACGAATTTTGCAACAGTTGTGTGCACCGAGTTTTAGCAGTGGTTAGGAGTGATAAGAAAGTAATGCAGAAGAAGAGGCGACATCGAAAGCACGTGGTTCCAGCCAGCAGCGGCATCTTCAAAGGCGATTCATCGCGCAGTGGCAGTTGCAGTACCATAGCAGGGGCTACGAGATCTTCAGCGTTGGCTTCAACTGCAACATCGGCACCAGTACCATGGCAGAAGAATCTAGCACAGCAAAGCCAAGTACCTTATGTATGATTCTGTAGTTCAATCGCCAATAATTGACGTCGCTAATATTAAGCAGTCGGCCAGTTTGTGTGGGTATGAAAACACTAGCGACCTGCTTAGCCTGAAGTTGGAGTGGGAGGGCGTGATCGGCGGTGAATTTAATAGGGAAAATAGGCCAAAATCAGGTAAGGGAGTTGAATATGGGGGAGACATGATGGCGCAATTAATGCAAATGATAAGAGAATTGGGATCCAAAATTGATTCTGTTAAAAGCGATAGGGGTGACGTAAATTTAAAAACTGATTTAGTTCAATCCGAAATGGCTTCAGGTGTGAAAGACGAAGTACGTAAAATTGCTAGTGGAATCGAGGAATTGATAAATGGAAAATTAAAAACCATTCAGGATGAAATGAGCAAAATTTCTGATGAAGTTGGAATACTTGACTCTAAGGTAGATCAAGCTGAGAAAAATTTCAGTGATAAGGTGGAGAAGTTGCAGGCAGATCTGGGAGGCAACGAAAGACATTGTGTGAGTGGGCAAGATGCTCTAATGGCTGAGACGACAGAGGCTATTAGCAACTTATCTGTTCGAATAGGTAAAGGGGAGGAAGTAGTAGATAAAATAAAGGAACAAGTAGAATCTGGCATTAATATAAAAAATAGTGAAGTTAAAAAGAAAATCAATGAAATGAAAAGCGAACTGAATTCTTTAGCTGCACACAAACCTCTACAGCGATCAGTGCTTTGTGGATGAGCTCGGTATCGGTCAAATGTTTTGCAGACGACAGGAAATATCACTCAGTAAATTTTCTAGCAGCATGCAGGGATGGTTTTATATGGGGAATGTCTGACGAGGCGATGATAAAATTCGTGAAAAGACGTTTGGAAGGTGAGCCGCAATGGTGGTCAAATATACACAGTTATACGTTCACTACCTACGAAATATTTGAAAGCCATTTCCTGAACGAGTCCTGAAGTGAAGCGAAGCAAACACGACTCCAAAATGAGTTTCTGAACAGACCAACATTTAAATACGGGAACGCATGCATGCGAGAATTTTGTAAACGTGAACTTGCGAGATTAATGCATGTGAAACGTCCATTTGGAGTGCATACTGGCATTACGACACTGAAAAGGCAGTTACCGGAAATTTTGCAGTGGGATCTAGCGCATGTTCCTAGCAACTCAATAGGCGAAGTTTTGGACTGCGTAGAAAAATTAGAACGGGCTTTGAAATTTAAACCACCAAGTAAGCAGACAAATAGTTTTCAGAGTGGAAATCGTAACTACAGACCAATTAATTACTATGAAAGACATCTGGAAAGTTATCAACGGAAAGCAAACAGCAGTTTTGATAATGGAAACGGTAGCAGGAACACATCTAACGATAAATTTCAAAGGGGTATTGGGAACGGATACTTTCGTGACAGGATCCGACACCAGGGACAGCCTGGCGAAATGAACCAACGTAATGGGAGATCAGAAAACTAAGTTTCGCCACATCTCAGGCCCGGCGATGAATAGGACACGAGTAAACGGAAATGTGATAGGTGTTAATAAATCGACAGAAAGGCGTCAGAATTCTGAAATGAAATTAGTAAGAGATGAGAATCAAACAGGTAAATTTTCAAATCAGATTGTACATAAAAGCTGTAATCCTGAGATAATGAAAGAGAACGGTAAAGGCGATGACTACGATTTTGGGTTAAATGATTTGTTTTATGAATGTAAGACGAAAGAGCATATGAATGTTAATACAATGAAAGATTCTATGTATGAAAATGTGGCTGACATGGAGCTGAATTTGGTGGAGTTAGATGGTATAGAAAATTCTAAAGAGGTACTAACCAACGGTAACGCTTATTGTGATGAAGGTGATGATGTTTCAGGTGATATCGTGATGGCAAAAGTTGTTAATGAGGTTAATAAAGGTGGTGTAACATTAGTCTCGTCAGCTGTTGATGAATTTGTGTGTTTATCAGCGGATATTGGTGAATTATTTTTGAAGGAATGTAGTAATGATGTTTTATGTGCAGAAGTTACGAAAGTTGAAGCTGCTGGTATTGATACTTCAGAGGAAGGAATTTGGGCACATCTTTCTACTAATGGAGGTGAACATGAAAGTCTGGAGTGGTCTGTGGATCTTGAATGTTTGTTTGAGAATGAATGTGGATCTGAATTTGATGTGTGATCTGAAATTAATGTAGTGCAGGAGCGTGTAGGAGAGGAATAGGTATTATGCTCAGGTTTAAATCAAAACACAGTGGAATTTAATGGTACTGTTGATTCTGAAACTGCACAACGCTGTAGCTACAATTTAGATGATGTAATGGCAGAGGATGGTGAACGTATGAACGGTTCTTATATTGGTGATTTGTCGACAGAGGTAAACGAGGTTTTATGTAGCGAGTTGTATGATGTATCAGTACTGTTGAAAGTGCTGTTTGTGAAGGTGTTTGTAATGATGTGAAAGTAAAGAGTAATGCTTTATTTCATGATAATGACATTGTAGCTACCAATGTTGATAATTTTAATGGAGAATACAGTGAATTTGATTCTATTATAAAAAGTGATATTTGGACAGAATGGTATCTTAAAGAGTAAGGTAATTTTACTGTAACTGATTGGCGATGGTATGGTAGAACACTATGATTGTTAATGCCTCATTTGTGGACTTGAGAGAATTTTAAGATAGCGAGATGTCTAGAAGGGAGAAAAAATTAAATTGGGGTCAAAGAAGCATTTAATGAATTATTTTGGGACGAGTATGAAATTGAGGGGTGGATCGAACAGGATATGTGTACTCTAGAGATGGAAGAGGAGGGGAAAGTAGGTTAAGAAATAAGTGTATCTGTGTTTAGATTACAAGATTATTTGGAGGGGTAATTTGTAATGTTTTATTTCAGGATTTACTGTAGCTTGTTTGTTGTTTCATCACATAAGGATATTTCTTTTTGGACCTAAGGTCTGTACAATTATAAATATAGTTTTGATGCATATTTTGGTGTGAAGACGTTGGAGAACTCAATTATTTGGTGAACGGTACCAAGCCAAAAAAATCAGTGCACAGTATGCATATGAATTAGATTTTTGAGGGTATATAAGGGATTTATTTATGTGTTTGTATGTGTTAGGCTTACGTTCTGGTATGGTTTTATGTTAGTTGTAATTTCCAAATTATAAGTTATGGTCATACCACTTTGGGTGCATGGAGGTCGGAGAAGTGTGGAAAATGAAAATTAATAACGCTTACCTAGGAAGACAGATATATGTTTATCTACTTATCTAAGATTATTTTGGGGGAATAATTTATTGTTGTATGGAGTAACGATTTATGTACACAGCTTCACTGCACAGAATTAAACGAATGGGAGATTTGTTCATATTTATTGTTAGTTTTGAGTCTAAGGGAGTTATTTAAATTAAAATAAAATATATATTTGCCGATGAAGTCATTTAGAAATCTGTCACGAGATGCGTGTCTCTAGTAGGCTTGAATAATGTGTCAGTATAATTGAAGAATTTACTAGCATCTTGCAAATGCTGTAAATCAATAGTTTACCGTGTAATTTAGATCTGTTTGTATCGATTCCACTGGGGGATTTGTTCAGTGCAGATCCTGAGTGGTACTGGAAAGTGTTTTTTTCTGACGTCTACACCTGATTCAAACTTCAAAAGATTTGTTCCTGAAAAACGTTGGCGATCGAATGCACAGCCATACAGAATTTCGGCAGGGTACTCGGCTCCGAATCTGTGGAGCGCCATTGGAGCCTTTGTTGTGACAAAAGGTTCTGTGAAAATGAGCGCAGTGACGCTGATATTTCTGGGGAATTTCTATAGAGAGTCGATTTTGATAAATGTATAGTTTTATTTGGCATTTAATTAAAGTGTCGCAATTCATAACTTATCTTTGGTATAAGTTTCTTTAAATTTGAACCAAGCTGCATCACCACCACGTCAAATAATTACACTTTTGATTTGGCACTTAGGATATTTATGTTATTGTATCATGAATTTGTGTCTTATTAATTTGGGTACTACTTCATTACATACACGGCACGACAACACGTTATGAAGTGGAGGTGTGTGAGTTAATGAGCATTTTGCTCTCGTTTAAGTATGTGGCCGAAAGAGTCACCCTTCACGACTTGTGAAACGAACTCTGTCGTCCAGGACTGGAGGCTACGAAGGGTGCAAATTCACTATGAGATGAGGAACCTCTCAGGTGTCTATTGTCTATTGAGGCGTAAACGCTGTAGAGTGCAAGTCAGACAGATGAGAACCTACGTTGTAGGAAAGCCAGTAGAAGGCTTTTGTGGCCAAGGGGACATAGCAGTGTTAAATATGGCGCACCTAAGATCGGCCATAAAGGGAAGCATTTCTGAAAACTATTTAATTCTGTAGTAATGTCACATTTCTTGTTGTGATTCTGATACTTAAATGTTTTCTCGAATTCATTTTCCATATACATCTTGTATTCAGTATGTTCATCACTCCCAATATTGTTAAGAATGTAACTTGTATATTTACCCATTAACCAAATCACTGCATTAATTTTTGCCTGAGGGTAGTAACCTTCTTCTGGCCTGAAGAAAATGTTAGTTGGTACACTGTCTGCTGAAGTTCTTGTTCTTTGAGCAATTTTCTCCCGGGTTCACCTCCAGTTGATAATCCGATCTCCACATGTGTACCACTGAGACACACTATAAATGAGGTTGCATTTGCTGCAGAGGTTAGTGTCACTTAAACTGATGGCAAAGAGATGCTCATTAGTGCTGATGATGTTATTGACTACCTTGTACCATGCTGTTCTTACATCAGACGAAAGAACATAACTATTTATGTTTTTACAGACCACATTCCATGCTTTCTTTCTGTGGGCCTTTGTCCCACTGCAACAGGGGGTCAGTCGCGCTATTACGGATTTGGCAGTGTTAGTTGCAGAGGGTGGCCAGATGCCCTTCCTGCCGCCACACCGACGCCCTGGGACAGTAGGAGTGTACCCCAGATGTCTGCATCTAGAGTAAGCCATGAAATAGTGTGAACGTTTTCAAATGTATGTGTGTCGTGTAACTGAGGCGGAATGTGGGGACCAGCCTAGTATTCACCTAGCAGTATATGGAAAACCGCCTAAAAACCAAATCCAGGCTGGCTGGCCGACCGGCCCTCATTGTTAATCTGCTGGGCGGATTCGATCCGGGATCAGTGCGCCTACCCAAGTCCAGGAAGCAGCGCATTAGCACTCTCAGCTACCTTGGCGGGTCAGACCACATTCCATGCTATTCCATATATTTAGTTTCTATGTTATTTTTCCTTTCATGTGCCTGTCTTTTAGCTATAATCGCCTTTGCTGTAACGTTTTTGGATTTTAAAAGTTTTTTGCTTAGATAGCTTTAGTTCAAGATAAAACTTCCTAATATGTTTTAGTTTGAAACTCATTTTATTGTGATTTTATCGGTGGGTCTACACTTTCTGGCCTGACAATGTCGTATAATTTTGCTGTAATGCACCCAGAATCGTTACACATTATGCTCCATGTTCGTTTGAGATACACTACCATCGCTTTAGACTTGATGTCAGTTAGTCCCGTACCTCCATTGTTGTCTTCACCGGCACTCAAATCAATTCCCCTTTCCACAAAAACTTCGCTAACGTCTTTGCCACTAATGATAGGATGGGCAGAACCTGTGCTATGTAGAAGGCCTTTGATAAAATATACATGTTGCTGTCATATTCTTGTATCTGCTGTACTACTGATTTATTTTTCATGTGTGACTTGCAGGTGAGGTTAGGGTCGGGAACGTGACCCAATCCATGAGGAATTTACATGTTCCTAACTTATGCCCATTCTGTTGAAGAAATTCGGAGCATGTTACCATATTTCTTATTGTGATTCTGATACTTCAGTGTTTTCTCGAGCTCATTTTCCATATACATCTTGTATTCAATATGTTCATCACTCCCAATATTGTTAAGAATGTAACTTGTATATTTATCCATTAACCAAACCACTGCATTATGTTTTGCCCGAGGGTAGTAACTTTCTTCTGGTCTGAAGAATATGTTAGTCGGTACAGTGTTTGCTGAAGCTCTTGTTATTTGAACAATTTTCTCCCTGGTCCACCTCCAGTTGATAGTCCGATCTCCACGTGTGTAGTGGTGAGACACATTATCAATGAGACTGCATTTGCTGCAGAGGTTAGTGTCACTTAAACCGATGGCAAGGAGACGTTCATTAGTGCTGATGATGTTATTGACTACCATGTACCACGCTGTTGTCACGTCAGACGAAAGAACATCACTACTGATGCTGCAATTCGCCGCCTTACCAACTTCGCTACTACAACATCCACGCTGTTGGCGCTTTATTTTACGTGACTCCACTCGAGAGAGAGGCAGGCTGACTTCGTTGCCGAATGATGCGGGTGTAAGCCATAAGTGCATGAAATTCTGGAAGGTTTCCTCTATCAGAATTCACAACATTCCTTTGCATTGTTACTTAAAAGTTTTAAACTCGTTTCGATGATTAATAAGTAAACCATTTGCGGAAAAGAGTACGCGAAGTCACTAGTAATTTCAGCTAACACTCATGTAATATACGAAAGCAGAGCCGATGTCTTCATATTTAATGGTTTTTAAACTTTTAACTGCATAAAAATAACAGGTATTTTGAGAGAATATTGACAGAAAACTTTTCTGATGTAATCATTCACAGTAACATCCGAACATAACCATATTTCTAACAAAGGAAAATAGTCAATTATGAACTCACTTTCCAACCGGACGCGTCCTGTGGTGATTCTTTAGTAACACAATCACTAAATTCCAGGCTAAAACAGCTTAATATGTTTAAAATAACGAAATGTAGGTGTAAATAAACCACAGCTAACCCAACAACAGGGCCATACCGAAATCCAAAACCTCTTGGTACAGTTATCGAATAATCGGCGGCAGGACCGTTAGGTAGCAGGTATCAGAAGCTTACTGAATTGAAAATTTGGATACAGAACCGCAGATGGCGCCACTACCGAGACTAACCCACTGCACTGACGGTATGAACGATATAGAATAGGGCCCCTGTTCCCTGTCAGCCGGTTTGAGATCCTAATCCCCTTAAAATGAATACTGGGTGGGATTATTTGTTACAGTAGCATAAGAACTTTTCAGATAATTTGCACTCTCTATTGCCTATTAGCTAATAACTTTCTCCTTGTGGGACATAAAATTAAATACAGGTAATATAAAACCAGTAAAGACAAGAGACAAGCACGAAGTACACATTTCTTCAGTTTTTTGGTCCCAGTATCTTTTCCTCTCTAATCTTGCTACAGCTTTACATGGCACACTTTCCTTTCTGCATAAGACTCTGTTACCTCATCAAAATTTGTCAAACATTTTGCTACTTGAAAAATCAAAATGTGATTGTCTCATACTGAAGAAGCTGTTAATACGAATAATATGCAAGACTGGTGTGGTTTCTCGATTTGATTGCGTCTACTTTGTCTCTGTCCGCTAGATGAAACGAAATAGGTCTTTCTATAATATTGCAGCAATTGTAACACACGTCAAATAAGTGAGAATGTTTTGGCACAGATGGTTATTTTTATTTTCACCATTTACATAAATGACATGACAGAACATAATTAACAAAGTACTACTAATATCAAATGCCTATTAGTTACACTACAAGAAAAAGTTTTGTGTTAGGAGATAGTTTCACATTTCATTCATATGCTCCAGTTTCTCAAGTATGAGATCGAAAAGTAGTAGTACGAAATTTTTATACAAATTTGGAATCATCACATTCTTCCATATTATTTGTGTCATGTTCTCGTTTTTTGTACTCCCTCATATTAACAAACAATCTTGTCTTTACTAATTCTATAACTATTCCTGCCATTGTCAAAACTTATTCGCTGGTTAGCTTCACTAACGATGGCAGAATCATAGGTTTAGCCTGCCCCCCTTTTATTCTCCAGTTAGGCGTTATTACGTGTTCATACAACACATTATCCGCGTTATTCGCTGAATAGAACTTAAGCGGCTGCTAACCAGCGACTGTAGAAGTTCAAGATGGCGTCACGTGTGGAAGTAATAATAAATCTTACTTTAAATCCGTCTTGATTGCAAATTTTTTTTTTATTATTCATATGACCGGTTTCGGTTCATTCAGAACCATCTTCAGATCTGATATTTAAGTTACAGGAGTAACCCGTCCAATTCAGCAACTTTCACATGCTACGTCACATGTTACTCCTGTAACTTAAATATCAGATCTGAAGATGGTTCTGAATGAACCGAAACCGGTCATATGAATAATAAAAAAAAAAAAAAAATTTGCAATCAAGACGGATTTAAAGTAACATTATAAAATCACTGATTGCTGTTATCCCATAAGCCATTATGTCTGTTTTTGCATAATAATAAATCGTTCTCCAGAAATTGACTTAAAAGTATCAGTTAGCTGTTTATATTGTAGCGAAATTGTTCGTAAAGGTGTCAGACTTTGTTCTGTGAGACAAATTTGGTGTCATACGAAATGTATTGCAGAAGTAAATTTGGAAAACTCGGACTGTAATTGCGGCGTAGTGACTTGTAACGGACGCCGAGCCGCAACAGAAATGGTATATTCTGGTGTTGAAGATTGTGTAGCGAGTGCATTGCAGCGTGATCTTGAACTTAGCAAAAAATACGCATCAGTGCTTCTCAACATGCTTAAGTATATCTCAAGCAGTTCTCATTGTAACGGCATACTAACAGAAACTAGCCGTGACTTTGAAATACCTAAAAAGTTCCGCTCCAAATCTGGTGAAACAGTGTACAAAGTACCGTTGCAGAATCGTTTTGATGCCTTGTATCCAGGCACAAACACGATAGGCCGCGAAACGTGTGAAATAACAAACATTCACAAGAAAATTGCATAAACACAATTTCTGAGTGCAATGAAACACAAGACTGTTACACAACTGTACAGACTGATGTAAACACAGTAGGCCTAGCGGAAGAAACGTGTGAAGTGAACAAATTCAAAATTGATAAATGCATTATCGGAAGAACGAAGACGAAAAAGTGTTATAAACGTACAAAAGTAACAGTTTACTCTGATAACCATGGACGAAATCTTGCAGAAATATTGCGTGCTGAACACAATGTGATAGCGTGTGGATATGTTAAACCAGGGGCTCCTATACAGGAAGTAGCTAAAAACATTGAGCAAGACAGATTACAAAACAAAAATCGGCGCATTGTACTGATTGCGGGCGCAAACGATGTGTATAGGAATGAACTGGCAACTGCAGTCCGCAACCTAAAGAAAACTCTTCATGCTACCGAAAAGGACACAGTGATAGTAACAGGAATACCTCATAGGCATGATCTCATACCTAATTCTTGCGTAAATTTAGAAATTAAAAAAGCAAACAGGCAATTCCAGAAAATCTGTAAAGCCTACTCAAATGCCTATTTTCTCAGTGTGAATTTTCTTCAGAGATGCAGCTACACAAATCATGGAATGCACCTAAACAGAAGAGGCAAAAGACTGCTCAGTGAAAAAATCAGTGAAACTTTAGACTCAACATGCAAGACGATTTTTTAACTGAAACTGTTATGCCACTGGACTTTCATGCAGAAAGCAATGATGACCAAAACACACATTCAAAGGAGGTTACAGCAGAATTAGCCGCCATCCCAGGCTATCCCAATAGCAAAAACGATGAAAACTCAACACTAGTAGAAGTAAGAGTAACATCAACAAAAATAGAGGCAGAAACACCAGCACAACTGCCACCAGTGTCACTAAAAGCAGCAGTACCAGAAACAGCAGACACAGCACCGTCAGCAGCAGCACAATTAACAGAAGCAGTACAGACAACAGGAGCAGCAGCAGTTCCAACATCAGCAGTGGCAGAAAAGTACACAACCTCACATGGAGCAACAAGCAGACGGAAGAGAGTGCCTCCCTCCCATCTGCAAGATTTTTTAGTCACAAGCATGATGAAAAAGAAACCTCCAAGATAAGTAACATTAAATCTCTAACAGTGCTTCACCAAAACATTCAGAGTATAAAAAGCAAAGTGCAACAGCTAGAAGTTGAGTTACAATCCTTAGACAGTCCAGTTATCTGCATCACAGAGCACTGGTGCAAAGTCAATGAAATTCAATACATAAATTTGCCCTCATATGTACTAGCTTGTTCTTATTGCAGAAACTCAATGAAAGGTGGAGGATCATGTATTTTTGTTAAGAGTGGTATTTCATTTAAAGTCAGGAATGATATTATCCTACTAAGTGTAGACAAGCATTTTGAAGTGTCAGCAGTAGAGATACCAGCTGTAGATATGCCCAAAAAACTAATTGTACTATGTGTATACCGTTCTCCCAGTGGTGATTTAGAAACATTCTTTTCAAAACTTATGCAAAGCCTAGAACAAGTGTCATCCCTGAAAAGTAATATACTCTTGTGTGGTGACTTAAACATTAACACAGCTAAGGCAGATGAAACCAGTAACACTTTTCTGAATATTCTGAATAGTTTTGGCATGTCCTCTTTAGTTAATTGTGCAACAAGAATAACCAAACACTCAACATCTACCATTGACCATGTAGCTACAGATATAGGTGGGGAAAACTGTGTCATAACTGTCAAAAATCTTGGACTGTCAGATCATTTATGCCAAATCATAAAAGTAAAAGCTTCTGTAGAAAAACCAGTAAACCTCCACATGTTTAAAAGAGTCTACTCAGACGCAGCAATACAAAAATTTTGCTTACAATTAAGACATGAAAGATGGGAAGAAGTATATTCAGAAAATAATGTGAATCAGAAATTCTCCAAATTCATGTCGGAGTTTAAGATAATATTCGAAGAAGCCTTCCCCAAAGCACTAAGTTCTACTGGAACATCCACCAAAAATAAGTGGATTACCACAGGAATTAGAAAATCTGCCCAAACTTTTAAATACCTAAACTCTATAAAAAACGACAACAGTGATCCAGATTTTCTTCATTACTACAGAAACTACAAAAAAATCTATAGGAAGGTGCTCAATGTTGCAAAAAAAAAGGCCAATGATAGACTAATAAATCTAGCTGAAAATAAAAGTAAAGCTACATGGACTATAGTGAAACAAGAGACAGGAACAGCAACACAAAGGCAAATAAACACCCAAATCAGGAACAAAGAAAACCTAACAAGTACCCCAAAAGAACTAGCAAACTTTGTTAATTCTTACTTTAGTAGTATAGCTACAAAGTTACAGGAAAATTTTTCAAAATCTCATAATCCACGAACACGGGAATATACATCAAATTCAATGGTATTGCTACCCACTACTGAGGAAGAAGTATGTAATGTGGTAAGGAACTTAAAGAGCAAAAATTCAGCAGGTTTAGATGAAATTCCAATGTCTGTGCTGAAAAAATGCATAAATAGTATCAAAGCCCCCCTAACCAATATCATAAATGAATCTTTCAAAGCCGGTTGTTTCCCTGATTATCTGAAACATGCAAAAATTTTACCTCTACACAAAAAAGATGATGTAGAAAACATTGAGAACTACAGGCCAATTGCCCTACTGTCATCATTTTCCAAAATAATAGAGTCCATAATGAAGAACAGACTTATGAGCTATCTAAACAAATACAACCTTCTTTCAAATGACCAATTTGGTTTCAGACCAGGCAGAGATACAGAAATGGCAATAGCACATTTCACTAAAGTGGTTCTAGATGCACTGGATGAAGGCAACTATGTATCTGGCATATTCCTTGACCTGTCAAAGGCCTTTGATACAGTTGACCACCAGAATCTATTACTTAAGTTAGAAGCACTAGGAGTAAGAGGGGTAATCAACAAATGGTTCCATTCATACCTTAAAAATAGAGTACAGTGGGTAGAGATCTCGCATGTCTCCAGTAGATCAAAGTTCATAGAAAAACACCTGTCAGATCCACAGCATATTAATATTGGGGTCCCTCAGGGAAGTGTGCTGGGTCCGGTGTTGTTCTTGATTTATATAAATGACTTTCCACAATATATCCGACATGGAGAGAAGATATTGTTTGCCGATGACAGCAATATTATAATCACCAGTGAGACATCAGCACAAATGTTGGAAAATTATAATGAACCACTGAAAGATGTCTACAAATGGTCTACAGAGAATAAAGTGACCTTAAATATTAAGAAAACAAATAGCATACGCTTTAGAATAAACAGAAAAAACAGTCCCCTAAAGTTAAAGCTACATAACACCTCTGTAGACGAAGTGCCCACCACAAAATTCCTAGGGTTGCATATTGACAGCCAGCTTAGGTGGAGTGAACATGTTAAAAAACTCACAAAAAATATATCTACAACGTGTTACGCACTTAGAGTTCTCTCCTCAGTATGCAGCGATGAATGTCTAAGAACTGTATATTTTAGCTATGTACATTCAGTCATAAGCTATGGGATAATTTTCTGGGGAAATAATGTACTCAACTTACAAACAGTTTTTAAAGTGCAGAAGAGAGCAGTGAGAATTATAACTAAAAGCAGTAAGTGGGCTCACTGCAGAGAACTATTCAAAATACTTGGTATTCTAACTGTTCCCTGTTTATTTATGTTCCACACTATAGTATATATAAAGAAAAATATAGTGAATTATAGTACAAACAGCATTTTACACAGCTATAGCACAAGAACAAGCCACTGCCTTCATCTAGATAGGAGAAACAAGCATAAGACCCAAAAAAGTTTCTTGTATCGGGGTGTAAAATTGTATAACAAGCTGCCACAGGAAATCAAAGAAATTAACAGCATGTACTGTTTCAGAAAAACTCTTGAACTGTATTTTCAGGAACACTGTTTTTACACAGTAAGTGAATATTTAAATGTTTGAATGTAATTTAAGTGACATAATGACATTGTATTGTATATTCTGTAAATGTATAACAAGCTGCACAGGACATCAAAGAAATTAACAACATGTACTGTTACAGAAAACCCTTAAACTATATTTTCAGGAACACTGTTTCTAAACAATAAGTGAATATTTAATTGTTTGAATGTAATTTAAGTGATAAATGTCATTGTATTTGTATACTCTGTAAATGCATATAAAAGTGTCAATGTATCTGCAAAAATCACTGTTTCCAAACTGACAACATCCATACATTGCAAAATGTCTACGGATGGCTAATCAAATAAATAAATAAATAAATAAATAAATAAACCCTTAGTAGTGTAGCGACCTGGTAAAAATTTTTTGTCAAAATTTCATTTTCTTAGATACATCGAGAAGGGAATATGTAATATTTCTTAACTGTTATTCCCGTTAGTCGTTTATTTCGACTCTGGTAGTTTGAATCTATGGATTTCGCTAATAATTATAACAACGCTAATCGTTTGCACACCCAGTCAACCACATAAACAAACAGCGTTTGGCATTCATCTGTTCGGATTTATTTGGCTCAGCTTGTAAGTCCCTTCTCCTTTTTTTAGCTGTGACAGGGAATGCCCTGGCAGAGACAACACTTACACTACGCACGTATTCAAATATCAACATCTCTTTCATTCATAAATAAACTTAGAATGTGCTAAAAATGTTCAAAAACCAACAGGGATATGTTTCAAAATCATATGAATAATCTGTAGAACAGTGTGGTCTGGATGCTAATTAGACACTTTGTGGAACAAAGTTTTTTTCTCCAAGAACATGAATTTGGCGCCCCCTGAAATCGCCACCCATCGCAGATACTCCATTTTGCCCCCTCCTTCCTTCCCAAACTTGCTGAGTTGGGCCAGTTCACACACGCAACAAAAGTGTTGCCACATCTAGTGGCAAACTGCAGTTACATTACAGTTGCATGTGTGAACGTCCAGTTTTTACTGACGCAACTTATGTCCTATAACTTTTGTCACGCCACAAAAAATTCAACTTCGTTGTGCTTTGTTGAGCCACTATCCTACCACCACTGCTCCTGGTGGCAACATTGCGAAACGTGAGCAATCTGCCACAGTTGTCGTTCAGTGATTGGTGCTGTACTCCATTTGATTTCAGTTCAATGAGTTTTTATTTTATTTCTGAAAAAAGTGAAAACAATAGTCGGCAGGTACACTTTTGCAGCTTCTGGAACTACAATAACAGCAAACTATGTTTGATTTTCTGCAGCAGTGTGTTTGTGTGTGTGTGTGTGAATGTGCTCACAATATTTGAAAAACGATGACATATCCCATGAAGTATTAAATAAATCAAATTAATATATGTAACCAAAAAGTTCTCTGCTCATCTCACCAGAAGCTAAGTTACTTTCTCCTAATTATTAATTGGTGTGGCGGAATTGTTTGTAGTGTAATTTGTATTGTTTGTATTTGTGTTGTTTGTTTGTAGGGTAATTTGTATTGTTTAATCTGCTGTCATGTGTAACAAATGTGGATGTTGTCGTAGATTAGTGAGCACAGGAGCGAAATGTCTGGATTGTGGATTGGTGTTTCACTGGGGCGATTGTAGCGGGGAAGCTGTTATAGTGCCAGGTGAGGCTTGGTAATGGAATTGTAGATTATATAGCCAGGACAAGAAAATTGTGGAACAAGGAAAAAAGATTTGTGCTCTTCAAGCTGAACTAGAAATGGTGTACTTCGAATTAGACAGGTTGCAGGGAGAAAGAGACAACGGGAGCTGGGAACAGGTAACAAGTCGCAGTCAGATGGAGAAAACCCCAGAAATCACTTTTCAGATTGCAGTGAGCAACCAGTTTGATTTGTTACCTGAAGTAGAAGAGCCTCAAACAGTTTTTGAGCAAAGTAGGGTGCAGTGGACTCATAGTAACAATCATAATGCTAGGTCGGGAGTAAAGTCAAGCAGAAAGAAAAGAGTCCTGCTATTAGGTAGCAGTCATGGGAGAGGTGTAGGCCAGTTGCTACAGGAGAGGCTTGGAGTCGAGTAAAGGGTCACAAGCATCATGAAACCTAATGATGAGCTTAGCCAGGTTACAGCAAACGTAGGGCCTTGTGCAAAGATTTTGATGGTGATGATCATCTTCTTATAGTAGGAGGAGCAGGAAACAGCCTGGCTAGCAATTCGGACTATAGTATTAGGTGTGACCTGGATATAATAGGAGCAGCAATAGCTCACACTCGTGTGGGGTTTGTGGATGTTTTGCAGTCCCATGACCAGCCCTTGGTTAATACGGCTGTCAACCATGTTAACAGAGAGCTGGGAGGGGGGGGGGGGGGGTACTGCTGCCAGAAACTAAATCTCATATCTATGCTGTGCCTGTTGATGCAATTGGGAGGTGAGGTTACACTAGTCATGACCTGCATCTGAATAGGAGGGGAAAGGATAGATTAGTTGATCTTCTTCCAGAAAATGTAAGGGGGGCCACATGCACACAAGACAAAATACCTGTGATTACTGGAGTCAGATGGACACATTTTTTAGCTTAAAGTCAGGTTACAGATAGAGAGTATTGAAAGAGATTAAAACAGAACAGCTCCATAATATCTGTAGCAGTATCCAAAGAATTAAAATTTGGGTCTTTTATCAGAACATTAGAGGATTGAAAAATAAGATAGATGAGCTTCTTGTATGCCTAGAAAATGAGGTAAATTCTGAAGGTATAGATGTTTTAAGTCTCTCTGAACACCAGGTAACTGCAGGAATGGAGAAGTTAAATTTAAGGGATTACAGATTATCATCTTATTCATGTATAGTCAACATGGAAAAAGAAGGAGTTGCGACTTATATAAAAACTGGACACAAAGCCAAAAATAAATCCATGAAGCATGTTCTTGTGAGTTGCTACTGCAATATACTTCTATAGTAATTGTAACAATCTACAGAGCTCCTCAAGGTAACTTTCAGCTATTCGTGAAAAATCTAGAGGCATTATTGAGCTTCCTGTCAGACAAAAAGAAGCAGTTAGTGGTTTGTGGTGATTTCAATGTAAGACACAGATAGGAAAAATGAGCTAGAATCTTTGTTCGATTGTTTCAATCTGGCATCTGTTGTAAATTTTCCAACTCGTGTGCAGCAGGATAGTAGGTCACTTATCGATAACATTTTCATAGACAGTGCTCAGGTAGAAACAATTAATATGTAGCCGGTTGGTAATGGTCTATCTGATCATGATGCACAGTTAATGGAAATAACACATATATCACCTTACAGGCTTCAGGCAGATTCATACAAGGCAGGGAGGCTTATTGATGTGAACAGGGTGCAGAGTTATAAGAGCACCATAGAAGAGGTGGAATGGGATGAAGAGTACACAGAAAATGATGCTGATGCCAAATTCAATTTATTCAAAAACGGCTCTGAGCACTATGGGACTTAACTTCTGAGGTCATCAGTCCCCTATAACTTAGAACCACTTAAACCTAACTAACCTAAGGACATCACACACATCCATGCTCGAGACAGGATTCGAACCTGCGACCATAGCGGTCGCGCGGTTCGAGACTGTAGTGCCTAGAACCGCTCAGCCACTCCAGCTGGCTCAGTTTACTCCACCGTAAATTTGTCTCTATATTTGGGAGTTGCTTTCCTGAAACGTTATCCAAAAAAGCGATTACAAAGTCAAGTAAGTTATGGATTGCTAAGGAGATTAAGATATCATGTAAGAGGAAGAGCGAAATATATGGACAGGCCAGAATAAGTCAGGATCCGATGTTACTTGCTTACTACAAAAGATACTGTAATATTTTAAGGAAAGTCATTAAGAAGTCGAGAAGCTTATGTGTTCTGACAGACATGAATAATGCTGATAATAAGATTAAAACTATATGGAATATTGTCAAGTGGGAGATGGGGCAGCCTGACAGTGCACAGCATACCATAGCAATAAGGCTAAATGATGATGTTACTCGACTGAAAATGCTACCTACACATTTACTCTCAAATAGTACAAGCCCTAAATAACAAATTATCGCTAGTTGGTATTTTTTGTGATCTTTTCAAGTCATTTGACTGTGTGTGTCATATCACACTCTTAGAAAAACTCAGGTTTTATGGAATTGAAGGTTATACACACAGCTAGTTTGAACCCAACTTAACGAACAGAACGCAAAAAGTTGTGCTGAATAACACAAATAATGTTGGGAGGGTGGTAAATTCTAATGAATGGGGAGTTATCACAATGGGAGTCCCACAGGGTTCAATTTTGGGTCCTCTGTTGTTCCTTATTCATGTGAATGACCTCTCACTTAACGTTCAGCAAGCGGAACTAGTACTTTTTGCAGATGACACGAGTGTTATAATAAATCCCATTCCAGAAAAAGCAGCTGATGATATTGTTAAGGATGTCTTCAAAGAATGATTAGGTGGTTCTCAGAAAATGGACTCTCCCTTAATTTTGAAAAAAACTCACTATATCCAGTTCTGTACACCGAACAGAGTCATACCAACAATTGATGTAGGCTATGAACAGGGCTCAGTTAAAAGGGTAGATTTCTCCAAATTTTTGGGTGTTCACATTGATGACAACTTGAACTGGAAGAAGCATATTACTGATCTTCTCAAACAATTAAGTTCAGCTTCTTTTGCTCTTCGTATAATCGCTAGTCTTGGTAATAAAAAGATCAGCCTCCTAACATACTTTGCACATTTCCACTCAATAATGTCTTATGGAATAGTTTTCTGGGGTTATTCACCACTTAGACACAAAGTATTGATTGCACAGAAGAGAGCAGTCAGAATAATTAGCGGTGTTCACCCAAGGACGTCATGTAGGCACCTATTCAAGGAGTTAGGTATTTTAACTGCACCATCAGAGTACATATATTCGCTAATGAAATTCGTTATAAATAATCCATCTCAATTCGCAAAGGACAGTGATGTTCATATGTACAACACCAGAGGGAAAAATGATCTGTCAGTTGCCCATAAAGGAGTACATTATTCAGCAACAAAATTTTTTGACCATTTGCCTAACAACATAAAGTGTCTGAGAGGTAGCAGATCAAGTTTTAAATCTAGCTTAACATCATTTCTTTTGGACAACTCCTTCTATTCCATGGACGAGTTTCTGTTTCAGACCTGGTAAAAAAAAATTGTATCTCTAAATGTAGTTGCATGTTTAGAACTAAAAATTTCCGTAATATTAATATTAGCACTATTCATGTGTGTATATATATCTTATGATCTGACTTGGTACACATCATATCGATAAAATAATAGTGAAAATAATATACGAAACACGAATAGCCAAACTAAAACTAAACTAAAAGCGAGTCGTATAACTTTCGTAATTTGTGAAGCCAAGCATTGTATAAATTGTGTATTATATGCAAAAAATAGCTCCAGAGTGTGATGTGGCAGCTGTTAAACCAAAAATTAGTTACTCGAAATGCCTATATCAAGGAATACAATAAGATTCTAAATTCTTGGAAGAGTGGCGTGTCTTCAGACGATAGTTCTTTTACCAATGCATACAGCATTTTCGTATCTGTGTGTTGTTTCTTTTATAAATATGTTTGTTTTCCTTGATTTATCCCTGTGCGAAATATATTTTCGAATCCTTGTATTTACTCTTGTCACAGCCCTAGGGCCATAACCTGCACTATAACATTCATACCCGCCCATATGATTTCAATTGACGCCATATTAAAAGCTGTGCAACTATGAAGATTTTGTGGCTTCCTGTGTGAACGGTAGCTCAAGATCCCACCACAGAAGCCGTATACTGTGGCGCTACGTTAGATGCGTGTGTGAACCCCGCTTTGGCCCGTCCACACGTTACGATCTGTCTGCGCAAATGTCTGCGCACATCACATCTGCGCAGACAGATCGTTGCGTGTCGACAGAAGATTTGCACCAACCTGAGGTGTGTGCAAACCTGGAAGTTGGAGTTGGAGGTTTGAGCGAAACCTCTCAAATCTGTGGGTTCAAACCACATCTGCGCAGACAAGTTGGAGCGTGTGGACAGGAGATCGCCGCAAATCTGGCGCGAAACAGCTGTTTGCTCAGTCTAGTGTTTGCGTGCACAGGGCATTAAATTGGCTGATACTCGTCAGTGTTCTCAAGAGTTTGTAAGTGAATTCATCGAAATATGTAGAAACCACCCATGTTTGTGGAAGATTAAAAGTAAAGAATATAGTGATCGAGACAAAAAGACTGCAGCATACAATGCTCTAATTGAGTTATCCAAAGTTCAGAAATCTAGATCTGGTGTAGGAGTAGATCAAGTATACCAGCCAACGTTATGGTATTTTGATCTGCTTGGCTTTCTTAGTGATCAAGAAACGCCAAGACCAAGCAGGAGTACAATTGAAGATGAAATTGGAGTGTCAATGTTACCGCCAGCCGTTCATGAGGAGAAATTGCCCTTCTTATACAAGTATTTTTTCTCATAATATGAAGGGTTACAAGCTTTAAGAGATAATTATAAGTTTCGACATCCATCCGCAAATAATTCCGCCAGTCGTTAGGTTCGTCCTGCAACTCTCTCAGTAAATTTACGTGAGAAAACTGCTTTCGCTTTAGCAGCCACTGTCTACACCATTTTGCCTGCTTTCTCTGTTTCCTGCGGTTGGTCTGAATGTTTTTTGCAACACAAGTTGCGAACACAGACCACAACAGAACTTCCTCCATTTCTATATTTCAAAATAACTGAATTAAATGTTTGACGTTTACGGGGAGCGTAGTCGCTTGCCACTGATATTTCTTTTCTACACCGACAGATGGCGGGCGAGTAGTAGATTGGGGTTTGTGTCGTGTGAACACACCACATTTGCAGCGATCTTTTGCATGTACAGACATCTGCACCGATGTCTGCGCAGACAGATCGTTGCGTGTGGACTATTGTCGTCGGATTGTTGTCATTACGATGGGAATGAGTAGGATATCTTCGGTCTTTCACAGCGAAATCGCTAGGTATCTTTGCGGCAAACTGATAGAAGGCAAGGCGTTGACCGAGCGGTGTGTGGTTGCTGTCAAAATATTGACAGTAAACAACGACAAGTACTGCGGAGTTGGGAAATGATCAAGCTGTAATATCGGATGTGTTTTTGAAAAACAAAACCTTCCCTGTTACGTTTTTATTGTGTATTTGATTTGATATTATCGAATGATTTCGTGAAAAAATGGCATTAAATTTAACAAAACATAGAAATTCGTTGTTGGAGGCGTGGAAGGATGTTTTGGACGAAAAATCAGACACAAATTGGTATGTATCATTTGTAATGCTGTTTTTCTTACGTAAGTGTAACACATGGAGCAGAGCCACTCGCGTTTGTAATGACTAAATTTATTCTAGTACGGCCCTATTCGCAATCCTTCGCAGTGTATAAACGCCAGTACAGTAACAATTTCTTAACGGGGACTGTATCTCCAATAATGTCGTCATTGTAACGTTCAACTGTAACCATCCTTGCTTTTTATAGTAAACTACTTTCTTTTGTTCTGACCGAATTATTGGAGTGTTCCAAAGTAACTTAGTGTCATGTGTAATGTTTTCTCAGGAGTTAATGTGTGATCTTTCATTCACAGGCAGGATTGCTTTAACTATGATAAGGAGACCGCTGCAAGCGGTTACAGTGGTTATATGTTTCAAAAGACCAAAGAAGTAGCGTTACCAGAAACTGAAAAGTGACTATATTTCATTTACCCGTAGAAAATCTACATTGTATGGATTTAGTCAAAACGAACACGGATTACATTATATTTATAGATGCGACTTTACTGAAACATATCTTAGAGTTGTCAAGTGGTCCAGAGATGTACACACAGTTTCTTGTACTAAAGTGACCATGGAAATTTGATGGCAGCATGTAAAAGCTTTAAGAGTTCTCCACCACTTCACCCACTCAACTTCATGACTGTACTCTTTGACAGCTTCACTTCGGCAGCATTGTGTCTTCAATGCACCTGCAACGTACATATAGGCGCTGGCAGCAGCAGGATCATTCTTATATAAAGACAAAATACAGAAGCTGGGTTGGGTTGTGTGGGGAAGGAGACCAGACAGCGAGGTCATCAGTCTCATCGGATTAGGGAAGGATGGGGAAGGAAGTTGGCCCTGTCCATTCAAAGGAAGCATCCCGGCATTTGCCTGTAGTGATTTAGGGAAATCACGGAAAACCTAAATCAGGATGGACAGACTTGGGATTGATCCATTGTCCTCCCGAATGCGAGTCCAGTGTCTAACCACTGCGCCACCTCGCTCGGTATGTAAGTTGTATGTGTATGATTGCTGATTTACAAATTCACAGGTGGTTAAAGATCTTGTGTACTATCTAGCTTCCGAATACTCTTTTAGGTTATACGAAGAAGAAACTAAGTAATCTCTTAATTTATTCCTGAGTATGGATGTTTTCCCATTCATTTTATTCTGTGTACTTGTTTACTGAATAAAATGTGCCTGAAAAGTTTAGGGCTCCTTTCAGTTAATTTAAGCTGCTACATATGTAGACCTACCCCCATGAACCATGGACCTTGCCGTGCCTCAGCGATACAGATGGCCGTACCGTAGGTGCAACCACAACGGAGGGGTATCTGTTGAGAGGCCAGACAAACGTGTGGTTCCTGAAGAGGGGCAGCAGCCTTTTCAGTAGTTGCTGGGACAACAGTCTGGATGATTGACTGATCTGGCCTTGCAACACTAACCAAAACGGCCTTGCTGTGCTGGTACTGCGAACGGGTGAAAGCAAGGGGAAACTACAGCCGTAATTTTTCCCGAGAACATGCAGCTTTACTGTACGGTTAAATGATGATGGCGTCCT
Source organism: Schistocerca piceifrons (assembly GCF_021461385.2). Taxonomy (NCBI): domain Eukaryota; kingdom Metazoa; phylum Arthropoda; class Insecta; order Orthoptera; family Acrididae; genus Schistocerca; species Schistocerca piceifrons. The sequence continues at coordinate 716,149,909 of NC_060140.1, read as the reverse complement.
CTTGGGTAAAATATTCTGGAGTTAAAATAGTCCCCCATTCGGATCTCCGGGCGGGGACTACTCAAGAGGATGTCGTTATCAGCAGAAAGAAAACTGGCGTTCTATGGATCGGAGCGTGGAATGTCAGATCCCTTAATCGAGCAGGTGGGTTAGAAAATTTAAAAAGGGAAATGGATAGGATGAAGTTAGATATAGTGGGAATTAGTGAAGTTCGGTGGCAGGAGGAACAAGGCTTTTGGTCAGGTGAATACAGGATTGTAAATACAAAATCAAATAGGGGTAATGCAGGTGTAGGTTTAATAATGAATAAAAAATCGGAGTGTGGGTAAGCTACTACCAACAGCATAGTGAACGCATTATTGTGGCCAAGATAGACACAAAGCCCATGCCTACTACAGTAGTACAAGTTTATATGCCAACTAGTTCTGCAGATGATGAAGAAATTGATGGAATGTATGATGAGATAAAAGAAATTATTCAGGTAGTGAAGGGAGACAAAAATTTAATAGTCATGGGTGACTGGAATTCGAGAGTAGGAAAAGGGAGAGAAGGAAACATAGTGGGTGAATATGGATTGGGGGAGAGAAATGAAAGAGGAAGCCGTCTGGTAGAATTTTGCACAGAGCATAACTTAATCATAGCTAACACTTGGTTCAAGAATCATAAAAGAAGGTTGTATACGTGGAAGAATCCCGGAGATACTAGAAGGTATCAGATAGATTATATAATGGTATGACAGAGATTTAGGAACCAGGTTTTAAATTGTAAGACATTTCCAGGGGCAGATGAGGACTTTGACCACAATCTATTGGTTATGAACTGCAGATTAAAACTAAAGAAACTGCAAAAAGGTGGTAATTTAAGGAGATGGGAACTGGATAAACTGAAAGAACCAGAGGTTGTACAGAGTTTCAGGGAGAACATAAGGGAACAATTGACAAGAATGGGGGAAAGAAATACAGTAGAAGAAGAATGGGTAGCTTTGAGAGATGAAGTAGTGAAGGCAGCAGAGGAACTAGTAGGTAATTAGACAAGGGCTAGTAGAAATCCTTGGGTAGCAGAAGAAGTATTGAATTTAATTGACGAAAGGAGAAAATTTAAAAACGCAGTAAATGAAGCAGGCAAAAGGGAATACAAACATCTCAAAAATGAGATCGACAGGAAGTGCAAAATGGCTAAGCAGGGATGGCTAGAGGACAAATGTAAGGATGTAGAGGCTTATCTCACTAGGGGTAAGATAGATACTGTTTACAGGAAAATTAAAGAGACCTTTGGAGAAAAGAGAGCCACTTGTATGAATATCAAGAGCTCAGATGGAAATCCAGTTCTAAGCAAAGAAGGGAAAGCAGAAATGTGGAAGGGGTATATAGAGGGTCTATTCAAGGGCGATGTACTTGAGGACAATATTATGGAAATGGAAGAGGATGTAGATGAACATGAAATGGGGGATACAATACTGCGTGAAGAGTTTGACAGAGCACTGAAAGACCTAAGTCGAAACAAGGCCCCAGGAGTAGACAACATTCCATTGGAACTACTGACGGCCTTGGAAGAGGCAGTCCTGACAAAACTATACCATCTGGTGAGCAAGATGTATGAGACAGTCCCTCAGACTTCAAGAAGAATATAATAATTCCAATCCCAAAGAAAGCAGGTGTTGACAGATGTGAAAATTACCTAACTATCAGTTTAATAATTCACAGCTGCAAAATACTAACGCGAATTCTTTACAGACGAATGGAAAAACTGGTAGAAGCCGGTGTTGGCGAAGATCGGTTTGGCTTCTGCAGAAATGTTGGAAAACGTGAGGCAATACTGACCTACGACTTATCTTAGAAAATAGATTAAGAAAAGGCAAACCTACGTTTCTAGCATTTGTAGACTTAGAGAAAGCTTTTGACAATGTTGACTGGAGTACTCTCTTTCAAATTCTAAAGGTGGCAGGGGTAAAATACAGGGAGCGAAAGGCTATTCACAATTTGTACAGAAACCAGATGGCAGTTATAAGAGTCGAGGGGCATGAAAGGGAAGCAGCAGTTGGGAAGGGAGTGAGACGGGGTTGTAGCCTGTCCCCGATGTTATTCAATCTGTATATTGAGCAAGCAGTAAAGGAAACAAAAGAAAAATTTGGAGTAGGTATTAAAGTCCATGGAGAAAAAATAAAAATGTTGAGGTTCGCCGACGACATTGTAATTCTGTCAGAGACAGCAAAGGACTTGGAAGAGCAACTGAATGGAATGGACAGTGTCTTGAAAGGAGGATATAAGATGAACATCAACAAAAGCAAAACGAGGATAATGGAATGTAGTCGAATTAAGTCGGGTGATGCTGAGGGAATTAGATTAGGAAATGAGACACTTAAAGTAGTAAAGGAGTTTTGCTATTTAGGGAGCAAAATAACTGATGGTGGTTGAAGTAGAGAGGATATAAAATGTAGACTGGCTATGGCAAGGAAAGCATTTCTGAAGAAGAGAAATTTGTTAACATCGAGTGTAGATTTAAGTGTCAGGAAGTCGTTTCTGAAAGTATTCGTATGGAGTGTAGCCATGTATGGAAGTGAAACGTGGACGATAAATAGTTTGGACAAGAAGAGAATAGAAGCTTTCGAAATGTGGTGCTACAGAAGAATGCTGAAGATTAGATGGGTTGATAACATAACCAATGAGGAGGTGTTGATTAGAATTGGGGAGAAGAGGAGTTTGTGGCACAACTTGACAAGAAGAAGGGACCGGTTGGTAGGACATGTTCTGAGGCATCAAGAGATCACCAATTTAGCATTGGAGGGCAGCGTGGAGGGTAAAAATTGTAGAGGGAGACCAAGAGATGAATACACAAAGCAGATTCAGAAGGATGTAGGTTGCTGTAAGTACTGGGAGATGAAGAAGCTTGCACAGGATAGAGTAGCATGGAGAGCTGCATCAAACCAGTCTCAGGACTGAAGACAACAACAACATATGTAGATGAATCCATCAATCAGTCAATAATGCTTATCCATGTGTCTCATATTGTAATCATTTATTCGGTTTAACTGTGCAGTAAAATTTGTTTTCAACTGCATAATGGGTGGTCATAAGTATATTGAGATAACAGTCATGATATTAGTTTCTCTGAAGTCATTCCTTGGTTTATAGTGTGTTGTTAAGAGTTTATCTCTTTTTACTGTCCAAACACCATTCTCATTACAAATATTTTTTTTTAGTACTAGTTTTTTCTTATATGTAATTTGTCGATATAGTTCTCCCGCTTCAGCTGCTTACCGATTATAACATCCAAGAATTTGCTGTTTCCCACTACTTTCAGAACTGGATCTTGTAGTTTAAGGCAGATGGATTTAGTTTGTGCGATTTATATTGTCTTAGTCGCATTTACAAACAAGTAGTTAGCAGTTAAATATTTCTTTGTCTGCCTCAAATTTACAGAGGCCCATGATTCCAGTTATGCTAAGTCACTTTTTATTATGAGTGAAGTGTCACCTACAAATATCACTGCATTGTCATCTGGTGCTGATGACAAATCGTTTACTTACAGAATGGGAAAAGGGCCCAGAACGAATACCTGAGATACACTGTTTATATATATATATATATAAGGCCTTACCTTTTTATGCTTTACTTCTCCACACTGTTCTTTTTTCCACAAATTATTTTGTGCCATTAACTGCTTTCCCCTGAGAAAAACTCCAAAACTTTTCTCTTTCCTCATATAATGCATTAATGACATTAGCTACCCAGTTAGCTGTTGTTATACTGGTAGACGTATATGTTCTAAAACAACACTGTACCTCTCATTGATTATGTCATTCTTCTTTATAAAATGTAATATCCGATCTCACAAGACAGTTTCTGCCTTCAGGTAAGACAAATGTAATAGTAATTAGAGTATAGTTTGCAGCGCTATTCTTATCACCACCCTTACTCTTTTTCAGACATTAAAGATTTTTTAAAAACTTTTTCCTTCGTCATTAAAAGAACCAAATTAGACAGAGGCTTGCTGACTGACACTCAGCATTTTCCTAGACATTTCATCAAGACCTTGTGTGTGTTTTGACTGTAGATAGTGTATTATTTTTGATATTTCGTGACTCATTTGTTGCCACTTCTTCTTCCCTTTGGCAGCCGCTGGTATGTTTATGCATTTTTCTCACTTACTCAACATGGTGTTGATTAAAATATTACTCAAGTCATTTTTATCACATTTCCTCCCATCCTCTTCTAGTATTGTATGACAGCTCCCTATCCTACCAGACCCACATCTACATGCAGTTTACGGGATACTAGAAATCTTAAAAATGTGACTGAAACCTGAATTTTATGCTACATAAAAACCGGATCTGTTCTCCTCTTAGCCTGCCATAAGCCTATTCTTGTCAATGCTGACTGAAATTTCCTGTACCTGGCTATTCTCACAGCCATTTTTAGTTCTTTTCATGCTTTTTTAATATCTGTTCTGATCTATCTCTTAGTACTCTTTAAATTTAGATTTCTCCATAAATAGGATGTGTGATACTTATTTTTCAACCTAATGTTGAGCGAAGGTATTCCCACTGTTCCTCTGTTATTAGATGAAAAGTGTAGTTCAAAGAAGTGTTCTGTTTTAGAAATATTTGTAGCCTTTAATTTTTTAATTTCAACTGCCTAAATTCCACAAATGTTTTCTCAGAGCCAAACTTGATGTGTGATATTTCAACTTCTTGCCGACAGTCTGAGAGGTGTATTAGTAATTTCATGATATATCAATGTCTGTAAGGTTGGACAACACCATTTTGGGATAGATACATGTAACTGGGAATTGATTGGATCATAGAAACTTCTTTATCTCTTGATGCATCAGTGTTAGATCACCTCACCATAACCATACAACATGCAGCTTTTCTAAAGAAACTGTTTGTCAGAGCTAGGTTATCGCAGAACTGATACTAAACTCCCTCTCCTTGTAATTTTCTCTACATAGCTCCTGCTTTGGAAAAAAAAAAAAAGTGAATGATATTGAACTGCCCATGGAGTATTTTCCTTTATATCAATGCTTACATACATTGTGACTCCACCTCCTGTACATTGACTCCTCTGGAATTATGTTGCTCTTTCATAGTTCTCTAAAGTGCAAACCCTTATTTCACTGTAAGTGTGAAGGCTCCTGTGACCAGAGTAAATTAACATAAAACTTTTCTGGGTATGTTACCACATTCTATTATATGATAGCTGTCACTGAACAAGACTATCAGCCACTGTTGTAGTGGCCTTCTTCTGGTCCTCTAATTGGTAAAATAACTGTGTGCTTAGTTTTATCATTTGTCATTTATTTGTGTTTTTATTTAGTTCTTTGATCCTATATAGCATAATGCACAAGATGTCATGGACTTGATTCTAGTCATTACAAAGAACAGTTTTTCAAGATTTTTTGCATTTCTGCATGTTACAGATTATAAAAGTTACAGAACTATACCTGTTTTGTAGTTCAAATATGTATTTACCGAACAGAAGCAGTGTTACTGTAGATATTCTCTAATAGACCTTTCAGAAGCAGTAATATTTAGTATAAATTGTATATCATTGGGCAACTTTCTGAATAGTGTAATTCCCATTCAGCATATGCTTTTCCGATACAAGTATCTGTTAGCTTGGAGTAAGGGCAGATTACCTTTTAATCCATTGTTCTGATTATGTAAATGTCAGTTTTTTCTAATGCTATTATCACTTCCAGTTTCATTTTTTAAATATGCATTAGTGTGTCAAAAATAAACATGCATGGCAGTGGTAACACTTTTAGTGTTTTGAATATCAGTTTAGAGGACAGTCTGGTTTGCTCTTTGTAATATCCTAATGGCTCTTTATGAATTCTGAAAGTCCCCAGAGCCGTTGGTGAATTTCCTCAGAATATGGGGTACATTTTAAATGTGCATTAAAATGTACGTCATAGGCTGACATTAGGGCTGGTGCATTTATGTATCCTTTCAGAGCCCTTAAAAGGTAGCAGCCTGTACTCAGCTTGGCATTAATGTGTTCAATAAGTTCATTCCACTTTAGGTCATTAGGAATCCAAATGCGAGGAAATTTATATAGGTGGTTGATGGTGATAAATGGATAATTCAGGGTGCTGCAGTTTCGGTTGTGGAAATTTAATGCTACTGTTTTCATGTTGTTTATTATAAGCTAATTCATTGTTGACCATTTACTTAGTTGATTTGTAACAGAATGTAATTCACATTGGATATCTTCATTTTTCGCTGCTTTTTCTAATATTTGTTGTGGCATCAACAAACAACTATTTTGTATGATTCAACACGCACAGACCATTGATATATACCAGGAAAAGATTATGTCCCATTACTGACCCTTCAGTTACCCCTAAGTGGTTGTGCATTCTTCTGATAGGTATTCTGAGACTAATTGTGCTTTTTCATCTAGATGTTTTATGCACACTTTTTACCTTTACATTGTAATGCTCTAATACCATAGTACTCAAGAGTGTATAGAAGAATTCTGTGGTTTACCATGTCGAAAGCTTTACTTAAGTCTAAAAATATACCTGTTGTTTGCTGTTTATCAGTGGCATTTAAAACTGTGGTTATGCATTCGTAGGTTGCGTACTCACTTGATTACTTCGGAAACCACGGTCAGAATCAACTAATACTCCATTTTTGTTTATAAACTTTATTAACATATTGTACATTATTTTTTTCAATATCTTTGAAAAACAAGATGTTATTGTAATGGAGCGGTAGTTTATCACTTTTTGTCACCAGCTCTGGGTTATAACACTTTTAACTGAACTCGGAAGCAGCAGTGATCAGCTCTGAATTTAGGCGTAACTTTGGATGTTTCCAGCTGATCAGGAAATGTACCTGTCTCTAATGAGCAATTACATATATTAATTAGATGATTTATATGTTCCTAGAGAGCAGGAGACTCTGGTTCAATTCATGGCCTTGGTTTTAATTCATTGTCTCGGCCTGTGTTCATTATCATAGATTTATGTTTCCTTCTATTATATTGTTATCATAGATTTACATATATGAGTGACAGGGTCAATTATATTTTGGAGGGATAACTGTTAGATTCTTCTGGGTATACTGTCAACTCTTTCCGAGTATGTTGTTTGTAGATTGGTGACAGCCTTGACTGTTTTCTCTCTGCTTATATGATCGACAAACATTCATAATTTACAGCTATTGATCTTGTTTCCCACTGACTGCTGATTTCCCACAAAATTTGTTTTTATTAAATTTTCAGCTATAGCAGTGAAGAAGCTGTTTGAATATATGTGCTGTTTCACCCTGCTCCGTAATCTTTTTTACTGTTATGTAAACAGTATTGTTATTGGTTTTCTTATTTTTGCCCATTTCCCTTTTTATGATCTCCCACGTAGCTTTCAGTACCGTATTTATTGCCCTTCATGGCAAGCCAGCTTGGGCTTACATTTCAGAAAGATAATGCCCACCTGCACACAGTGAGACTTTCTACTACTTGTCTTCATGCTAGCTAGATGCTACCTTAACCAGCAAGATCACCGTATCTCCTCCTCAACTGAGAGCATTCAGAGCATGATGGGCAGAGCCCTTTAATGAGCTCAGAAATTTGACATCTGGAGTGCCACTTACACTGATCTGTAGAGAACAAGGAAATCTGCCCATTAACTACTATTACTGCAAGGGGCCTGTAGGATGGTTCAGGCTTGTCAGTTGCATAACATTACTATCAGAGTAGGTTATTCACAGGTGAATGTGTATTCCTATTTGAGACTCAAGTCTGTTCAGGGCTTTAAGAATTGATGTTTTAGAGATTCCTGTTGGGCAGCCTGAAAAAGTAAATGTGTCTGCCTCCAAAGCAGTAATATTCATTAACAATGACCACTTTTCAGTATCCAGTTTTTGTAGGATTGTAGTGTTGTGAAGAATAGAGATATCAAAAAGTTGTGTGCTGATTAGTTCTACCAGTCACACAATAGAACTTGCTACCTTGGTTGTAATGACAGACTGGTCTGTAGCACAGCCAAAGTCGAGTCACAACTTGACTGTGAGTTGTGAAGGCAAGGAGTATGAACATAGAATAAAAACTGTGGTAACAGACCTGTAGTATAGCCTGAGGCCTACATCAGTTGTCAACTTTTGCACCATGGTTAATGCATGTCATTATGATGGCATGTGAAACCTGCTTTGTGTTGGGTTCAGCCATTTGTAATTTTTGTCTTTTTTGGTAATCACACTGATGGCTGTACCAAAGAGTTGGTGGGTTCTAAGACAGAGAGCAGAAATAATGAGATTCACATCTAGTGTTTAAGTACTCCTTTTACTCAATTTGAATAACAGCAAGTCTAGAATAAATCCAATGCATGTCCTTGAGATAGGCTGGTTCATCATACACAATAACATTAGAGGCTAACTGTTAACACTGTGACTAGGCAGGCAGAACTGAACTAACTGAACTAACAGACAGACTTGAGGTCAGTGCCACGCCCTTTTAAGTCGGTTCTGATGCAATGCAGGCTGAAGAAGGTGCCTTGGAGATGGCCATGGATTGACATTGCAGTTATCTGGGTTTCTGCCTACTTCCACAGACATGGACTGGCTTGACATGGTATCAGCAGTAGCGCACAATACCATATTCACCCCCCCCCCCCTCTGCAAAAAAAAAGGGGGGTGGAGACATCTCTTCACCATCATCATGTATTGCTGCTGCCAAAAACGATAAGGGGGTTGGGTTGGGGAGGGAGGAGGCCTGGTGTAGTTGGCACTGAGGAGACTGGAGCCAAAACTTCAGCTGATTACAGGCTCCTATCCACACCCTAACTCTAGTGGTGCTGTGGTGGCTGTGATGGTGGTGTGTGTCAATGTCCATAGGTACCCCGTCTGGTGCTGGTCGTCCAGGGACTGGAGGAGGGGAAACCAACTGAGGCTGAGGGGTCCTCTTTGGCATGGAATCTGCAAATGAAACACCCATGGCAGGATCATACAGTCCACACAAACAAAGTGGATTGTGATGGCATTTATGCAGCCCAGAAGTACTCTGTAAAACATACAAAGAGTGGCCCAAAACTTTGCTGATAATACCCGTTCCCAGTACCAGTGTCTTTCAAAAGTTGTGGAAAAGACCAAACATTCATATTAAACTTAGAGTGGTCCAGAGAATAAGCTGATCGCTGCGGAGGATGCAGCAGTTGAAGCAGTGTCCTATGTAGGCATCTCTGCAAAAGCTCCACTGGTGATTTGCTGTTGCGTGGCTGGGAGTAGTATGATGAGAAAAGTAGCACTAAAACGTGATCCCATCTATGGGAAGCACGTAACTTGTTCGTCTGTTGCTCGAAAGTTCTGACAAAGTGTTCTACTTCACCATTAGACTGAGAGTGCAATGTTGCGGCCATCACATGCTTGATGCCACTGGTGTCACAAAACAGCTGAAATTCTGCTGTTGTGAACTGGAGTACACAGTCTGAACCAACCATTCTGGGAAACCTAAAATGCAAAAAATTGATGTCAGGGTCTTGATAGTGCTGCTGTTGTGGATTGCATGGGCACCATGGATGGAAACTTGCTAAAGGCTTCTACCACAATAAGCAGACAGGAATTCCAGTAGGGACCAGCATGGTCGATATGCAGACATTGACTTGGGCCAATCAAAAAATTTGTGTGGTGAAGTAGCCTGATGTTCTGCACATGCCAGACATTTGAAGTCAATCTAATACATTCCATCTGGATATTCATGCTGACCCATGTGCAGTGACATCAGGCAAGCTGCTTAGTCCAAACCCCCCCCCCCCCCCCAACCCCCAAGTGGCCTTGATGGAGGAGGTGAAGAATTTCCTTCTGAAACTAACATGGCACAACTACATGGTACTGGTCATTGTCTGTATATAATAGGATGACACCGTGCTGGACTGGTAAGCTGTGTCGAAGCGCAAAAGAGTGGTTTATGATCGGGTCACTAACCTACTTAATTAAATGTGGCCAACTAGTGTGGAGGTACTGTAACAGAATCTTGAGACTGGGGTCCGCAGCTGTTGTGTGAGCAATCCATCGGTGGTCAATGGTTGTTCTGGACAGCAGTGTGACACCAGTACTGCTCCACTAGTACTGGTGTTGCTGAGCGACGCCTACAGGGAGCCATCCACAAGCCACAGTCATGGGCTCTAGCTCATGGTTTCCAGTTTTCGGCTGCAAAGTTGTGTGTTAGGCACTTCTGGCGGCGTTGTACCATTCATCCAGAACCAGAACTTTACCTTAATGATGAACTACTCACTGCAGTGGAGACATATTGATTCTTAGGACTGGTTTTCAACGCCCGATTGCCTTGGCTTCGTCAGCTTAAGTGGAAGTGCTGGCAGCATCTCAATGCCCTCCGCTGCCTGAGCAACACCAGCTGGGGTGCAGATCGCTCTACGCTGCTGCAGCTCTACAGAGCCCTTGTTCAATCCTGCCTTGACTATGGGAGTCTGGTTTATGGTTCGGCGGCGCACTCAGCATTGTGTTTACTTGACTCAGTACATCACTGTGGCATTCGCCTAGCGACAGGAGCTTTTAGGACGAGTCTGGTAACCAGCGTCCTTGTAGAGGCCGGAGTCCCTCCAGTGCAGGTTAGGTGTGCAATGGAAAGAGCTTGGAAAGAGTTTGAATGCAAAGACAATTGATATGCCTAATGATCCAACTCCGTGTGAGAGGACAGTGTCAATCCCATAAGCAGATGCGTCCATTGCCAGCACAACCGACTTAGGAGGATCAAAATTTGCCAAACAGTGATTGCCTAACAAAGCATCCTTCAGTCTCTGAAATGTAACTCCATAACCCACTCAAACGGAACAGTCTTTCAGTGGAGATAGTGCAGTGGGGCTACAATCTTCACAGCATTTTGAATGAATCAGGTGTAAAAATTAGTTCACCTAACACAGATTGGCATTCACTGACATTCATAGTAGCTGGGAGGTCCTGTATGGTGGTTAAGTGTGGCTGCAAAGGGAGGATACCCTGACTGTTGATCTTAATATTCAATCTCAGTGTGGAGAAGAAACAGCTGGCTTTGTTACACTTTAACCCAGCATATGAGACCACTTGAAACAATTTCCAGAGATGAGCATGATGTTCGTTGGGGTACAACACAAAATGACTAAGTAATCCAGATAGTTCCACCAAGGAGGAACTATAGCATTCTACTGTGATAAGTAGCACTGAAAAAGGGCAAGTTTGGATCAATGCCAAAGGGCAACCACAAAAACTTGAATAATCCCATATGGTGTTGATCACAGAAACTTGTAGAGACTTTTCATCCAAGGGAAGCTGCAGATAAGCATCATGAAGATCAATCTAAGAAAAGAAGCAACATGCACCAAGCTTGTCTATGAGTTCCTCAGGCCATAGCAAACGAAAAGTTTACCACAGCCTTGAAATCTGCACATAAGAATAATTTGCCTGAAGGTTTTTTTATAATCACCAAAGGGGATGCTCGCTGACTGGCTACCAAAGGAGAAATCACACAATTGGCATAATGTAAGTTTCAAAATAATTAGCTTTGCTGAGGCCATCTTGAAAAATGTCACTACATTCTTCACTAAGTTCAGCTACCCTTTCCATGGTCATGTCCTGAATGTGCAAACCAAACAGATCAAAAGAGTCCATATCAAAATTATCTCCACTTTCATGTGAGGACAAAACTGTGAATGAATCTGTCTTGGTAAGGCTACAAAAAGTGGCACGTAGACTGCAAACACCTAACACAGGAATGTCATGTTAACTGCAACCAGAAAAAATTGCCTGTGACTTATGTAGCTTGTGTTTGCGTAACAGCTTGAGTTTGCTTCTGTCCAAGAAAGTCACTGTTGGACCAGAGTCTAACTGCATGTGTATTTCGTGGTTGGCAGTTTGGAGAGTGACACAATTTATCGGTCTGACACTGAATGGAAGAAGTGTGTGGTTTCTTTGGTGTTGCACTTGCCTTGCACTGTGTGACACTAAAATCATGTGTGTTTGAAAAATGGCTTTGAAAAACTTGGCTTTAAAAACAACTTTGAAAAAATTATGTTTACATTTATTGATTGAGACCATGGAGAAAACTTACTGTATGAAGACAGACATAGATTGAATATGACTGTGCTTGCCAGAGTGATAACCTTTAGCATCATGACATGGACACACTTGCCACCTATGTGCTTTAAAATACCAAGGGCAGGATTTAACACCATTAGTCTGCTGCCTCTCACATTGGTTCTGTTTACATCACTGCCCTGGAATAGACTTTGCATGCCGCAGTGCACAGCATGTTTACCATTACTCTGTATTGCACAAATACTGTAGGTTTGAAATCAAAGTCTACTGCTGCACTGTCATATGAGTTCTGACACTCCACTAATTCTAAAACCTGTTGCAAGCTAGGATTGGGATACTTAAGAATCTGTTTTTGTGTTTGAGGATCTGATGCATTCTGAGTAATGGCTTTCCTAAATGTGGCATCACCGTAATAACGTCCACACTCACAAGTTAATTTGCAATGGTGTGTAAGCCCTTGTAAGTCAGTTACAGCTTGCTTGTGAGTTTGATTAGGTTGGCTATGCAAATAAAAAACCTACAACATGCAGCTGCCACATTCATTTGTCCATTATAGTGTTTCTATAATGCCACAGCTAGGTTGTCATAAGGCATAACCAAGCAAGGTGGCGCAGTGGTTAGCACACTGGACTCGCATTCAGGATGATGACATTTCAAACCAGCATCAGATCAGCCTGATTTAAGTTTTCTGTGATTTGCCTAAATTGCTTCAGGCAAATGCCAGGATGGTTTCTTTGAAAACGGCACTGCCGACTCCCTTCCCCATCCTTCCCTGATCCACTGTTTGGTCCCCTGCCCTAAATCAATCAACCAACCATAAGGCATACTTTCAAGGTGAGCGGTAGGAAAGAGTTTTCTGGCCACATGGTAAACTGACACCCCGACTTCTGCAAGAAAATAGAGTTACCTGGCCCTACCTTCATTGTGATGCAACATCGAGTGTGAGTCAAGCTGTTCATGGTGCTCGAACCATTCCTCTTGTGTAGAATCAAATGCATGTAATGGTGGTAGAAATACAGGCGCTGCTTGCTGTGGTCATGCTGTGGGTGGCAGTGATGTGTTTGCTTGCACAGTGAGTAGTTTTGTCATCCAGTCCATTAATTCCATTAATTGCTGGCATCTGCTGTGCCTGAAACTGAACAATCAGTTCTTGTAAAATGCACAAAAATCAAGGTGGAAATAGAGTGCAGCCACTAAAGTGCAAGAAAGCACGAATTAAAATCACTAGAAATGTTAGCCTTTAAAAAGTGCAAAAATACACAGTCTGCAGGTTCAGTGCTCTGAAACACAGTAACAAAGAAGCAATATCAAGGGCAAGCATGTCGACGAGCCGTGGTTCTGCAAGAAAGACAAAATCAGTATTTTCGCCAGTTGTTGATATGGTCGGTGAAAAGATGTAGTGAAACACCCATGGGAACAGCATCATCACCAAGTGTTTGGTGTCCTGTTGCTGGATGCCAAGGAGTTGGTGGGCTTAAGACAGAGAGCAAAAATAATGAGATGCACACATAGAGTTTAAGTAACTCCTTTTATTTAAAAAAAAGTCTTAATGTTAAGCACATAACCATATTTACAAATTAATTTTTGATGTGAATGTTAGATGATTCATTCCACATCATAATGATTTATCATGCGCATGATCCATGAAACATGAAACTACATCTACATCTACATGTATACTCCGCAATCCACCATAAGGTGCGTGGCGGAGGGTACCTCGTACCACAACTAGCATCATCTCTCCCTGTTCCACTCCCAAACAGAACGAGGGAAAAATGACTGCCTATATGCTTCTGTACGAGCTCTAATCTCTCTTATCTTATCTTTGTGGTCTTTCCGCGAAATGTAAGTTGGCGGCAGTAAAATTGTACTGCAGTCAGCCTCAAATGCTGGTTCTCTAAATTTCCTCAGTAGCGATTCATGAAAAGAACGCCTCCTTTCCTCTAGAGACTCCCACCCGAGTTCCTGAAGCATTTCCGTAACACTTGTGTGATGATCAAACCTACCAGTAACAAATCTAGCAGCCCGCCTCTGAATTGCTTCTATGTCCTTCCTCAATCGGACCTGATAGGGATCCCAAACGCTCGAGCAGTACCGAAGAATAGGTCGTATTAGTGTTTTATAAGTGGTCTCCTTTACAGATGAACCACATCTTCCCAAAATTCTACCAATGAACCGAAGACGACTATCCGCCTTCCCCACAACTGCCATTACATGCTTGTCCCACTTCGTATTGCTCTGCAATGTTATGCCCAAATATTTAATCGATGTGACTGTGTCAAGCGCTACATTACTAATGGAGTATTCAAACATTACAGGATTTTTTTTCCTATTCATCTGCATTAATTTACATTTATCTACATTTAGAGTTAGTTGCCATTCTTTACACCAATCACAAATCGTGTCGTTATCTTGTATCCTCCTACAGTCACTCAACGATGACACCTTCCCGTACACCACAGCATCATCAGCAAACAGCCGCACATTGCTATCCACCCTATACAAAAGATCATTTATGTAGATAGAAAACAACAGCGGACCTACCACACTTCCCTGGGGCACTCCAGATGATACCCTCACCTCCGATGAACACTCACCACCGAGGACAACGTACTGGATTGTATTATTTAAGAAGTCTTCGAGCCACTCACATACTTGGGAACCAATCCCATATGCTCGTACCTTAGTTAGGAATCTGCAGTGGGGCACTGAGTGAAACGCTTTTCGGAAGTCAAGGAATATGGCATCCGCCTGATACCCTTCATCCATGGTTCGCAAGATATCATGTGAAAAAAGGGTGAGTTACGTTTCACAGGAGCGATGCTTTCTAAAGCTGTGCTGGTGCATGGACAGCAACTTCTCTGTCTCAAGGAAATTCATTATATTCGAACTGAGAATATGTTCGAGAATCCTGCTATAAACCAATGTTAAGGGTATTGGTCTGTAATTTTGAGGATCCGTCCTACCCTTCTTATATACAGGCATCACCTGCGCTTTTTTCCAGTCACTCGGGACTTTACGTTGGGCAAGAGATTTGCGATAAATGTGAATCTCTTGCCCAACGTAACTGACTAACGAGAATACAGTCCAGTGTGTTTCCCTGAGAATGGCAGTTTCATCATACAATAACAGAGGCAAACTGATAATGCTTAGAGTACCTAGGCAGAACTCAGCTATCTTGCAGAGACTAGCCTAGTTGTGCAGTGTCCTTTAAGTTGGCTCTGTGGTGGACTTGGCCACACAAGGAGGAGAGGGTGTAACACAGAGCTGGTCGCAGATTGGGAGTGCAGGCATGTGGGTTACTGCCAGCTTCTAAAGTGAAGTGCATGGCATGGTATTGATAGTGCATGATACTACAGGTTCGTTGGTAGCTTGTTATTCATGTTATTACCTTGCCCTTTTTTTCTCCTCCAAAGAAAAAGTGTACCTTCACATGTAAATACTGAATCTTATTTACCTCTTATCATGTATCTTTACAGTAAACACTGTTACTTGCCATCTGGCTAACGTAACTTTTTTAATCCTTGAATATTGATATTCAGATCGTTTGTAGGTAGTGTGTGCAGTAAGGTACATTTTTAATTTTCTTTTGAATTGATAAGATTTTCCTTACCTTTTGAATGCTTGTTCAATTTACAGGTATCGTTTGTTATATGCAAATACTTGTTTGATCAGTATCCAAGTCCTTCATACAATATACAAAATATTTGTAGTCCGCATGAAACAAAACAGTATTAGAAAAGACACTACAATATTTCACTAATGTATGCATCCAGCGCAAGATTAACATAAGTTAGCAGAATCAAGTAAATACGTTTTATATATTTTTAATGTAATACCAGCAATGGCTAAGGTTACCACAGAAAAATTGGGGGGGGGGGGGGGTGGGTGTCTCAAGGAGGGGCCAATGCCACAGTAATGATGATGATGATGATGAGCCTAAAAGTACATGCAGATATAGTAGTTAATGCAGCATATATCAGTTTTACTGAGATTAGCAACACACACTATTATTGGATATGATTAGAGCCAACAAATGAAAGAATGTGACAGCAATCAACATGTACATCAAAGACTCACATGGGTCACCAAATATATCTTTGCTTAAAAAACAATTACAGTACTTGACAGCAAGAAGCCATAACCTGAGAGATAATGATCTCTGAAAACACTAATCTCCAACACAAGTTACAATAGACAATTTTTATATCTCTTATTCGTTTACAAACTTCCCGATATATACACTGACGACATCCAGTAAGACGTGCATGTCGCCATCCGTCTAGAGCAAAATAAACAAGTTGTCTGCGCTGACCGTCATACTTTTTGCTTACTCGCCACCACTGTACTGTGTCACTCTGCTCATTCTACCACTACACTGACACAATAAAGCCTCACTTCAGTCAGAGAGATCACATCAGCTTTGATAGAGCATAGCCAACATATCTATTGTGTTATATGAGACTTGTTGAATGTCTTCACACTGAGTCCATAACTCCATCGTAAGCCAGCAAAATCTGCATGAAAACTTTTTTTTTTTCCCCTTTTTTTTTCTTCTATTGTGATTGTGTAGATTATATTTCAATTGAAACAGGTTTTTATTCTCAACAACAAAATCTTTTAAGGTGAAAATGTATGAGAAAGTGTGCATAAAAAGACAAGTATCCTTAAAAGGGCTACTGCAAGGTGGACTATTATCTACTTTACAAAGTATTCATACTGCTCACTACTTTTGCTTAAACATTGTATTTACTGTAGGTGGATTACACTAGAAAGTAACTCCATAGAACAATAAGGAATGAAAATATGCTAACATGCTTCTCTTTAGGTTAACAAAGGAGATATGCATTTAAGAGCAAAACATGCCGAACTTATCTTCTTGATTAGTTTATATGCATGCTGATTTAATTTTAATTTGTCATGCTGCTGGACCACAAGGAAAAGTCATGGGATACCTCTTAATTTTGGGTCGGACCCCCTTTCACCCAGCATAGTGCTGCACTTTACACGGCATGGACTCAACAAGTCGTTGGAAGTCCCCTGCAGAAATACTGACCCATGCTATCATCCAGAATTATGAAAGTGGTGCCAGTGCTAATTGTGGCAGTGTTGCCAGTGCAGGAGTTTGTACACAGACTAACCTCTTGGTTATGTCCCATTAATGTTCAATGGGATTCATGTCGGGCAATCTGGGTGACCACAATTGGTCACTCGAATTGTGCAGAATGTTTGTCAAACAAATTGTGAACAATTGTTCACTTGAATTGTCCAGAATGTTTGTCAAACAAATCACGAACAATTGTGGCTCAATGACATGGCACATTGTCCTCCATAAAAATTTTGCTGTTGTTTGAGAACATTAAGTCCATAAATGTCTACAAATGGTCTCCAAGTAGGGAAACATATCCATTTCCAGACAACAATTGGTTCAGTTCGACCAGAGGACTCAGTCCATTACATGTACACACAGCCCACACCATTATGGAGTCACTATCACCTTGCACAGTTCCTTGTTGACAGCTTGGGTCCATGGTTTTGTGGGGACTGCACCACACTCGAACCCTACTACCAGCTCTTGCCAACTGAAATCAGAACTCATCTGACCAGACCACAGTTTTCCAGTCGTCTAGTGTCCAACGAATATAGTTGAGCCCAGGAGAGGTGTTGCAGGCAATGTCATGCTGTTAACAAAGGAGTTTATGTTGCTCATCTGCTGCCATAGCCTATTAATACCAAATTTTGATGTACTGACTTAACGGATATATTTGTCGTATGTCCCACATTGACTTAAGTGATTATTTTACACAGTGTTGTGTGTCTATTGGCACTGACAACTCTACACAAACATCACTGTTCTCTTATCATTAAGTGAAGGCCGTTGGGCACTGTTTCATCCACGGTGAGAAGTAATGCCTGAAATTTGGCATTTCCAGCACGCTGTTGATACTGTGGATCTTGGAATACTGAATTCCTGAACAATTTCTGAAATGAAATGTCCCATGCCATGTCTAGCACCAAATACCATTTTACATTGAAAGTATGTTAATTCCCATTGTGTGGTCATAATCACATCGGAAACCTTTTCCCATGACTCAACTCAGCACGAGTGACAGCTCTGCCAGTGCACTGCCCTTTATGCAGTGTGTACATGATACTACCACCATCTCTATATGTGCTTATTGCTATTGCATTACTTTTGTCGCCTTAGTGTATGTACTTATGTTGCTAACAGGTTGTTATTTCATGTGTGAAATTGTATAATGTGAATATTTGTTAGAGTTAGCTTTGAACCACTTGTATGCCTGTTTAGCAGTGGCTCCTAAGTTAATTGTCGATCCCTGGTTAGTATGCTTCTGTTATCAACGAGCATTACAGTTTTTGAATTGTCCTGTAAAGTCGTTGGAACACCACACTTGTTGGAACCCACAAGATCATTGTGGGACCCCAAATTTTATGTTCCCCATTCTGAGATTATCCTTAGTCCTGTGTCACAGTTTGTCAGCAAGATACCAAACAGTTTTTTTAAAAGGTGAGGTTTCAGGCATGCCAGAGGGTACCGTTAATACCATAATACTCCAGTTTGCAAATATGATGTTGTCATAGTCTTTGAGAAGGTTACAAAGTATGCCAGCATGAAAATTTTTCTTTTTGAGCTCTTCCAGGACTTCATTTGGGAGGTATTGTATTGCTTTCTCCGTGAGAATCCTTTTATGAAAGCTAAAATTGGGAAGCAGTTAACAAGTTCTGCTGAGTTAAGTGAATTGGTATTCTATCACAAACCACTTTCTCAAGCAACTTTTGCAAACACTAAAAAGTGTGAAATGACAGTAGCAGACTAAAATTATAGCTTTTCTCTTTAAATGCAAGCCAGAAATCACATTAAAATGACACCATTTCTCTTTGAATGCGAGCCAGAAATAGCTCTAAACTTATGCAGTTTCTCTTTGAACGCATGCTGTTATGCAAATGGAATTGACAAAAACATGTGAATGCACGTGCTGTGATGTAATGTCATCCCTTCTGGCACTGTGCTATGTTGCTCACAGCACCAGGTTATTGTTGTTGTTGTTGTTGTTGTGGTCTTCAGTCCTGAGACTGGTTTGATGCAGCTCTCCGTGCTACTCTATCCTGTGCAAGCTTCTTCATCTCCCAGTACCTACTGCAACCTACATCCTTCTGAATCTGCTTAGTGTATTCATCTCTTGGTCTCCCTCTACGATTTTTACCCTCCACGCTGCCCTCCAATGCTAAATTTGTGATCCCTTGATGCCTCAAAACATGTCCTACCAACCGATCCCTTCTTCTAGTCAAGTTGTGCCACAAACTTCTCTTCTCCCCAATCCTATTCAATACCTCCTCATTAGTTACGTGATCTACCCACCTTATCTTCAGCATTCTTCTGTAGCACCACATTTCGAAAGCTTCTATTCTCTTCTTGTCCAAACTGGTTATCGTCCATGTTTCACTTCCATACATGACTACACTCCATACAAATACTTTCAGAAACGACTTCCTGACACTTAAATCTTCAGAAACGCTTTCCTTGCCATTGCCAGTCTACATTTTATATCCTCTCTACTTCGACCATCATCAGTTATTTTACTCCCTAAATAGCAAAACTCCTTTACTACTTTAAGTGTTTCATTTTCTAATCTAATCCCCTCAGCATCACCCGATTTAATTTGACTACATTCCATTATCCTCGTTTTGCTTTTGTTGATGTTCATCTTATATCCTCCTTTCAACACACTGTCCAATCCGTTCAACTGCTCTTCCAAGTCCTTTGCTGTCTCTGACAGAATTACAATGTCATCGGCGAACCTCAAAGTTTTTACTTCTTCTCCATGAATTTTAATACCTACTCCAAATTTTTCGTTTGTTGCCTTTACTGCTTGCTCAATATACAGATTGAATAACATCGGGGGAGAGGCTACAACCCTGTCTCACTCCTTTCCCAACCACTGCTTCCCTTTCATGCCCCTCGACTCTTATAACTGCCATCTGGTTTCTGTACAAATTGTAAATAGCCTTTCGCTCCCTGTATTTTACCCCTGCCACCTTCAGAATTTGAAAGAGAGTATTCCAGTTAACGTTGTCAAAAGCTTTCTCTAAGTCTACAAATGCTAGAAACGTAGGTTTGCCTTTTCTTAATCTTTCTTCTAAGAAAAGTCGTAAGGTTAGTATTGCCTCACGTGTTCCAACATTTCTACGGAATCCAAACTGATCTTCCCTGAGGTCCGCTTCTACCAGTTTTTCCATTCGTCTGTAAAGAATTCGCGTTAGTATTTTGCAGCTGTGACTTATTAAACTGATAGTTCGGTAATTTTCACATCTGTCAACACCTGCTTTCTTTGGGATTGGAATTATTATATTCTTCTTGAAGTCTGTGGGTATTTCGCCTGTCTCATACATCTTGCTCACCAGATGGTAGAGTTTTGTCATGACTGGCTCTCCCAAGGCCATCAGTAGTTCTAATGGAATGTTGTCTACTCCCGGGGCCTTGTTTCGACTCAGGTCTTTCAGTGCTCTGTCAAACTCTTCACGCAGTATCTTATCTCCCATTTCTTCTTCATCTACATCCTCTTCCATTTCCATAATATTGTCCTCAGGTACATCGCCCTTGTATAAACCCTCTATATACTCCTTCCACCTTTCTGCCTTCCCTTCTTTGCTTAGAACTGGGTTGCCATCTGAGCTCTAGATATTCATTCAAGTGGTTCTCTTCTCTCCAAAGGTCTCTTTAATTTTCCTGTAGGCAGTATCTATCTTACCCTAGTGAGACAAGCCTCTACATCCTTACATTTGTTCTCTAGCCATCCCTGCTTAGCCATTTTGCACTTCCTGCCGATCTCATTTTTGAGATGTTTGTATTCCTTTTTGCCTGCTTCATTTACTGCATTTTTAAATTTTCTCCTTTCGTCAATTAAATTCAATATTTCTTCTGTTACCCAAGGGTTTCTATTAGCCCTCGTCTTTTTACCTACTTGATCCTCTGCTGCCTTCACTACTTCATCCCTCAAAGCTACCCATTCTTCTTCTACTGTATTTCTTTCCCCCATTCCTGTCAATTGTTCCCTTATGCTCTCCCTGAAACTCTCTACAACCTCCGGTTCTTTCAGTTTTCCAGTTCCCATCTCCTTAAATTCCCGCCTTTTTGCAGTTTCTTCAGTTTTAACCTGCAGTTCATAACCAATGGATTGTGGTCAGAATCCACATCTGCCCCTGGAAATGTCTTACAATTTAAAACCTGGTTCCTAAATCTCTGTCTTACCATTATGTAATCTATCTGATACCTTTTAGTATCTCCAGGATTCTTCCAAGTATACAACCTTCTTTCATGATTCTTGAACCAAGTGTTAGCTATGATTAAGTTATGCTCTGTGCAAAATTCTACAAGGCGGCTTCCTCTTTCATTTCTTCCCCCCAATCCATATTCACCTACTATGTTTCCTTCTCTCCCTTTTCCTACTGACGAATTCCAGTCACCCATGACTATTAAATTTTCGTCTCCCTTCACTACCTGAATAATTTCTTTTATCTCGTCATACATTTCATCAATTTCTTCATCATCTGCAGAGCTAGTTGGCATATAAACTTGTACTACTGTAGTAGGCATGGGCTTTGTGTCTATCTTGGCCACAATAATGCGTTCACTATGCTGTTTGTAGTAGGCAACCCGCACTCCTATTTTTTTTATTCATTATTAAACTTACTCCTGCATTACCCCTATTTGATTTTGTATTTATAACCCTGTAATCACCTGACCAAAAGTCTTGTTCCTCCTGCCACTGAACTTCACTAATTGCCACTATATCTAACTTTAACCTATCCATTTCCCTTTTTAAAGTTTCTAACCTACCTGCCCGATTAAGGGATCTGACATTCCACGCTCCGATCCGTAGAATGCCAATTGTCTTTCTCCTGATAACCAGGTTATTATTATTATCATTTCTTTCTTGTCTCAGACGTGATGTCTCGTTAAAAATGGAAGGTGACACGGGCCTTGATCAAGCGTGACTTCCTTTTAACTGTGCGGTATATGTTACATTGCATTTAGTTATAATAGAGGGAAACATTCCATGTAGGAAATATATATCTAAAAACAAAGATGGTGTGACTTACCAAATGAAAGTGCTGGCAGGTCGACAGACACACAAACAAACACAAACATACACACAAAATTCAAGCTTTCGCAACAAACTGTTGCCTCATCAGGAAAGAGGGAAGGAGAGGGAAAGACGAAAGGATGTGGGCTTGAAGGGAGAGGGTAAGGAGTCATTCCAATCCCGGGAGCGGAAAGACTTACCTTAGGGGGAAAAAAGGACGGGTATACACTCGCACACACACACATATCCATCCACACATATACAGACACAAGCAGACATATTTAAAGACAAAGAGTTTGGGCAGAGATGTCAGTCGAGGCAGAAGTGCAGAGGCAAAGATGTTGTTGAATGACAGGTGAGGTATGAGTGGCGGCAACAACCCGTTATCCACCAGGCCTCAATCTCCGCTAATTTCAAGTTGCCGCCACTCATACCTCACCTGTCATTCAACAACATCTTTGCCTCTGCACTTCTGCCTCGACTGACATCTCTGCCCAAACTCTTTGTCTTTAAATATGTCTGCTTGTGTCTGTATATGTGTGGATGGATATGTGTGTGTGTGCGAGTGTATACCCGTCCTTTTTTCCCCCTAAGGTAAGTCTTTCCGCTCCCGGGATTGGAATGACTCCTTACCCTCTCCCTTAAAGCCCACATCCTTTCGTCTTTCCCTCTCCTTCCCTCTTTCCTGATGAGGCAACAGTTTGTTGCGAAAGCTTGAATTTTGTGTGTATGTTTGTGTTTGTTTGTGTGTCTGTCGACCTGCCTTACATTGCATTTAGGAACTTTCGGGTAATTGAACAAGTGTCAATAATTACAGATTTCTGTAGTTGTATAAGTTTGGATGTAGCTGTACTGCATTGATGTACTGGTGGATATTGTGTGGTATGTCTCCTGTAGTTGATAGTATAATTGGTATAATGTCAACTTTATCCTGATGCCCCATGTCCTTGACTTCCTCAGCTAGTTGGATGTATTTTCCAATTTTTTCTCCTGTTTTCTTTTGTATATTTGTTGTTTTGGGTATGGATATTTCGATTAGTTGTGTTAATTTCTTCTTTTTATTGGTGAGTATGATGTCAGGTTTGTTATGTGGTGGTGTTTTATCTGTTATAATGGTTCTGTTCCAGTATAATTTGTA
The DNA here is from genome assembly GCF_021461385.2 of Schistocerca piceifrons. NCBI lineage: Eukaryota > Metazoa > Arthropoda > Insecta > Orthoptera > Acrididae > Schistocerca > Schistocerca piceifrons. Next base: position 716,126,637 of record NC_060140.1, on the reverse strand, counting down.
TTCATTGTTCTCCAGTACATTTTGTGGTGCATACTTGTATGTGGGAACATGTTGTTTTATAAGTTTATGTTGTAAGGCAAGCTGTTGATGTATTATTTTTGCTACATTGTCATGTCTTTTGGGGTATTCTGTATTTGCTAGTATTGTACATCCGCTTGTGATGTGATCTACTGTTTCTATTTGTTGTTTGCAAAGTCTGCATCTATCTGTTGTGGTATTGGATCTTTAATAATATGCTTGCTGTAATATCTGGTGTTTATTGTTTGATCCTGTATTGCAATCATGAATCCTTCCGTCTCACTGTATATATTGCCTTTTCTTAGCCATGTGTTGGATGCGTCTTGATCAATGTGTGGCTGTGTTAGATGATACGGGTGCTTGCCATGTAGTGTTTTCTTTTTCCAATTTACTTTCTTCGTATCTGTTGATGTTATGTGATCTAAAGGGTTGTAGAAGTGGTTATGAAATTGCAGTGGTGAAGCCGATGTATTTATATGAGTGATTGCTTTGTGTATTTTGCTAGTTTCTGCTTGTTCTATAAAGAATTTTCTTAAATTGTCTACCTGTCCATAATGTAGGTTTTTTATGTCGATAAATCCCCTTCCTCCTTCCTTTCTGTTTAATGTGAATCTTTCAGTTGCTGAATGTATGTGATTTATTCTATATTTGTGGTATTGTGATCGTGTAAGTGTATTGAGTGCTTCTAGGTCTGTGTTACTCCATTTTACTACTCCAAATGAGTAGGTCAATATTGGTATAGGTAAGTATTTATAGCTTTTGTCTTGTTTCTTGCTGTCAATTCTGTTTTCAGTATTTTTGTTAATCTTTGTCTATATTTTTCTTTTAGTTCTTCTTCAATATTTGTATTATCTATTCCTATTTTTTGTCTGTATCCTAAATATTTATAGGCATCTGTTTTTTCCATCGCTTCTATGCAGTCGCTGTGGTTATCCAATATGTAATCTTCCTGTTTAGTGTGTTTTCCCTTGACTATGCTATTTTTCTTACATTTGTCTGTTCCAAAAGCCATATTTATATCATTGCTGAATACTTCTGTTATCTTAAGTAATTGGTTGAGTTGTTGATTTGTTGCTGCCAGTAGTTTTAGATCACCCATGTATAGCAGATGTGTGATTTTGTGTGGGTATGTTCCAGTAATATTGTATCCATAATTTGTATTATTTAGCATGTTGGATAGTGGGTTCAGAGCAAGGCAGAACCAGAAAGGACTTAATGAGTCTCCTTGGTATATTCCACGCTTAATCTGTATTGGCTGTGATGTGATATTATTTGAATTTGTTTGGATATTAAGTGTGGTTTTCCAATTTTTCATTACTATGTTTAGGAACTGTATCAATTTAGGATCTGCTTTGTATATTTCCAATATTTGTAGTAACTATGAGTGGGGTACACTATCAAAAGCTTTTTGGTAATCAATGTATGCGACCTTTGTTTAGTTTTAGCTTGATATGTCACCTCTGCATCTATTATCAGTTGCTCTTTACATCCTCGTGCTCCTTTGCAACAGCCTTTTTGTTATTCATTTATAATTTTGTTCTGTGTTGTGTGTGTCATTAATTTCTGTGTAATGACTGAAGTTAATATTTTGTATATTGTTGGTAGGCATGTTATGGGACAATATTTTGCTGGGTTTGCTGTGTCTGCTTGATCTTTAGGTTTCAGATAAGTTATTCCATGTGTAAGTGTATCAGGGAATGTGTATGGGTCTGCAATGTAACTGTTAAATAATTTAGTTAGATGTGAATGTGTTGAGGTGAATTTCTTTAGCCAGAAATTTGCTATTTTATCTTTTCTAGGGGCTTTCCAATTGTGAGTAGAATTAATTGCTTGGGTGACTTCATGTTGCAAAATTATCACTTCAGGCATTTGTGGTATCATCTTGTATGTATCTGTTTCTGCTTGTATCCACTGTGCATGCCTGTTATGTTGTACCAGGTTTGACCATATGTTGCTCCAGAAGTGTTCCATGTCTGTTATGTTTGGTGGATTGTCTATTTTAATGCGTGTGTTATCTATTGTCTGGTAAAATTTCTTTTGGTTTGTGTTGAATGTTTGGTTTTGTTTCCTTCTATTTTCACTTTTTTTCTATCTTCTAAGTCGTTTGGCCAATGCTTGTAATTTCTGCTTCTTTTCATCTAATTGCTCTATCACTTCTTGTTGTGAGATTTTACCTAATCTTTTTCATTTTTTTTTCTGACATTTCATTTCTTATAAATTGTGTTAGCTGTCCGATGTCTTTTCTCAGTTTTTCTATTCTGGTCTGTAGCCTGTGTTGCCATGCTGGTTTTGTGGGTTTCTTCTGTGTGTTGGTTGGTTCTGATCTCTGCCTAGTGTGTATATTTAGTGTAGTGAGTGCTCCTATATAAACCAGTAGTTGTAACTCTTCCATAGTTGTATTTTCATTAATTTTGTTGTGTATGATTGTGTTGATAGTTTTTATTATTGTTTCGACTTGTGGGTTATTTGGCGGTCTATGCAAGAATGGTCTAATGTCTGTATTTGTGTCTTTGTATTCTATATAGGTCAGCTGAAATTTTTCTTCTATATCTAACATGTGTGTCACTTCGTGTTCTATTTGTGCTTGTTCTGGTGGCTGTCTTAAGATTTCGTTTTCCTCTGACTGTTTAATTGATGCGTGTTGTTCTTTGTTTGTTTGCGTCCATTACTGTATTTTCTTCTTCTTCTGATTGCACATTATTTTGTTCCAGTATTTGTTGTACTTGTTGTTTGATGTTTTCTAATTCTGACTGGGGTATCCTGTTATTTTTTATTATTACACGGATCTGATCAGCTAGTCGTTGTTCTGCTAAAAATTTTAATTCTGGGTATCTGGTAATAAATGTTGTGTATACTTGTGATCTGTATCCAGTTGTGTTGGTTCCTAGGTTTGTTGCTTGGTAATAACAGAACATGAGGTGTCGATTAACTTCATCTGACCATCTCATCCTCTGTCTTTGTTTTCCTTCTAGGCTGGTTGCAGGAAGCATATCCTGCAAAACACCTCTATTGGGATTTGAATCATTTTCCAGTTGGCTAGCAGTGTCGTTACCATTGTGGGCGGGCATAGGGTTCAAGCGTCGTCCCCGACCATGAAGGCGCTTGTCCGAGGCTTCTTTAGTTCTGTCCTGAACCAACTAATCACATTAAAAGGGGGGTTAGCCCTATTAGTGGTTTGTTCTTTTCATCGCCTTTTACGACTGGCAGAACATACCGGAGGCCTATTCTTTTTCCGGGCCTCCACGGGAATTATTATTATTATTATTATTATTATTATTATTATTATTATTATTATTATTATTATTACTACTATTACTATTATTATTTTTGAAATTGTGTTAGTGTATTGGGCAAGCATAGAGTGTGAGGTATTTTAAATGAACAGTTGTCATAACGGTGCCATGGTCTAGGGCACTAACTTGCAATTCGTCTGTTAGGGTTCGATTTATACTGTTACCAACCTTTTTTTATTAATAATCTTATTTTATTCCTCACAGTGTTAAATGATTAGTTAAAAAATTTAAACATATTTAAAGAGTTTCATTTATGTAGGTAAAATTAATATATTCAATTTATTTACAATTACTGCTCTTGTAAGTCAGAAGTTTGTAGGCCACCACATAGTATGTTGGTAAAATTTTTGCGAGAGTTGCCACTGTGAAAGTGACCTGTGGTTAGAAGTGGTTTGCTGTGGTTAGAAGTGGATTGCTTATCCAGTCTGATAATGGTTGTTACCACTGCATAATAAAGTCTGTCAGAAAATATGACCTGAGTCATTATGTTATTACAAAGATAGCTTATGGGTAATCCTGCCAAGTCAGTAAAAGACTACAATATTCTGATAGACCCACCATCAAAGTGAGCGGAATGTGTACTTTTTAGTGCCCTGGTGAATTTAGTAATCTCCAGAGATATGTTCTGTAATTTATGTAGTATTTGCACAAGTAAATACACACAACAAAAAACGTTTTGCAACACCCTGGTTCCAGAACTCCTGAAGATAGACGTTGTCTGTGGATATTGTATCGCAGACACAGTCCCTTTGACTGTTCAGAGATGTCACTAAACCCGCCCAAAGATGTAAACAACCATGCATGAGCAGTACCTATTAAACAGAGGGGGTCCGACAGCCAATCAGTTCCAGTCATTCCACCAGGAAAGACGTACATGGCTCGTGTTGTCTGTAGTTCAACCATGCCTAGATGGTCAATACCACGGTTCAATAGTGTCCGCATTGCTACTTTGTGCCAGGAAGGGCTCTCGACAAGGGAAGTGTCCAGGCGTCTTGGAGTGAACCAAAGCGATGTTGTTCGGGCATGGAGGAGATACAGAAGGACAGGAACTGTCGATGACATGCCTTGCTCGGGCCACCCAAGGGCTGCTACTGCAATGGATGACTGCTATCTATGGATTATGGCTCAGAGGAACCCTGACAGCAACACCACCATGTTGAATAATGCTTTTCGTGTAGCCACAGGACGTCCTGTTATGACTCAAACTGTGCGCAATAGGCTGCATGATGCGCAACTTCACTTCCGACGACCATGGCGAGGTCCATCTTTGCAACCACGACACCATGCAGTGTGGTACAGATGGGACCAACAACATGCCGAATGGACCGCTCAGGATTGGCATCATGTTCTCTTTACCGATGAGTGTCACATATGCCTTCAGACAGACAGTCGTCGGAGATGGTTTTGAGGCAACCTGGTCAGGCTGAATGCCTTAGACACACTGTCCAGCGAGTGCAGCAAGGTGGAGGTTCCCTGCTGTTTTGGGGCGGCATTATGTGGAGCCGACGTACACCGCTGGTGGTCGTGGAAGGCCGTACAGGCTGTATGATATGTGAATGCCATCCTCCGACTGATAGTGCAACCATATCGACAGCATATTGGCCAGGCATTTGTCTTCATGGACGACTATTCCCGCCCCCATCGTGCATATCTTGTGAATGACTTCCTTCAGGGAAACGATATCGCTCCACTAGAGTGGCCAGTAAGTTCTCCAGACATGAACCCTGTCGAACATGCCTGGGATAGATTGAAAAGGGCGATTTATGTATGACGTGATCCACTGACCACTCTGAGGGATCTATGCTGAATCGCGGTTGAGGAGTGGGACAATCTGGACCAACAGTGCCTTGATGAACTTGTGGATAGGATGCCACCATGAATACAGGCATGCATCTGTGCAAGAGGACATGCTGCTGGGTATTAGAGGTAATGATGTGTACAGCAATCTGGACCACCACCTCTGAAGATCTCGCTGTATGGTAGTACAACATGCAATGTGTGGTTTTCATGAGCAATAAAAAGGGTGGAAATGATGTTTTCATTGATCTCTATTCCAATTTTCTGTACAGGTTCCGGAACTCTTAGAACTGAGGTGTTGCAAAACTTTTTTTTATGTGTGTATAATGCAACAGTGTATGCTGGTTTATTAGGGAGTGCAATGCTTGCAGCCATTTTGAGAAAGTAATCATTGAATTTGGTGCCAGTGATTTGAAAGAGTCACAGTTTCTCCCGAGATGTTTCCTGGGGACTCAGTTTAATCTGGTTAGCTATTTTTGTTTGTTTCCTGTCTAATAATGCTCTAGATTTTTGCCATATTCTTGGAGTGTTTTATTTTTGAAAATAGTACATCAGTTTCAATTTTACATTACTAGTGGAATGGAGTTTTAACTCATGACTACAAATTGTCCTTTGAATTAAGTAGAACTCTCTCTTCCTGGTGCAAGATACATTAATTCCAAAAGCTATCCATTCTTTATCCTTGCTTCTGTTTGATTTTATCTTCATTTCTTGCACAAGAAAACAAGACTCAGTGTGATGTAAGAACATTTTAAAGAAAGAGAGAAATTTTTCATCTACACAGCATGCTTTACAAATTTCTCTTCTGTATTGTTCCTGTAATTTCTGTATAAACACTGTGTAAAAGTCATTGTTATTGATTTGGTGAGACATTACTCTTCTTACCTAATGTGTGTCTAACCAGTCAATATATTCTATGGTTAACATTTGACTATCATGTTCATGTAAACCATTGTGATAAATCATTATGAGTTATTGGGTCTGAAAACAAATGGTCATCCACAAACAATGATTCTCCAGTTAAATCTCTGTAATCTTATTAAAACTCTTTATCTGCTTTCTAGAGCTTAACATGTTTTGCACTGATAGCCTGTAAACTGTCACTGTGACAAGTTCATGTCCTTTCTGATCCACGATTGTGGCACAGCGATTAAAAGCTGGTCAATACAATAATCATTAACTTGAAGCACCTAGACTTAACTCAATTTTTGCTCATACATCTCCTCCCCTTTCTTCTATTGGTTCTGCAGTTAGTACAATAATAGCCTATCAAGAAAAATCTGTTCAGTTTGGTGCTTTCCAGCTGATCTTTTCACATGCATAACAAGTAACAAGTCTGCGCAAATTCCATCTGTCCTTTCATTTTCCTCTATGGACATGAAAATTTATCCTTTTTGTTTATGAGTATCCTGATGTTTTGATGCAAGACACTAAATTCATTTTAAATTCATTTTCTTTAATATTGCGGGCATGTCCAAGCTACAGTATTTTGTTTTGCTAGTAACTGTTCAGTTGTATCTATATTTATTGTTCAGCTTTGTCTTTTGGATAAATTTACCCTAAAAAGGCCCAGGAAATACCACGAAAATCATTGGTTTAGGGTGTTTAGTGCTTTGGTTAGATTAGAAGTTTCTGGCAAACAGCCATGCATGTAGCTTCTCATGAGAAGCATTCAGGTGCAAATTACGCTTAGTGTGAAGTGACAGAGTGAGGGGCATCAGTCATGTACATGTACAAATGTCCGTCTTCCCTGAGCATTTTTCCAAGCTCCGCAGTATGCTTAATCCATGGTTTAGAAAACTCAAAGAGAGACAGGATCTTCACATTAATGGGAAGGACATTCTTAGCAGTACTCCTAATACTATCCTCAGTTGTACAATTATGGTCACAGTCCAAACTGTGACATGCACTCATTATTATTATTATTATTATTATTATTATTATTATTATTATATGATGTACTTTTCCAAGATCCTTCCTCAAAGAGCCTTAATCACAAGGGACATCGCTGAGCGCTGCTCTCAGCTTAAAAATACTTGTTGCTTGGTAATCACTTCCCAAAGAGTTCTGCACCAGTTCTGAAATTCCACTCCCATGACTATTACACTGTATTAGACCTTCTTTGTGCTCTTATAAATGTTCTTACTACAGTTTGCATGCACCTTATGCACTCTACTGTCTTAACTTCTTCACTAATTTGTGAGCTCTTATGTAATCCAGAGTTCTGGTCTCATCCCAGCAAAACTGCTAACTATACTCAAAGTCTGAATATAAGCTGCTCTTTTTCAAGTATTTTATATCAGCAGTGGCAATCACTGCATCTCCAAGTGTGAATAGGATCTTTCCTTTTGTGGGTTGTATTATTCATTCTGCATGAACATAGTGCTGACATTCCTCACACTGATTGTTATTCCTGACAATTCTACAGCAGTCTGGCCACTGGTCTATTGTGACAGACAAGGTATTTGGCAAAAAAAGTTTCTTTCGGGTCAACAGACGTGTCAGATTCCACCCATCTGCTTTGACCCATGACGTAAGGGTATTGTGGTGTGTGACGTCATTACGGCGCGGAGTTTACGAGTTGGTTGTCTTTGTAGATGTCATCTTGTTGTTTGATGAATCCCTCCCTCTCCCTCTCCCTCTCCCTCTCCCTCTCCCTCTCCCTCTCCCTCTCCCTCTCCCTCTCCCTCTCCCTCTCCCTCTCCCTCTCCCTCTCCCTCTCCCTCTCCCTCTCCCTCTCCCTCTCCCTCTCCCTCTCCCTCTCCCTCTCCCTCTCCCTCTCCCTCTCCCTCTCCCTCTCCCCCTCCCCCTCCCCCTCCCTCTCCCCCTCCCCCTCCCCCTCCCCCTCCCCTTCCCCTTCCCCTTCCCCTTCCCCTTCCCCCTGTGTGTGTGTGTGTGTGTGTGTGTGTGTGTGTGTGTGTTTGTTTGGGATGGCCGACCTACTTTGCACCGCCAAAATTTGTTGGTGGTAAGTAATTGTTGTTTTGGGTCTGTTTTTCTTGAGTTGTAATGTTGTGTGTATTTATTGTGTACTAAATGTGTTTTAATTTATGTAGGGATGTTTGACTTTTGAATTTTTGAGGCATTGTGGTTTTTGTTTTGTTTTTCGTAGTTGTGGGTGGTTGTTTCTTCGTATCAATAGTTACGGTTGACCTATGTAGGTCAAAGAAAATGACCTATTTCAATTTTTGTAGTTTTGTATGTAGGTGTTGGTGTTGTGGTATTGTCAACTGCGGATGTCCTACATAGGTCAAGGGAAGTGTCCGATTCCTGTCGATTTTGTAATTTTTTTTTTTCATCATCATTTTGTGTGTTTTGGGATTGTGGTGTTTTTTTCTCCATAAAACCCCTAATTTCCTGCAGCTGCCCCTTTAGTTTGACTGTATTTTTGGAGGGAGATGTTATAGTCTTATTTATATGTATTTATATGTATTTTTGTATTTGTTGCCATGTGTATGTGACATCATAGGCGCCATATTGGAGACACTTAGAATAGCCATTTCTGCCATATTGATGATGTCATGAGTGGAATCAGGCACTTCTGTAATCCCCCCCCCCCCCCCAAAAAGGGTAATCTGTTTGTTGACAAATTGTTTGAAAAACAGAATTATTTAGAGTCAGTTGTATAAGAAAACTAAATTAAGCTTATGAACTTATATATTTTATATGATGAAATTGGCTAATGAGAGACAATTATTCCTAAAAGATAACTTGGTTTATGGAAGAATTAAAATTATCTAAAAAATATTACATTGAAATGATTTGTAAGAGGAGTTTATTTGATCTCCAGTATGATTAGTGGAGATTTTACAATGTTTGCAAATGTTTACTCACAAAGATGAGGCAGTTATTAGTTCACATCCACAACACAATCAAGATAAACAGAAATAACTTGCTAGTTACATTATATTCAACCAATAATTTTGGGAATATTGGAGTTAATAAAACTGCATACACTATCTGATATTTTTGTAAAACTAAATACTAAAGATTCATCATGACTTCCTTTAAAACCAGTATCATATCCTTGAAGCAGTTTTGAGAATTTCCTTATTCATTGTTCTGTTTTATTATCATCATGAACTTTGATTAAGTTCACCTGTGCTGCCTTTAGATACCATTTAAAACGTACCCTGTAAGCTGTTGTCTTGCTATTTCTACCTGTTGTAGTGAAGTTGAGAGAGATAATGGACCATAGTATAAAACTTCAATTTCAGGTTAAATGACTTGGTTGTGCTCAGTTTGATCAAGTGTCTCTTATTTATTTTTTAGGGCATTGTTCGGCTATGAGGGACAAACTAATGATTTGAAGGTGGTAAGCAAAGGAGGTAAGTGCTGTGATGTTACACAAAAATCAGGTGTATATTTTATGCATCATTTATTTTTAATGAATTTATGTTTTCATATTAAGTAATTACCCACTTCTATTGCTTTATTTTTCTATGCTTTAATAATGGATTAGAATTTGATATTTGCAGTATTATTGAGTGTCAGTCCTCAAATAACAGCAGCAGGTATTCTGTGAATGGTACCCAACATGTAGTATGGATAAAGCTTAGGGCGATACATCTGGTCACTTTTTATGCCCCCAGTTAACACATTGTTTAATGTTGGCAAATGTAGTTGGCATCCAGTAATGATGCATATTTTGTATGGGTTTAATAAAGTTATAAGTGATATATTACATATATGTTATTCTCAAAAGCTGTTATGCCCTGCTACTCTACAATATCTGTTCAAAAAATTCTGGAACTTTGTCCACAAAATTTTTCTATGCTTACTTTTTACTTACTGTGCATGTCTCCTTTGAAATACTCTCCTCCACAATTGATATACTGCTCTCAGTGCTGTTTCCACTCCCAAAATCAGTCTCTGTATGCCTCTTGTTGGATCGCATGAAGTGCCATCTGTGAATTTTCTTTTATCTCATCTGTTGTTGCAAATCTTCATCCTTTCAATGGGGTTTTCAACTTTGGAAATAAAAAGAAGTCCACAGGGCCAGGACTGGAGAGCATGGAGGATTAGGCAGCACAGTGAGTTTGTTTTTGTGCTAGTCAGGCACCAACAGGGATGAATGTGTGGGTTTGTGATCATGATACAAGAGCCATGAATTGTCACAATACATTTTGATTTTGGGCCATTTCCTTGTCACGTTTACTCGCAGGCGTTGCAAGATGTCCCGATGGTACCATTTATTAACAGTTTGTCCCTGTGTCTCGAATTCATGACAAACTAATCCTTCAATGTTAAAGAAAACTATCAGCATGACTTTGACATTTGACCAGAGCTGACTAGCTGTTTTTGTCTTGGAGAACATTTCCTGGGCCTTTGTGAAGATTGAACCTTGGTCTCAACATCATAACTGTAGACCAACGTGTCATCAGTAGTTATAATTCTCTTAAGGAAAATCTGGTTCTCATTTGCACGATCAAAAAGCTCTTCACAGATTATGAGGCAAAGGTCTTTCTGGTCTTGATTCATGAGCCATGGTATGAACTTGGTGCCAACATGATGCATGAAATGATCCAGCTGAAATGTTACATTCTTCTGTAGTCTCTTGGACAGTCAGTCTTCGATTGGCACACAAAATTTTGTCGGCATTCTTGACTTGAGTCTTGTCAGCACACATCTAAGGATGTCCTGAATAAAGGTCATCTTTAACTTCTGTCCATCCATTTTTAAAGCTGATGAACCATTTGTAACACTGAGTACAGCTTAAGCACTCATCACTGTAGGCTTAATGCATCATTTAGTGTGTCTCTCTCTAAAGTTTTTCTTGAGTTTCATGCAAAATTTGATGCAGACATGTTGCGCCTCTTACTCTGCCATCTCGAAATTGGCAAACTGTGCGACACAACGTTCTACACAGTGCAGTACTGAACAATCACTAACATACATAAAACAGTGAAACTTCCAGCAGTTACACATTAAACACAGGCCTGTGTAGTGATGCCAACCACATTTCACTCCAACACATCATTGGTGTGAAATTACGAATGTTCTGGAATTTTTTGAACAGATCTTGTATGCTGTGATGGTACTTGGAACAAGAAAATAATAAATTGCAAACTGTTACTTGTCACTGTTCCTCATGTTTTACAAATTTGTTGTTGTCTTATCTCACTATTTTCAGTGCGCTGTGTTTATTACTGTGGTGAACCATTTGTAATGTGCATTTATAGGCTCATGCCTTTTTGTGAGTAGTTATTGATGTTTGAATTTTATTTTTTGCTCACTTTGTAGAAAATTTATTGTGTCTTAGTCTTCACGTGATATTTATGTGGTAGATTGTTATTTCTAAAGATTTCTATTGAAATCAAGTCCCTGAACTATTAAGAATGTTGTTCTTGTTTATTCTGATGTAGCTTGCAACTGATTAATAAATTATGTCATGAAGAAATGAGCTTTTTAAATGCCCTTGACCATTTAAATCTTTTGACTTAATAGGTGTTCTGTAGCTGGGGATACCACTGAAAACTGAGTCACATGTGTACTTTGTAGGTTACTTCTTTTATAAATGATGTCCACCTCTTCCCACTTTCCCCTTTAAATAGGAATTTGATATTTGTCATCTTCGAGATTTGTATGAGTGTTCCAATCCCATATCAATTCAAGCTACTTCACTGTTGTTACTGATTTAAGTATTTGCCTGTTAATACAAATTCTTTGTTTACTTACACCGATGAGGCCAGACATTATGACTCTTGACCTCTGTGAGTTTGAATGCTATCTTTGTGGTGTTGTGGGCACATGATGCGATAAGGAAAGCATATGAATGGAGCAGAACAAATGGGGAATCATTTCAGCATAAGTATGAGAAGCAAAAGGGAAAATCTGTCATAAAGGAGTTTGATAGAGGGCAATTAGGATTAAAGAAGACCACTTATTGAAAAACAGAAGCCTTTAGTTGTTGATAAGACACACACAAAATAAGAAAAACTAACTGGCTTTCAGAGTTATCCTTTAACACCCCCCCCCCCCCCCCCCCCACACACACACACACACACATCTATGCCTCTACATGGTGTCGGCTAAACTGACAGTGTCAATGGTATTTGCATTAGGTGGGCTGGTCATGGTGGGGGGAGGGGAGTAATGTTGGATGGATGGGGTGGGTAGAGTGAGTGGAGGCAGGAGACAGGAAGAGGGATTGGGGGTGGATGGCTAGTGGCTCGGAGGGAGGTTGGTTTGCCAGCTAGGAATGCAGGAGGAAGGGATGGCAGGTATAGTTGTAACGATTGGTGGAAAGGGGCACACGCTGAAGGCGACATGGGGCCATGAATTGGGAAACATTGATGCGGTGGAGGAAGGGGAAACTGTTGGGTGGAGGGTGTGGAGACAATGGGTTAGGGTGGAGGGTGTGGAGACAATGGGTTATCTGAGATTGAGGCCAGGATGATTAAGGGAGGGGAGGATGTATTTTAAGGGTAACCCTCATTTGCACAGCTCAAAGAAGTAGAGGGAAGGATCCAGATGGATCAGGTTGTGAAGCAGAGATTGAAATTGAGCATGTTGTGCTCAGCTGGTTGAAAGCCATACCAACATAAAAGGCTGTGCAGCATTTGCAGGAGAGTTGATAAATGACAAGTCTACTTTCACATGTGGTCCGGCCTCTGTTGTGCTACGATAAATGTATGACAGGTCTTGAGTACTTGCTGCTGGGTGGGTGGATTGGGCAGATCTTGCACCTTTGTGCGCCATAGGATATGGTCCCTGTGGCAAGGTTTTGGGAGTCGAAGTTACGTAGGGAAGGATCTTGTGTGGGACGTGTCTCAGTTCAGGCTGATATTGGGTGACGAGAGAGACACACCTTTATAGCTGATTCTTGGGGTGGTACAAGGATTGCATGAAGATACGGCACGGGAAATCTGTTAGTGGGCTAGGTTTGGGGGATAGTGCCTGTGTATAAAAGACTTAATGAGACCTTCAACACAGTGGGCAAGGAACTTCTCATCACTCCAGATTTGTTGTCCACTGGTGAATAGGCTGTATGGGTGGTATTTTTTTTGTGTAGAAGGAATGGCAGCTGTCAAAATGCAGATACTGTTGGAGGTTAATGGGTTTAACGTGGACAGAGTTGTGGATGGAGCCATCTGGGAGGTAAGGGTGTAGGGGTGGTGAAAAGTCAGTGAAGAAAGTTGGCAAGTTGGTACCTTTGATGTGGGAAGGTTTCGGCCATTTGGTTGGAGGTGTTGGTCAATAAGAGTGGAAAGTCTTTCAGTGAGATGGAGGTCAATGTCCAGAAAGATGGTGTGTTGGATAGAGGAGGACCAGATGAAGCAGATGGGAGAAAAGGGTTGAGGTTTTGAAGGAGTGAGGAGGTGGCGTTTGTATATATATTAAAACAGGTACTCTATCAAAGAATGTAAACAGTGAAGCTGCTACATTTCCCATAGCTAGAGAAAAAGACTTTGAAGTTACTGGTATAGTGGCAGAGGATTTTAGAGTGTTTTGTGTGTACAGGTCACCATGTGGCAATATTAGCATCTTTCTAAAAAAGTTGCTAGCTTATTGAGAATGAATATGAAGAGAAATCTTATTATATGTGGAGACTTCAACATTGACATGGGAAAAGACACAAAAATAAGACAGGATTTTGAAGAATTGTTAATACAGCATAACATGAAAGTGACAATAACTGCACCAACAAGAGTGACTTCACAAAGTGAGACAATTATTGACAACATAATTACTAATATGTGTAACTATGAGGCACATGTAGTTCAGACAGAAATATCTGATCATCATGGACAACTAGTCAGCTTTTGCAGAAGTAATGACACAGTATCAGAACCAAAACAAACAACCAAAGAAATTAGGATCATCAGTGAACAAAATATCAACATCTTAAGAACAATGTTAAGTAAGGAAACCTGGAATGAAACCCTACAGGCCCAGAGTGTAAATGAAAAATATGATGCATTTATTTCAACAATTAAGTACCATTTTAATGTAGCATTTCCCAAAGTAAAGAGACAAGAAAGGCATCAAGATCAAACACAGTGGATTATGAGTGAAATACTAGAACAGCGAAGGAAGCTTCAGGATGTGAGACGGATGGGCGAAGCTGAAAACTATAAAATGTTAAAAAAGAAGTATAGAAAAACAATAAGAGAAGCGAAAGCAAGAGCAATTGACACCACTATAGCGAACTCAAAAAACAAGGCAAAGGCAGCTTGGAATGCAATCAATGCTGAAAGAAAGGAAAAAGATGGGTCAAACAAAGAAGAAGGTATTAGGTCAATTAAAGTAGACAACACAGTGGTCACAGATGGTATGGAAATAGCAAACATACTGAATAATACCTATATCAGTGTAGTAGAAAACATAAAATTGGAAAGAAATAGTCAAAAACAGAAGGGTATTAAGGTACCAAAAAGATCATGCAGTACTATGTTCTTAAGATCAGTCACGGAAGATGAATTGCGGAAAACTATACAGAAACTGAAGTCCAAGAAATCAGCTGGTGATGATGAAATATCAAATCATGTAATAAAGCTGGTATGTGAGGAGATAATAACACCACTGCTGAACATAGCAAACTGTTCTTTCAGAGATGCAATTTTTCCAGAAAAACTGAAGATAACGAAGGTAGTGCCAGTGTACAAGAAAGGGTGTAAGGATGATCCCAACAACTACAGACCAGTTTCACTGATATCAGGTTTCTCAAAAATCCTAGAAATGCTTATGTATACCAGATTAGTTAACTATTTGGTCAAACATAACATTCTCATGACCTCACAACATGGTTTCAGAAAGGGTAAATCTACAGAATCAGCAATTGTCAGTCTAACAGAATACATTTTACAGTCCTTAGATGAGAAAAAGGTTGTCTCTGCAATGTTTCTGGATCTTTCAAAGGCATTTGACACCATTGACAATGAAATGCTGATACAAAAATTAAGCAACTATGGCATTCGGGGGCAACCAGGTGAATGGATAAAATCATACTTGTGCAACCGCAAGCAGTATGTATCATTAGGAAATTCGTACCAATCAGAAACCAAATCCATCAAATATGGAGTGCCGCAGGGTTCGGTAATGGGGCCATTGTTATTTAATGTATTTGTTAATGATATAGGTGTTGAGGAGGAAGAAAAGAAAATATTGTATGCTGATGACATGACAATACTAAATAGTGACCAAAATATGGAACAACTTGAGAGAAGAGCATACATATCTGCAAATGTCACAGCTCAATGGCTGTTGGAAAATGAACTGGTTATAAATCTAAAAAAGACTATGTATGCAGTGTTTAAAAACAAGGAAAATGCTGTAGACATGGATTTAGAGGCTGACGGAACAAGGCTGGAAGAAGTAGAATCTGCTAGATTCTTAGGTATTCTTGTGGATAATGAACTGAAATGGAAAAAACATATTAATAATGTCTGTAAGAAACTGAGCTCTGTCATATTCTTAATGATGCAGCTATCACAGTATTCAGACAAGAACCTTCTGTGTACAGTGTATCATGGACTTTTCGAACCATACTTACAGTATGGAGTGACGGTGTGGGGAAACTCAAACAAACAAGAGACAAAACGAGTGTTCACATTACAAAAAAAAGCAATTAGGACCATTTTAAGAAGAAAGACCTCTGAAACATGCAGAAACTGTTTCAAGAATTTAGGTATCTTAACTTTTTCATCATTATATATATACAAAACAATAATGTACATCACAAAAGGTAGTGAGGACTGGATTACAAATGCTAGTGTACACACCCACAATACAAGAAAGAAGAATGAAGTACGGAGCATACCCCACCGACTGGCAATGCTAGAAAAAGGACCCCAGTACTCTGGTATCAGACTACTAAGAAGTCTGCCCAAAACCCTGCAAGATAGTGTACTTCACAATGAATTTACAAAGAAACTTAAAGACTATCTCATTGAAAAAGAGTTTTACAGTGTTGCAGAATACTTATGCCATTAAATTTGTATATATTGTTACTCATTATCAGTGATTTAAAAATGTAAGCTAAAGGTGTAGAAAAATAATTGATAAAGAATTTTAATACTTTGACATGTCCTATATTACACGTACATTTACTGTACACGATGTAATCTTACAGGATCAAATAAAATTCAATTCAATTCAAGGACAATGGGTCTTAGCCCTGAGTCCAGATCATGAAGATATTATCAATTAACATGAACCAGACTAGTGGTTGGGAGTTTTGGGAGGCTAGGAAGGTGTTCTCTAGATGGCCTGTAAACTGGTGGATGCCATGTAAGTGCCCATGGCTGTACCACTTGTAAACTTTGCCTTCAAAGAAAAAGTAATTGTGGGTCAGAATATAGTTGATAACGTGTATAAGTAATGATGTGGCAGGTTTGGAGTGTGGAGGGCATTGGCAGATGTAGTATTTGATGATGGCCATGCCAATGAAATGAAGATGTTGATATTTAGTGACAAATAGGGATCTGGGAGGTAAGGGTGTGGGGGTGGTGGAAAGTCAGTGAAGAAAGTTGGCAAGTTGGTACCTTTGATGTGGGAAGGTTTCGGCCATTTGGTTGGAGGTGTTGGTCAATAAGAGTGGAAAGTCTTTCAGTGGGAGCACAATAGCCAGCTACAGCTGGGATTCATGATTCTTGAGTTTGTGGATTTTGGGCAGCTTATAGAAGTGGGCTGTGGTGTGTGTTGTTGGGGTGAGGTCAGAAACCAGGCCATACAATCTGCCCTTCATAAAAAATGTTGAAGGAAAGTTATTGTAGAACATAAATACTTTAGGGTTAAAGGAGACCACTCACCAAAAAGCAGGAGCTTTCAGTTGTAGATAAGTGCACACAAAAGAAGGAAAACATGCTCGGTTTTGAATTTAGTGCGCGCTCGCACACACACACACACACACACACACACACACACACACACACACGTGTGACTGATTTTGTGGCAGGTGGCCTGGTTGTGGTGGGGGTAATGTTGGGTATGGTGGGTAAAGGAAGATGAAGTAGGAGGCAGGGAGAGGGCACACATTGAAAGTATAGAACCTTGTTGGACGTGTAGGAGACCTACTTTCCATCTCTTGATCCCTGCAATGGAAACACTTCTTTGCCACCAAATCCCTCCAACCAAAGCCAACGTAATCCTAACATTGAACCCTGCCTGTCCCAGTTTGTACCACCAACCAACCGTGACCCTCCCCACCTCGCATCCAACCACTCGTTAGTAGCTTCCAGGCATTTCTTACATCCAACTTGGCCTCACACTCCTCCTCCATGTTCCTTCCTAAGAACAGTAACATTTTGGTGGAAGAAAGGACAGCCACACTCAACCTGAAAACTGATTCAGACAAAGACTCCACTACTGTTGTGATCAGTCACACTGACTACCTGACAGAAGGCATCCACCAGCTATCTGACTGCTCCACCTACAAGCTCTGCCAGAGTACCTCCATCCCGGAAGTCCAACATAAACTTCAATCCTTACTGAAATCCATAGGATCTTCTCAGAACCTCACATCTGAGTCCATCCCCCCCTCCCCCAACAACACCCCGCACAGCCCACTTCTACAAGCTCCCGAAATCCGCAAACCCAACAATCCTGGACACTCAACTGTTGCTGTCTATTGTGCTCCCACTGATAGAATTTCCACTCTTGTTGACCAACACCTCCAACTAATTGCCTGAAATCTAGCCTCCCACATGAAAGATATCAACCATTTCCTTCACTGACTTTCCACCATCCCCACGCATTCACCTCCTGGATCCCTACTCGTCACTGTTGATGCCACCTCTCTGTACACCAACATCCCTCATGCCCATGGTCTTGCTGCTATCAAACAGTATCTCTCCCAATCACCTTCAGTGTCCAGACCTGCCACCTCATTCCTTACACACATTACCAACTATATTCTGACCCACAATTACTTTTCCTATGAACAGAAGATTTAGAAACAAATATGTGGCACAGCCAATTAGAGGAAACCTTCCTAGCCTCCCAAACTACCAACTCCTGGTCTAGATTAGGTTCATTGATGATATCTTCATGATGTGGTCTCAGAGCCTAGACACCTTATCCACATGCCTCACAACCTCAACACCTTTTCCCCATCTGCTTCACATGGCCCTAGTCTACCAAACATGCCACTTCCAGGATGTTGACCTCCACCTTGCTGATGGCTCCATCCACACCACTGGCCACTTGTGAAACCCACTAATGGCCAACAGCATATGCATTTTGACAGCTGCCATCCCTTCCACATCAAAAAATCCCTTCCTTACAGGCTTACCATCTGTGGACGATGTATCTGCTATGATGAGAACTTCCTTGCCCTTTATGCTGAAGCCATCACAAAGGCCTTCACAGACAGGCAGTGCCCCCCAAATCTAGTCCACAAACATATTTCTCAAGCTATAATTTCAAATATTCTCAGTCCTCCCACCACCTCCAAGAATCAGCTACAAAGGAGTGTCCCCATCATCATCATGGACTGGAACAACTGAACCATATTCTTCACCAGGGCTTTGAGTACCTCTCATCCTGTCCCGAAATGAGGGCCATCCCATCTGAAATCATATCACCTCTCCTGAAGTGGTGTTCCTTCTCCCACCCAACCTACACAGCATCTAGTCTAGCCCTGTGCCATTCGCACTCCCAACCCCTTGCCAAAGGGATCGTATCATTGTGGCAGACAAAGGTACAAGATCTTCCCAATCCACTCACCCAGTACCTCATAGTCTAGTCATGTTACAGATTTATCCTACCCCATCAGTCTCCAGGGCACCTGTGAAAGCAACCATGTCATACCAACTCTGCTGCAAGCACTGCACAGCCCTTTATGTTCATGTGACGACCAACTAGCTGTCCATCAGGATGAATGGCGACCAGAAGCTGTTGAAAAGAACATGTGGCCGTGCACAACATGCTTAATTGAAACGGCTGCTTCACAACCCAAACCATCTGAATCCTTCCTTCCACAACTAACTTCTCCGAACTACACACATGGGAATTGTCTTTACAACACATCCTTTTCTCCCATAACTGCCCAGACCTCAATCCCTGGTAACCCATTGTCCCCACTCCTCCCACCCAACTGTTTTCTCTTCCTCTGCCCTGTCACTGCTTCCAGTTCATGCCGTCCCCACACCGCCATCCCACTGGCCTCTAAAACTATATCTGCCACCTCGTGCATTTCTAACTGGCAAATCGGCCTTCCTCTGAGTCACGAGCGCCCCCCCCCCCCTCCCCCGGTCCCTCTCCCTTCCTCCCAGCTATCTCTCCCTCTACCCATCCTACCCAACACTATCCCTGCTATAACCAGTCCACCAACCACAACACAGCATTTGCATTGTTGACCTTGTTTTGTGTGTGTGTGTGGGGGGGGGGGGGGGGGGCCGCTTGTGAAAGTATAACTCCAAAACCTAGCATGTTTTTCTTC
This sequence comes from Schistocerca piceifrons, assembly GCF_021461385.2. Classification (NCBI taxonomy): domain Eukaryota; kingdom Metazoa; phylum Arthropoda; class Insecta; order Orthoptera; family Acrididae; genus Schistocerca; species Schistocerca piceifrons. The sequence goes on along the minus strand of NC_060140.1, from coordinate 716,107,146 downwards.
TTTTGTGTGTGCTTATCGACAACTGAAACCTTATGCTTTTTGGTGAATGGTCTCCTTTAATACTAAAGTCTTTTCATTCTACATAAGAATTTTCCTACAACTTTTTTCACAAAGGGCAGATTGTATGGTTAGCTTCTGGAAATTTGTGGTATGGAAATGCAAAGATTGTCATGTGCTACTGTTGCAGGCACCTATAGAAATTGGTTGAAGTATTGTGAAACTACGAGTAGGTGATAAAGTGTGTGACATCCACACATTTTCACAGAACTAGGAAGTTAGAGGCCAGTCTGTAAAGCAGCATAGGTGGTGATCTGTGGCAGATCTAACAACCACAGTGACAGTGCAGGCACAAATGTTTTGGAGCACACTATTCAGTGCATGGTGTTGAACATGTTGCTCCACAGCAGCAACTGCTACATGTGCTTATTTTGAGCCAACAATATCATCAATTATTACTGTAATGTGCACAGGATCATTAAGACTGGATCGTGGATCAATGAAAGGATGTTCCTTTGTTGGGTGAATCACATTTCTTGTTATACCAGGTAGATACTCATGTCCATATACTCTAATTGCACGGTGCGTGACTTAAACCTCAGACGATTCAGTGTGTTCCATTATTTTATCAGTGAGTTCTGATTCTGTTTCCCACACGCTTACCTCTTTTATGTCTTAGAGCTTCTCGTAAAACCAGCAGGTCTCCTTATCTTCGAATTGTCCTGTCACTCTTCAGCCCGTGAATACTAATAAATGCATTGTACATACCAAAATTCTCTTTCCTTAAACCTGAACATCATACCTGAAGCTCTCCCTGTGTTTCAGAAAATGCTTCCTTGGGTGTCTGCATGTAATATCTATAACTTCAATAAGTCCCTGTAGATATCCATGGTGTTCATTCTTGCTCCTGTTTTCCTTGAACATTACCTGGATCTGAGCTCTTCCAGTATCATCAATGGCATCATAATAGGGAAGTTTGTGGGTTCAATTAGAATAAACAGAGGAAACATGAGCATAATATGTTATTGTACCTGTTTTACAAAACACATCAAACATTTGGTTTTTAAATTTGTATGTACTTGCACTTTTCCCCTGTTGCATTTGCACGAATGGTTTGTGCTTTATGCTTAACATAAACTTCTCCTTCTAACCTAGCCTTCTTATTATGTTGGAATTGTATTTATCATCATGCCTTTCCTCCTGTAATGGCCGTTGTCTTCTTCATTTGAGTTTGAAAGTTACACAATCACACTAAATTATTCGTACAATTTGGTGCTGACAATGGTCATAAATTTGGTGCTCTTAAGATTTGATTGTTATTAATTGAGGGAAATAAACCTTAGTATACTTCTGGTGTTTCAAATATTTTGTATAAACCATCCCCTTAGGGATGTGGCAACAAGAGTCAGGAAAGGGCACCAGGTGCACTTGATGTGTATGCCTGGAGGCCTCGTTCAGCATGTTGAAGAGGCTGTTCCATCAGCCATTGAGGGGACAGGGTGCAACCAACTGCAAATTGTGCTACACATTGGAAAAATGATGTCTGTTGTCTGGGCGCCATGGTCATACTTGATCATTCCAGTGAATGGCAAGAAGGTTGAGAGGACCAGCTTTGTGCACAGAGTTTCAGCGAAGCTCATAATTTGCAGCATTATTCCCAGAGCTAATCATGGCCATGGTTCTGTGACAAGCTAGGCTGCGACTTCTTGGACTTGCACCATAGGGTTGAAAAATGTAGTGTCCCCCTAAATAGGTCAGGTGTGCTCTACACAAGAGAGACTGCTACTCATGTAGCTGACTGTGTGGGGTGCACACAAGGGTTTGTTAGATTAGGTGACTCTCCATCTAATCCAGATAATGATAGCTGTAGGATACACAGAAGTATCATTGTAAGATCAAATGAAATGCTCTCTACAAACAGTCCTAGTGGTAAATTGCTGAAGCATTTGGAACAAAGTATCAGTGTTTGAAGTGCTTATGAAAAGCAGTGAATCTCACATAATACTGGGAACAGTTAGCTGATTGAAACCTGAAATTGATAGCAGTGATATTTTTTGGGAAAATTTAAGCGTATATGGAAAGGATAAGCAAGTGGGAAATGGAGGTGGTGTATTCGTCACAGTAGACAAGAAACTCAAATCCTCTGAGATAGAATTTAAAGCTACATGTGAGATTGTTTGGCCAAGACATAGTATCAGGGATGGGCATAAAATGATAATGGGGTCCTTCTATCGCCCACCATACTCATCTCCTGATGCAACTGAAAACTTAAGAGAAAACCTCAGTTCACTTGTACGTAAAGAAAACCTCAGTTCACTTGAACGTTGGTTCCCCAACCATATTGTAATCATCAGTGGAGACTTTAGTTATTCAACAATTAATTGGGAAAATTACAGTTTTATTAGTGGTGGATATGATAACACATCCTGTGAAACCTGACTTTCTCTGAAAACTACTAGAGCGAGTAGCTAGGAACCCCACTCTTGATGGAATTATATTGGATCTGATGGCAACAAATAGACTTGACCTCTTTAAGGATGTCCACATCGAAACTGGTATCAGTGACTATGAGAGTGGTTGTAACAACAATGATTACCAAAGCACAAAAGACAACTAAAACAAGCAGAGAAAGATATATATGTTCAGTAAACTAGATAAAAAATCAGTAGTTTCATATCTCAATGAGAAACCTGAAACTTTCAGCACAGGTCAGGAGCATGTAGAGGAACTCTGGCTCAAGTTAAAAAGAATGGTTGACCTGCACTGGATAGATATGTCGCATTCCCAGTGTGCGTTAGGCTTGCAACTAACCATCACATTCTTATTGTGGAAGAAGTACATCTTCTATGTTTATCATGTTTTTATTGAAGTTCACTCAGGAAAGAACACATAACATAGGCAGTGATTACACAATAACAACCAATGGAACATTACAGAAAACTTGGGTAGAACTGCCCAGAAACGTTCTGTGAAATCAATAACGGAACAATTACACTGTAGCACATCGTTTAGAAGTCATGGAACGCTTGTGTTGCAGCAAGGAGTAAGTACATGTCAGCGCTCCTTGCGGCTGGCACGCGAACCTCGTTGACACTTGCATTCCATCAGCTAATCGCGGCTGCCAGCCATGCGACCACCTTAGTCACCACACAGCCCCCATGGGATAGTGGAGCGCCGTGGTTGTTGGTAACTGCCTCAGACGCTGTCCTTGAATCTGGCCGGAAAGTGCACATGGCGTCTGGACTGTGTTGTATGTTGTGTCGGCGTTGAAGGAGCTGCGTGAGGTGCTGGATTATCAGCTGGCGAAAACGCCGGTCGGTGGAGGGAACTGTACGCATCTAAAGATTCCTCCAAGACAAAAGTAGGTTTAACTGGGTCGACCGACACTGTGTTCCTTTTTCCATTCACCATAATGTCCATCGTTTTGTCCTGTCTTGTTATTATGTGGTGTGGTCCAGTGTAAGGTCGCGTGAGCGCTGGTTTAATGCTGTCTTTGCATACATGACATGGGTACAATGCTTTAACTCTTTATGTACAAATGTATGTGGTGTCCCATGTTGTTAAGCCGGATGTGGTCGCACGTGTGAAACCTGATCCCGCAATTGGATTATAAACTGGGACGACTGTGATAAGTCCCCTGGTGAGGCACTTGGATCAATAAACTCACCTCGTAACTGCAGGGATTCCCCATAGATCAACTGAGCAGGGGATGCATCGAGGTCTGGCTTAGTGATGCTGCAGAGGCCGAGTAACACTAAAGGAAGAGACGTGGTCCACTTCGATTCATGACACACTAGGGCGGCTTTGAAGGACCGGTGCCACTGTTCAACCATGCCATTGCTGGCTGGATGAGAACTCGTTGTTACGTGATGTGATGCGCGCCAGAACTTGCTCAGCTGAGTAATCAATTCAGAATCGAACTGGCATCCTCTGTCAGTTGTTATATGTAATGGACAGCCGAAACAAGTGATCCAGTTGGACATAAATGCAGCAGCCAGCGTTTCGGCAAAAATGTTGTCAATTGGAATAGCGTCTGTCCAGCGAGTGACTCTATCAGTGATGGTTAGCTAATAGTGTTGACCCTCTGAGGGCAGTAAAGGTCCCACAACGTCCAAGTGGATGTGGGCGAACCTCTCAGTTGTGTCTGTGGGAATTTGCCTGCTGGTGCGCGAACATGACATGAAATTTTGCTGCGTTGACAATTGATGCACACGCGAGCCCCCTGCCGGCAATCTTTTTGTATCCCCGGCCACATGTAAGGACCAGATACGAGCTTCGTCATTGTCTTTACCCCTGGATGACATAAATCGTGGAGGTTATTAAATATTTTTTTATGCAGGTCTGCTGGGACGAATGGGCACGCTTTGTTATTGGAGGTGTCACAATATATCTTAGTGTCTGATCCTGGTACAGCAATGAGCTTGAGCTGCAGGCCTGCTGTGTCATTGTTTAGGCGTTTTTCAAGTTCTCGATCTGATTGTTGTACTTGGGCCAGGTGTGTGAGGTCGATAGTCTCCTTGATTGTATTGACGCACGACAAACAGTCTGCCACTTCATTGTTCAACCTAGAGATGTGTTTAACATTGGTGGAAAATTGAGCAATAAAATCCAACTGATTAAACTGCCTCGGCGAGCATTTGTTGTTATCCTGTTGGAAGGCGAATGTCAAAGCTTTATGGTCTGTATAAATTGTAAATACTCTCACCTCCAGCTGCGTTTGGAAATATTTCAAGGAAGCGTAGATGGCCAACAGTTCCCATTTGCAAGCGCTCCAATGTTGCTGAGCAGGCAATAATTCCCGAGAGAAAAAAGCTAGGGGCTGCCAGGCTTTGTCCACATATTGCTGCAATGCTGCGCCGATGGCGACCTGGCTAGCATCGACCATGAGCACAAGAGGCACATCTAGAGCAGGGTGAGCAAGAAGCATTGCCTCAGCTTTGCTTATCTTGGCAGTTTCGAAAGTGTCTATCATTGTGACCACTCCACAGGCACTTTGCCTGTTGTTTCCGGACTGGCCAGTGCAGCTGTAAGTGGTTCTTGAAGTTCTGCCGCATGTGGCAGATGGCAGCAATAGAAATGGAGGGTTCTGAGGAATCTATGTAATTCTTTGGCTGTCTCCGGGTGAGGAATATTCAGAATGGCTTTAACTTTCTCTGGCAAAGGGTGCGATCCTGCAGAAGATATTAGGTGACCCAAAAACGCTATCTCTGGTTGTCCGAACACACACTTAGTGGTGTTAAAAACAATGCCGTACTTGTCAAGGCACTCAAAAACTTCAATGAGATGCTGTTCATGTTCCTCTTGTGTCGCTGAGAAGACGAGTATGTCTTCTAGATAAGCAAAACACATGGTAACCCTTGTAATGCAGAATCAATGAATCGTTGCCGTTTGTGCGATGTTTCTCAGGCTAAACGTCATAAATAAGCTTTCGAACAAGCCAAAAGGCATTGTAATGGCTGTCTTCAGGATACCTTTCTCAGCAACTGGAATTTGTGTGTATGCTTTGGCACAATCCCACACTCTAAACACCTGTTTGCCACACAATGCATGACTGTAGTCTCTTAGGAGAGGCACTGGATAGCGGTCGGGAATTGTTCTCACATTTAAGGCTCGGTAGTCACCGCATGGCTGCCACGTGCCATTCTTTTTAGGCACCAAATGCGAGGGTGAATACCACGCCCGCCTAGACGGACAGATAATGCCCTTGGCCAGCAGAGCATCAAACTCTGCCTTAGCGATCGTGTACTGGTTGGGAGCTAATCGTCTGGGTCTGCATGAAATTGAGGGGCCAGCTGTCGTATTAATGTAGTGTACTGTATCGTGCTGTACCTTTTGTGGGGCCCCTGAAGGCCTCAGGAGAGCGGGGAACTGTACCTGTCATCTGCAGCCTGGGTCGCCTTGGCATCGTAAGTTGCAGCGCGGCGCCGGAGTCCAGTGGTGGACAGCCCTGTGACTGTGTCCAGCATCCGAGCATGGGCGATGTCAGGTATCAGGTGGTAATGTGCCAAGAGGTCTGCGCCAATGATAGGCTCCATCACGTCTGCGGCTATGAAGTTCCACACCAAAGAACGTCTCAGTCTGAGGTCTAGTTCCAAATGCTGTACTCCATAAGTTGTGATCACAGAATTATTAGTGGCCAACAGTTGAAATGTGGCTGCCGGACGGTATTTATGTAGCGTATTGTGTGGTAGAATGCTGAGGTCGGATCCGGTGTGGATCAAAAACTTTCGGCCTGTTTTGCAGTCCGTTACGAATAGACGTACAGAAGATCTGCCCGGTACATTTACTTCCGTGTGATGTTTGTTGCTGGTATATGCGCAAGGCGGATTACATTTGTGTGTCAGCTCTCCATATCGCTGGTGATACTAAAATTCGTTAGTAGGCGGCGTGTCACCAGAGGCGTGTGCCCGCTATGTAGAGCAGCTTCGGGATCTCTGTCAGAATGCCCTTTTTTAACGTTCCGATCAGTGACCAATTCATTCATTTGTCTACTGAGGGTGTCGACCTTGCTTAATAAGTTCTCATTCAGTTGTTTGTTAAGTGTTTCCACTTTATTCTCAAGACTATTTTAGTCGGGTTAATTCCCATCGAAGCACTGCAACACACTGTCGATGGATCAGAATAGGAAGAGGGCACAATTGCATCTTGAATACGGTCGGCGAGATCGGCTACAGTGTCAAGCAGCATGTCGGTTTGTGGCGCAACGATGGCTTTCACCTGAGCCAGCAATGTACTGCTCCATAATGTATGAAGTAGCATATCCAGAACCATGCCTGCATCAACTTTGCTCCTCAGGTGATGGAGATATTGGGATGGATTTTTGTCTCCAATGCCCTCCTGTGTTACAACCTGGTGTACCCTCTCCTCTTGCAAGGCAGATACTCATCGAATTAACTTGGTCTTGAGTTTTGTGTAGGCCTCTGTGTTGGGTGGCAAAGTTATAATATCCTATACTTCGGCAGCCTATTGATGGTGTAATTGGCTCACTTCTAATGCAAACTTGGTGAAATCTGACATCACACCTGCACAAAGAAAACTCGCCTTGACTTGTGCGAACCATAATGCGGGGTTGTGAGGCCAGAATGGTGGTAGTCATACTGCCAGTCTTGAAATCGCGGGAGTTTCTGGTGTATCTGTCATGTTTCCGCTAAAGAATGTTACTTTCTTGGTCCTGATGAATCGTCTTCTTAGCTACAATCACATCGGGGTCACCATATGTCTCATTCTCACTGTACGCTAGGCTTGCGACTAACTATCGTGTTCTTATTGTGGAAGAAGTACGTCTTCTATGTTTATCATGGTTTTATTGAAGATCATATAGGAAAGAACACATAACATAGGCAGTGATTACACAATAATAACCTATGGAACGTTACAAAAAACTTGGGTAGAACTCCCCAGAAATGTTCTGTGAAATCAACAACGGAACAATTATAACATAGCACATCGTTTAAAAGTCATGGAATGCTCGCGCGCCGCGGCAGGGAGTAAGTACATGTCAGCACTCCTCACGGCTGGGACGCAAACCTCGTTGACATTTGCGTTTCATCAGCTGATCACGGCTGCCAGCTGTGCGACTGCCATAGTCACCATAGATATGTACCCATTACAACAGCTCTAATGTGAGGGAACCTCCCTGGTATACTGTCACTGTAAAGAAATTTCTAAAGAAACAGGGATTACTGCATAATAGGTGTAAAACAGTGTGTAGGGCTATAAATAGATTGTTACTGAATGATACTCATTTGGCCATTAAGAGAGCAATGCATGATGCCTTCAGTGACTACTGTAGCAGAATATTGTCAAATGATATTTCACAAAAGCCAAAGAAATTCTGGTTGCTTGTAGAGTCTTTCAGTGGCACCAAAGTTAGTGCCCAATCCCAAGTGAATGAGACAGAAACTGAAATTGAGGGTAGCAAAGCAAAATCTGAAATGCTTAACTCCATTTTCAAATGCTATTTTACAAAGGAAAACCCAGGAGCACTGCACAAATTCAGTCTTCGTACCACGAATGAAAGTATTAGTGTCAGTGGCGTTGAGAAACAGCTGATATCGTAAAAATTGAACAAAGCTCCAGGGCCCAGTGAAAACCCTATCAGATTCTCTATTGAATTTGCAGCTGAGTTAGCCCCTCTTCTAACCTAAACTCTCATAGATCCCACAAACAAAAAACCATGCCTAGTTCTGGGAGAAAAGCTGAGGTCAGACACATCTAGAAGAAGGATAGTATAAGTGATCCACAAAACTATCGTCCAATACCCCTAACATTGATTTGTTGCAGATTCTTAGAATATGTTCTGAGCTCAAACATAATGAGGTATCTTGAACAGAATTATACCTCCTCACTGCCATTCAGCTTGCATTCCGAAAACATCGATCATGTGAAACTCAACTCACACTTTTCTCACATGGTAAGCTTTGTATCAAGGCATTCAACGAGTTGCATTATTTCTTGATTTCTGGAAAGCATTTTACTCGGTACCTCACCTATGCTTATTGTCAAAAGTTTGATCGCATGGATTATTAAGTGACATTTGTGATTGGATTGAGGACTTTGTGGTAGGGAGGACGCAGCTTGTTATCTTGGATGAAGAGTCAATGTCAGATGTAGGAGTAAGTTCAGGTGTACTTCAGTGAAGTGTGTTGGGGCACTTGCTGTCCATGTTGTATATTAATGACCTTGCAGACAATATTAACAACCACCTCAAACTTTTTGCTGATGAAGTAGTTATCTGTGATGAAGTAGTTATCTGTGATGAAGTAGTTATCTGTGATTTATTTATTTATTTAAATGTCAAGTTCCGTAGAACCGAGGAGCAAATCTCCAAGGTCATGGAATGTGTCAGTACATGAACTTACAACATAAAAAGTAATAACAGATAAAAATAAATGTTCATGAACCTGAAAGAAAATCAGTCCAGAAGTTTAAGCAAACGCTATCAGCAATACAATGAGAATCATCTTAATTTTTCAAGGAACTCCTCGACAGAATAGAAGGAGTGACCCATGAGGAAACTCTTCCGTTTCTATTTGAAAGTGCATGGATTACTGCTAAGATTTTTGAATTCGAATGGCAGCTTATTGAAAATGGATGCAGCAGTATACTGCACACCTTTTTGCACAAGAGTTAAGGAAGTCCGATCCAAATGGAGGTTTGATTTCTGCCGAGTATTAACCAAGTGAAAGCTGCTTATTGTTGGAAATAAACTAATATTGGTAACGAGAAACGACAATAAGGAATATACATATTGAGAGGCCAATGTCAAAATACCCAGACTCGTGAATAGAGGTCGACAAGAGGTTCGTGAACTCACACCACATATTGCCCGAACCGCCCGTTTCTGAGCCAATAATATCCTTCTAGAATGGGAGGAGTTATCCCAAAACATCTCGAACGGTATCGAAAGTGAGTGATATTTCGACACGTAAATTAGTCTACTTTGCTTATTTTCATTCACTTATGTCGTATGGTATTATGTTTTGGGGTAACTCTTCCCATTCTAGAAGGATATTTTTGGCTCAGAAACGGGCGGTTCGGGCAATAAGTAGTGTGAGTTCACGAACCTCTTGTCGATGAAGTAGTTACCTGTGATGAAGTAGTTACCTGTGATGAAGTAGTTACCTGTGATGAAGTAGTTACCTGTGATGAAGTAGTTACCTGTGATGAAGTAGTTACCTGTGAAGAAGTAGTTACCTGTGAAGAAGTAGTTACCTGTGATGAAGTAGTTACCTGTGATGAAGTAGTTACCTGTGATGAAGTAGTTACCTGTGATGAAGTAGTTACCTGTGATGAAGTAGTTACCTGTGATGAAGTAGTTACCTGTGATGAAGTAGTTATCTGTGATGAAATACTGTCTGAAAGAAGCTGCATAAATATTCAGTCAGATCTTGATAAGTTTTGAAAGTGGTGCAAAGATTGGCAACTTTCTTTAAATGTTCAGAAATGTGAAGTTGTGCACTTCACAAAACGAAAAAATGTTGTGTCCTATGACTATAATATCACTATTGCAATTGACCAACTCCTACAAATATGTGTCTATAGCACTTTGTAGGGATATGAGTGGAATGATCACATAGGCTCAGTTTTGGGTAAAGCAGGTGACAGACTTCAGTTTATTGGTAGAATACTGGGGAAATGCAATCAGCCAACCAAGGAGACTGTTTACAAACCACTCGTGCGACTGGTTCTAGGATATTGCTCCAGTGTTTGGTACCTGTACCAAATAGGACTAACAAGGGATATTGAACATATGCAGAGCAGTGCATCACAAATGGTCTCAGGTTTATTTGATTCGTGGAGGAGTGTCACAGAGATACTGAAGGAACTGAATTGAACTGGCAGGCTCTTGAAGATAGACATAAACTATCCTGGGAAAGTCTGTAAACAAAGTTTCAAAAACAGGTTTGAAATGACGACTCTAGGAATATACTTCAACCCCCTATGTATTGCTCACATAGGGATTGTGAGGACAAGAGTAGAATAATTACTGCATGCACAGATGCATTCAAAAAGTCATTCTTCCCCCCACTCCATACACAAATAGAACGTGAAGAAACCCCAATAACTGGTACCATTGGGCGTACTCTCTGCCATGAACTTCACGGTGGTTTGTAGAGTATAGCTGTAGATGTAGATTTAGAAGATGTATGAAAACATCACAAGGCCCAGTTTCATGACATTTTTTTACAAACTAAGAATTTTGCGAACTGTCTTGGCTTCAGAGAAAGAAACACATGCATTTTCATCACAAATACATGTGTCAGTAGATGGGGAATGTGAATATACTGTACCCCCAATCGTGTAAAAAGTGGATCATTTCATAATAAGTGATTAATTTTTAATCATTCACACATCACTGTAACATATGTACATTGTCTGTAAAATATCTTTAGTTTCTGTAATGAAACTTAAAATTCCATCACCAAAGAAGATGCAGTAAATATCTGACAATTCAAATCAAGGACAGATGCCAACATTAGTTATGTGGAAATAGTTACCTTCAGTGTAATGGAGCAAGGTCAAGGTCAAGGCCAAGGCCTTGATAAGGTCATGTCATCTGGTCCAGACTGTATACCACTTATGCTCCATTTGGAGCCTGCTGATGAAGGAGCTCTGTTTTTAGCAGTCTTGTACAACCACTCGATTAACCACAGATCCATGCCTAAAGACTGGGAAGTTGCACATGTCACACTGATACACAATAAAGGAAATATAAGTAATCCACTGAATTATAGACCCATATCATTGACATCAATTTGCAGTAATATTTTGGAATATATACTGTGTTTGAACATTATGAAATACTGTGAAGAAAATAATTTATTGACACAAAAACAGTTGTTGTTGTTGTTGTCGTCGTGGTCGTGGTCTTCAGTCCAGAGACTGGTTTGATGCAGCTCTCCATGCTACTCTATCCTGTGCAAGATTCTTCATCTCCCAGTACCTACTGCAACCTACATCTTCTGAATCTGTTTAGTGTAATCATGTCTCGGTCTCCCTCTACGATTTTTACCCTCTACACTGCCCTCCAATACTAAACTGATGATCCCTTGGTGCCTCAGAACATGTCCTACCAACCGATCCCTTCTTCTCCCCCAAGCTGTGCCATGAACTCTTCTCCCCAATTCTATTCAATACCTCCTCATTAGTTACGTGATCTACCCATCTAATCTTCAGCATTCTTCTGTAGCACCACATTTCAAAAGCTTCTATTCTCTTCTTGTCTAAACTATTTATCGTCCATGTTTCACTTCCATACATGGCTACACTCCTTACAAAAACTTTCAGAAAAGACTTCCTGACACTTAAATCCATACTCGATGTTAACAAATTTGTCTTCTTCAGAAACGCTTTCCTTGCCATTGCCAGTCTACATTTTCTATCCTTTCTACTTCGACCATCATCAGTTATTTTGCTCCCCAAATAGCAAAACTCAATTACTACTTTAAGTGTGTCATTTCCTAATCTAATACCATCAGCACCACCCGATTTAATTTGACTACATTCCATTATCCTCGTTTTGCTTTTGTTGGTGTTTATCTTATATTCTCCTTTCAAGATACTGTCCATTCCGTTCAGCTGCTCTTCCAGGTCCTTTGGTGTCTCTGACAGAATTACAATGTCATCGGTGAACCTTAAAGTTTTTGTTTCTTCTCCTACTCCGAATTTATTTATTTATTTATTTTTTGTTTCCTTTACTGCTTGCTCAATATACAGATTGAATAACATTGGGGATAGGCTACAACCTTGTCTCACTCCTTTCCCAACCACTGCTTCCCTTTCATGCCCCTCAACACTCATAATGACCATCTGGTTTCTGTACAAATTGTAAATAGCCTTTCGCTCACTGTATTTTACCCCTGCCACCTTCAGAATTTGAAAGAGAGTATCCCAGTCAACGTTGTCAAAAGCTTTCTCTAAGTCTACAAATGCTAGAAACGTAGGTTTGCCTTTCCTTAATCAATTTTCTAAGATAAGTCGTAGGGTCAGTATTGCCTCACGTGTTCCAACATTTCTATGGAATCCAGATTGATCTTCCCAGAGGTCGGCTTCTACCAGTTTTTCCATTCGTCTGTAAAGAATTCGTGTTAGTATTTTGCAGCCGTGGCTTATTAAACTGATAGTTTGGTAATTTTCACATCTGTCAACACTTGCTTTCTTTGGGATCGGGTTTATTATATTCTTCTTGAAGTCTGAGGGTATTTCGCATGTCACATACATCTTGCTCACCGCATGGTAGAGTTTTGTCAGGGCTGGGTCTCCCAAGGCTATCAGTAGTTCTAATGGAATGTTGTCTACTCCCGGGGCCTTGTTTCGACTTAGGTCTTTCAGTGCTCTGTCAAACTCTTCGTGCAGTATCATATTTCCCATTTCATCTTCATCTACATCCTCTTCCATTTCCGTGATATTGTCCTAAAGAACATCGTCCTTGTATAGACCCTCTATGTACTCCTTCCATCTTTCTGCTTTCCCTTCTTTGCTTAGAACTGGGTTTCCATCTGAGCTCTTGATATTCACGCAAGTGGTTCTCTTTTCTCCAAAGGTCTCTTTAATTTTCCTGTAGGCAGTATCTATCTTATCCCTAGTGATATACGCCTCTACGTCCTAACATTTGTCCTCTATCCATCCCTGCTTAGCCATTTTGCACTTCGTGTCGATCTCATTTTTGAGATGTTTGTATTCCTTTTTGCCTGCTTCATTTACTGCTTTTTTGTATTTTCTCCTTTCATCAATTAAATTCAATATCTCTTCTGTTACCCAACGATTTCTATTAGTCCTTGTCTTTTTACCTACTTGATCCTCTGCTGCCTTCACTATTTCATCTCTCAAAGCTACCCATTCTTCTTCTACTGTATTTCCTTCCCCCATTCTTGTCAATCGTTCCCTAATTCTCTCCCTGAAACTCTCTACAACCTCTGGTTCTTTCAGGTTATCCAGGTCCCATCTCCTCAAATTCCCACCTTTTTGCAGTTTCTTTAGTTTTAATCTGCAGTTCATAACCAATAGATTGTGGTCAGAGTCCACATCTGCCCCTGGACATGTCTTGCAATATAAAACCTGGTTTCTAATTCTCTGTTTTACCGTTATATAATCTATCTGAAACCTTTCAGAATCTCAAGGCTTTTCCCATGTATACGACCTTCTTTTATGATTCTTGAACCAAATGTTAGCCATGATTAAGTTATGCTGTGTGCAAAATTCTACCAGGCGGCTTCCTCTTTCATTGCTTAATCCCATTCCATATTCACCTACTATGTTTCCTTCTCTTCCTTTTCCTACTATCGAGTTCCAGTCACTCATGACAATTAAATTTTCATCTCCCTTCACTATCTGAATAATTTCTTTTATCTAATCATACATTTCATCAATCTCTTTGTCATCTGCGGAACTAGTTGGCATATAAACTTGTACTACTGTGGTAGGCATGGGCTTTGTATCTATCTTGGCCACAATAATGCATTTGCTATGCTGTTTGTAGTAGCTTACCTGCATTCCTATTTTTTTTATTCATTATTAAACCTACTTCTGCATTACCCCTATTTGATTTTGTATTTATAACCCGGTATTCACCTGACCAGAAGTCTTGTTCCTCCTGCCATCGAACTTCAGTAATTCCCACTATATCTAACTTTAACCTATCCATTTCCCCTTTTAAATTTTCTAACCTACCTGCTCGATTAAGGTATCTGATATTCCACGCTCCGATCCGTAGAATGCCAGTTTTCTTTCTCCTGATGAGAATATCCTCTTGAGTAGTCCCTGCCCAGAGATCTGAATGGGGGACTATTTTACCTCCGGAATATTTTACCCAAGAGGACGGCATCATCATTTAACCATACAGTAAAGCTGCATGCCCTCGGGAAAAATTATGGCTGTAGTTTTCCCTTGCTTTCAGCTGTTTGCAGTACCAGCACAGCAAGGCCATTTTGGTTAGTGTTACAAGGCCAGATCAGTCAGTCATCCAGACTTTTGATCGTGCAACTACTGAAAAGGCTGCTACCCCTCTTCAGGAACCACACGTTTGTCTGGCCTCTCAACCGATACCCCTCTGTTGTGGTTGCAGCTACAGTACGGCTATCTGTATCGTTGAGGCATGCAAGCCTCCCCACCAACGGCAAGGTCCAGAGATCATGGGCGTGGGGGGGGGGGGGGGGCACAAAAACAGTATGGGTTAAAAAAATATTGTTGCAGAAGAAGCTGAGTAGCGCATTCGTCGTAGTGTAGTGGTTATGATACTAGATTGTTGCATTGAGGGTTGTGAGTTCCATACTCACCTGAACTGAAACATTTTAATTTCTATATTCGGTTCAAGTACATTCTAGAAGTATCCACATATGGCAAGACTCATTGTACTGTAATGTTCTGTAGCTGTATATATACTGTATGTGTTCTGACTGGAGGCAGTTCGCTCTGTGCTCTTGTGTGTGCGAGTGCTGAATAAACCTTCGTTAAGTGAAGCTAGTGTTCGTCATTCAGCTACTTACACCTTCCTCTACATGACAATATTGTACGTTGTGACACCACTTCAAAGTCGGTTGAATGTCTTCCACGTGGCCCAGTTTTCCGTGTGGCCACAGGGCATTCTCTCGACTGGTACCAGCCAGTACCTCAGTTGTCCTCAGGAAGATCTTCCTTGATTTAATCCTTGGTTGTGCTGGCTGGTGTCTGAAGAGGGGGTGGGCTGCAGTTCTTGTTTTTTTTTTTGGTCTGCTCTTTCCTGACTGCTGAAAGTCTTCGTATGTTTGAGGGTATGAATGCTATCGACAGGATATCTCTAATTGATTCCATATTTCTAGATTTCCAGCTGGCTGTTGACACAATTCCTCACAAGTGGCTTCTAATCAAATTTCAGTCCTCTGCAGTATCATCTGAGCTGTGCAACTGGACTTCCTGTTAGAAAGATCACAGTTTGTAGTAATTAATGGGACGTCATCTTCTGAAATTGAATTTGTAACTGGGATTCCCAAAGGAAGCATTATAGGCCCTCTGTTATTCTTAATGTATGTAAATGACTTAGGAGAAGGTCTGTAACAATATTAGATAAAGGATAATTGCTACTCACCATATAGTGGAGATGTTGAGTCACAGATAGGCACAACAAAAAGACTGTCAGAAAGTGAGCTTTTGGCCAACAAGGCCATCGTCAAAAATAGGCAAAAAGCACACACACACACACACACACACACACACACACACACACACACACACACACACACACACACAACTCGACTCAAACACACATGACCACAGTCTCTGGCTGCTGAAGCCAGACTGAGCAGCAGCGCATGATGGGAGAGGCAATTGGGTGGTGGGGGTGAGGAGGAGACTGGGGTGGAGAGGGGGAAGGATGGCAGATAGTGGTGGGGATTGGTAAAATGTTCCTTGTGGGAGTGTACAGGGACAAGGTGGAGAGAGAGTAGGGCTGCTTGGTGCAGTTGGGAGGTTAGATGGAGGGGGCGAGGGGGGGGGGGGGTAGCAGAAAAGTTGAGAAATAAAAAGAATGAGGTTGTGTTGGTGGAATAGAGGGTTGTGTAGTACTGTAATGGGAAGAGGGAGAGGGCTAGATGGGTAAGAACCAATGGCTGATGATGGTTGAGGCCAGGTTGGTTACAGAAATGTAGGGTATATTACATGCGACAGTTTCCACCTACGTATTTCATAAAATCTGGTGTTGGTGGGAAGGATCTAAATGGCACAGGCTGTGAAGCAGTTATTGAAATGAAGAACGTTGTGTTGGGTTGCACGCTCAGCAACAGGATGATCCAGCTATTTCTTGGCCGTAGTTTGTCAGTGGCCATTCATGCGAACAGACAGCGTGTTGGTTGTCATGCACATGTAGCGTGCAGAGAGTGCAGCACAGTGGTTGCAGTTTAGCTTGTAGATCACATGACTAGTTTCACAAGTAGCGTTGCCTTTGCTGAGATAGGTGATGCTTGTGACGAGACTTGAGTAGGTGGTGGTGGGAGGATGTATGGGACAGGTATTGCGTCTAGGTCTATTACAGGAATATGATCCATGCAGCAAGAGGTTGGGAGCAGAGGTTGTGTAGGGATGGAAGATGATATTGTGTATGTTCGGTGGGCGACGGAATATTGCTGTGGGTGGGACATTCCTCATTCAGGGCACAATGAGAGGTAGTCTGTGTGACTTCCTTAGATCGTTTCAACTACATCTACATACATACTACACAGGACACCATATGGTGCATAGTGGAGGATGCCTTGTACCATTACTAGTCATTACCTTTAATGTTCCACTCGCAAATGGAGCAAGATAAAAAGGAAAGTCTGTAAGAGCCCTAATTTCTCTTATCTTGTCTTTGTGGTATTTATGCAAAATATATGTTGGCAGCCATAGAATCACACTGCAGTCATCCACAAATCGCGGTTCTCTAAATTATCTCAAAAGTGTTTCGCAACAAGAATGTGTTTTCCCTCCAGGGATTCCCATTTTAGTTTTTGAAGCATCTGCATTATACTTGCATGTTGATTGAACATACCGGCAAAAAAAATCTAGTAGCACACCTTTGAACTGCTTCAGTATCCTCATTTCATCTGACCTGGTGGGGATTCCAAACACTCAAGTAGTAATCAAGAATGGTTTGCTTTAGTGTTTTATACATGGTCTCTTTTGTAGGTGAGCTACCATTTCCTAAAATCCCCCCCCCCCTTGCCCCCCACCCCCCCACCCCCTCCCTTCGGGTCCGGGGGTTAGAATAGGCCCGAGGTATTCCTTCCTGTCGTATGAGGTGACTAAAAAGAGTTTCACGTGTTTTGGCCTTTATGTGATGGTCCCCTGTAGGGTTTGACCTCCATTCTTCAAAATTTTCCCGAAGAGCGAGCCAATTGGGGATGGGTCCGTTACAATTTGCATCGTGTCCATCGTGCATTGAGATCTTTAGCCCACTTCCTTGTTGCCGCATTGCAGTCCTGGCTATTCTCCATCTCTTGGGCGAGGACACCTTCCTGGGTGCGTTTTCCACCATGCACTATGCAGTGTCGATTCCTGAGTTGGCGATGACCATGGGCTTCTTTGCACCTGATATCCAGCACGGTAACCAGTCCGTTGTGGTGGGGCCACCATGTACCCTGGTGGTTGTAGCCCCCTGACCACACAGGGATCGCTCTGCTGATGCCTGCACCGTTAACTCCCCAGGTATGCCAAGTGGTAGATGCCCATCCCCCTGGGGCATCGGGACTCCCAGCAATAGCCGTCCTGCCAGGTGGCCTTTGCTACGGCTGGGTGGCGCCCGTGGGGAGGCCCCCTGGTTGGAGTGGGTGGCATCAGGGCAGATGACATGTGATGAAGCGTAGTCCATCATCTCTTGCTGGTGGTGAAACACCAGCAGTCTCTAAGCGATCATGAGATCAATTCAGTGCACAGAAGTACAACCCCAAATCGCTCCCCTCCCTGGCCACACCATGGGAGGAATGCCATGCTAAGGATGGCAGCAGATCTTATTCACCCCGGTAACTTGTATGTTCGATAGCTGATAGGGAATCTTTTATGATGATGAAGCCTCAGTTTTTGTTGAGCATTTAGAGGACAAGTTCGGGAGATTGACGGCTTGTTCAAAATGAGATCTGGGTCAGTCTTGATCAAAACAGCATCCTCTGCCCAGTCACAGGAGTTACTGGCTTGCGACAAGTTGGTGGATGTTTCTGTAACCATCACGCCCCATAAGAGCTTAACTCTTTGCGGCCCAAGAATAAACATAGGAAGAAAAATATAATAATTTCTTTCAAAATCTACCTTTATTGTCACAGAAATTAATAATATGTTAAAAACAATAACATTTGAATTCCATAATAAAATATTTTTGGTGGTTTCAAAGTGAATCCACTGGGACATTCAGATGAATTTAATGGCTACATTTTTTTGTGAAATTCAGTGAAACAGTTTTTTTGTTTTCATTATACAAAAACCAACATTGGATGTTTTACACATTGATCTTGTGCGATGTGTGCGAGTCTGAACCGCTTCAAGGATATTTGCTCGTTATTGCAGCGTTCGTTATTCTGTGCCACCACTTTTTGCTCTTTCTATCAATCTCATAGACTGATTTTAACATGTCGGATTTGTCCACTAGCCCCATATAGGCATCGTAATCCTTTACAATATCTGGGCATGAAATTTCTACACGGGTACCATCTTTACATTTTCGAGAAGCTGTGCTTACATTTTCAATAGTGTGGAATTTTGAAAGAAACTGTATTAATTTGTGATCTTTCCAAACCACTGACCTTCGCACAAATGATGCTTTCAAAATCCAAGATGATTTGTTAAAAGAAGTTTTTGTGTCTCAAGAAATTTTATTATATTTGAGCTTAGAAGATGTCGAAGAATTCTGTTGCAAACTGATGTTATGGATATTGACTCTTAATTTTACTGGCCCGTCCTTGTACTCACCCTACATACACGAGCCACCTGCACTTTTTTTCCAGTTTCTCCGAACTTAATGCAGGCAAGAAATCCCTAACTAATGCAAGCTAAGTAAGGGGCCAATGCTGAAGAGTACTCTCTATAGAGCTGGATTGGGATTCCATCCAGACCTGGTGACTTATTTGTTTTTAACTCTTCCATTTGCTTCTCAGTGCCTGAGACACCTATGCCTACATCTGTGTCCTCATGGAGTAGTCTGTGCGAAGGTCAAACAATTCAGTGCATGTTCGAACTTCTTGCATGAATGATTTTTTTAAATCCAAAAATTAAATCGTCAGTTTTGCTTTTGCTGTCTTCTATTGCCACACCACTCTGGTCAATGAGTAACTGAGTAGAAGCCTTCAGTTCACATAGTAAATTTATGAAGGACCATATTTTTTTCTGGGTTCTTAGCAAGATCTTTTGCTGAGGCATGACAGTGAAATTTGTAGAATGCTTTGCACAGTAATTTTTTTCTAGAATGCTTTGCACAGTAATTTTTTTATGGACACACAAATTTCTGCTAACTTTTGCCAGTTGACATTTCTGCATTCTTTTCTGAACTGAGAATACAACAATTTTTGTTTCCTCAGCATTTGCAGATTCCATTACTAAACCATGGTGGTTCTTTTCAGCCCATAATCCACTTACTTGGCCCATGCTCCTTTAGAGCATGATTAACAGTCAGTTTAAACTTTACCCATAATTTCTCTATGCCTGTTGTACTGGAACTAAATGATGCCCATTTATTGTCTTTATAAGTAGGTTGCTGACAGCTGCTTATCTGTTCTTTCCAGCATTAAAACCCTCCTAGCCTTCTTGAGGGGTTTATTAACTTCAGTAACCATCATAACTGTGGTGGCATCATGGTGGCTAATCCTTGTCTATATTCATGCTGTTGATAAAGTTGGGTCTGTTTGTAGCTACAACCTTTGAAATGTTTCCATTGTGTGTGGGATGTCGAGTTAGCTGCTGAAGATGATACTATCGTTTACTGATGAGTTTAGTGATTAGGAGATCAAACCAGGTCACTAAACGATGTAAACAAGATATCTGCTTTGTTCAAAAAGTGAAAACTGACCCTGAACAATAAATACTGTGCGGTCATCCTTATGCATACTAAAACAAGTTCAATTATACTTCAGTTACACTATAAATTATACAGATTTGAAGGTTGTCATTCAACCAATTACATAGGGATTACAATTATGAACAATGTAAATTGTGACCATCACATTGAAAATGTTGTGGGTAAAGCAAACCAAAGGCTGCATTTTATTGGTAGAACACTTACAAGATGCAACAGATCTACTAAAGAGACTGCATACACTAGTGTGTTCATCCTCTTCTACAGTATTGTTGCACAGTATGGGATCTTTACCAGATAGTTTTGAAAAAAGACATCAAAAAAGTTCAAAGAAGGGCAGCTCGTTTGATATTACCCCAAAATAGGGGCGAGAGGGTCTCAGATATGATATGCAAATTGAGGATGGTAATAATTAAAGGCATTTTTCATTGCAGAAAGATATTTTCATGAAATATCAGTCACCAACTCTCTCTTCCAAAATCACAAAATATTTTGTTGACAACAGTCTACATAAGGAGAAGTGACCCTCTCAATAAGTTAATAGAAATCAGAGCTCACACTGAAAGATTTAGGTGTCTGGAAGTTGTGCTATGAACCCTCTGCCAAACCTGTAAGTGTGAATGGCAGAGTAGTTGCATAGATGTAGATATGGTGTTAACAAAAATTTTCTTGGGATACCACATATTTATAAACATAATTTTAAACAGTCTTAAGGATGATACCAGTAATGAACAATGATTCATGTCTCATTTATTACAGTTGTTTCTGATTGTGAGTCACTATTTATTATTGGGAGATTTTTGTTGACAAATATTTTTTTCTGATTTTTGATGTGTGTGTCAGAAATATTCGGAATTTCACTTCCTGGTTGTAAGTACTGGCCCACTGTTCTGGCTCCTTGTAATTTTTAGTTGATAAATAAATAGACAGAGTATTTTACTCACAAAACAATGTGATCATTCAGAATATTCAGTGAGTAACTCTGATTTCAGTCAGAGGAAAGTAAAAAAAATCTCACATTAAGCAACATTTGGCTGATGGTGGCTGCCATACATTCACTGTTTTTTGTTTGTTAAAAGTGTGGGAAAATTTTTTCTGAAAATATTTGTGTGGAGTTTAAACTTATAAGACGGTGAAATGTGAGTAATATGCAAACAAAAAGGGAGTTGAAGTGATATGCTTTTGGTTACTGGACAAGTTATTTGTTATTCTTGAAGCAGACAGTACAGTAATGTATATGTTTATTAAATCAGAATACAAAGCAGTAAGTAAATGATGTCACCAGTTGCACTTTTATTTGTGATAACCACAACTGGATTTGGCCATTAAGGCCATTTTCCGGTGGCTATGATGATACACTCATAACCACTGGAAAATGGTTGTCTGTGTACTCCAACAATGACAGACTCATAGGTGTTCGAAAATGGCCTTGGTGGTCGAAAACAGCCATGGTGATTGAAAATAAAAGTGCAGCTGCTGCTGTCATTTTATTCCAAGTAATTACTACAATTGTGAAACCTGAAAATCATGTTCCACATACTGGACAACAAATTAAAACAATATCACAATGTAAGTGAACATAACAACTAGCTCACACAAAACTGACACTCATGCTGCTCTATACTTTTTGGGATTTGTTTTCGCCATTTGGCAAGGTTCACAGTGTGAAACCATTTGTTTCACTTTGATGCTCCACTGTCCATCATGAAGCATCTTCAGAATTTTTGTTTGGCACATTTTGTATAATGACCCTTCTGAAATAAGTGCGAAGAAGTATGAGACAATGACTTGTGGTGAGGGTAGTCAGTCTATCAAAATATGGCTGCAAAATTGTTTGTCTATTGGCAAATAGTATGGGAATCCATTTTTCATATAATTCAGAATAGTTTTAAGTACTGCATCTTATGCTCTTCTCATTTCAGGTAACTGTGCTTAACTGTAAATGAAGTGATTTGTTCATTAAGTTCCTTACCAAATTGGCAAGAGGATTTTTCAGCTATATCGTCATATTTCTCATCTGGAAGAGCAGATAGCCTTGATAAGTCATCAGAATTGCCATTTTTTTTTTATGTGGGTCTGTATCATAGTTCGTAGTTATGTCCCATCAATGTGATTGCCCATCTTTTTGGTTTCTGGACAGTTGTCGTCACTGGTAGCTGTTTTCTTGAATGGAACATTGAAACCAGAGGCTAGAGTTCAGTGAAATGCTTATACACCTTCTGTAGAGTATTTTGGGTTACAATAGCGATAAGTGATGAGCATGAGCATTATCGGTTTGGAAAACACCCACTGGAATACTGTCCATGAATGGCAGCACAAAAGACCGAATCACCAGATTGATGTACAATTTGCCATATGGGTGCATGGAATAACCACTAGAGTGCTGCTGCTGTCACATGATATCGCAACCCAGACCGTAACTCCAGATGCAGGTGCTGTGTTCTAGTATGCAGACAGGTTAATTTCAGACCCTCAACTGGTTTCCTCCTAACAAATACACGACCCTCACTGGCACTGAGGGGGAACCAGCATTTATCAGAAACTACAACAGACCTCCGTCCTGCACTCCAATGAGCTTCGCTTGACAGCAGTGAGGTTGCAACTAGTTTTGAGTCAGTGGAATGCACACTACAAGGCGTCTGTCTCAGAGCTGTGCTTAAAGTAACCTATGTGCAACAGTTTTTTGTGTCACTGTGGTGCCAACTACTGCTCAGATTGCTGCTGCAGATGCAGTACAATGGACCAGAGCCATACACCGAACACTATGGTCTTCCTTGTCAGTAGTGCCATGTGACTGTCTGGAGACCAGTCATCTTGCGACTGTACATTCTCGTGACCACCGCTGCCAGCAGTCGTGTACAATTTTTACGTTCTTGCCAAGTCTTTCTGCAGTATGGCAGGTTTGACGTCCAACTTCAAACTCGGTGAGATGCTGGTAATGGCATCTTTGTTACCTTAAAGACATTCTTAACTAACATCAACTCACCACATCGAATCTCATAATTGACTAATGCCGATGACAGTTACAGCATATTTTTGAAGCGAACCTGATTAGCATCCTCACAGTGGCGCTGGCATAAAATTTGAGTACCCATCATCTTTTGGATGTAGAAACTCGTGCACCGTCTTTTGTTTAGGACACACAACTTCTCCTTGGTGTTGCGATTTTTTTTCCCCTATCAATGTGGTATTTGTAGTACAACTTCATTTTGTAATTTGTTTGTGCACTTAATTTGTAACATCTCCAACAGCACCACATTCCAAATACTTCTAGTCTCTTCTTCTCCAGATTTCAGATTGAGCATGTGTAACTTCCATATAAAGCTGAATCCCAGAGGTACACTTTGTGGAACTTCTTCACCACTTCCATATCAACTGATACCAGCAGTAATTTTTTTTTGAAAAAAACTTTTTTTGTTTGTGTTTATCTACTTCTGATTTCTTTCACTTCGGCCATCATGTAATCTTGCATTTGAAATAGAAGAATCCTTTGACTTATTCCACTACTGTGTCATTGTTAATTCTGATGTTGGGCAAGTTGTTATTCCCTGTTCTTCGTCTTCATCTACAATCTGTTTATCCTTAAGCCAAATTCAGTGGTGTGTTGCATGTTTCTTTCAATAGATTTTTTAAGTCTCCCCTGCATCCAGCTAAAAGAGCTGTCTCGTCTGCAAACTTCAGCAGTGTTTCCCTTCAACTTTTATTAAGCTTTCAAATTTTTCATTCTCCTTTTTTATTGTTTCTTTGGTTTACAAGCTGAACCACAGTGGTGATAAGCTACAGCCGTGCCTTACCCTTGTCGTAACACAAACTTATCTTTCTTGACCCGGCAATTTTATTATTCCCACTTTGTATATGTAGATGCAGGTTTTTTGCCTGTCTCTGTACTTAAGACCCATTCTTCTAAGGATTACAGATAACTTATTCCACCTTTCATTGTCTAGGTCCATACGTGCTAGGAAAAAGGTATGCCGATTTTCTTAATTTTACCTTCCATCATTTAATGCAACTCCAAATTATGTCTCTGGCATTTTTCTCCTGGGAAAAAAAAACCCGATCTTCTTCAGTATGTATTCAGTTTTCCATTCTATTCTTTTATTTATGATTCTGTTCAGCAGTTTGCAAACATGGTCATCAGATTAATTATCTGATAGTTTTCATATTTATCTGATTTTAATTTCTTTGGCAATGGAAATTGTCGTGTCTAGTAATCCTCCATACTCAGTTCACTAGACAAACTGTCAAACAGGTCATATTAATGAGTTTTATTGCAACAAGACAAATACAAATACTTAACTTTGATCTGAGAATTCTTGTAGTTCTTTATACATGATCGGCCAGAAGTGCAATTACACAGATGTGTCGCAACCAAAGGGCGACATACAGAATAATCAGTCTTATTCAGAATAGACAAACACAAGTAACATCTCTGGTCCTAGTGTCCACTACTAACACAAGTCTGTCAACTGAACTGCAATGACTGCTGATCTCTAACTGTGCTACCTGGAGATTGCTAATGGTAGAGGCTACAATGCGTTGGCTTACATAGAAGCTATCGTTGGAGCTGCTATTGAAGTGTCACCACCAGTCGGGTGCGGTACTTATATCGTCTTCATCTAGAGGCCTCTACTGTCATGTTGTCATCCTGGAGGGAGCTTGGTCAGCACGCGATTGGCTGACCTCCTCTCACAGCCTCCTCTTCTCTGTCATTCCCGACTGGCATGCCGGTGCTGACTTCAGGCCGTAACAGAAATGTGATAGGTAAGTCACCCATTTCATAAATTTTTGTCATCAACTAAAGTGACCTCCTACTTCCTAACTCCCACAAATTTCAGTAACTTCAGACACACATCATCAACTCTTGAGGTCTTCTTTGAGCCCTGGTCATTTAGAGCTGTCAAACTCTGACCTCATTATTGGATCACATTTAATCTCTTTTTCATCTCTTCCCTCCTACTTTCGGAGAGTTCTTCTTCATCATCGAGGCCTTTGATGTATTGCCATCATCTGTCTGTTCTTTCTTGGAAATGTGGAGATGGGCTGTGATGTTTTTGTTCTGGTTTCTCTAGCAGTTTGCTTCCATACTGTTACATAGGAATTTTATTATGTACCAGGATCACAGACACTTGCTTACGGTTAAAAAAAATTAATTACATAACTTTAGTTTTTGAATGTGCTAAATAAAACTATTAGCATAAGTAAATATACTAACAGTGCACTTTCCGTGTATGGTGAAATAGTTGCCAAGATAGAAGCATCAGAAAGTCACCCCTGGATCCAAATCTAATTTCAAAGATTCTGTGTTGACCTCAGTTTTCGTGTAATAAAAGTTTTTGTAAATTAATATAGCACACAATGTATTATATGTGTCTGGCAAAATGACAAGCACTAAAAAACAAGGCTTCCAAATGCAAATGTCAAAAAAAAATCTGTTAGTAGACAAAGGAATTAGAGAGATGAGTACCATAAGAGTAAAGAATTGCAGCTAAAAAACATCCTTGCTGATTTCATATGATACATTGGCCTGCAATGTTGCTTCATAAGGATCAGCTATAGTCAGACATCTCCATTTTCTTTGATAACACTTTTCCATATAAGGTATGTCCTGGTGGGACCATTCTCCATGTTTGTCGCTAACAAATGTAGTTAGGTTATCCAGGAAGAAGTCCAAGTGATCATTCAAGAACTATAATGTAATTGATGTTTATGCCTGTACTCAGCAAACTAAGCAAACTACTGTGAAGTGCATGGCAGAGGTTTCTTCCCATTATCCCCGTTATTACAACATTTTCCCATTCCACTCATATGGATCACGGGAAGAATGCCCATTTAAATGTCTCAGTGAGTGCTGTAATTAATCTGATCTTGTCTTCACTATACCTGTAGGAGCAGTACGTAGAGGTTTTTTTTAAATATATTCCTAGACTTCATTCAAAGACAGTTCTAGATCCTGTGTAAGTAATCTTTGGTTGGATAATTTGTGTCATCTTCAGTGCTGCCTGTCCAACATTATTAGAAAAAGGGTAGACTGCTAATCACTGTAAAGATGATATGTTGAGGTGCAGACAAGCCCAACAAAAATACTATTACACATTTAACTTCTGGCCTCAGCCTTCTTTAGCAAAGAACACACACACACACACACACACACACACACACACACACACACACACACGTACATTCCCTCAAGTGCCACACTTCACATGTACAGGTATGACTACCAGAGATGGCGATCATATGTGTGTGAAGTGTGCTTGCTTTGGTGTGTGTGTGTTCTTTTTTTCTTTTCTGATGAATGCTTTGATTGGAAGCTAAATGTGCAACAGTCTTTTAATTGCACCTGTCTGTAACTCCTCGTGATGATTACTAGCAATCTATTCTTTTCCCCATACTGCCTGCCAGTACTGTTTCTTCAGCATCTCTGACAGTCTGCTACAGATCAATTAAACCTGTAACCATTAATTCTGCCCTTCTCTGTGTACATTCAAAACCCCTGTTAGTCCTATTTGGTATGGGTCCCACACACTTTAGCAGTATTCTAGGATGTGTCATGCAAGTAATTTGCAAGTAATCTCCTTCATAGAGAGATTGTGTTTCACTAGTATTTCACTAATAAAATGAAGTCTTCTTTAATTATGACTGTTACACACCTTTAGGTGGTATGATCTCTCTAGTACTGGTACTTATTGTGGTTGCTTCAAAATTTTTGCAGGCACCTGTGACACACTGCCATGCTATTCTCTCAACATCACTTGATAAACCAAGGAAATGTTTATCAGCCATTATTCCCCTAATTTACAATACTACACATATTCTTTCCTCTATTTTTTCTTCTCTCATCCCTGGTAACTTTTTTGCAAGTACATGAGTCCATGTGGATTTTTGTCCATGGCCTTCACAAAGTTTATGATGAGACCCAGTTTAATGTGGAATGGAAGTAGGGACAAGTTTTTGGTGTCAACATGCGAAACATTCACTACATTTTTCTGTCCAGGCAGTTTTTCCCACAATAGTGGTGTTTTCTGTCTCCGTTGTCCCACTCACATAATAAGCAGCAGTGGTTTGTGTACACAAGCTGGATGCTGAGAAGAATTATGACTTCCTCCAGACCACCCTATGTATACCATTTGTATTTCTCATACTGAATAAGTGGGTAGAGTTTGTCTGTACACTGGTAAAGTCACACATGACATGATTATGATGTGTACGTGCTGTATTGAACACAACAGAGGCTGTGTATTGACTTTCATGATCATTCAAGATGCTAAACTGTAGTAGTCATTCTGGAACACGAATTAAAGGAGCAGGTCTTCAGTTAGTAAATTTATCACCATTTTGGAAGTGTGAACCTACCAACTTTTGCAAAAAAAGACCTTGCAATATGATGTAAATGGTAAAATGAGGGGTTTTGGAAGCTACATCACTGTGGCTCAGTTAGTAAAATGCAGTTTTATGGTGACAGAAATCATGTGTTCGAAGCTACTGAGCGTCCATTCTTTTTATAGTGCGAAAATTGCTGCCTAGTAGGAGTGTGGTACTGAGTCAATATTAAACCCAGAATTACCTTCAGAAATGATTCCAGTTATTAAAACTGAAAACTGAAATGTCTAACACCAAAGCATAATTCGACTGATACCTGCCATATTGTCAACCAATTACACATACTGATATCATTGAAGAACTGCATCAGTGTATCTGAAGCTGTTCCAGTACTTTATTAGTAAGGATTATTGATTCTCACCTTCAAACACACTTCTGAGATTTTCAGCCTTACCAGGGAGAAAGGCAGGTGTTGGTCTGACTTATTTGCTGAAAGACATAAGGGAAGTCATTAGTCACATCTAATGGTAATCTGACTTCTCATTTCATTTCTGTGTACATGATAGATGCAGCATTTTTGCTGAAAGTAGCTGACCAAAGAGCGTTTATCTCAAATACCAGTTTCAAGTGACTGTTCTGAGCTGACATTATTTGCAAATGGTTCTTTTTATCAGTAAACTTCAAAGTTTTGTTAATATTACTCATCACAATCCTAAAAATGTAGGGCATGACTAATGGCAGTGAAAGTAAGCAAAGTCATCTGCCCTAACACACAAAACATAACATGCTGTCCTTAGATGTAAAAGGGCATAGTGTGCTGTAGATCAGTTTACCTACTCCAAAACTAAACTCTGCCCTATCATGTCTCAGAAGACCCTGACAGTACAGACCGACCACCATGTCATCCTCAGCCTACAGGCCAGTGTCAGTTTTCTTGACTGGAGCCACTACTTCTCAATCAAGTAGCTCCTCAGTGTACCTCACAAGGGCTGAGTGCTCCACACTTGTCAACAGCACTTGCGAAGTGGACAGTCATTCATCTAAGTGCCAGCCAAACCCGACATTGCTTATCTTTGGTTTGAAGGGAACCAGTGTTACCACAGTGGCAAGGCCATTGGTAGATTATTTTTCCAGGTGGCTTAAATCTTCATCCCATTTTACTAGAAAGTCAACATGTACAGAACTCCTCAATTCATTATTCATCGTCATTTGGAAAATAGCCGGCACGGTAGCTCAGCGTGTTCGGTCAGGGGGTTAGCAGCCCTCTGTAATAAAAAAACTGAGCTAATCGATCAACAACGAACTTAAACGGATGTCTTACGACGCCCGCCCCGAGCAGATGCAACGAACAAAAGAGAAAAAAACTTCATGAAAGTACTGTTGCAAATTTTAAAATGTGTTGAAAGTGTCGATGCAGCTGTCAATGGCATTGTCATAAATATCCTCAAAGCTCTTTTGATTTTGGCATAAGCCTTTCTTAATCTGTACCTTGAAGTAGGGAGGGGGATGGGGGATGGGGGAGGGAGGGGGATGGGGGGGGGGCGAGAGAGAGAGAGAGAGAGAGAGAGAGAGAGAGAGAGAGAGAGAGAGAGAGAGAAACTTCACACTCACAGTAATCAAATAAGAAGCCCTGGTAATACTCTTCATCAGTTCTTTCACCTGGAACTTGAAAATAGCTGTTTTGTTTACTAGATCTGCTGCCTCAATATTTATAACATATTTGGCACCAATATCAGCTATAAAATTTGAAGATACAGAGCCTAAAAACATTACCTGACAGGAAATTAAAGTCAGATCATATGCTGTGATATATGTGAGATCTGTATACCATTTCACTTATTATCCTACCAAATAACTTTGTAACACTCTAGCTCAGGCAGTCTTGCTGCTTCCCTTAGTTGGCAGAAATTGTCAAAAATTGAAGCCTTGCTTCAGCATCTTTGAGATCCTACAATACCATAGTGAAGTAGCAGCAAGAACTCTAATGTTGAACATGAGTGAGATGTATGTGCAATAGCTGTGTGAAAAAAATGCACCGTTTCGCATAACCATTTTACGAATAAACGTATTTGGCAGTGATTTTTTTTTTTTAATGATGTTACCAGGATTAAATGACATTGTAACCCCAGCATGCATTTACAGTCGTGGCCTGTAGACCAGTACGATCAACTACAGAAAGAAGATTGCTTTCTAAAAATTAGTGGAATTTTTGAAATTGATTTAATCACTCAAGTAGGACTCTGATATGAATATTCTGAGTTTGCTCTAATTTCTGAGTGGAGCTTCAGTCATGATAAAGAGAAAACTATCAAAATTTTGAACCATCTCTCTCTCTCTCTCTCTCTCTCTCTCTCTCTTCCCCCACTTCCCACGCCCTCCCTCCCCCTCTCAAATTCCTTCCCTCTCCCCATTCTCTCAAATTTGTCCTAAACTTTTGTGTTTAATAATAATAAAAAAAACCAAGGTTACCAAAAATGAAAACATTAATTCTGACACTCGAAAATCCACGGTGGAATAATGGCAGTATTATGAAAAAGATAGTGCTACTCGCCATATAGTGGAGATGTTGAGTTGCAGAGCCAGACACAGTGGTCATTTGTGTGTGAGTTGTGCTTTGCTTGAATGTGTGTGTGTGTGTGTGTGTGTGTGTGTGTGGTGTTTTTGTCTACTTTAGAAGAAGGCTTTTTGGCTGGAAGCTCACTTATTTAGCAGTCTTTTTGTTGTGCTTGTCAGCAGCTCAACATTTTCACTATATGATGAGTAACAATCTATCCTTTTCATAACATTAAATTATCCATAGATTGAGTGCCAGAACTTTGCTACTTCATTAAATTTTCCTATAGGAAAGCTATGACAGAAATCGGAAATTTTTCACACTTCTTGAAAAACACTTACTTTGTCGCTATCAAATGTGCAGTATCTGAGAAGTAACCAATTTTACACAATTTATAGAAGAAAAGTTGTAGAGCATCAAATTTTGTTTTCAAAAAGTCAAAGATACTTTTAAAAACCTAACTGACTTTGAAAGTTTGTAGATGGTGAGTTTCTGATGCATAGAGTAACACGGGAGGCAAAGGAACTATTCTCTTCCATAATTACTAAGTATGTAGATTACATCAAACATTGGCATGGCAGAAAGGTCACTATTGTGTTTGATGGTGTGTGTGATTGAATACCCTGATGTGACAAAGGACAGGAGCATGGAATGCGCTGACCGACTGCACAGAGCCCCTAAAAAATTGGTCCAACTGCCGTGTTTAATGAAGCACCGTCAGTAACCTTGGCAAAATGTTTACTTCGGTCAAACAAAAAAATAAACAGAATGTCATTTCTTTACCGATTGTGCAACGTGGGGGTGAGCAATATCAAGCAAGCTGCTGAGGATGCCAATACGCGTAAGTGTAGCTACTGATGTTGCTTAACACTTTCTGTTGTTGTTGAGGAGGTCACCAACCTTTTTGTGATTCTGACCGCTTCATCCCCATTGTCCCCAAATGTTTTTGTACTGAAGACAGACAAAGGCAGCCAAGGATACATATTCGACACTCCCATAATTTCAATTTGGGTCAAGGATCGAAAGACAACATTCTGTTCCTGTGTGTCTTTAATGGCTGCAGTACAACTTTGTTGTTTTTCAGCAAAGGAAAACTGATACTTCTCAGTGCATCAGAGATGAAAAACAACCTACAGAAGGCAAAAGCAGTTCCAGTGCTACTGATGTTAATATTGATGAGGCTGGATAGTAGTTCATAGCAGCCCTGTATTGTGAAGAAGAAACAAAGCCATTAAATGTGCTTCCCTGATATCAGATATTTGAAAAATTTATGTCGGAGATGTTCAACCTCACTTCATTGCCTCCTACAGAAACAGCTGCCCTACAGCATTCACAAAGGTTCGGCAGGTGTAAGCTTGGAAAGACAAGCCACTATATCCATAGCACTGAGGGTGGCAGGCTTCAAAATTTGGCATCTTTTCATTTCCCACTATCAAGAACAGCACCTGTGGAACTGTCGAACAACATTTATTGCACATGTGACACATGATGCCATGTAATTTTTTCATTCAGGAGAAATGGTATTAAATGTAACATCATTTGCAAACTATGCGAAGGTCAGTCCTGCATCAATATTCCAACTGATGTCCCTATTAACGACTTTGCTGACTGTGACATAGATAATGACATTTTGGAAGAAGAGGTCCCTGTGATGATATGAATATAGAAATGGCAGAATTAGAGTTAATGTTATTTGAACCCTCTTCCTCCAAGAGTGTGAAGAAGTAACACTGTAAAATTAAGAAAAACAGATTGTACATAAGTAAACATAAGTCTTTCACCCTGAGTGAAGAAACTGTGTTTTATTTTACAACTTAAATGCAATTTTATGTAATCATATGTCACTCAATTTATTGCCAGTTGAATTAAGTTTCTTTCTTCCTAATAAAATAATAATAGACCTAATGTATTTCTTTCTACATACCCTTGTAGACAATTTTTTTGTCATTTATATAATATTTTCTGGTAATTTCATAATTTTAAAAACTATTGTTTAGGTTAGAGGTTATGTACCAGCAACAAAAATAAATAAAACTGAATTTTGGAAAAATTCAAGGAATGGAAAGTACAAGGGTGATGTTGGTCATTAACCATGAGATTTATATATAAATGAAGAATGGTATTGTTTGCTTACCAGCTAGGTTCTCTGTCATTTGCTTTGACTTTTTAAAAACACAATTTGATGCACTATATCTTTCCTCATGTAAAATTTTGCACCAAATTGGCCAGTTCTCAGATGCTGCATGTTTTATAGTGACGAAACGAGACAAAAAATGTGAAAAATACT
The DNA here is from genome assembly GCF_021461385.2 of Schistocerca piceifrons. Classification (NCBI taxonomy): domain Eukaryota; kingdom Metazoa; phylum Arthropoda; class Insecta; order Orthoptera; family Acrididae; genus Schistocerca; species Schistocerca piceifrons. The sequence goes on along the minus strand of NC_060140.1, from coordinate 716,074,977 downwards.
GTTTTCTGACCTAGCTTTGCTGTAGGAAAATTTAATAATGTAGCAAAGTTTTTGTACTAAATTGATGTAGAATTTAATATTCTACCTGGCAAATCTGCTGCTGCCCATTGGCCCAAAAATAAAACACAGTCTAGGAAAATATGGTGCACCGTGATGTGCCCCAAGCACCACACAAAGGAGGGTCATCGTACTGGACCAAGAAGCCACGCATCTTAGGGCTGTGGTCTACGCGAAGATGAGTAAGGAGGACCTTATCCATTGATGTGGCTGGAAGGACTTCTTTTAATAGGCAGAGAAAGAAAAGCGAGGAATAAGAGAATTCACATACCTCTCCTGGTTAATACTTAAATAGCCTTTCTTGTTTGTTTTTCTGGTTAATTTTTTCACTCCTTTTGTGCCTATGCCCTTGATGGGAGCCTGTCTCACCATGACCTCAGTAAGGCCTTACTGAAAAGTAAGCTTTTTCAACTCTTTTGATAGATAGGGGATAGTGTACCACAAGAAAACTGAGCTTGATTGCAAAAAACTTATATCATTTTCAAATTCAGCATCCACAATGTAGCTTAGAACACCATTCATTTTCCTTGTAACAAAAAGGTTAGTGACTACTATAAATGTCTGAATTAGAGTAGACAATGTTTTAGTGATAGTTACATGAAAGATTGCAGATGACTTAGTATACCGCTGTGAAGAAAGTAGACACAAAGCAGACAGCTGTACAAATAACCTAATGTGGAGTGAAGTGAATAAAACAGTTGGACTTTATAACTTAGTGAGTGTCAGGCTATAAATCCGGAGGTCCAACACTTGATTCCCAGTCAGTCTAAGAATTTTTGATGTCATCAGTTGTTGCTTCCATCACCTCTGGCAATGCTATGTATACCGAGATACACCATTTTTCAGAGTGTATGTTAATTTGTAGGTATCCATATAACTAGCTGAGAAAGTCAGTACAAAGATCAGAAGAAGACAAGGGTAACTACCTCCAACAGACCCGCGACTAGTAAAGCACTAGTGCTCAAACAAGCCTTTTTTGTGAAAGCTTAAACTTTTACACTTATGATGGTGCAACAGCACTAAAACATATCGTGTATAAGTGGAAAAAATAAAAATGTTTCAATCAAGGTGGCCTACTGAAATAAATGTATAATGTGAAATCTTCAATGCTCAGCAAAAATATTACTGATTCCTAATAAACTTTACGTAACAACAATTTATGTTACTTTAACAGTGAGATTCCATTACCATCAATTTTATATTCAAACTGTAATTTATGTTCAACAGTCCTTTTTTTCAGTGTAACAAATGAAATGTACCGCAACTTATGCAGGAAAACTGTGAATTAAAAAAAATTATATATAATGCAAAGTTGTGAAAAACTAACTAGCATTAAAAGCGTAAACTTTCTTGCTAACGGTATTAAATGCCTGTGAAGAAATTGCCATTATTTCAAAGTAAAATGATGAGCACTTATTTAGCGTGTGTGCTTTATTTGACTCGTTATGATGTACTGTCTTTACAATGTGAACATTGTTTTCCCTTTCAGCTTAGTAATCAAAACACATGTTTACTAAACTGTGTGCTCCCACCATAATTGTTATATTGAGAGAATTGGGTCTTCACAGTCCTCTGTAACATTATAAAAATATTCTATATTGTTATTATGACATGCTTAACAGTATAGTGACCAACAGTCTGTGCAACTCCATTGGGGAATATATTGTCATAGTCAGGAGAAGTCCAATGTATAGTTAAGATTTAAGCTCTGTCTTTGTGTGTCCTATGTGTGTGTCAACTTAACAAACTGATGTTTGAATGCAGCTGGAGGCATAGAAGAAATGACAGAGGATCTAAACAGTGGCAAGATTATGTATGCTTTCTGTCGTGTTCAAGATCCCAAGACTAGCTTGCCAAAATGTGTCCTTATAAACTGGGTAAGTACTGTATACTGAGTATCATATATAAATATTTTCTATAAAACTGGAATTAATTTTAATGCAATTTCTGCCTCATGTCCTTTGTATTTATACTCTTGTGAATGTAATAATACTAAAACTCTTTGAATAAAGTCCATAGTTGCTTCCAAAAATTATGAAATATTCTCTATTGCCATTCAGAATATCATACATGTGGTAAATCAGATGATGAAGCTTCTGTGATTTCAATAGATTTAATTATTGTTATAGAAAATATTTTGTGAAAAATAGTGACTTAAACAACAAACTACCGAACGTCTTTAAATCAAAGTGCTGAGTCACTGTTAGGTGCATAAAAAACATAGACCTCTTCTTGCTGATCTGTACGGAGGGGAAATGACTGTGGGAAGCGGGAATACAGAGAAAACATGCAAAAACTATTGATGGCTTGGTACGTTTGCATCTGTGACTGATGGCAACAGCTTAGAGTGGGATGGGAGATTGCCACATGAGCAGTGAGCAAAAGCACAAAAGTCTTAAAAGGAACAGGCTCACGAGTGCTAAACTAGCAATAAATAACTTTTTTGCTTAACTGGAAGACATTGTATAAGATGGCACTACATGCAATGTAGTATTACAGTATGAAATAAGAAATCTCAAGTCATATACAGTTTGCTAGAAGACTCATTTTTGTACAGTTGATTATTTATCTATTTAGCCTTCACAACTCTGGCCTATTATCTGAAAAACTAAAATAGGCCATACTGTTCATATTTTTGTGGATTATATAATTTATTCTTGGCAATTAATTAATTAATTAATTAGTCTTTTAATAGAGGGGAAGAATATCTACAGGCAAGTTAATATATATTTATTTTTGAGTCCTGCATGCTCTTGTGCTGTTGCCATGTTTGATTTACATCTACATCTACATCTGCATGACTACTCTGCAATTCAAATTTAAGTGCTTGGCAGAGGGTTCATCGAACCGCAATCATACTATCTCTCTACCATTCCACTCACGAACAGCGCGCGGGAAAAACGAACACCTAAACCTTTCTGTTCGAGCTCTGATTTCTCTTATTTTATTTTGATGATCATTCCTACCTATGTAGGTTGGGCTCAACAAAATATTTTTGCATTCGGAAGAAAAAGTTGGTGACTGAAATTTCGTAAATAGATCTTGTCGCTACGAAAAACGTCTTTGCTTTATTACGTGATAAAACAAAACGAGCTGCCCTCTTTTGCACCCTTTTGATGTCCTCCGTCAATCCCACCTAGTAAGGATCCCACACCGCACAGCAATATTCTAACAGAGGACGAACGAGTGTAGTGTAAGCTGTCTCTTTAGTGGACTTGTTGCATCTTCTAAGTGTCCTGCCAATGAAACGCAACCTTTGGCTCGCCTTCCCCACAATATTATCTATGTGGTCTTTCCAACTGAAGTTGTTCGTAATTTTAACACCCAGGTACTTAGTTGAATTGACAGCCTTGAGAATTGTACTATTTATCGAGTAATTGAATTCCAACGGATTTCTTTTGGAACTCATGTAGATCACCTCACACTTTTCGTTATTTAGCGACAACTGCCACCTGCCACTCCATACACCAATCTTTTCTAAATTGCTTTGCAACTGATACTGGTCTTCGGATGACCTTACTAGATGGTAAATTACAGCATCGTCTGTGAACAACCTAAGAGAACTGCTCAGATTGTCACCCAGGTCATTTATATAGATCAGGAACAGCAGAGGTCCCAGGACGCTTCCCTGGGGAACACCTGATATCACTTCAGTTTTACTCGATGATTTGCCGTCTATTACTACGAACTGCGACCTTCCTGACAGGAAACCACGAATCCAGTCGCACAACTGAGACGATACCCCATAGGCCCGCAGCTTGATTAGAAGTCGCTTGTGAGGAACGGTGTCAAAAGCTTTTCAGAAATCTAGAAATACGGAATCAACTTGAGATCCCCTGTCGATAGCGGCCATTACTTCGTGCGAATAAAGAGCTAGCTGCGTTGCACAAGAACGATGTTTTCTGAAACCATGCTGATTACGTATCAATAGATCGTTCCCTTCGAGGTGATTCATAATGTTTGAATACAGTATATGCTCCAAAACCCTACTGCAAACTGACGTCAATGATATAGGTCTGTAGTTCGATGGATTACTCCTACTACCCTTCTTAAACACTGGTGCAACCTGCGCAATTTTCCAGTCTGTAGGTACAGATCTATCGGTGAGCAAGCGGTTGTATATGATTGCTAAGTAGGGAGCTATTGTATCAGTTTAATCTGAAAGGAACCTAATCGGTGTACAATCTGGACCTGAAGACTTGCTCATATCAAGCGATTTGAGTTGCTTTGCAACCCGTAAGGTATCTACTTCTAAGAAACTCATGCTAGCAGCTGTTCATGTTTCAAATTCTGGAATATTCCATTCGTCTTCCCTGGTGAAGAAATTTCGGAAAACTGCATTCAATAACTCCGCTTTAGCGGCACAGTCGTCGGTAACAGTACCATCGGCACTGCGCAGCGAAGGTATTGACTGCGTCTTGCCGCTTGTGTACTTTACATACGACCAGATTTTTTCGGATTTTCTACCAAATTTCGAGACAATGTTTCATTGTGGAACCTATTAAAGGCATCTAGCATTGAAGTCCGTGCCAAATTTCGCACATCTGTAAATTTTAGCCAATCTTTGGGATTTTGCGTTCTTCTGAACTTCACATGCTTTTTCCATTGCCTCTGCAACAGCGTTCAGACCTGTTTTGTGTACCACGAGGGATCAGTCCCATCTCTTACCAGTTTAAGAGGTATGAATCTCTCAATTGCTGTTGCTACTATATCTTTGAATTTGAGCCACATCTCGTCTACATTTGAATAGTCAGTTCGGAAGGAATGGAGATTGTCTCTTAGGAAGGTTTCTAGTGACACTTTATCCGCTTTTTTAAATAAAATTATTTTGCATTTGTTTCTGGTGGATTTGGAAGAAACGGTATTGAGCCTAGCTGCAACGACCGTGTGATCACTAATCCCTGTATCAGTCATGATGCTCTCCATCAGCCCTGGATTGTTTGTGGCTAAGAGGTCAAGTGTGTTTTTGCAACCATTTACAATTTGCTTGGGTTCGTGGACTAACTGCTCGAAATAATTTTCAGAGAAAGCACTTAGGACAATCTTGGAAGATGTTTTCCGCCTACCACCGGTTTTAAACAAGTATTTTTGCCAACATATCGAGGGAAGGTTGATGTCCTCACCAACTATAAGCATATGAGTGGGGTATTTATTTGTTACGAAACTCAAATTTTCTCTGAACTGTTCAGCAACTATATCATCGGAGTCTGGGGGTCGGTAGAAGGAGCCAATTACTGACTTAGTTCAGCTGTTAAGTATAACCTCCACCCATACCAATTCGCACGGAGTATCTACTTCGACTTCACTATAAGATAAACCACTACTGACAGACACAAACACTCCACCACCAATTCTGCCTAATCTATCTTTCCTGAACACTGTCTGAGAATTTCTGCAGAACTTATTTCAGGCTTTAGCCAGCTTTCTGTACCTATAACGATTTCAGCTTCTGTGCTTTCTATTAGCGCTTTAAGCTCAGGGACTTTCCCAGCACAACTACAACAATTTACAACTACAATTCCGACTGTTCCTTGATCCAAGCACGTCCTGTATTTGCTATGCACCCTTTGAGATTGCAGCCCACACCGTACTTTCCTGAGGCCTTCTAACCTAAAAAACCGCCCAGTGCACGCCACACAGCCTCCACTACCCATGTAGCTGCCAGCTGAGTGTAGTGAACTCCTGACCTATTTAGCGGAACCCGAAACCCCACCACCCTATGGCGCAAGTCAAGGAATCTGCAGCCAACACGGTCGCAAAACCGTCTGAGCCTCTGATTCAGACCCTCCACCCGGCTCTGCACCAAAGGTCCGCAGTCGGTTCTGTCAACGATGCTGCAGATGGTGAGCTCTGCCTTCATCTCGTAAGCAAGACCGGCAGCCTTCACCAAATCAGCAAACTAAGTACTGACAAAGTTGTTGAGTAAATTCCCTGTTCCAGTATCCCCAAATAATATGAAAAAGTTAAGCATCTGAGACTTGTGGTGATACATGAGTCTTCAGTACATGGTAAAATTACACTTTTACAAAATATGCTTGTTAAACTACTGAGAGAACAGAACTTGAAGAAAATGTGTGTTACAGAGATTATGTGTGAGAAAGTGAAAGACTATTGTGACAAAAAGTGTGCTTCCATAGTAGAAATGAAGGACAAATGATTGAAGAAAAAAAGATGAGCCACTCTTCAGCCAAGGAAATGCTGGACATGATCAAGGAAGTAAATTTAGTGTATACTTTGATTAAAATCTTGAAGATTAAATTGAGACGGTAGCTTTATGTATGAAGGCAGTCATTTATGTTACTTTTAACTTTCCGTTATGAAGATCTACAGATGCAAATATATACATCAAAGTGACACAAACATTACTTCATAAAACCAGTACTTCTACTAAAGGTGAGATAAAGAGTTTCGTACATGCATGTACATGTGTGTGACGCAAGGCACTATTAGGTGTGTGACAGAGGGTACATGGTGCAGCAGAATCATTCCTTTCTTCCCCTTTTCCAGTTCTATTTACAGGCAGTGCACAGTAAGAAAGATTGTCAATACCATCATGCATATACACAGATTTCTCTAATTTTGCCTCGTGGGATTGTGAAATGATATGAATTACAGGAACTAACACACTATCTGATCAAAACTCACAAGACACACTATGTAATTGTGAAAGTGATTCCTAGATATCATGGGAGAAAGACTTGCCAGTAAAATTAGATGAAAATGTGCTTAATTCATTAGATAAGAAATCACAGGCAGGTATATTTTGTGATCTGTCAAAGGCATTTGACTGTGTAAATCACAATATCCTTTTAAGTAAATTAGAATATTATAGTGTAACAGGAAATGCTGCAAAATGGTTCAAATCTTATATCTCTGGCAGGAAACAAAGGGTGTTATTAGGAAAGAGACATGTATCAAGCTATCAGGCATCATCCAACTAGGAACTAATTACATGTGGGGTCCCACAAGGTTCCATTTTCGGGCCCCACCTTTTTCTTGTGTATATCAATGACCTTTCATCAGTAACATTACCAGATGCCAAGTTCGTTTTGTTTGCCGATGATACAAACATTGCAATAAATAGCAAATCAAGTGTAGTCTTAGAAAGATCAGCTAATAAAATATTTGTGGGCATTAATCACTGGTTCCTAGTCAATTCCTTGTCACCAAACTTTGAAAAAACACACTACATGCAGTTCAGAACTTGTAAGGGGTGTCCCACGAGTATATCCCTAACATACGATGACAAGCAGATAGGAGAAGTGGACAGTGTTAAATTCCTGGGATTACAGCTTGATAATAAATTCAACTGGGAAAAGCACACCACAGAACTGCTGAAGTGTCTTAACAAATCTCTATTTGCAATGTGAATTGTGTCAGACATAGGGGATATAAAAATGAAGAAGCTGGCATACTATGCTTACTTTCATTCCATAATGTCATATGGGATTATTTTTTGGGGTAATTCATCAAGTCAAGCTAAAGTTTTCCAGGCACAAAAACGTGCAGTGAGAGTTATATGTGGTGTGAACTCAAGAACATCCTGCAGAAGCCTGTTTAGGGAACTAGGGATACTAACTACTGCTTCCCAATATATTTATTCTTTAATGAAATTTGTCATTAAAAATATATCACTTTTTCAAACCAACAGCTCAATTCATGGAATCAATACTAGAAATAAGAATAATCTTCACAAGGATTTAAAGTCACTTAGTCTTGTACGAAAAGGTGTGCATTATTCAGGAACACACATTTTCAATAACTAGCCAGCAGCCATAAAAAGCTTAACAACCAATGAAATTCAGTTTAAGAGAAGCGTAAAGGATTTATTGAAGAGGATGTGACTTACCAAATGAAAGCGCTGGCAGGTTGATACACACACAAACAAACACAAACATACACACAAAATTCAAGCTTTTGCAACCAACGGTTGCTTCATCAGGAAAGAGGGAAGGAGAGGGAAAGACGAAAGGATGTGGGTTTTAAGGGAGAGGGTAAGGAGTCATTCCAATCCCGGGAGTGGAAAGACTTACCTTAGGGGGAAAAAAGGACAGGTATACACTGGCACACACACACATATCCATCCGCACATACACAGACACGAGCAGACCTGTCCTTTGTGTACACGATCAAAGGCAGAGCCACGTGTGAAAGCACCCACGTGATCTACCTACTGACCTGCCTACACTGTGACGCATTCTATGTGGGAATGACCAGCAACAAACTGTCCATTCGCATGAATGGACACAGGCAGACAGTGTTTGTTGGTAATGAGGATCACCCTGTGGCTAAACATGCCTTGGTGCACGGCCAGCACATCTTGGCACAGTGTTACACCGTCCGGGTTATCTGGATACTTCCCACTAACACCAACCTATCCGAACTCCGGAGATGGGAACTTGCTCTTCAATACATCCTCTCTTCCCGTTATCCACCAGGCCTCAATCTCCGCTAATTTCAAGTTGCCGCCACTCATACCTCACCTGTCATTCAACAACATCTTTGCCTCTGCCTCGACTGACATCTCTGCCCAAACTCTTTGTCTTTAAATATGTCTGCTTGTGTCTGTATATGTGTGGATGGATATGTGTGTGTGTGTGTGTGTGTGTGTGTGTGTGTGTGCGTGAGTGTATACCCGTCCTTTTTTCCCCCTAAGGTAAGTCTTTCCGCTCCCGGGATTGGAATGACTCCTTACCCTCTCCCTTAAAACCCACATCCTTTCGTCTTTCCCTCTCCTTCCCTCTTTCCTGATGAGGCAACAGTTTGTTGCGAAAGCTTGAATTTTGTGTGTATGTTTGTGTTTGTTTGTGTGTCTGTCGACCTGCCAGCACTTTCATTTGGTAAGCCACTACATCTTTGTTTTTAGAGATATATATATATATATATATATATATATATATATATATATATATATATATATATATATATATATATATATATATACACACACACACAAAATTCAAGCTTTTGCAACCAACGGTTGCTTCGTCAGGAAAGAGGGAAGGATTTCAATCCCGGGAGCGGAAAGACTTACCTTAGGGGGAAAAAAGGACAGGTATACACTCGCGCACACACACACACATATCCATCCGCACATACACAGACACAAGCAGATATTTTCAATGTATGAATATAATAGAGGCAAACAGTCCACGTGGGAAAAATATATCTAAAAACAAAGATGATGTGACTTGTGGCCCAAACTCTTTGCCTTTACAAATGTCTGCTTGTGTCTGTGTATGTGCGGATGGATATGTGTGTGTGTGCCAGTGTATCTGTCCTTTTTTCCCCCTAAGGTAAGTCTTTCCGCTCCCGGGATTGGAATGACTCCTTACCCTGTCCCTTAAAACCCACATCCTTTCGTCTTTCCCTCTCCTTTCCTCTTCCCTGACGAAGCAACGGTTGGTTGCGAAAGCTTGAATTTTGTGTGTATGTTTGTGTTTGTTTGTGTGTCTAATGACCTGCTAGCACTTTCATTTGGTAAGTCACATCATCTTTGTCTTTAGATATATTTTTCCCACGTGGAATGTTTCCCTCTATTATTCTTCACCATTTCAGTGCAGTAATGTGTTCATTGTAAATAAGTATTATAGTAGTTGTATTACACGTTTATTACCTTATAAATAAATAAAAAAAACTTTTTATTTTAAATTCAATGAGTTAGTATTTGTAAAATGATTCTTTCATATAGTGTTCATTAAAAAATGACGATCATTCCACTTGGGACCTGTGGAATGGTACATTAGCTTTTTGTTTGAGTTGTAAATATTTGTCATGTATTGTTGTTTTTCTGACATGTTCTACATCCTGGAGGACCTCCTCACTACGGATCAATTGGAATGAAAGTAAATCTAATCTAATCTAATCTAAAAAAGGATGCTGGAAATATTGTGTTGTCAGTAGAGAAGCAGTAACAGCAGAATGGGTCCAGTTGGAGAGTTAAGTAACTTCCAACCTGGACTAGTCATTGGATGTCACCTGACTAACAAATCGATGAGGACATTTCAACCCTTCTAAAATTGCACAGGTAGACTGTTGGTGATGTGCGTGTGAAGTGAAAATGCGAAGGAACAAGCACAGCTAAACCAAGACCAGGCAGACCTCATGTACTGATGGACAGGGATGGTCGAGCACTGTGGAGAGTGATTATAAAAAAATCACATGAAATCACTGGGTGGACTTACTTATGAGTTGCCAAGTGCTACCAGCAGTCCAGCTAGTACTAGGACTCTGTGTAGGTAGTTAAAGATGATGGGTGGGGATGGGAGGATACAGTGGTTGAGCAGCTCCTCATAAGCTACATATTTCTGTAGTTAAGCCAAATGACACTCGAGGTGCTGTAAAGAGTGATACCATTGGCCAGTGGAAGACTGCAAATGAGTGGTTTGGAGTGATGAATCACATTATACACTGTGGCCATCCAATGGAAGGATTTGGGTGTGACAGGTGCTTGGAGAACGTTACCTGCCATCATGTGTAGTGTCATCAGTGGAGTTCAGAGGAAATGGCATTATGGAGTGGGCATGTGTTTCATGATTAGGATGTAATGACATTAGTGTGCTTAACAAAATACCAAATGCGGAAGGATATGAATAGACATTTTACAGCCTTGTGTGCTGCATACAATAGAGCAACAGTTTGAAGACTTTGTATCACCTTGTCGTAATGCAGCACCTGTGAGCCAGTAATTGTGTACAATAACATTCCTGAAATGGGCTAGCCTGTCCAGAGTTCTGACCTGAACCCAATGGGATGCCTCTGAGATGACTTAGAACATTGGATTCGCTCTAGACCTCATTATCTGACTTCTCTACCTTCTCTGGTTTCGGTTGTTGAGGGAGAATGGGCTGCCATTCCTCCACAGACATTCAGACACCTCATTGAAAGTGCCTGCAGCAGGATTCAAGCTATCATGAAGAGGAATGGTGGATGCACCCCATATTAATGTCCACCAACAGGTGTCCGGATACTTTTTGCTCAGAAAGTGTGTATTTCATGACTCATTTTGGAACAGGGTCTCTTTAATTTTTTGGAGTAACTCTTTCCATACTGCACAGTGACCATCATACAACATCTCACGTTGGAGTTTGTTGAGGATTTTTGAGATCTTTCACTGTGTGTAAAGGAGTTGGTGGCCCTTTTGGATACTCCTTTCCAAGACACATTTCCCTGAATTACGGAGATGGACATCATCTCTCCAGCTTATCCTGCATTGTCACCCTCCTCCTCTATTAATATGTTCCCACTGCCTCACCTTACCTTTTCCTTTCTCTCCTCTGTCCACCCCACAGCTTCTCCATCAAAATCAAGCACTGCTCTCTCCCACCACTCGTCGTCCTCCCCCCCCCCCCCCCCCCCCCCAACATCATGTGGGCATTCTCTTCCTCCCTCACGCCCTCCCCCCTCCTCCCAGCTCCCATCCCTCTCTCATTCCCCTCCCCCATTTCCCTGCCCTCTCGCCTCCGCCCTTCTTCACTTTCACCTTTCTCTCCTTTTTTACTATTCCTTCCCCCTCCCATTTACCCTCTCCCTCTTCCTACATCTCTTTTTATTCTACTCTCAGTACTTTTTTCGCCTTGTTGTGTGGACGTGGAGTTATCTGTCCAAAGACCTACCTCCTTCCTGCTAGCCCGTCCTTCCCTACCCCTTCCCATCTACATCAGCTCAGGCAGCTGCTTTCAGTAATCGAATATCAATAATCAGTCATACCGTGGCACAGAAGTGTGTGTTTGGGTATCTCTGTGTTTGTGTGTGAATGTGTGTACTTCTGCTAGAGAAAGAGCAAATGCTTGAAAGCTAGTGTGGATGTTGTTTTCTGTTACCTGTTTCTGTGTTGCACGCATTGAAATTATGTGGTGATTATGTGGTGCATTAATGTGATCAATGTAAATAAATGTTGTAAACTGATTTTTATGTTTGCTAACGCTTGCATACAATAGCCTAAGAATTATCTTATGCACCTCGTCAGTGTATTGAACATTTACATGTTTGGTAACATTTTTGTTATTACCTTTTACATGAAGATGCATTTGGGATTTTTTGACTTATTCCACACCCGTGAGCGGGCAATTTCACTAGGGATTTGTGGAAGGTACATTAACATATCTTTTTTCTCTTTTTAAATATTTATTATGTATTTTTGTTTTCTGGCATGTTCCACAGCATCCTTGAGGATCTCCTAACTGTGGTTCTATAGTACGGGATGTACATCTGCACCCAGGTGAAAAAAGTTATGGGATACTGAGATGTACATATACGGATGGCAGTAGTATCACATACGCAAGGTATAAAAGCACAGTGCATTGGCAGAGCTGTCATTTGTACTCAGATGATTCATGTAAAAATGTGTCTGCCATGATTATGGCCACACACCAGGAATTTGGAGACTGAATGTGGAATGGTAGCTGGAGCTAGACACACGGGACATTCCATTTTGGAAATTGTTGGGGAATTTAATATTCTGAGATCCACTGTGTCAGGAGTGTGCTGAGACTACCAAATTTCAGGCATTACATCTCACCATGGACAATGCAGTGGCCAACGGCCTACACTTAATGACTGACGACAGTGGTATTTACATAGAGTAGTCAGTGTTAGCACACAAGAAACACTGTGTGAAATGTTGTTGTTGTTGTGGTCTTCAGTCCTGAGACTGGTTTGATGCAGCTATCCATGCTACTCTATCCTGTGCAAGCTTTTTCATCTCCCAGTACCTACAGTAACCTACATCCTTCTGAATCTGCTTAGTGTATTCATCTCTTGGTCTCCCTCTACGATTTTTACCCTCCACGCTGCCCTCCGATACTAAATTGGTGATCCCTTGATGCCTCAGAACATGTCCTAACAACCGATCCCTTCTTCTAGTCAAGTTGTGCCACAAACTTCTCTTCTCCCCAATCCTATTCAATACTTCCTCATTAGTTATGTGATCCACCCATCTAATCTTCAGCATTCTTCTGTAGCACCACATTTCGAAAGCTTCTATTCTCTTCTTGTCCAAACTATTCATCGTCCATGCTTCACTTCCATACATGGCTACACTCCATACGAATACTTTCAGAAATGACTTCCTGACACTTAAATCAATACTGGATGTTAACAAATTTCTCTTCTTCAGAAACGCTTTCCTTGCCATTGCCAGCCTACATTTTATATCCTCTCTACTTCGACCATCATCAGTTATTTTGCTCCCCAAATAGCAAAACTTCTTTACTACTTTAAGTGCCTCATTTCCTAATCTAAATCCCTCAGCATCACCTGACTTAATTAGACTACATTCCATTATCCTTGTTTTGCTTTTGTTGATGTTCATCTTATATCCTCCTTTCAAGACACTGTCCATTCCATTCAACTGCTCTTCCAAGTCCTTTGCTGTCTCTGACAGAATTACAATGTCATCGGCGAACCTCAAAGTTTTTATTTCTTCTCCATGAATTTTAATACCTACTCAGAATTTTTCTTTTGTTTCCTTTACTGCTTGCTCAATATACAGATTGAACAACATCGGGGAGAGGCTACAACGCTGTCTTACTCCCTTCCCAACCACTGCTTCCCTTTCATGTCCCTCGACTCTTATAACTGCCATCTGGTTTCTGTACAAATTGTAAATAGCCTTTCGCTCCCTGTATTTTACCCCTGCCACCTTTAGAATTTGAAAGAGAGTATTCCAGTCAACATTGTCAAAAGCTTTCTCTAAGTCTACAAATGCTAGAAATGTAGGTTTGCCTTTCCTTAATCTTTCTTCTAAGATAAGTCGTAAGGTCAGTATTGCCTCACGTGTTCCAGTGTTTCTACGGAATCCAAACTGATCTTCCCCGAGGTTGGCTTCTACCAGTTTTTCCATTCGTCTGTAAAGAATTCGCAATAGTATTTTGCAGCCGTGACTTATTAAACTGATAGTTTGGTAATTTTCACATCTGTCAACACCTGCTTTCTTTGGGATTGGAATTATTATATTCTTCTTGAAGTCTGAGGGTATTTTGCCTGTTTCATACATCTTGCTCACCAGATGGTAGAGTTTTGTCAGGACTGGCTCTCCCAAGGCCGTCAGTAGTTCCAATGGAATATTGTCTACTGCGGGGGCCTTGTTTCGACTCAGGTCTTTCAGTGCTCTGTCAAACTCTGTGTGAAATAACTGCAGAAATCTATGTGGGATGTACGAGAGATGTGCCTGTTAGGATAGAGCCTCAAAATTTGGTGTTGATGGTCTGTGGCAGCAGACTACTGATGAGAGTGCCTTCTCTAACAGCACGACATCGTGGGCAGTGCCTCTCCTGGACTCATGATCATATCATTTGGGCCCTAGACAACTGGAAAACTGTGGCCTGTGCAGATGAGTCCCAATTTCAGTTGGTAGGGTTAGAGTGTGGTGCAGAACCCATGAGCTGTAGACCCTAGTTGTCAACAAGGCACTGTGCAAGGCAGTGATGGCTCCATAATGGCGTGGGCTATGTTTACATGGAATTTACTGCATCCTCTGTTCCAACTGAATCAATCACTGACTGCAAATGACTATGTTTGGTTACTTGGAGACAATTTGCAGCCATTCATAGCTCTTAGGTACCCAAACGACGATGGAATTTTTATGGGTGACAATGCACCATGTTACTGGGCCATTCTTAACACTTCGAGCAAATGATTTGCCCATCCACATTGCTCGCAGTTATAGACAAAGACATATATCGAGGTCGGTTCATGCACAAAATCCTGCACCAGCAACACTTTCGCAGCTATAGACAGCTATAGAGGCAGCATGACTCATATTTCTGCAGGGAACTCACAGCGGCTTGTTGAGCCCATGCCACATCGAGCTGCTACACTATGCCAGAAAAAAGGAGGTCCAACACAGTACTTTAGGAAGTAGCCCATGATTTCTGTCACCTCAGTGTAATGTAATCTAATTTAATCTTGGCTATAAGTCAACATTGTCAATTTGCGATTAGACGTCATTTAGAAATCTGGTAACACTGAAACTACCTGTTCACCTACAGGTATTATTATCAAGGCATCACATTATACCTCAATCCAAACTTATTATTTGAGAAAATCTTCTTTTTCATCAGGCTGACCATAACGTTCAAGTTTATAATATCTAGAATCATGCAGCAGACATATGTTATATGTTAGCAATAATGGTGTATAATTTTGTGTGTGTGTGTGGTCTGTTTACTGCATGGGTAATTCTTAATAGACACAAACTAGTGAAGGAGCTATTTCTGCAGTGGGGTGTTAGTACTGATCGTGACCTGTGCTTGCACCACCTGAGATGAGTACCTTCCTTCACCCCTTCAGTCAGTGGTCAGAAAGTGCCAAGGATTGCCTCCAGACCTGGGCAAGAGGTTTCATTTATTGTTGATTATGTATAACACAACTTCTGGCAGGCTACATCTAGTGTTTCTGACAACTACCAGTAGAACCTCCTCGACATTGTGAATGGGATCACGTGGGGGAGGGGGGGGGGGGGGGTTGCAGAGATTGTGAGGAGCCCAGACAGTCAGTCAGTGGTTGATAGTTCGTGTTCTGGAGGCATCAGTAGCAGCTGCATCATTAGTATGATGTCGACTGACACAGGCTGTGCGTCATTAAGTGAGCCAGCTGATGATTGGCTGGCTCCAGCAGTTTAAATACCACTGTCTGGCGCTGATCTATTCAGAAGAATCCATGTTTCTGTGTAGTACTGAAATATCTCGAACAGAGCCAGCTTTCTAGGTGCGGATGGTGTTACTCGGATTGAGATTATTTCAAAAGTGTCCCAAAACAAAGTGTTGCTGCAGCACCATATCTCCATCCACAGCTGCTGGCAGTGATGGCGGCCAGGTTACAGCTTTGGGCTGTGGCAGAGTTTTGTGCCATTTCATTATCATGAAATAGGGGACAGGAAGTACCACGGATATGATACGTGAGTTGGGGTGGCAGTCATTAAAATAAAAACATTTTTCACTGCAACAGGATTTTTTTTGCAACATATTGATCACCAACTTTCTCCTCTGAATGCAAAATATTTTGTTGACTACAACCTACACACGGAGAAATAACCATCATAATAAAATAAGAGAACTCAAAACTCATATGGAAATATGTAGATATGTATTTTTCCCGTGTGCTTTTCAAGAGTGGAACAGTCTGAAAGTGATTCTGTGAATCCTCTGCAAAACATTTAAGTGTGAATTGCAGAGTAATCAGATAGAAGTAGATGTAATAGTAGTACTCAGTACAGTGAATGAAAGAAAACAGTAAATACGCAAAACAGACTTGTCTTAATTTTGCCATATACTTAGTATTTTTATTAATTTCCTTAGCAAGGCGAAGGTGCACCATTGGGACGCAAAGGGACATGTGCCAACCATGTTCGTGATGTGGCTGCCTTTTTCAAGGGTGCTCACGTTACCATGAATGCACGAAATGAGGAAGAAGTGGACCCCCAACTCATAATTGAAAAAGTAGCCAAATCCACAGGCTCAGCATATAGCTTTAAGGAAAGAGCCGACAACACAAATGATGCTGGACCTGTTGTGAGTAGATTTGTGTGTAATTATTTGTACTTTAGTTCCTGCAAAACAGTGAGTTTCATGGAATTACTTCTTAGTGTATTATCATTATATAGATGTACTGAAGTGCTTTCAATGTGCAGTAGTAATTGAGTTTTATAAGAGAGGCTAATCTTGCTATTGTAACTGTCCTTAATTACCTCCTGATAAATGTTAATCACTGAATAGGAATACTAAAATTTATAATATAAGGCAATGAATGAACCTTATAAATTGTGCCTTAAAACAAATTTGTGTGTTTGGCTTTCAGGGAACCACATACAAACGTGTTATCCCACGCCAAGAAATTGATGTTCATGAGCGCGACCAGTTTTGGGAACGTGAACAGAGGGAAGAACAGCAACGTCAAGCTGAGGAACGCAAACGTCGTGAGGAAGAGCGGCGGAAGCTGGAAGAAGAGAGGCATAAGAGGGAGGTAGGAGAAAAATCTGTGAATGGCACAGCTATTTTGCTTTCTAAATGGAATTTCTTGTTCGTCTCCTCAATATTAGAACAAGAGAAAACATATAATCACAGTTAGCATTAATTATTTTCATTTTAAGATGTATCATATAAGGACAATATATTTATATAGCATGTGTACTCGCATTCAGCAGTACACTACATTGTGTATAACAGAAACTCAGACATTGTTGCTTGGTACACACCTGTTGATAGCATTCATGGATTCATTTGCAAAAAGTAGTTACCATAGACTTCTGTTTGGGGTTTAGTTTCTCAAATGCAATGACCATGCTTCTGCGTGATTTTGTGTGTGTGTGTGTGTGTGTGTGTGTGTGTGTGTGTGTGTGTGTGTGTGTGTGTGTGTTTTAGACTTCCGTGAAGGCACATTCTTAAAATTCAAGAGTTTCCCTACATAAGCTGCCCATGTTTCTTTTTTTGGGTACTGGATGATTTCAGTGCACTGATTACCAAACAGTCCCATCACAAATTATGCTGCTTATCTTTTAACTTTTTCAATATCTTCTGTCTTTTCCATGTGATATATTCATTCTTATCATAATTGGGTTTTGCTCAAAACTATTTATTTATAGCAAATTCTCAAGCCAGGAAGAAATGTAAAATTCACCTGACCATCTCTATCCCCAGAGTCTCAGAAATATAGATAGTAAAAGATATTTCTCAATGTGACATTTCAGTAGAGGAATTGTAGTGTGGTTTTCATAACTAAATAAATTCCAAATTTCAACCTGTAACTCTTAACCATTATAGTACCAGTGCAGTCAATAAACTTCTACACAGATGACCAATAATTTTTAATGACTGTTGGAAAAAAAACAACTGATGCTTGTTACCTTCATCATGAGCCCATCCCAACCTGCAGTGCATGTGTGTCTTCTTTCTCAGTAATTTCCCGCTCGTGTTATTAAACTATAAATGAACTTAACCACCAACCATTTCATTTGATTACATATACATGCTCAACAAGTGTGGAATAAAACACATGAAGCAGAGATGCTGAGTCGCAAATGGTATAAAGAAAAGAATGTTGGAAAGTGAGCTTTTGGCCAAGAAGGCCTTTGTCAAAAATAGACAACACACACTCATGCAAATGCAGCTCATGCACACATGACCACAGTCTGGCAGCTGAAACCAGACTGAAGACTGGCTTTAGCTGCCAGAGACTGTGGTCATGTGTGTGTGAGCTGTGTTTACATGTGTGTGTGTGTGTGTGTGTGTGTGTGTGTGTGTGTGTGTTTTTCAACAAAGTCCTTGTTGGCCAAGAGCTCACTTTCTGACAGTCTTTTTGTTGTGCCTATCTACGACTCGGCATCTCCACTATATGGTGAGTAGCAACTGTCCTTTTTGTAATACTGTTACAGCCCATCCTGGATTTTCCATTGTTTGATAAAACACATGAACCTACACTAAACATAATCTACTGTTTCCACATAAAAACTGATTCGTGATTTGGTAACAGTGGGTTATATCATCTCTGGTCACTTGTATAATGTAATATTGAAGATAAAAAATGAAATTGGTAAACATGACCTCTCAGCGTAAAGAAATTCTGATCATTGATGAATGACTTGTAAGTTTGAAAGCTGAAAGCTGCAGTGTTAAACATAATGCGTATGTGCTTAAGCAGTGCTCAGTGTCTCCTTTGTGCAGTCATTGCTTATCTTTATTCATCTCACAGTTCTTCATTCACACAGTACTTTTTCCTAGTGATATTAACATGTTCAAGTGTATTTCAGTAATATGCTTGCTTGCATATCTCTTAGCCCAGTCCCATAGTAAATTTGTAGTTACCTCACTCTCATGAAATTTCTTCATCCCAACATCCCCCGATACTATCAAGTGTTTAACACACCTACAAACAAATTCTATGTGTTCAGTATATAGCGCAAAGGAATGGAACAGGTCAGAATGGGTAATTTACAATTACATTAATGATTCGTAAGGGTATTGTAACCTAAAACAGACACAGTTAAAATTTTAAAAGGCACCCAGTCTGATTATAGGAAAACCATACCTACCACATATATTCCTATTACTTTCCAACAGTTAGTAAATGTACCAATAGTTATTAAAAATTACACAGGCCAATGAAAATATTTTTTTGAAAACCTTTTTTTTACTTTGATAGCTGATCTTTATAGATTTTTATGAGCTGAATTCAAATCTAGCCTTAATTTTTTTGTATCACCCATAGTTTTCGAACAGTATGCTTTTTATTATATAGTTTAAAAATCCTGTGCTCTACGGTAAATGGGGAAATTAATGAAATGCTTTGTTACAACATAAGCATGGTTTGTATTTACATTAAGCTTCTTAAAACAATGATATGTGTTAATAGAGATTTCACTTGTCAGCTGTAATTGGTTTTATTTTCTTTCTCTTTTTTCTTTGAAGCTTCTTGTGTAGCTTTTTCTACGATGAGACACTTGCTGAACTTCTCGGTGAAGTGATAAACAGTAGTCCCCCATCATGTTGGTGTTCCAGCAGCCTTGGTAGCGTTTTTCCATCACTTTAATGTCCTGGGAAAATGCTCTTCTTGCTCCTCACTAACATCTCCCATAGTGTCTGGGAAGTAATCAAGGTGACTGCTCAAAAAGTGAACTTTCAGGTACATTAATCATCCTAAAGTTTTAAACTTCTTTAACAGTGTAGCTATAATAGGAACATATTCTGGGTCTTTTTCGGTCTTTTTCATATCCTAAGAACTTTGTAACGACTTGCTTGAATGATACTCATGCTTCTTTCTCATTTAAGGTCATTGTGGATTCAAAGTTAACATCAAACATCAATTTTCTAATTTCAGGTCCGACGAAGACACCTTCTTTTAGTTTAGCTTCTGAAAGGTGTGGAAACTTTTGGCAGAGATACCTAAAACGTAATCCATCTTTAGGCAACACCTTTAGAAACTGTTTCATTAGGCCTAACTTTATATGTGGAGGTGATAGGAGTACGTTTTTTGGATCTACAAGGTTTTTGCTTAGAATGTTCTTCTCGCCAGGTCTTAAAGACTCCCTCACAGGCCAGTTCTTTCTGCAGCAGTGTTGATCCCAAGCTCTACTGTCCCATTCACACAAGAAACATGGAAATTTGGTAAAGCAACCTTGCTGACCAAGGAGCATGCATATTACTTTTAGATCGCCACATATAATCCAATTATGAGCAGGATAGCCTATTTTATTTAGCACTGTTTCTAGGTTTTCATAGCTTTCTTTCATGTACAGAATGTCCAACAGGTATAGATGCATACATGTTACCATTGTAACCTTTAAACTAGTTTTGGATGAATGAGCAAACAGCCTCCAGTCTTCCTTTTTGTATTCAGTACCAAACTCATTCATCGGACCAGGAATGTCTGAGCAGTACACTAAATCACCTTCTTGTTGAAAAAACTTGGAAAATTGCTGCTCTCTCTTGCTGTACATGTATATGCTGCTTCCAACTGTCAATAAGTTCTTTCCTTGTAATCTAGAGCCAAGCGACTCAGCTTTTTCTTTCGTTAAGCCCAGATCCCTAACCAAATCGTTAAGCTTGGTCTGAGTAAACAATTGGGGCTCTAGACTTTCTGTATTACGATGGAATTCATCATCAGGTTCATCTAAATCACATTGTACATCAGAAAATACTTCTGTTGGAATATAATTTAAACCATCTGGTGGTTCAGGAATTGGCAAATCTACACCATGCTCTACTGGTCAGATGGCAGACGGAAGGTTAAGGTAACTTACTACCTTCTTGTTTTTTGAATTATGACCAGTAATATGAACACTGCAAAAAGTAGCAATTATCGGAATGATTTCTTGGCTCCCTCCATATCATACAAACAGCAAATCTAAAGGCTTTTTTCTCCTTTTCTTGACCATTTTCTCAGAACTTCAACACGCACACAACATAAATTATGCGGCGCCCAAGATTTATCTTGATCAGCAAGTTTAGATCCAGAGTATGATAGATAAACCATTTCAAAAGTCTGTAATGTTTTTTTGGTGTTCTTTTTAATCACAAATTCACCACAAATATAACAAACTGTCAGCAGAGTTTTTACAACCACGATTAGACATTGTACTGAGCACATGTGCAGCAAATGGGATAGTGAGGTTAAGTTGACAGTAAGCAAAACACCATCCCTAAACACAAAAATAGAATCGACCTTTTTTTTTGCCAGCAAATGTTTTTCAGCAGTGCTACCAATGTCGGCTACATTTATTACACCTCCTCTTAAAATTATTTTAACTATAAAAAAGCTACATTCCATTATCCTCGTTTGCTGTCTCTGACAGAATTACAATGTCATCGGCGAACCTCAAAGTTTTTACTTCTTCTCCATGAATTTTAATACCTACTCAGAATTTTTCTTTTGTTTCCTTTACTGCTTGCTCAATATACAGATTGAATAACATCGGGGAGAGGCTACAACCCTGTCTCACTCCTTTCCCAACCACTGCTTCCCTTTCATGCCCCCCGACTCTTACAACTGCCATCTGGTTTCTGTACAAATTGTAAATAGCCTTTCGCTCCCTGTATTTTACCCCTGCCACCTTCAGAATTTGAAAGAGAGTATTCCAGTTAACGTTGTCAAAAGCTTTCTCTAAGTCTACAAATCCTAGAAACGTAGGTTTGCCTTTTCTTAATCTTTCTTCTAAGATAAGTCGTAAGGTTAGTATTGCCTCATGTGTTCCAACATTTCTACGGAATCCAAACTGATCTTCCCCGAGGTCCACTTCTACCAGTTTTTCCATTCGTCTGTAAAGAATTCGTGTTAGTATTTTGCAGCTGTGACTTATTAAACTGATAGTTCGGTAATTTTTACATCTGTCAACACCTGCTTTCTTTGGGATTGGAATTATTATATTCTTCTTGAAGTCTGTGGGTATTTCGCCTGTCTCATACATCTTGCTCACCAGATGGTAGAGTTTTGTCATGACTGGCTCTCCCAAGGCCATCAGTAGTTCTAATGGAATGTTGTCTACTCCCGGGGCCTTGTTTCGACTCAGGTCTTTCAGTGCTCTGTCAAACTCTTCACGCAGTATCTTATCTCCCATTTCATCTTCATCTACATCCTCTTCCATTTCCATAATATTGTTCCCAAGTACATCGCCCTTGTATAAACCCTCTATATACTCCTTCCACCTTTCTGCCTTCCCTTCTTTGCTTAGAACTGGGTTGCCATCTGAGCTCTTGATATTCATACAAGTGGTTCTCTTCTCTCCAAAGGTCTCTTTAATTTTCCTGTAGGCAGTATCTATCTTACCCCTAGTGAGACAGGCCTCTACATCCTTACATTTGTCCTCTAGCCATCCCTGCTTAGCCATTTTGCACTTCCTGTCGATCTCATTTTTGAGACGTTTGTATTCCTTTTTGCCTGCTTCATTTACTGCATTTTTATATTTTCTCGTTTCATCAATTAAATTCAATATTTCTTCTGTTACCCAAGGATTTCTATTAGCCCTCATCTTTTCACCTACTTGATCCTCTGCTGCCTTCACTACTTCATCCCTCAGAGCTACCCATTCTTCTTCTACTGTATTTCTTTCCCCAATTCCTGTCAATTGTTCCCTTATGCTCTCCCTGAAACGCTCTACAACCTCTGGTTCTTTCAGTTTATCCAGGTCCCATCTCTTTAAATTCCCGCCTTTTTGCAGTTTCTTCAGTTTCAATCTGCAGTTCATAACCAATAGATTGTGGTCTGAATCCACATCTGCCCCTGGAAATGTCTTACAATTTAAAACCTGGTTCCTAAATCGGGTGATGCTGAGGGGATTAGATTAGGAAATGAGACACTTAAAGTAGTAAAGGAGTTTTGCTATTTAGGGAGTAAAATAACTGATGATGGTCGAAGTAGAGAGGATATAAAATGTAGACTGGCAATGGCAAGGAAATCGTTTCTGAAGAAGAGAAATTTGTTAACATTGAGTATAGATTTAAGTGTCAGGAAGTCGTTTCTGAAAGTATTTGTATGGAGTGTAGCCATGTATGGAAGTGAAACATGGATGATAACCAGTTTGGACAAGAAGAGAATGGAAGCTTTCGAAATGTGGTGCTACAGAAGAATGCTGAAGATAAGGTGGGTAGATCACGTAACTAATGAGGAGGTATTGAATAGGATTGGGGAGAAGAGAAGTTTGTGGCACAACTTGACTAGAAGAAGGGATCGGTTGGTAGGACATGTTTTGAGGCATCAAGGGATCACAAATTTAGCATTGGAGGGCAGCATGGAGGGTAAAAATCGTAGAGGGAGACCAAGAGATGAATACACTAAGCAGATTCAGAAGGATGTAGGTTGCAGTAGGTACCGGGAGATGAAGAAGCTTGCACAGGATAGAGCAGCATGGAGAGCTGCATCAAACCAGTCTCAGGACTGAAGACCACAACAACAACAACAACAACAACAACAACAACAACACATAAAAAAGCTGTAAAATTCTTTTAAAAAATCACTTAGTTTAAAAAATGTAACTGTAAAATGGGAAGAAATGGTGGGTAATACAGTTTTTAAGTATCATATTTGGAATTCCCACCCTAAAAACATAAGAATAAGGTATTTTCTGCAAAAAAGTTTTTCCATCATTGGCCTGTGTAATTGGTCTTATGCAATGTTGTACCTATCTGCGACTCAGAATCTCGACTGTATGGTATAATGGAAATGTCGTGTGAGTAAAACTATCCTTTTCACAGTATTGTTACAAATATTTCTACTGTGATTTAGCCCTATGCTGCCATTGTTTAGTTAGGAATGGTTAGTCATAACTTGTTTTGCCATTACAAATTTCTGTTTTCAGGAAAAAATTAATTTCGACAAACAGCATTTTCGGACTTAAAAATAAATGTGCACACAGTTGTTACAAATACAGAATATTGTGCTCTGCGTGCTGGGTTATTCATTATGGTTAAATTTATTATATGGATATAGTTATTAAGCAATTAATATAATTCTTAAATAAGATATGCTCAGTTCCAGAATATGATGTTGTTGATTCCTAAAAGTGATATGCAAATTCTTCTTGATAATGCAATTTCTTGCTGTTGTTGGCAATAATGCAGCAGTTGGTGTGCTGCATTTCTTGCTATTGTTGACATTAATGTGCCAGTTGGTATAGACTATGCTAGGTTTTCATGTTACTGGTTGTGTGTCAGATTCTGGTGGTGGATGCACGTGATCTTACTCAAATATTAACTGGGGAAAGAAAATTTGCAAGTATTCATTTTCCCTGATCTCTCTTGTAGGTATTTACTGGTCACATTCTGACATGTATAAGGTAGAATGAAATGTTTTGATATAGGCCTATAGTTTTCTTACATTTATTTGCAGCATCTCTTTGAAGAATGACGATAGCCTGGATGATGTCAACCCCTTTGAAGAGCCCACACTAGATGCTTATTGTAATGATTCATCCAGCACATGTAGGTAGAGGAGATTAGATATTGGCTAAATTAGGAGGAAAGGGGAATTCATACAGCTGCAGATATGTCTGCACCATACAAAAAGTACTGTAAAATGACCTAGAACTGTATCTCTAGATTCTGTGGATGTGGACAAAATAGTTTTTAAATTAAATTAATAAGATGTTTTGCTTGTCAGTAAGAGTGGTGTGATATGGAAATTGCAAATCCTTCATTTTTCTGGTGGTGTGGGAAATATAATGTCCCTATTTTTGTTCATTGCGGGGGGGGGGGGGGGGGGGGGGGGTTAAGATAGCGATTCTCTTTCATGTATCTATTATTTTTTTTTTTTTAATTTTAAGTATAATGGTAAATGGTTCCCATCCATTGTTGGTTACATTTATATTATTAAAAATTAAAAACTCAAAGAAATTTTTGTAGTTTACTCTGAGACATACGTTTTGTGCTATAAGTATCTTAGAAACCACCTCAACAGGAAAACCCTAGTTCTGCTGTACATATCAGTTTTGGGGTTCTTGGATTCTCAACCTCATTTTTAAGACCTCAACCTTTGCTCTTCAGTGTACATAAGGATATCAAATGTGTGTCATATTTTGATGCAGCTGTATCATATTTAAGATTAAAATCCAAAAAATGATACAATGTTTTTATTCTCTTTTAGTCAACATATGTAACATTAAAAATCATATACATTGTCTTTTAAAACAGCTTTTATTTCCTAACTTACATTTTTGTGTGTGTGTACATAGTACTCTTTGCTTTTAAATAGCTTATATTTAGGTCACCTTACCCTACATTTCAAAGCACAGCACAAAAATTATCAGGACAGTGTAATTCATTTATCTAATAGAACCAAACAGCTATGTAAATCTACATCTTTATACAGTAGATACTGCAGAAGCCACCGTAAGGTGCTTGATGGAGGGTACCATGTACTACTATTTGTCATTTCTCCTGCTCCACTCGCAAATAGAGTGAGGAAAAAATGACTGTCCGTACGCCTTTGTTTGGGCCCTAATTTTTCGTATCTTATCTTCATGGTCCTTACATGCGATATATGTCAGTGGGAGCAGAATCATTTGGCAGTCAGCTTCAAATGCCAGTTCTGTAAGTTTCCTCAATATTGTTTCCCAAAAAGAATGCTGCCTTCCCTCCAGGGATTTCCATTTGAGTTCCTGAAGCATCTTCATAACACGTGTTGTTCGAACCTACCTGTAACCAATCTAGGAGCCCTCTTCTGAATTTCTTCTATGTCTTCCTTCAATTTTGACCTGGTACGGGTCCCAAACTCTCAAGCAGTACTCGCACCAGCATCCTATATGTGGTCTCCTTTACAGGTGAACCTATAGTCTAGAACCGCGCGACCGCTATGGTCGCAGGTTCAAATCCTACCTCGGGCGTGGATATGTGTGATGTCCTTAGGTTAATTAGGTTTAAGTAGTTCTAAGGGACTGATGACCTCAGAAGGTAAGTCCCATAGTGCTCAGAGCCATTTGAACCATTTTACAGGTGAACCACTCTCCTAAAATTCTCCCAATAAACCGAAGTTGACCAATTGCCTCCCCTACTACAGTTTTCACATGCTCATTCCACCTCATATCGCTTTGCAATGTTGCACAAAGATGTTTAAACTACTTGATTGTGTCTAGCCGGACATTAGTAATACTGTATAAAATGCATATTTGAACCATCAGCTGTTTTTATTTTACACCCAAACATGTACCGGTTTCAGTCTTAGACCATCTTCATCAATGAAGGGTTAAAATGGTTTAAGCCACCATATTGTGTTAGTCATTACTTAAAATGTTTAGTGCATGCCATGAATGTAAGTATATGACACAGGACTTTAAAAGCAAACATACAAATACTAAATGTATACAAAGCAACATTAGTAATAGTGTATCCAAACATTACAGGTTAGCTGTCATTCATCACACCAACTGGAAATCTTGTCTAAGTCATCTTGTATCTTCCTACAGTCACTTAACTTCGACAGCTTACCGTACACCATGGCATCATCAGCAAACAACCACATATTGCTGTCCACCCTTGCTGCCAAATCATGTATGTGTATAGAGAACAACAGCGTTCCTATCACACTTCCGGGGGGCACTCCTGATGATTCCGTTATCTCTGATGAACACTCATCCTCGAGGACAGTATACTGGGTTCTGTTATTTAAGAAGTCTATGAGCCACTCACATATCTTGAATTTATTCCATATGCTCATACCTTCATTAACAGACTGCACTGGGGTACTGTGTCAAATGCTTTCCGGAAATCTAGAAATATTTAATCTGCGTGTTGCCCATCATCCACAGTTCTCAGTATATCATTTGAGAAAAGGGCAAGTTGAGTTTCGCTCGAGTGATGCTTTCTAAAACCATGCTGATTCATGGACATAGGCTGCTTAGCCTCAAGAAAGTTTATTATATTTGAAATGAGAATGCGTTCAAGGATTCTGCAGCAGACAGAAGTCAGGGATATTGGTCTGTAATTTTGTGGGTGCGTTCTTTTACGTTTCTTATATACTGGAGTCATCTGCACTTTTTTCCAGTCCCATGCAACTTTGTACCGAGCGAGAGATTCACGATAAATGCAAGCTAGGTAAGGGACCAATGCCATTGAGTACTCTTTGTAAAATTGAACTGTGATTCCATCCGGGCCTTGTGATTTATTTGTTTTCAAATCTTTAAGTTGCTTTTCTATGCCACATACGCTTATTACTGTGTTTTCCATATGGGAGTCTGTCCGATGGTCAAATGACGCTATTTACATATGTTTCTCCTGTGTGAACGATTTCTTGAACGTGAAATTTAAAACTTCAGCTCCATTTTGCTATCTTCTACTGCCACACCAGACTGGTCAACAAGGGACTGAATGGAAGCCTTAGACCCACTTAGAGATTTTGCGTATGACCAGAATTTTCTCAAGTTCTCTGCCAGATCCTCCATTAAGATGTCATGGTGGTAGATGTTGTATGCTTCGCGCATAGATCTTTTCACAGACACACTAATCTCTACTAACCTTTGCTTGTTGTCATTTGTAAATCCCCTTTTGAACCTGGAGTGCAACAGCCTCTGCTTCCTCAACGTCCTACAAATTTTGTTTTTAAACTGTGGTGGGTCTTTTCCATGCTTTATCCCCTTACTTGGCACGTAACTCTCTAGACCACAATTTACAATCTGCTTAAACTTTGCCCATAATTCCTCTGCATTCATCTTATTGGAACTGAGTGATGCCAATTCGCTGTCCAGGTGAAACACTAATAACTGCTTATCTGCTCTGTCTAGCTGAAACACTTTCCTAGCCTTCTTGACTGATTTGTTAACTTTCATCTTTAGAGTTGCTATAATGACATCATGATTGCTAATCCCCGTTTCTATACTGACATTGTCGATTAGCTTGGTGTTTTTTCGTCATCAGTCTTGTGGTTGGTTTGATGTGACCCACCACCACGACTTCCTCTCCTGTGCCAACCTCCTCATCTCAGAATCGCAACCTATGTCCTCAACTATTTGCTGGATGTGTTCCAAACTTCCTCTACATTTTTTGGCCTCTATAGCTCCCTCAAGTACCATTGAAGTTATTCCCTGATGTCTTAACAGATGTCCTCTCATCCTCTCCCTTCTCCTTGTCAGTGTTTTCTACATATTCCTTTCCTGTCTGCTTCTGCGCAGAACCTCCTCATTCCTTACCTTATTACTCCACCTGAGCTTCAACATTCGTCTATAGCATCACATCTAAAATGCTTCAATTCTCTTCTGTTCTGTTTTTCCCACAGTGCATGTTCCACCACTGTACAATGCTGTGCTCCAGACATACATTCTCAGAAATTTCTTCCTCAAATTAACCTATGTTTGATACTAGTAGACTTCTCTTAGCCAGGAATGCCATTTTTGCAAGTGCTAATCTGCTTTTGATGTCCTCCTTGTTCCATCCGTCATTGGTTATTTTGATGCCTAGGTAGTAGAATTCCTTAACTTCATGTACTTCATGACTATCAGTCCCGATGTTAAGTTTCTCACTGCTCTCGGTTCTGCTACTTCTCATTTTTTTTTCTTTTTTCCTCTTTCTTAGTCCATATTCTGTACTCATTAGATTGTTCATTCCATTCAGCAGATCATGTAAATCTTCTTCACTTGCACTCAGGATAGCAATGTTATCAGCGAATCGTATCATTGATATCCTTTAACCTTGAATTTTAATTCCACTCCTGAACCTGTTTTTATTTCCATCATTGCTTCTTCGATGTACAGATTGAATAGTAGGGGCGTAAGACTACATTCTTGTCTTACACCCTTTTTAATCTGAGCACTTCCTTCTTGGTCGTCCACTCTTATTATTCCCTCTTGGCTCTTGTACATGTTGTGTATTATCCGTTTTTCTCTATAGCTTACCCATATTTTCCTCACAATTTTGAACATTTTGCAACATTTTACACTGTCGAATGCATTTTCCTGTTCGACAAATTCTATGAATGTGTGTTGATTTCTCTGTAGTCTTGCTTCCATTATCAACTGCAACATCAGAATTGCATCTCTGGTGCCTTTACCTTTCTAAAGCCAAACTGATCATCATCTAACACATCCTCAATTTTATTTTCAATTTTTCTGTATTTTATTCTTATTGACAACTTAGATGCATCAGCTGTTAAGCTGTTGTGCGATAATTCTCATACTTATCAACTCTTGCAGTGTTATGCAGAATTTTAACTTCAGATAATCATCAGTTTAGGTCTCTTCTGTAAGAGCCCCAATCTGTTTTCCTAGACTTTCTAACACCCATTTCAACTCCAAACTTAATATGCATCTGCTCAGATAAGGGTGGCTCCATCCCTATATGCCATTGTTTGAGGTAGCTACCTATTAAGATGGACCCATCATCTGTTCCTGAAAGTAGGTTTCTTACCCCTGCTAAAAACCTCTAGATTGCTCTCCTATAGGTATTCAAGTAGGTAATCACATGGCTGCTGGTATTGCTGCTTCAAAGCACCAGTTTGTGGTTTTGACATCACATCCAACCAACAGTCGTTCATTCAGATGCAACCAGCTGTCTTCCAATCTCACCACTTCCTGGGAAGGAGTAGTACTGTCCTCACAAGGAGGGTAAACTGAGGCCAGTACAAACTGCCTCGTGCTTCCTCCCTTGCACTGTTTCATTCTGATCATCACTAAGTCCCTGGAACAGAAATTCGCCACAGGCATCAACGAAATTTCATTTCTAACAAAAATACGTTCTAAGCAAAGAAGGGAAAGCAGAAAGGTGGAAGGAGTATATAGAGGGTCTATACAAGGGCGATGTACTTGAGGACAATATTATGGAAATGGAAGAGGATGTACCGTATTTACTCGAATCTAAGCCGCACATTTTTTCCGGTTTTTGTAATCCAAAAAACCGCCTGTGGCTTAGAATCGAGTGCAAAGTAAGCGGAAGTTCTGAAAAATGTTGGTAGGAACTTTTATGAATTGTGAATCACATGCAGTATTCTCTTCACCATAAGAATAATATGAATATAAACATTTTGCCATGTATTCTTTCGTGTTTGCTGCTATCTCATTTAAATTCTGTCTGCCTAATAAACTACGAAACTAGAGTGAGACAAAAGCAAAGGCGGAAGAATATACATATCATGTTATGTTTATATTCGTATTATTCTTATGCGTAATAGTGATACAGTCAGAAATGAAGCACGGCAATTGACTAGATTTTTAAATCTAAGATGACTCTAATTCCTGTGCAGAATGTAATGTACTAAAGAGGCATCTGCAAAGATTTTCAACGGAGAAAAATTTTCGCTAAACTCTCGTTCAGAATATGTTCTATCATACGCAGTCTATTATTTGGTTCTTGTTGATCATTATCAAAGAAAGCAGCAGTGTAAGTAACAACAAATAGCAGTCTCTTGCCCTTTTTTTTTTTTTTTTTTTTTTTTTTTTATAGAGTTGTAAGCGGCGGTAGCACGCACAAAGGGAAGCCATGCCGCGAGCGACGACAGGCCGTAAACATTCATTATCAGAATGTGACAAACAATGCGTGACACAGTACAGTAATGCATCTTCAGCTTAGAGTGATGTAAACACCTATAACAAAGAAAACGGCACTTATCAGATCAAAGAAAAATAAGCAATCAATTCAAACCAGACGAAGCACGTGAAAAAGGAAGGGTACCCGTATAAATACAGACGGAGCGCCTGACACATAGCAATGGCTACCTGGTAAAGTTTAACTTCTAAGCTTACGACTTGAACCAAACTACTGTAGCTCTATCGTCATTCATTCGACCTAAATTGTGTCTCATATTACAATGGACCAACTTTGTTTCGATTTGGAGATGCGGCCTAAAACTTTTCTCTCCCGTTGAATTTCGAGTCTCAAATTTCAGGTGTGGCTTGGATTCGGGAAAAATTTTTTTCCTTGATTTCGAGTCTCATTTTTCAGGTGCGGCTTAGGTTTGAGTGCGGCTTAGATTCGAGTAAATACGGTAGATGAAGATGAAATGAGAGATACGATACTGTGTGAAGAGTTTGTTAGAGCACTGAAAGACCTGAGTCAAAACAAGGCCCCGGGAGTAGACAACATCCCATTAGAACTACTGACAGCCTTGGGAGAGCCAGTCCTGACAAAACTCTACCATCTGTGAGCAAAATGTATGAGACAGGCAAAATACCCTCAGACTTCAAGAAGAATATAGTAATTCCAATCCCAAAGAAAGCAGGTGTTGACAGATGTGAAAATTACCAAACTATCAGTTTAATAAGTCACGGCTGCAAAATACTATTGCGAATTCTTTACAGACGAATGGAAAAACTGGTAGAAGCCGACCTTGGGGAAGATCAGTTTGGATTCCGTAGAAATATGGGAACACGTGAGGCAGTACTGACCCTACGACTTATTTTAGAAGCTAGATTAAGAAAAGGCAAACCTACGTTTCTAGCATTTGTAGACTTAGAGAAAGCTTTTAACAATGTTGACTGGAATACTCTCTTTCAAATTCTGAAGGTGGCAGGAGTAAAATACAGGGAGCGAAAGGCTATTTACAATTTGTACAGAAACCAGATGGCAGTTATAAGAGTCGAGGGACATGAAAGGGAAGCAGTGGTTGGAAAGGGAGTGAGACAGGGTTGTAGCCTCTCCCCGATGTTGTTCAATGTGTATATTGAGCAAGCAGTAAAGGAAACAAAAGAAAAATTCTGAGTAGGTATTAAAATCCACGGAGAAGAAATAAAAATTTTAAGGTTCGCCGATGACATTGTAATTCTGTCAGAGACAGCAAAGGACTTGGAAGAGCAGTTGAACGGAATGGACAGTGTCTTAAAAGGAGGATATAAGATGAACATCAACAAAAGCAAACCGAGGATAATGGAATGTTGTCGAATTAAGTCGGGTGATGCTGAGGGAATTAGATTAGGAAATGAGTCACTTAAAGTAGTAAATGAGTGTTGCTATTTGGGGAGCAAAGTAACTGATGATGGTCGAAGTAGAGAGGATATAAAATATAGACTGGCAATAGCAAGAAAAGTGCTTCTGAAGAAGAGAAATTTGTTAACATCGAGTATAGATTTAAGTGTCAGGAAGTTGTTTCTGAAAGTATATGTATGGAGTGTAGCCATGTATGGAAGTGAAGCATGGACGATAACTAGTTTGGACAAGAAGAGAATAGGAGCTTTCGAAATGTGGTACTACAGAAGAATGCTGAAGATTAGATGGATAGATCACATAACTAATGAGGAGGTACTGAATAGGATTGGGGAGAAGAGGTGTTTGTGGCACAACTTGACTAGAAGAAGGGATCGGTTGTTAGGACATGTTCTGAGGCATCAAGGGATCACCAATTTAGTATTAGAGGGCAGCGTGGAGGGTAAAAATCGTAGAGGGAGACCAAGAGATGAATACACAAAGCAGATTCAGAAGGATGTAGGCTGCAGTGCATACTGGAGAGCTGCATCAAACCAGTCTCAGGACTGAAGACCACAACAACAACAACAGCAACAAAAATACAGTTTTTTTTCCCTTTAGCTATCATAAATCAAGTTCACTCCCATTTCCTCCAAGGCCTTATACACTCTGTTTATGTAAGCAGGATTCATGGGTTAGGGCCACGTTCACCTCCTGTCTTTCCAGAAGGCGACTCAAGGCAGCAGTGGCCCCTTAAGTTTATCTGCAACACTTCAAGCCACCAACTTGCTGCAATTGTCACTTCTGAAGCCCTTAATCACCCTGACAGTAACCTGTTAGAAATCTAAATTCAGTTCTGGTATTGCTCACACATTGATTTTGGGTATTTCTCACAGAATTCCACCATAAGGGTTTGGCTGTCAGATGTAACCTTCTGATTAATTATTCACTTCCTGGTTCTGCATCCATACTTTCTCGAACACGGTCTTTCTAGTATCATCCTAGGTACATAGATTTATATCTTCACAGCCTTAGAGAGTTCCTCTGCTGTCTTGACCAGCAGCTTCACTTCCTCCCACTGAGATATCATTGGCATCATCTCCTTTAGCCAGTCTACTGTTCTCTCCCCCTTACAGACAAAGTCACATTTGGTCAAGGTAGACCTTCCTGAATTTGAGGCCTTCATTTGCATCTTCGCCAAACTTTTCAGAGAGAGCCATCTGAAGTAGCTCCTCATGCTGTGAGGTGGTGTGAACAATTGTATATCCGTATTGGACTACTGCTATTCTAAAAATTGAGGCTGCAGTATCATAGGTCTGTTTCCCAATTTCTGCCACAGCTTGTTTTGTAATCATTTATCCTGGGAAATGGGATTAATGAAGTCTTTTCTCTTTCTCTCCAGTTCTTCCAAGTGGCAGGGGTCTTTTTACCCCTTCACTCTGGAACAGTCTTCTCCCCTGGCAATGCTCTGATCTTGATCTGGCCCAGCTTCTCAGCGACATTTTTCACATCTTCCACTGATTTGTCCCCCAATTCAATTGTGGAAAAGCCTACACCCAGTGCTCGGTTGTAGGTGTGTCCATAATTTAAAAACTGAGGGACTTGATAATACCTCACATACCTAATGTTTCGGTATTTGAGGTATTAATAAGTCCCTCAGTTTTTAATTTTTTCTGTGTTTTCCATATTGGTCCCATGAGCATTGGGGATATGTTGGGTTAATACCAGAAGAACCCCAAGTTGGTGTAAGGCTAATTACTCAGGAGATCACCCACTATCCTTGAGATTCCATTCATGACACATGACACGTCTTTCCATGTGCCATCCACCCCGATAGCAGAATGGTCAGCGTGACTGCCGTCTTAAGGGGCCCGGGTTCGATACCCGGCTGAGGCGGGGATTTTCTCCGCTCTGGGACTGGGTGTTGTGTTGTCTTCATCATCATTTCATCCCCATCTGGTGCACAGGTTGCCCAATGTGGCGTCAAATGTAATAAGACCTGCACCAAGGCGGCTGGACCTGCCCCGTAAGGAGCCTCCCGGCCAATGACGCCAAACGCTCATTTCCATATGCCACGAACCTCTCAATGTGGATCCTGTTAGACTTTGAGCTGGGGAAAAGAATGTTGGAAGAGATGGGGTGTTGTGGGACACACTTTGTCAGGTCCATCCACTGAGGCCTGTGCGGATTGGGAGACCCTGCCAGGGTCTACGCTACCACCGGCATAACCTTAAGCTTTGTGCAAATGTGCAAACCTCTCTACCTGCACACTCCGTGTTATGACAAGGTAGTGTTCCCTGAAGAGGTCTCTTACATTATCCTTGCTTCATGCAATTAATTTCAGTGATATACCTATCAAACCCTGTAGCCTCCCTACCCTGTCTCAATTTCCTGTTTTACTTTATAACATACAGACTCACATTGTGAAATGAGCTTATTGTGACAATGCTCTTGACAACATGTGTAGTGAAATGAAGAGCATTTCTTACAATGCCCCAGCTTGCCTCCATTTTTTGGGATGGCATTGTATATCCACATAATATTCACAGCTCAGTTGTCATATGTAGACAGTCAGCATTGCCAGTATGAAATACTTTGCTTTATAGAAATCTCTAAAATATAACAAGATAAACATGTTAATTATTGTGCCTCTGATTTGAATTCCATTTCCCAAGAGCTTGAACAGAGATACTTATTTTGTCTTCTTTCATAGGCATTGCATTCCTCTAGATTGAGATTTGCATATGAATAACTATTTACACTAAGATGATGACAGAAAATCCTGGATGAGATTCAAACAATAGAATAAATAATGATAGCCAAAATACTCTGTAGTTTGTATGTTGAGTAGCTGATAGGCACGTCATAAATCAGCTTATTTTTCAGTATGTTCACACACACAGACACACACACACACACACACACACACACACACACAGAGAGAGAGAGAGAGAGAGAGAGAGAGAGAGAGAGAGAGAGAGAGAGAACAAATTTGAAAGCTGAACTGTAATGTTCAATCTCTCTTTATTTTTCATAAGAATATCAACTATCAACTACTAAACTCATTCAGTTCTGAATACTTTCCACTGCTGTATCTTCCACTTTGATAGCTTTTGATGTTATCCAGTTTTTCATTTTGTCTGGGAGGAGGCCCAATAGTATTCATGTAATAACTTTTGTTTTACAATTTAATTTTAATGTGAAATTTTTGTAGAAATTTTGCTTTCACGTAGACTAGAACATAACTCTATTTGTGAATAATCTACTACTACATAACTGTAAATTTATACTAATCCTGCAGTTGGCAGAAGCTGCAAAACGCGAAGCACGTATTGAGGAACGCACTCGTACCATTAGCCAGCAGCGTGAGGCAGAGCGCAGTGCAGAACAGCATGATCGTGAGATAATAGCTGCAAAAGTGGATGCAGAGGAAGTAGCTGAACCCCGTGTTGATGCTAGTGAAAGACTGCGACAGGAACGCAACAAGGTTAGTCCCTTCTATATACAGTGAGTCCAAAAAGTATTTTTCTAGCGGCATATCTTTTAGAAAACAAAGTTTGTGTAACATGAAGAGAAATGTATACAAAATCTAAAGAGCCACTCACATAAGAAGTACCTTGGTAAGTGATTTTTGTTGAAAATCAAGGAAAGAAATACATCCAAATAGACACCAAGGTTAACAAAATAGAAAATGTAATACAAGAGCTAGTTCATAAAGTATTCATCCACCATCTGACTATGCCAAAATCCTGCGTACAGTGATTAAACTATAATGCTGACCCACAGCACACACTAGAGTTAATAGTGCGCAGTCCCACCCTGTTGCCTGTTGTGATTCTGAATGGTGCCGATACAGTGCAATTAGCACCATGGTCCGTAAGGGTAGTGAGACAACGCTGATCGAAAGGAATATTCTGTGCTTACATAATAAGTGCAAATCTTCTTATGAGATTGCTAAAGTACTCGGTAGACCTAGATCGATGGTTCAGTTGATAATTGATCGATTTTGCATGACAAAATCATTAAGGAGCCAACCACATACCAGACGCCCTCACACTTTGACTGATGCAGATGTGAGATTTATCATGAGCGAAATAAGAAGAAACCTAAAATCAGTGCTCCTAAGTTGGCTGGGGAGTTAGAGTCTAGGGGAAAGAAGGTATGTGCCAACACAATCAGAAAAACCTTCAAAACATATGGGTATCACAGCCAGGTAACTCGCAAGAAATTTTGGGTCAGTTAGCAGAATTGAAAGAATGTCTTCATTTTGTAATGGAACACAGATTCATAAAGGAAGACTTATGGAATAAAGTAATATTTTTTGATGAGAGTAAATATAACGTATTCGGGTCGGATGGCAGGTGATTGGTGTGGCATAAGAAGAATGCGGAGATGTTGCCCTGCAATCTTGTGCCAATGGTTAAACACAATGGTGGCTACCTGATGGTGTGGGGCTGTATGAATGCTGCAGTTGTTGGAAAATTACATTTCATAGAAGGTACAATGGATCACCATATGTATATCAACATTTTAGAGCACAATGTGAATTCTAGTGCCGAAAAATTAGGTCTGCACGGAAATTACATTTTTCAACAAGATAACGACCCAAAGCATACGGCTCTAAATAAAAGGCTGTGGCTCCTGTACAATACCCCAAAACAACTTAACATCCCTCCTCAGAGCCCAGACATTAATCGAATTGAACACCTTCGCAAAGTACTTGAAGATAGCATCAGGAGAAGACACATTTATAACAAGAAAGACCTAACAGAAGCACTTCAAGACGAATGGGACAAAATTCCAACCTCTCTCACGGCAAACTTGGTCAGGTCAATGCCCAGACGACTATAAGCAGTAATAGCTGCAAATGAAAACCCCACTAAATATTAATTTTTATAATTGAAATCATATTTTCAGATTGTAGGTAAATTAAAAAAAAAAAGAGTGGACGAATACTTTTTGAAGTAGCCCTTGAATAAATTCTCCATTTCGGCAAATTTATTATTGCTATGGATGTATATATTTCCTTGTCCATCAATAAAAATGGCTTACCAAGGTTTGTTGCGTATGACTGGATGTTCACATTTTATGTTCCCTTCCTTTCATGTGACGTATACTTAGTTTTTAAAAAAAATTACAACTAGATGAATACTTTTTGGACTCATTGTAAATTAATCTGTAATTTCTACATTTAAAAACAATATTATATCCTGTTTATCACAACTAATGTTAAACTATGCATTGTTATTCATTAGTTACAGGTCTAAAATGCGGCAGAAAAACTCAGTGAAACACCTGACATACTTGGCACACCAGTTGTTGTGGGCTTCAGTCCAAAGACTGATTTGATGCAGCTCTCCAAGTTACTCTATCCTGTGCAGGGCACACCAGTATGAGATCATATATTGTGTCTGAAGCAGTCCATGTGAATATAGTTTTTGTGTACAGCATTTCTGACTGCGTTTGACACCCAGTATTGGAGTCAAAGGAAACAGTATGGCACAGAGGACACGTTTGAATGACAAAGAACATATCCACACCATTGAGCGATTTAATATCTGTCACAGTCTGTACAAGATGACTTGGGAGTTCAGTGTTGTTTGTAGTATCATTTCACATCTGTGGAGAAGATTCCAAGTGGGAAAGAGAAATACAACAGTGTGTGGAAAATCAACCTTATGTTAAAAGTCAATACTGGGGTCATCATCTTGCCTGAAGAACACAAAGATGTCCAATTAACACAGCACCTGTTCTGACCAAAGACTTGTGACAGCCTCTGGGTCACAGGCTGTGTAGAATCAACTTAGAGAAGTCACTCCTTGTGATTAATGACTTTCCAAATAAATTACCCTCACGCAATGTTCTGTGTTGCCCACCTGGTGTGAGTCTGGGAACAGT
Organism: Schistocerca piceifrons; assembly: GCF_021461385.2. Lineage (NCBI taxonomy): Eukaryota > Metazoa > Arthropoda > Insecta > Orthoptera > Acrididae > Schistocerca > Schistocerca piceifrons. The sequence continues at coordinate 716,037,217 of NC_060140.1, read as the reverse complement.
GAATTAGTGTTCTATTCATGTATGAGTTATAGTTTAGCCCAGATAGTGATTCTCACAATCTGTTCTTCTGGCCTGCTCCTGAGATACTTTATGACCCTGCCAATCTACATCTTCATCTACATCCATACTCCGCAAGCCACCTGACAGTGTGTGGCGGAGGGTACCCTGAGTACCTCTGTTGGTTCTCCCTTCTATTCCAGTCTCGTATTGTACGTGGAAAGGAGGATTGTCGGTATGCTTCTGTGTGGGCTCTAATCTCTCTGATTTTATCCTCATGGTCTCTTCGCGAGATATACGTAGGAGGGAGCAATATACTGCTTGACTCTTCAGTGAAGGTATGTTCTCAAAACTTTAACAAAAGCCCGTACCGAGCTACTGAGTGTCTCTCTTGCAGAGTCTTCCACTGGAGTTTATCTATCATCTCCGTAACGCTTTCGCGATTACTAAATGATCCTGTAACAAAGCGCGCTGCTCTCCGTTGGACCTTCTCCATCTCTTCTATCAACTCTATCTGGTACGGATCCCACACTGCTGAGCAGTATTCAAGCAGTGGGCGAACAAGCGTACTGTAACCTACTTCCTTTGTTTTCGGATTGCATTTCCTTAGGATTCTTCCAATGAATCTCAGTCTGGCATCTGCTTTACCAACAATCAACTTTATATGATCATTCCATTTTAAATCACTCCTAATGCGTACTCCCAGATAATTTATGGAATTAACTGCTTCCAGTTGCTGACCTGCTATTTTGTAGCTAAATGATAAGGGATCTATCTTTCTATGTATTCGCAGCACATTACACTTGTCTACATTGAGATTCAATTGCCATTCCCTGCACCATGCGTCAATTCGCTGCAGATCCTCCTGCGTTTCAGTACAATTGTCCATTGTTACAACCTCTCGATACACCACAGCATCGTCTGCAAAAAGCCTCAGTGAACTTTCGATGTCATCCACAAGGTCACTTACGTATATTGTGTGAATAGCAACGGTCCTATGACACTCCCCTGCGGCACACCTGAAATCACTCTTACTTCGGATGACTTCTCTCCATTGTTATCTAGGAACTCTTCAATCCAATCACACAATTGGCCAATGTTGTTCAAAGATATCAGTGACAACACCTTGGCTTTTGTCCGGTCTGTTGTCATGGTAGGTGAATCTACATGACAGCATATATTTCCTAGGAGTAATGAAATGCATGCTGTCTGTGGTGATGACATCCACCAATGATAAATGCATCTGATTCTCAGTGTGTACTGAACTGAGTTTCACATGATAATGATTGAGAACACCTGGCTTGCTGAAAAAGTATCTGAACATGAGAACATTACACATCTAGTGGGCAGTCAGTCATTTCCCCATCATAAATCTGATTGAACATGCACGGGATGATCTAGGCTGAAAAAACTTGAACAGTAATACTGATGTCACACACCACTGCTGACCTACAGAGGGCACAGCTCCGAGAGGATACTGGGACTGTCACACTACCTATATTGTGATGTAAAGGCATCACACCCCATAATGGCATTCGGTATACGTCTGGCAGAAAGACACCACACAAGTTATATGCCACCAGCAGCATGCAGCCACATTACATTACAACTCATATACATATTACTGGGTAACATGCCACATTGTTGCCAAGGCACCCTGTTGTGCACATAAAATCATCACCAATCATGTTCTTTCATGGGTCTCATAAGTTAAGGAACATGAATATGGAAGCCAGTTACAAGTGACAGTGTTATGAGGAGATCCTATGAAGGCCATCTGCCTGTTTTCTCATGTGCTGCCACCTTAACTGAATTCTATTAATCATCATCCAGATTGCAATTAACTTCTTCTTCAACCTATCACAGTTCACTGCTGAGTTTAGGCCTCTTCCTTATATTTCCATTGTTGTTGATTTTGAGCCACTTGGTACCATCGTGTTCCAACTAACAGCTTCACATTATCAAGCCATCTCTTTTGTGGTCTTCAGTGTTTCTGTGGTCTCCAGAAAACAGTTCAGGGGGTACACCTGCTGTGGTCTTGTTGAGCTACATGTCCAACCCTTTGCCACTTCAGGCTTGCAGTTCTCTGTAAGACATCTTTCGCCTTTGTTTTTCTTCTAATGTCCTCTGATACAATCCTATTCCTGAGAGTGACTTTCTTAGCATATGTCACTCTATGGCTTGTTGTGAGCGTCTTACTTGGCCTTAATCAGAGTCATTGTTTCCAGGCTGCAAGTTATAACTGGTAACATGCACATAGTATTCACGTTATTTGGGACATCCTTGTTGATCAAGATAAAAATCTTACCTTTTGGAATGCTGCCCAGCTCAGTCTTATCTGAATTTCTCCATGTCAATTGTTTTTCCCTAGTTTAATTTTATGACCAAGGTAGATGTATTCATCCAGACTTCATCTTCTATAGACTAGTTTCTGAATGTAAGTGTCTGGTTGTCTGGTCGTAGTATTTTTGTTTTACTGATTTTTGTGTCCAAGATAATCTTTACAGAGGCAAGATTTAGTTCTTCACACTCTATAGTTGTTCGTAATCTTCATATTCAGATATAAGAATTGATTTTTATTCCTCTGTTATTCCAGTCTAGTGATTTGAATACATTTTCAAATGCAAGGATGAACATTTTCAGGGAGATGGTTTCACCTTGATTATCTCCTTTGCCAATTAGGATCTTATTGATGATGATATATCTTGAATTTACCATGGCATTTTCAAGAGCTTTCGTGATTGCTCAAGTCTGCAGGGAGTCAAAAGCTCTTCAGTAATCTTTAAAGGCCAGAGGAATCCTAATGTTATACTTGGTTGTTTTCTCTGGATGTGATCTATTATTGAAAAACCTTTCCAAAATCCCACTTACTCGACAGATTGATATAAATCCAGTTCTCATGTGAGGTGATTTGTTACAGTTTTAGCCAGGAGTTTGTAAAGACATGATAACAAACTAACCGAATGATAGTTCTCCAAGTTTGCCTTATCAGCCTTTTTGAAGAGCAGTACCACTTCAGCTTTTTTCTATTTTTATGGTATTCTTACACAGTTGGTGTGTTTATTGATTAGTATCCTCACAGCTTCCAGCAAGTTGGCTCCATCTAGTTTCAGCATTTCATTAGCCATCGTATCTTCCCCAGAGGATTTTTTGTTTTTTAGTTGTTTAAGTGCATTCTCAACTTAAGCAATGATTACTTCCAGTGCTTCTTCCTCTATGTTGTTCTTGGCTAATTGTTCTTCCCTGGATAGTGGTCACAATGTACAGCTCTTAGGAGAAATCTCTAACAGTTTCAATAGTGTTATGTCTGTCTGTAACTCTCCTTTCTTGTTCTTTTTTACATCATTCTGATCTTTCTGTAGACATGCTGGTCTTTAAAATTTTTTGTGTTCTGGCTATTTACAATGATAAGGTTATTGTTAAATTTCCTCAGATCTTTTCTTATTTCAGTCTGGATAGTCTTATTCAGAGTTGTATATTCTGCTGTATCCCTGTCCATTTTCTTCCTTTCTTTGATGATCTGGATGGTTCTAACTCAAAGTCAGCTACTTTTGTTAGATTTCTGTAGTGGGATCTAGATGGCTGCAATCTGGATGCTTTTTGTAATTTTCTTAGTGAGTTCATTTACTTCTAAGGACTTTAGATCTTCTTTTGGACCAAATGTTTCAGATAAAGCTTGCTGAAGTGATGCTTTCTGTTTCCCTAAGTCATTTGCTCTCGTAAGTGTGTGTCCTTATTATTTTTCACCATTTAGGTTTGAGGATCAACGTGAAGGTCGCTCGAACTGGTCTGTGATCGCTTCAGGTGTCGTAGCTATTGGGTAGACACACATCTTTGCAGTTCTTTTTCTTGTTGGTGTGAGTGAAATCTATTTCACTTTTTAATTGACCGTCAGGGATCTTCCATGTACATTTATGTCAGATGGGCTTCTTAAAGAAGGTATTCAGGCAATAGAGAATTTCATCTCTAAGATATTCTAGCATTCATTCACCGCTTTCATTTTTGCAGTCTAACCCAAAGTTCCCTGAGCCTCTGTCTTTCTTTTGTCCTAGTTTTGCCTTGAAATCTCTTATGATGATACTCAGTTGTGTCTCCACAGAATCTTTTAAGTTAGTGATAACTTTGTATAATTGTTGAGCCTCATTCTTCATCAGAATTGCTGATTGGAGCATAGATCAGAATGATCTACATGGAAAACCTACTGTTTAGTCTAAGCACAATACATATATCATTCTAGGAGAAATGCAAACCATATTGTGTATGAATTCTATGATATTGCTGTTGACTAGAATAGCAACTACATTTATGGAAGATTTAGTGCTTAAGATGACATTACCTGATGGAAGGGTCTCAGCCTTTTCCACTTGTAGATGTCTTACAGATACCAATGATATCCCATTTAATGTCATGAAATTCTTGCTCTAGTCTCTCAAAGTTGTCAGCTTGTCTCATAGTTCTTATGTTGTATGTGGCTTCTCTTATTTCTTTACTCTTTCTTCTCGAATTTGCTTCCCCAGAATCCTAGACTTATGAATCATCAGTGTGAGGTTCTGAGCAATTTACTCTATTCACCTGTGGCAATTTCATGGAAAATTTGAAGTCATTGTCTGAATTTATGGGAGGCGATTGGCTTTTAGGTTGAAGAGCCAAAGAAACCAGTACACCTGCCTAATATTGTGTAGGCCCCCCACAAGCACACAGAAGTGCCACAAACACGACATGGAATGGACTCGACTAATGTCTGAAGTAGTGCTGGAGGGAATTGACAGTATGACTCCTGCATAGCTGTCTATAAATCCATAAGAGTACATGGGGTTAGAGATCCCTTTTGAACAGCATGTTGCAATGCATCCCAGATATGCTCAATAATGTTCATGTCTGGGGATTTTGTGGCCAGTGGAAGTGTTTAAATTAAGAAGTGTGTTCCTGGAGCCACTCTGTAGTAATTTTGGGCGTGTGGGATGTTGCATTGTCCTGCTGGAATTGCCCAAGTCCGCCGGTCTGCACAATGGACATGAATGGATGCAGGTGATCAGACAGGATGCTCATGTACATGGCACTTGCCAGAGTCGTATGTAAACATATCAGGGGGCCCATATCACTCCAACTCCATACGCCCTGCACCATTACACAGCATCCACCAGCTGAACAATCTCCTGCTGACATGCAGGATCCATGGATTCATGAGATTGTCTCCATATCCGTACACATCCATCTGCTCGATACAATTTGAAATGAGACTCGTCCGACCAGGCAACATGTTTCCAAGCATCAACAATCCAATGTTGGTGTTGATGGACCCAATCGAGGTGTAAAGCTGTGTGTCACGCCGTCATGAAGGGTACATGAGTGGACCTTCGGCCTCAAAAGCCCATATCGATGGTATTTCATTGAATGCTGACACTTGTTAATGGCCCAGCATTGAAATCAGCAGTAATTTATGGAAGAGTTGCACTTCTGTCACATTGAGCGATTCTCTTCAGTCATTTTTGGTCCCGTTCATGCAGGATTTTTTTCTGGCCCCAGTGATGTCTGAGATTTGATGTTTTACTGGATTCCTGATATTCATGGTACACTTATGAAATGGTCGTTTGGGAAAATCCCCACTTCATCACTACTTCGGAGATGCTGTATCCCGTCACTCGTACGCCGACTATAAGGCCATGTTCAAACTCACTTAAATCTTGATAACCTGCCATTGTAACAGTAGTGACTGATCTAACAACTGCACCATACACTTGTTGTCTTATATAGGCATTGCTGACTGCAGTGCCATATTCTGCCAGTTTGCATATCTCAACACACATGCCTATACCAGTTTCTTTGGTGCTTCATTGTAAAACACCGTGCTTCCAGGCAAGTTATTGAGTTAATGCCAGTCACCCCTAACATGGGGAACAGACGCTGTTGGTAGCCGCACCTGACCCAGAGAACAGATACTCCATTTGTTTTACATCATCCCTAAAAGCTGTACTGCCTCTTTTGCCAGTTTTCCTGTACCAATGATCTTCATCTCTGTCATCATTGTCATTGAGGTCTTCACTATTACCCTGGCAAGTGATCATCATGAGGTGTTATTACTTGCGTCCGGTGAAACAAGAGTTTTTAGGTTGTGTTACTCCTCCTCCTCCCCTTTCTCCTCCTCAATTCACCTCCACCTATATTTTCATGACCCTTGTATTCCCAAAAATTGATCTTATAGAGAAATTTGTGGAACACCCAGAGAGACATGTGGCCTGACCAGTACTTATCTTCTGGAGGCACAACTATCGATACAATGTGTGAAGCAAGCTGCAAGTCGTGATTCATGCTGCCCCCAGTAATGACCGTCACCAGCGTCTTGAGGCTGTCCTCAGATCCTTTTGGCCACTGGCTGAAGTAGAGACAAAAGCTATCCTCTCTCATGAAGGTAAAAGCACAACTCCCAAAACTAAGTACAGTACTCTTGCTTGGAACCATCTTGAAGGCTTCTACAACAGACCATCTATTCTGTAATGATCTTAGGTGCAGGTTTCCTGAAGCACATTCTTTTATAAAAAATTATGGTATCTCCTGGAACTGGGCATGCCTGTACTACACTCAAGAAGAAATTAGATCGGTCTTTCAGGTAAAAAGAGTCTTTCTGGTCATTAAGCATGACTAATACCTAAGCTTGAAGACCATGTCATCTGTATTTGTTATAGAAGGAATTACACTTCCTCACAGCTCAAAAAAAGAAAGTGTAAATCCAGTATTAGGTAACTGCAGAAATGTTCAGATTAAAGTTCCAGAATAACCCTCACATATTAATAGTTGTAATGTACACACAATTTCTGCAGCAAAAAAGTGAAATCAACTGCTATAAACAGCTATGAAGTTTTAAATTCTGAATGGAATACAGACTGGAGAGATGATGACATATTGATTGCCACAGGTAACTCAATAATATCTAAAGATATAAATGCTGAATAAGAATCATAGTATTCTGGGAATTGACAAGCTTTAGAAGTTGGCCTAAAATATTAAAATGGGGGACACTTCAGAGAAAGATTGGAAAACATTTACATTAATTCCATAATTATGCCTTTGTGATATGGCTGGTTTGCACTCTGCTGGCTGCGGAATGGGTGACTCACTCATCAAACAGAAAATCTTAAATTCTTGTGGCCTTCTCATTTTATTGTGGCATGAACACGTGCGAAGCAGCCTTCTGAACAGGTCTGATCTGGATAAATGGTGCATGACAAATTACTGCAGAGAACATTTTTACTGTATTCCTCTTTTGATGTAAACACAAAGGAAGCGGGGAGAGCACCATCACGCAGAGCAAGATTCGTGTGGTTACTGGTGTCATAGGGGTACCTTTCTTAAGTTAGATTCAAGATTCGGGTATCTTTTTTTGAAAAAAAGTCAACAGAAGAGCCCCACAAAATACTTAAGAATGTACAGAAACTGAAGGTTAGCTTATTTCATCAAAATGTTAAGAGGACTGAGTAATAGGGTAGAAGAGTTTCTTGTCTGACTGGAAAATTTAGAGATCTCTGATCTCTGTGAGCACCACATAACGACTCGGATAAGTTATGTGTAACTGATTATACTCTAGCATGTACTCTTGCGGAACTAATATGGGAAAAGGAGAAATTGTTGCACATATTAAGGTAGAGCGCAAGTTCAGAAACATTTTGTAGTGATCAGCACATGGAAGTGTTTGCTCGTGAATTAATACTGCAAAATAGTTCACTTTTAATTGTAACTGTATATAGATCCCCACTGGGAAATTTTGAACTGTTTATAAGGAATCTGGATTCCTTATTATGCTGTCTCTCACCAGGCAGTTAGTAGTCTGTGGTGACTTCGGTGTAGATTTTCTAAAGGATTCTTCTAGGAAAAAATGATATGGCAAAGTTATTCAGATCCTACAATGTGATCTCAGTAATTAACTTCCTAATGCAGGTGAATAAAGACATTAGGACCATGTTGTAACACACAACATAGAAACACACTGTCATCTCTAGAACAAGTATATTTTCTAATGACAAGTATCAGGTTTAACAACAAATGCAAATATCAGGATGCCATGTAGTAATACAGTTACAAACAGTTCAGTAATGTAGGAAGTTGCACATGGAGCCAGAACAGAATGAGGGGTAATTTCCTATATGCATGTGTGGGGCTGTTGGCGTTGAATGCGACTACGTATTTGTCATGTGCTGTCGCTCAGCCACCATGTCTTGACCTACTGGCCGACATTGGAGACATCAGAGCCAGTGTCTGATGCCTAAGTGGTAGTCCATTGGATTATCATACCCTTTCATCCATGGGGGAACACCGAGCTGCATCTCGACGCAGCAACCCATGTCTGGCCAGGCATCTCAGCAGTGTCCCGAACCAGGCCAACGTCATCGGAGGTGTCAGGTGGTCTCTCTGGCTTCACCATCTCCTGGTCATCTCAAAGAGGAGTGTAGAGCCAGAAAGGGTCTACCTGACAGCGCAATCAGCATCTCTGTGTGTCTGCTGCAGGGAGCATAGTCGATGCCATGTACACATCGAGTCCCAGCACAAAAGGGAAGAGTAGTGGTTGGGGTAGTACTGGTACCACAGCCTGGTCGTGTACTAACTTCCGGTCCATTCCAGGTTGCCAACAGAGGAGGGTGAGAACGGAGTCACAGGTGGCACACTGGGTGGCGCACCTGAAGGCAGGAATGGCCCAGGAGCAGGAGGTGGAGGGAGCAGAGGATGCGACAAGGAGGGGGAACACCATCCACTAGGATGAGACAGTGGTGAAGGTGAAAATAATGGAGCCTTGATTGGTAATGCAGTCGGGCCAACCACGTTGGATGTAGAATCGCACTTGTTGTAAGTTGGTGTCTTTTGCCATCACTGCAGATACATGGATTGCTGTGATAGGGAAAGTGTCCACCACATGTTGAGCTGCTTCATTCAAATGGAAACACGAAGTCTTGTCTTGATCGAATCCAGGTCAGGTCTCATCGAAAGACAGAAAAGGTGGTCTGCATTGGTGTGTTATGCAGTACTGCAGAAGTGAATTTCATAACAGAACCTGCTGAGAAAAAGTTCTCTAAGCTTGAGGCTGTCGGAGTCTTCTCATGTAGCTTCACTGCCAGACTGAAGAGGGAGAGTAACGGATTATGATCTGTAGTTTGGTGAAACTTCATCCCATATAGAAATATATGGATTTTTTTGCAGCACTAAGATAACAGTAAGGACCTCCTTTTCATTTTGCAAATACTTCTTTGGCGCAACATTGAGTGTTTTTGACATGAAAGTGATCAGACAGAAGAGTCCCACAAAATACTTAAGAGTGTACAGAAACGGAAGCTTAGCTTATTTCATCAACATGTTAAGAGGACTGAATAATAGGGTAGAAGAGCTGTCCATGTCTCTATGAACCAAGATGACCCACAGGCATTGGTCAGAGGCCTCTGTTGCCAACACCAACTGTTTACTGGTTGAAACATGTCAAGAAATGGGGGGCTGAGATGAAGGCCACCTTCAAAGACTTGAGACCCTGCTCACATACGTCTGACCAGGCAGAAGGGACGCCCTTCTTCCCCAGATTGTTTAGTAGGGAGCACAGTTGATGCCATGTCCAAGATGAGTTTGCCGTAATATGTGATCATCCCCAAGAAAGACTGGAACTCCTTGATATTCCTTGTGCGATGATGGCTTCGCCTAGCTTCTGTGTGGGTTCAATACCATTGCAAGAGATAACATGCCCTTGATATTCCACCAACGGATGAAAAAAAAAATTATTTCTTAAGGTTGCATTTGAGGCCCGCAGACTGGATGGTGTGAAAGAGACACCACAAGTTTGCTAAGTTTTTGCTATTGTGGATCTCGTCAAAACAATTTCATTGAAGGTAATTTGTGCATCCTAGGACATCCTGCAGTAGTTACTTACATGGCAGGGGCACTGACCACCCTGAAAACTAAATATTTGAACCTTTACAACTTATGCAATATGTTTATCAAGAGGACTTTCTGTGATTCTTTGTACAGAGGTAATTCTAAGAAAGCTTCATAGAGATTGAGTTTTGAAATACTACTGTATTTTAGAAATAACTTGTCCAGTGGTTTGCCCTTAAATAAAATTTTGCTCAGATGCTTCAGTTTCTTGTCTAAAGAATCTAAGATACGATAAGATAGTAGAACCAGAAGCATCCATTCATTTCACAACACCTATGTCCATTGACTTGGGCAGTGAGCTATTGGCTGATTATTGAGAAAGGAAAGATGAACAAGCCAGTAAATTGGTGTGGCCAATAATGAAAGTGTCCCACCAGGTGGCCACTTCTGGCTGTTTGTCACTACATGCAAATTTCACTCACCCTGGATGCACACCCTCTTTCTGCAGTCTGTTTCCTTTGTCCAGCCCACTCTTCCACACCATTGTGTGCTGCATGAACTCACCAGTACCAGTACCACATACTTATCATGTGCACCTGCTACCTCTCCCTCACACATTCCTGTCCCTGCAACTATCACCTCCCTCTCCCAGTTGTTAGCTACCCTCACAAACTTCCGCTCCCCATCTCCTTTCTTCTTTTGCACACTCCACCATATACAGTCCTTCATCACCGCTGAGCTGCATAGCTACATTGCCTGCATTATGTAGTCAAGCAGTACAACAGCAGTGATTGTATTTAAGGAGGTGACACTGTTAGGATGACTTGGAAATGTTCAGTACGTGGTACAAAGAGTGACAGTTGATCTTGAGTATAATCAAATCTAATTACTACATGATCACTGGAGTCAGTCAGAACTGTCAAGTATCTGAGTGTATAAATCTGAATTAATTCACAGTGTAACAAGCACTTGAGGAGGGCAAAGCAAGATTGAGATTTATCAGAAGAATCCTAAGAAAGTGTAATTCATCCACTAAGCAATTCAACCATCCTTGAGTATTGTTCTCTGGTTCAAGACCATTACCAAGTTGGATTAATGGATGATTCAAAGAAGAAATGACTGCATCATCAAAAGTTTCTTTAATCAGCTCAAGTGTCACAGAAATTGTCAAAACATTCAAATAAAGGATGCAACAGGAGAGGTCCTATGCGTTACATAGACTACTATACTTGAAATTCTGATTCCATGTCCCAGTACAAATCAAGAATCATATTAATTTTCATCAATTTACATTTCTTTAAATGATTACAAGTTAAAAGTATAGAAAATAGGCATATACAGAGGAACAGTTATGTTATTTCTGTCCATAAATCATTCATGAATGGAGTACAGGAGAAACCCTTTGGTATGAACTAGGTGTTGGCTTAAACCGTCCCTGTGAATTGCACAGGATAAGGGTGAATCATCACTGCAAATCTCTCATTTCCAGACTTCCATCGTCCACTGACATCACTGTTTACACCACCTCAACTGTCACTTACCATAGACTACTGAAATTTGTGGCTTATCAGGAGCTGCTCAACCATTGTACTCAATTCTTTTTGACACCTTATGCTCAGTCATTGTACTAGCTGGACTGCTGGTAGCACTTTGAGGCTCTAACGATTCCTTCTTCTTATTTCATGGGATCCTTCTTCTTCTTCTTCTTCTTCTTCTTCACCACTTCCTGCAATGTCCAGTAGTATCTATCTGTCAGCATGTGAGGTCTGCCTGGTCTTTGTTCCTTTGCATTTCCAATTCACAGTCACATCATCAGCAGTTGACTTGAGCAACTTTATAAGTGTTTAAATGTCCCTGAAGAATTTGCTACTCACGTGACATCCAGTGACTAGTCATGTTCAAAGTTACTGAGCTCTCCTGACTGACCCATTGTGTTGTTAGCATTTTTCTGCTTCCAGCACAGTTCTCCCTGCCTCCTTCTGTACTAACATGTAGGTCTCTAGAGACATCTGTTAGTAGTTCTGCATTACATAGGGATGTCTATATACTTCTGATCTGATAGTATATGTATAAGAGCATAGTTCACTACTCAGCAAATGTAGGAAGCCCTGAGCTGAGGGCAGGGACATATAAAAATCCTTTAGATTTCACATAAAGTCCTTCATATCTAATGAACACACAACTGTTGTAAAGTTCACATGTGAATCACTAAGAAATTAAAGCTTGAAATGTAAATGAATGTTACAAAATCCTAATTAGATTACACACAATGTAAATGCACTTACACTTGTGTAAACATTGACATAATATTGACACAATATACATAAATGACCTTGTGGATGACATCGGAAGTTCACTGAGGCTTTTTGCAGATGATGCTGTGGTGTATCGAGAGGTTGTAACAATGGACAATTGTACTGAAATGCAGGAGAATCTGCAGCGAATAGACGCATGGTGCAGGGAATGGCAATTGAATCTCAATGTAGACAAGTGTAATGTGCTGCGAATACATAGAAAGATAGATCCCTTATCATTTAGCTACAAAATAGCAGGTCAGCAACTGGAAGCAGTTAATTCCATAAATTATCTGGGAGTACGCATTAGGAGTGATTTAAAATGGAATGACCATATAAAGTTGATCGTCGGTAAAGCAGATGCCAGACTGAGATTCATTGGAAGAATCCTAAGGAAATGCAATCCGAAAACAAAGGAAGTAGGTTACAGTACGCTTGTTCGCCCACTGCTTGAATACTGCTCAACAGTGTAGGATCCGGACCAGATAGGATTGATAGAAGAGATAGAGAAGATCCAATGGAGAGCAGTGCGCTTCGTTACAGGATCATTTAATAATCGCGAAAGCGTTACGGAGATGATAGATAAACTCCAGTGGAAGACTCTGCAGGAGAGACGCTCAGTAGCTCGGTACGGGCTTTTGTTAAAGTTTCGAGAACATACCTTCACTGAAGAGTCAAGCAGTATATTGCTCCCTCCTACGTATATCTCGCGAAGAGACCATGAGGATAAAATCAGAGAGATTAGAGCCCACACAGAAGCATACCGACAATCCTTCTTTCCACGAACAATACGAGACTGGAATAGAAGGGAGAACCGATAGAGGTACTCAGGGTCCCTCCGCCACACACCGTCAGGTGGCTTGCGGAGTATGGGTGTAGATGTAGATAATACAGAAGAAATAACTAGTCTATGTATGACATCTGCAAATTACCAATCAGTTATCCTTTAAACAAAACTTCTTTATAGACATGTAACAGGATGCTTTAAATTTGTTGTTTTACTCTAACCATTTATTTTGTCAACTATTCACTAACTCATTCATTGACAAAAGCTCTAATTCTCAGCAGGAAATCACTGATCAAAGAGAAAAAAATTATTCAATACGATAATAATTTTTTGTTTCCCACATAATAAAATATTTTAAATAAAATATTAATAATAAAAAAAAACATACAACACCAACAGTTGCAAACATTTTCCCAACAAACCCAAGCACCTCTCCAGTCGAGTGCTGAGCTGTTGTCTCACTAGCTGGATCTGTGCCGTGACCTCATTCCCCACTGCTGCCAACCTCACACCGCCCTCTGAACATGCGTCGTAGATTGATCTCATTCTTCACCAGCCGCTAGCCACTCACAGCATGGTGTGTTTGTGCTGTGGTTTCTACAGCTCAGTTGATTGCTCTCAGTTGTGTCACCATTTGTCACCACACATCCAAGAGTTATGTGTGGTCTCAGCATCGTTTCTCACCAAACATCTTGCATAGTGCACACAAATGCAATGCAGCCAGACAAAAGTGTCACACCCTATATTTCTGTCATTCCCTATATAAATTTAACACTGTTTCTCTGACAAGTGGCCTGAGCATTACTGCTTAAAACTAAGCACATTGTTCAGAGTTCACTATCACAGTGGTGAGCATTTATAACTTAAACCACAACAAAACTGATGTTGCTGATTTGATTGTCCAGTCTATTATTCCTGCCAACAATATCTCTTGTAGTACCTTTTCTACAAATTTCTTCATTACTTTTGGATTAAATGGAACTAGTCACCACAAAGAGGAAGCAGTAACTTGTCAATAGGTGCATGCAGGCGTGTGCGCGCATTCGCGCGTGCGCGCGCGCGCACACACACACACACACACACACACACACACACACACACACACACACAATAGAAAGGTTTTTATGGTCTGATATTTATCCCACATTGTGGTAATTTGTCTTCCCGTCAGCTCCACTCCTTAGATTCCAAGGATTTTATTGACAATTTCTTCATTCTTATGTAATACAACTTCTTCTGGATGGGTTTGTACTCAGATATCTTCACAAATACATCTAGAGCTGTTTCTTCAGTAATCTACAGATCTTCTAACCTTACTTCACACACTCTGGCAAGATAGAACAAGTGTCATCATAGTTGTCTTTCCAGTAATTAGACGTGATGATTTTTGTAGCCTCTTCTTTATTTATTTTCATGTTTTCACTAACAAAATTCAGACCTACTCCATGCTTTGACATCTATTCAGCACCTACAAACACTGACTTATGAAATTCATCAAGATTGTATTTCAACTCCTCAAGTTTCACTTTCGATAATATTTCCTTCTTGATAGGCTTATTTTGCTCCCCCGCAGCACCTATAATCTTGAATATGGTAACTGGTATTCGTGAATATCTGCAACTTTCTTTAAAAGTTTCTCTAGAAAGTTTTTGAAACCTCTGTTACTTGACTTTCTGAATGCAAAACAATGCAAGTCCCTTCTCCATGTACTTTCATTTCACTAATAGAAGTAATGGCATCCTTCTTTCTTTCTTCTTCTTAGAGCAGTTCTCCTTCGCCACTCAGATCTGTAACTTTCGTCACTGTAACTTGCTTCTGTTGTAGTGCCACCTCCCTGTGTTTTTAAGTTCCAGTGTTATAATTGTTTGAAAATGATTATCCTTTTTGTGAAGTTCTAAACCGGGTCCAGTTTTGAACTACCTGTTGTGTTATTAATTTATTGTCTCTGTTGGTTTGGTGTCTTTATTCATCAAATTGTTCATGCTCAAGATTTGATCAGTTAACATTTTCATTTTCTCTCCAAGGTCTACACTGAACTTTGCCATCTCTATGATTGTCACATCTTTTTTCTTGAAATTATGGTTGGGTTTCCATTGCAGTTCTGGTTCTGCCTACACATCAATCTGTTCTCTCTGAGCCGATTTGGTTCTGGCCTATTGCTGTGCTTACGGTACTTACCACTGTGAATCTCTAAAAGTTCTGTCACTTGCTCTTCTTTCTTCATTCTGTACTGGTGTGAAAATTTGTCTTGTCTGATCAGCTATACTGATAATCGTTTCCACTGAAGTACCAGTTCTTATCCAATTCCTTCTCCAAAAATTCTGTTTTCTGTTTTCCGTTGGCCTCTTCTGAATATTCTGTTGCATATCTTGGCCAATACTTTGCCAAAAAGGCTGCTTTAGATTTAGCACCAATTATTCTTACTTCATCTTGTTGCATTCCCCAGTCGGATGCGTATCAGTCCAAATTATTAGCACAGGAAGAGATCTTTTCATCATCAATCCATACTGGTGTCAGTATACTCCTAAAACCTGTAATAAATACAGCAGGATGGACATCTCCTTTAGGTTTGAATCTGTTCAGCCGTATATTCTGTAGGAAGTATGTATCATCACTTAATGTCACTACTGTGCACATATGGCAGGCTGACATATTCAGTTGGCTTCAGATGTGCTCCTGGTGCCACTTCTCAGTTGCATTATTTGGCATTAGCATGCTTCTTTCATTCAAGGTCAGGCAACAGCTGCCTTTTGTTACCAGCTCCGTAATCTGAGTCATTTTTGCTATTAAACTTTCCATGTTTTGTGGCAACTTCTTGCACCTTAAAATTAAGACTTGTGATGTTATAGTGTGTTTAAAATAAGTTACGACTTTTGACAGTTCAGTATGGGGTGAGTTGCCAGCGTGTGCTGAGCGACTCTTGCGCCAGTGAAAAAGCCAGAAAGATATATTCAGAAATCCCTCGTATATCATAAACAGTCTCAGATATCAAAACAAGATTTTGGCAAATGACAGCATGCAAAGAGAAGAGCATTTTACCATATGATTAATATGTGGAACTTCCATATCTATCGTGATATTAAAGTAACTGCAGATTTTTTTCGATGAAGTAATGTAATTTTTAAGGGCCATAGATAGCAACCGAAACAAGAGTTACTGTTTCTTTTGCAACAATACAAGTGAGTAAGTTACACGTTGATGTTTATACTGAGAATGGGGTTTTTCATAAACTATTGATCTGTCTTGCCCTAAATTCCTAGTTTAATATTATACTGTTTCAGTATTCTGTGGCAATTTCTTTTTCAACTGCATTAGAATTTTAATGACACTCTGCTGAGTTCTGGAAAAAGAAACAGATTTTGACTTACCAACAAGAGAAGTTACGTATTACTCAAAACTCGTCACAGTCCTTCGTGAATCCCTCCCTTCAATTACTTTCTTGGTATGGTTGACAACTCAAGACTAGTCCTGTGGTGTGACATTTACAGTGGCTTCTTTTGTTAGCATTTAAACCAAACTGTGTGTAAATTTCCTGTTGTTTCTTGCCACATTACTTTTCACTTTAGGCCCACATATTCCCTGTCTGATTTAAATGAGCATGATACAGCGAAAGCGTGATTAAACTATGCCTTAAGCGCCAGCTAGTTCATCGACCTGATAGTGTGCAGTGCGTGGCTTGTAGAGCACTATAAGTTCCATTAACTCTGCCTTATATATGCTTCTTTTAACTTTATTCAGTGGAATGTTTCTTTCTACCCAGAGCGAAATATCTGCTTTATCCACAACAAAAGAGTAGTACGCGCATTGTCCATTACTGTTGTCGAATTTGGAGGAATATTTTGCAGTAGAACATTATCTTCACAGCCGGTGAACGTGTTCTTAACAATTTTTAGAGCCTTGTGTTCAGACTTGCTGCAGTGTTCTTATTAATACAACGCCAACACAAAACACTTGTTCATAATCCTTGATGGGTGCAGAACATTTCAAAAAAAGAATACCACTTTACAACGAGAGCTAACGTATGCAGATATGCATCTAATCCGCGACATCACATGGTACTGTTTATTAAAGCCGTCTCGCCATTGGTGTTACCTGGGCAATGGCTTCACGTCCCCTCCATTGAGCCAAATGTCAAAAGACACAATTAATCTTAAACGCACTATAGTAACCTGCTCCGCTCTGATACTTTTTACAGTAACCACATGTTCATTGTGTTCCGTTTTGTTTTATTTACTTCTGCTGATAATTCAGTGTGTTCGTCGATTTTTTTATCTTTCAAATCCGCAAGATTGTACTTCATCAATGGCAAGAATTTTACTTCCTTGCATCATCTCTAGTTTAAATTTGTTAAGTACTTCATCCTAATGCCATATAATAATTTGCCTTTCTTCTTCGAAACAGTTATCTATTTTGTCTTCAGTTCTAACAGCAAAATCTCCTTCGCATTTTCCAATCATGTGAACTGGATTAGCTGGATTTTTCTCTGCACTTTCTTTGATTCTAGCAACAAAATCTTTAGCACAGTTAGCCAAACTATCCGGATTTTCTTGCCGCCATTTAACCAGATTCTGCAAAGGAATTGCAACATACTAGAAAAATATCTTGTCACTGGATTGTCCACATGTGTTTCCTGTTGCATGCTTTTTGGTAGTGATGTGGAGGCATTTTGATTCTCAATCTCTAGGGTACTGTTCATACCCAAACTGGTTTCAGTTGTACTAAACTCCCCAAAACCTGAACCTACTAACTCTTTTTTCTTAATATCCTCAAATTTAGCTAAGGCTACACTGTCCATTGTTAGCTGTATTGTTTTGGCCATCCATATTGGATTTGTTACTACAGTACATAAAAGGGATCATAACACAGCACAGTAGATTATCACAAACAGTATTGTTCTTAATAATTGCAGTGCACTATTCACACTATTAGTAGTGCTTACAAGGGAACTTCCCCATCGCACCCCCCCTCAGATTTAGTTATAAGTTCGCACAGTGGATAGGCCTTGAAAAACTGAACACAGATCTGTCGAGAAAACAGGAAGAAGTTGTGTGGAACTATGAAAAAAATAAGCAAAATATACAAACTGAGTATCCATGTGCAAGATAGGCAACATCAAGGAGAGCGTGAGACTAGGAGCTCCATGGTCCCGTGGTCAGCGTGAGCAACTGCGGAACGAGGGGTCCTTGGTTCAAATCTTCCCTCGACTGAAAATTTTAATTTCTTTATTTTCACACAGTTATGATCTGTCCGTTCATTCATTGACGTCTCTGTTCACTGTAGTAAGTTTAGTGTCTGTGTTTTGCGACCGCACATCAAAACGGTGCGATTAGTAAACGGAAGGACGTGCCTCTCCAATGGGAACCGAAAACATTTGATCTCAAGGTCATACATCAACCGATTCCTCCACAGGAAAACACATCTGATATGTTCTAAACGCCACTGGTGACAGATAATAATTTTCTGAAAATAAAAAATTAAATTCTTCACTCAAGGGAAGACTAGAACCCAGGACCTCTCGTTCCACAGCTGCTCACTCTAGCCACAGGACCACGGCGTTCCTCAACTCATACTTTCCTTGATGTTGCCTATCTTGCACATGGACTACTCAGTTTGTATATTTTGCTTTTTTTTCATAGTTCCACACAACTTCTTCCTGTTTTCTCGATAGATCTGTGTTCAGTTTTTCAAGGCCTATCCACTGTGCCAACTTATAACTAAATCTGAGGGGGGTGCGATGGGGAGGTTCCCTTGTTAGCAGCAGTGTGTGCCATGCAGTGTTACTCCATTTGCACAGTTATATGCGACACTTACTTTTGTCCGCCTGAGGCTGTTATCTGGCCACTGCTACATAATGCTGCAGATATGATGCATCATTACACAATGGTTCTGCAACTCTTCTTTCCTGTGTCATCCAAATGTGGTGAAAAACACTTCCCACATATACCGTTTGCATCTATTTTCTTAATCAAGTTTTGTGGTGCATCATCTTTATTCAGTGTCCATGATTATTTCTGTACTGAAAATTATTGTATTTTCATATAGTATTTCATGCAATATTCATTACTATAGTTCAATTCTTTTATCTTGACGGCTCGCGCATGCCCGCCCAGACGCGGGAGATTGCTGCGTTGCCAGTTGCACACGATGCACGCGCCAATAGAAGCAGCGCCATAGTATAGCATAGTTCGCAAGCTTACGTGTAGGGGGGAGCGCGCAGTTCATGAAGTAAAGCCACCACGGGCGCATTAACCCTTTCGCTGCTACAAAGACGTGCTCCCTGCATTCCGCGCTGTGCGCGATTTTGTCACTGCACTGCTCGCCTGTGCAGACACATCGTGTTCCGACTGCTTTGAGACTCTTATCAATCAATTCCACAAAAACTATTTGGCCCAAAAATTTGATTTTTACACGTCTTCTTGACTGATACCTTCCCCCCATAAATGACTTAACTTTGTTTCGATGTTCAACGCAGTCATTATGCAGCATTAAATATAGTAAACCATTGCACGAAATTGCAGAGGTAAAAGTCCATAGAGTATATTTTCCGTATGGTCGATTTTAGTTGCCACAATGTTGAGAATGAAATGTGGACAAGATACCTAAATTTCATATAAAATTTACTGTATAACAATAGCTCATTTAAGTACCACGTAGGTGTCGTATGTAATATTGAGAAATATTCCGTCTTTCGCTACTGTAACAAAAGTTTTATTTACACTGAGCACATTTGGCTTTATTTTAAAGCACTTCAATCAATCAAAAGGAAGTAGACAAAATACATTAAACAAAACTGTGGACTTACAAAAACATTAGGACTTGAATATACCGTCTATCAGTGAAGTGCTCTGAGCTATGTCAAATATAATTTTTGTGTGTGGCACACACAAACATCATTTATTTGCTAAAACACTGATCTGCCAACGCAAACGTTGAATATTGTGTTACCGCAGCACAAAACTACGAAAGGTGACTTGGCAATAGAGGAGACAAAATACTGTCTACTGAAGATGCTTCAAAAGAGAGAAACGCGTCTGGTCTAAATAAGTCCCTTATTACAGTTGCAGAAGAGGAATATATTTCAGTACCATTGGTAAAACTGCGACTGTGGAACAAAAACGAGAAAGAGAACATGAGTACCATTGTATATGTGCCATACCTTTCCTTGATTGAAGTGCTTTAAAATAAAGCCAAACGCGTCCAGTGTAAATAATACTTTTATTACAGTCGCGAAAGACGGAATATTTCTCAATGTTACATACGACACCTATGTCGTACTTAAATTAAATGAGATATTGTTATACAGTAAATTTTATATGAAATTTAGGTATCTTGTCCACATTTCATTCCCAACATTGTGGCAACTAAAATCGACCATACGGAAAGTATACGCTATGGACTTCTACCTCTGCAAACTCTTCAAAATTTCGTGCAATGGTTTACTACATTTAATGCTGCATAATAACTGCGTTGAACATCGAAACAAAATTAAGTCATTTATGGGGGGAAGGTATCAGTCAAGAAGATGTGTAAAAATCAAATTTTTGGGCCAAATAGTTTTTGTGAAATCAAATGATAAGTGTGTCTAAGCAGTGGGAACACCATGTGTCTGCACAGGCGAGCAGTGCAGTGATGACAAAATCACGCACAGTGCGGAATGCGGGGAGCACGTGTCTGCAGTAGCGAAAGGGTTAATGAAGGGACAAAGCACTAGAAATTTCAAAAAATTGCATTCAAACGAATATAATTCGTAAAGTAAGGCACTTCGATATTATTTTTAAATAATGAAAATATTAAGCACCGCATAAGGTTTGAACTCATAACCTTTCCCATAGCAGCCCAACACCTTAACAGTTACGCTAACGCACCTCGTCTGACTACATGACTCCATGAGGCTTCTGACTACATGACTCCATGAGGACTATAACATGTCACGCAAAATACTGACAAACACTTGGTATGACTATGAATTACTCACGCTTCGTCGAAGTACAATAGGAAATAAACAATTACCGCTGTTCTTTATTGCGAAAAAGGGGTTCGTGAGAGTGATACAAACACCTTTCCTTGCTATCGCCTGAATTAGGAGTCTTATTGCGTGTTTGGTTTAATTAATTAATAGAATATGAAGCAATTGGTATAAAGAATGCTTTTTCCAAACTTTCTATAAAAGAATGTCTACTATCAAGACATTGCTTTTGTTCTATTACTTTATTTATGACTGAACGTTTCTAAAACTGCCCTGCAGTCGAGATGTGGCAACGTCGTTCTCTGTTCACTGGCTGACTGTGTTTTGTGACATCAGATGCGCAGAACGAACCTAAACTCGGCCGCCAACATAAATGATGCGCACTTTAGTAAATTGTTATTACCTTTCAGTGTGGCACAGTTTTGTTCACTGAAGTTATTTTTATAAAATGTGACAGTACCTTTATTTAATGGAACTTTGATTAATGTCCTGTAATTTCTAATTTTGTCCACAATTTTTTCACCAAAGAACAGTGCCCTGGCATCATAAGCCACATGTAACAATCCCTATTTATTTTAATATGTATTTTTTGCATTGGGATGATTGAAAGGGGTGGCAGATATGTAGACAGCTACTGAATTGTACCTTAGGCCTAAACCGACCTACACACTGTCTCCTGTGCATACAAGAATCTGTATTTAACAATAGAACTGAAATGATAATAAGTCACTAAATCAAAATACAGTTTATTTATCCTTGATACTTGTATAGGGTCCCTAGTCTGGCTCACACTGTCTGAAGCACTATTCAGTCTAGTCACAACAAGAAGTTTCATCTTTTAAATTACATTCAGAAGAATTTAAAAGTCTCTGTAGCTCACTCATTAAATAATATGACTTCTTTCAGTATCCAGTAATGTCAATGGTGACTTTTGACAGTATTCATATTGCCTTGTAGCATCAATGGCTGCCACTCATTTCGATGCTTCTTTTGTAAATTCTCAAAACTTCTTCCACATTTACGTAAACACTTCCTCTATTCAGGCATCTCTCAGGATCTTAATCAAACAAATATTTATTCAGTGACATAAACTTTCTCTGACACTGGGGCTGCAACCCGACAGTCACCTTCGGCCACTTGTCCAACTCTGAACTGCTCTCCTGTGTCTCCACAAACAGACACAATCTCGATGTCCATATATTCTTGTTGGTTACTCAATGTTTCTTCTATAGTGAGTGGTTCCCTTTCCTCATACCATTGTTTATCTACCATGCAGGATCATGCCTGAAAGCTTTCATGAATGTTCAGGCTTGAAAAGAGGTTACAAACCCTCTTGTGACACAGTAAGGAATTCAGATACAATGATGCAAGAGCTGAGGTTCATATTTGGGAGTTCTAATGATGATATTTTGTTTTTTGGCGTGTCAAAGATGGAGTTAAACTTGAATGAATGTAACCTTTAATGCTCTTACTGCAACCCACCCATGTTCACCTATTCCTATTATCTGAAGATTAGAAGAGTCTTATCTTCCTTTACGTGTCCATACACCTGACACTACCTTTTCATATTTTGCATTTTTACTTTTCCCTGACGGATTTTGTCTTGTTTCTAAATTGAACATACATTAGCTGTGTTGAGCAAACACGTTTCAGTCATTAAAAATTTAACAGCGTTAAGATGACATGCAACAAATGTGAAATTAGCATGAAATGAATGAACCACATTCTTTGATATGTAGATGATTAGCATTTCAATGCAGCTGCAAAAGGTAAGTAGTAGTAAAGCTGTCTACATTCTGGATATTAGGAAAAGTGACCCAGCAGGTCTCTCATTCAGAAATTGCTTGTTTGGTTGTTTGTGAGATGATTATGTTATGCCTTGTGTAAAAAGGATGGCAGAGTTCTACAGCAGCAAGATTGAGGCTTATCATGACAGTTGTTTATCATTTTGTGAAATGATTCACATTCATCAAGATTCCATGACTCTCATGTAAATAAGGAATTGATTTGTTCAGCATGGGCTTACTCAACAGCATGCAGGATCTAAGTGACCCTGCACAACTAGTGCCCAAGAAAACAGTCATACACTATCTGATCAAAAGTAACTGGCCACCCATGTGTAGTATAGAATTGACCAGTAGATGTCACAAGAAGGGGACCTGCCAACATTAAAGGAGACGAGGAGTGTTGTGTTGTCAGTAGAGAAGCAGTAACAGCGGAACAGGTTGGTCAAGGAAGCCCAGCGACTTCGAACGTGGATTAGTCATCGGATATCACCTAAGTAACAAATCCATCACGGCCATTTCAGTCCTTATAAAGTTGTACAAGTCAACTATTGATGTGACCGTGAAGTGGAAACACAAAGGAACAACCACAGCTAAACCAAGACCAGACTGGGACCATCAAGCATTGCGATGGGTGGTTGTAAAAAATACGTGAAGGAAGTGGAAGGAATCATTCATAAGTTCCAGAGTGACCACCAGCAGTCCAGCTAGCACAATGACTGTGCGTAAGGAGTTAAAAACTGGAAAGGAGTGATTCATAGTTATGGCTCGCACTATATCCTGTGGCAATCCAGTCGTGGGTTGGTGTTTGGTGAATGACTGGAGAATGGTACCTGCCATCATGTGTAGTGCCAACAGTGAAGTATGGAGGAAGTGGTATTATGGTATGGGATGTGTTCCCATTTTTGTGCTTAAGAAAGCAGTAAATGTAGAAGGATATGAATACATTTTACAGCATTGAGTGCTGCACACAGTAGAGAAACTATTCAGAGATGATGATTGTTTGTATCAGCACGGCAATGCTTCCTGTCATAAGACAGCATGTGTGATGGACAATAACATTTCTGAAATGAACTGGCTTGCACAGACTCCGATCTGAACTCAGTGGAATACCTTTGGGATGAGTTAGAATATCAGTTTCACACCAGAACCTGTGTCCAACTCACTGTCTTCTCTGATTTTGGCTCCACGAACAAATAGACATAGACACCTCACTGAAAGTGTGCGCAGCAGAATTTAAGCCATCATAAAGGTGAAGGTTGGACACACCCTGTATCAGTGTCCAGTAATAAATGTCTGGATATTTTTGATCATACCTC
The DNA here is from genome assembly GCF_021461385.2 of Schistocerca piceifrons. Classification (NCBI taxonomy): domain Eukaryota; kingdom Metazoa; phylum Arthropoda; class Insecta; order Orthoptera; family Acrididae; genus Schistocerca; species Schistocerca piceifrons. Next base: position 716,013,224 of record NC_060140.1, on the reverse strand, counting down.
GAGTCAGCAAATGGGCTTGTTTGCAGCAGCATTCGCACTGACATTGCAGCAGTGGTTGAAGCACCTTGAACTGCCAGCAGGTCAATTGTTGTTGTACTCTCCTTTCATGTTGCAAGGGAGAGAAGTGCAAAGATAGTGGTACATCATCTTTTCAGACAATTTCTGATTATGTGTAAAGCATCCAATAGATATACCCATGTGTGGATGCTCCAAAGAGGACAAATGTTATCATATTGTATTATTCATCATCATGTGGGCCCAGCAATTAGTGTGATCATATTGGGTGTCATTGAATACACAACTTGATCACTTTTAACCAGGTTTTTTTTTTGGGGGGGGGGGGTCATGAAATTTCAGACATGCTCAGGTTGGGTGCTGAGCCCAAGATCTACTTCACATTATCTTTCATTAAGATAATGTGAGACTGCATGGTAACCGTGCTCTCCTAACTTACCCCAATGCAGAGTATGTTTGACTTTTGCGCTCAGCAGAATATCCTTCAGACCTGTCTCCCAATGAAAAATTTTTGTCAAGGGTTGCTGAGAGTCTATCGCACCACCGCTTGAAAGGCAGTATGATTGATTAACTCTATGCCAGAGTTGAAGCAGCATAGAATGACATAACAGTTGTGTCATCCAAGCTAAGTTGATGCCCACTCAGTGTACTAAATTTTGCTCACTGTATAACCTCAAACCACATACAATTTAATTGTGTATTCTTCCTACAATAGTTTATATGCGCAATAAGAAAAATTTTGTTATTTTTATCCTTCTTGTTGTTGCAATTTTGATGCTTAGTGGTGTAGTTGTACAGTTTTTTCCTTGATGTACAATTTATATTAGATGTTCTTATTGACAGGAAGCACAGGATCTCATATCTCAACGCAAATTTGATGCCCGAGCTGTGTTTGAGAAGAATACATGTGCAGGACAGCTACACAATTTACGCCGTGCATCAGCAACGCCCCCTGACTTATCGACAAACTCCAGTCCTCTTGGCAGGAAAGCTTCATTGCCAGTGTGGCCTCCAAAAATGGAGAATGGAATCCAAGAGGAAGTACAGTCTGTTCCAACTCCAGGTAATTTTTGAATAATAAAATAATTTTTGATTGCTTTTACAATTAATGACAAAATAGCATACCTAGACTTACAATATTCTTTTCTCTCCATCACGTGCCCAGTACATCTGACATTGAAATAGGAAATTTTCTCATGTTGTTCTGTTCTAATGCTATCAGTAAGTGACATTTATGAGTGACAAGTCATGTATCAGTTGCCTTGATACAATTTACCATAGGCTTTTCTGTGCACACATGAAGATTGAGTCTTCTGAACATATTGTTAATAATGAAAATATTACAGTCCAGTGGAGTGATAAGGTAAGGAATGAGGTGGTTCTCTACAGAATCGGTGAGGAAAGGATTACAGGGAAAACACTGACAAAAAGAAGGAACAGGATGGCAGGATACCTGTTAAGATGTTGGGGAATAACTTCCATGATACTAAAAAAAAAGTGAGCTTGGAATAATACATGTAGCAAATAATTGAGAATTTAGGTTGCAAATGTGACTCTTAGATGAAAAAGTTAGCACAGGAGAGGAATTTTTGGTGAGCCACATCAAACCAGTCAGAAAACTGATATGCATGACTCAGTTTAAAAATTAATAAGAATAGCACGATGTAGTTATAGGGTCAAGCCACACACGTCTACTTTCATGCCCCACAGCTAATTTGCTGCAAATAATAATCTGTAGCAGTGATCCTGCAGTCAAATAGTCTGTGCATTGGCTAGAATTGTGAGTTAATAAAATACACAGAATTACAAAATAAAAGTTAAATGAATAATTTAGTAATAAGGGTTTGTTCTAATGTTTGTTATTGGCATAATGGCAGAGAATTATGTTGAATAATGTTTATTCAAGAAAGGACATCTCGAATAAACAGGAAGTAGTCCTATGATAATTGTTTAAAATACAGACAGAAAATACCATTATCAAATGCAGTAAAGTTACTTTGAGAGCGTTATGAGAATGGTAGCAAAATCCCCAGACTAAATATTCATCAAAGATACGCAAAAACTAAGTCCATTTCATACTCATGATACACGAAATATTCACCTGCTTAAAACAGTTCAGAATTCAACATGATGATTTACAAATTCACAAGCAATATGACAAGTAGAAACTCGCGCTCTGTCCTCAGTTCTGTAGTACAAGTGGAAAAAGTTAGAGTCCTACTCTGCAGCACATTCTGATCTCTCAGAATATAAAGTCACCTCAAAAGTGTAGTGGCCATTTACCACCCAGAGTCCATCACCGACAAGACCAAATGTCACATGTTACCGCAAGCAGGTCTGTCTTCCACCAGATCTTAAAGTGTCCTCAAAAGTTAAAGTCTCACATCAGCTCTTCGCCACCCAGAATTAATCACCTATGTGACCGAATCACACATTTTACTGCAGGCAGGTCTGCCTTCTTCAAGAATTCAACGTATAGTACCCAGGATCACTCCCTTGAGCTCTTCACTTGAAAAAAGTCCCAGTCTCCACTTGACTCTCATAGTGTTCTGCTACTGTCTACTAGTGAGCAGGGCCACCTCTAGCAGGATTTGGCCCAGTAACAAAAATCAGCAACAAGTAATTAATACACAAACGAAAATTCACTCAAACAGCAATACAATTAAAGACAAACAAAAGTTAACAGTGTTTGATCAGAACATAAGAGGCCTATGCTGCAAGCTGGATCAGTTCACAGCAAATATAGAAGACACAAAAGGTATAAACAGTGCCCACATTCTGTGTCTAACAGAACACCACATCACTGCTGGTATTGAAGTGGTCCCTATTCCCAACTATGTTTTGGCAACGTCTTATTGCAGGAACTATATGGACAAAGGAGGAGTAGCTTTATATGTAAAAAACAATGTCTTGTTCACGGCAATAGATGTACAAAGATTCTGCTTTGAGCTACATTTTGAAGTATGTGCTGTAGAGGTGCCAGACACTGTCTCCAGATTAACAGTTGTGGCAGTTTACAGGGCACCATCTGGTAATTTTAAAGTGTTTGTTAAACAATTAGATACTCTTTTGTTGTACTTAAGTAGAAAAAATAGGGGCATGGTAGTTGTTGGGGATTTTAACATAGATTTCTTGGCTAATTCTCCCTGCAAGGTGGAGTTTGAAAATCTCATGGGCATGTACAACCTTGTTCCCGTGGTTAGCTCGCCCACCAGAACCACAACCTCTTCCAGTACTCTCATTGATAACGTTTTTGTTGATCAGAGTAAAGTCAACAATATTAATATTGAAATGGTTATAAATGGCCTGTCTGACCGTGACGGACAACGAGTTACTTTCAACAGCTTGGGAATTCCTCTGAGTGACACCTCACTTAGATGGAAAACAGTAAGGAAAATAAGTGAGGAAGATATTCAAACGTTCAGATCACGTCTTCAGCATACTGACTGGACACCTGTTTATCTAGCAGAAACTGCTAATTCAAAATACAATTTATTCACAAATGAGATAGCAGGTACCTTTGAAAGTGTATTTCCAAAAAAGTCATACAGAGTCCAACCTGCTAGGTCTGCAAAAAAACCATGCCTCACTAAGGGCATCATAGCTTCCTGTCAGAGAAAAAGACAACTCTACATAGCATCAAATACTTGTAACAACCCAGCTCAGGTAAAACATTATAAAATCTACTGTAAAATTCTTGCCAAAGTAATTAAAAACTCTAAAAGTATGTGTATAGCATCTGAAATTACTAATTCTGAAAATAAAATTAAAACAATCTGGAATGTGATAAAGAGAGAAACAGGGACTGTAAACTACACCAAAGACAAAAATATTGTTTTAACTGTTGACAACTCAGAGATAACTAATAGTGAGGAAATTGCTGAAATCTTTAACCAACATTTTTTAACTGTCCCATCACAGATAGGTTGCCATGGTTCTGTAGATAAAGCTGCCTGCATAATGAAAAAAAATTTTCCAGAACCTTTCAGTCAAATAAGTGTGCTTCCCATTACTGCCAATGAAATCAAAAAAATCATACAGTCTTTGAAAAATAAACATTCTGCTGGTATCGACGATATTTCAAGCAAGCTGTTGAAGGCTTGCTGTAGTGAAGTGACCGAAGTTTTGTCTCACATCTGCAACACATCCATGCAACAAGGAGTGTTTCCAGACAGAATGAAATACTCTGTTGTCAGGCCCCTGTACAAAGCAGGGGATGTTACAAATGTGTCAAACTATCGCCCTGTCTCTCTATTAACAACATTTTCAAAAGTCCTAGAAAAAGCTCTGTACAACAGGATTGTGGCACACCTTGGTGACCTGACCATTATTAACAGTCAGCAGTTTGGTTTACAAAAGGGAGTTTCAATAGATAACGCAATTTTCTCATTCACAAATGATGTTCTAGAGTCTATAAACAGCAAGAGGCTGCCAATTGGTGTCTTATGTGACCTATCAAAGGCGTTCGACTGTGTAGATCACCAGATACTCTTCAAGAAGGCCTGTCATTATGGAATTACAGGACCTGTAGGGAACTGGTTAAAATCGTACCTCGAAAATAGGAAGCAGAAGATTATTCTAGATGTTTCAGATAGTGTATCACAATATATAGTGGACTCTGAGTGGGGAATTGTGCAGCATGGAGTGCCACAGGGATCAGTGCTTGGGCCCTTGCTGTTCCTCATATATGTTAATGACCTGCCTTTATACATCAATAAGCAATGTAAATTTACAATGTTCGCTGATGATACGAGCATTGTGGTGGATAATGTGTCAACTACTGACTTAGAATCCGAGGTCAATGATATCCTTAAAGAAGTTCTGGGTTGGTTTAGTATTAACTCCCTTTCAATAAACCTGAAAAAAACCAATTTTATCCAGTTCCAGACAACCCACAAAAACCCAAAAGAAATAGTTATCACACAGAATGATCAGATGATAAAGCAAGTGTACTTATCAAAATTCCTAGGCGTATACGTGGACAGTAGGCTGAACTGGGAACATCACGTTCTACAAACACTAAAACGGATGACGTCGGCAACATTTGCTTTACGAATTTTGTCACGCTTCAATGACATTACCATCTCAAAGTCAGCTTACTTTGGCTATTTTCATTCAGTCATGTGTTATGGCATCATCTTCTGGGGCAATACACCTGCCGCAAAGAAAATCCTCACAGCACAAAAAAGAGCCATAAGAATCATTTGTGGTGTACCCCCACGAACCTCATGTCGAAATCTTTTTAAACGACTTGAAATACTGACAGCAACATCTCAGTACATATATTCACTGATGTACTTCATAATAAATAACCCCACTCTGTATGAAACGAATTGCCTACATCATGAACATAACACCAGAAGAAAAGAGGATTTCCACTGTGAGTTAAAGAACTTGACAGTTATTCAGAAAGGGGTAAAGTACGCTGGAACGAAAATTTTCAATTCCCTACCCAACAGCATCAAAAGTATAAGGAGTAGTACATCAGTATTTAAACGTAGCTTGAAAAATTATTTACTTGAGATCTCACTTTATTCACTAGAGGAATTCTTTCAGAGAAATAAGTAAAACCCAGATTGGAAAGATGTTTTTGAACTTTTTGACACTGTTTACTGTTAAACTAATGTAATAATGCCCTAATGTAAAAATTCCTGTTTTTCTCATTTCCATTTTTGGGTTACTTTTAAACCCAAAGTGGGAAGTTTTGATTACTGTTCAAGGTTAAAATAAATGCAATAATGCCCTAAATATGAAACTGCTATCTTCACATTTATGTTGACTAGTTTTTAAGCTAAAAAGTATGACTTTTGTGCACTGTTATTAATACTATAACAATGTCTTTATTCTATGTATTTTATTATGTATATTGACATGTTCCACATCTGAGTGACTTGCTCACATGTACAGATCTATGGAACAAGTATATAAATAAATAAATAAAAATTTCCCATTTTGCTGAAGGCCGTCCCACCAAAAATCCATTGTTCTTAAGCTGTATAAACATTATCTGATTCAACATGACCACTTCCTGGACTAAACTAATATATTACAATAATATTTAAATAAAAAAATTATAAATATTTGGTCACACTCAGATCATTGAAAATAATTACAGAGAGGGGTCTGTTCATAAGTAAATAACCTATTATTCTTGTGCAAGGGTGCTCGTGTTAAGTGACAGCAAATTATTGTTAAATATTGCTTAGTCAATAATTTATGCCTTCTTGACAGAAGTGTCTTTTGATTCTCTTTTTAATTTTGGTGCCCTCTTAACACATGTGACTGGCCACTTTTAAATTAGCATAGCTTTTTAATAGCACTTGCAGTCAACGTTTAAATAAAGTTACGTGCAAAATGGCAAGCTGTTCATTAAGTAATTACACAAGTATGTCAAGATATAAGGTATTCATGCTTCATTCATGTGGTGTGTAATTGTGGAGAAACTGTGTTCTGACAAACCTATGCTTGATAAAAGAAATATAAAGGACATCATTGACATAAATAAAATAGGTACAGATGAGTGGCTTTTGGGATGTTAGCTAGGATGCGGTGCTATCGCCCGAAATGTTGTTTGTTGAAATAATATCCAGTGTTGAAAAGGTTCAGAGGTTCATTGTGATTCAGAGGTTCATTATGAAATTGTTTAGTCTGTGTGAAATATTAACTTCTGTAGTTTTAAAGTTATTGAAAATATTTTGTGTCATTGGATGTGCCTCATTTTTCTGAGGTGACAAAGGCATTCAGATTTGCTTTGATACTTATCTATAAATTATTATTGATTGTCGAAGAGCTATAAGACGTCCTCCTTGAGCTTGTCTGGCACTCTGCCATTTTTGATGCATCCCATGCACAAAGGCCATTCGAGCAACAGCTTCACAAGTTTCCAGCTTTGAGATTTACCCATTTCTGATCATGCTGCTGGTCTTTGTACATAGATTCATCTGTACTAGTCACCTATCTGGACCAGCTGTGGTATGCCTTGAGCACTGGATCTGGTAGCACTCAGCTGTACAGCAAATTTGTCTTACTTCGTATCAATACTGGGCTCCCAATTGGCTCGTCTACATATGTGTAACATTATGTTCTGCAGCTTTCTGTTGATACAGCCACGAGAATTGAGTAATGCTATTATTATTCAGAATTGTTACTAGCTGCAGTTGAGTTGTATCTTTTTTTCCTCGTATTCATTGAATTTTCTGCAAAATTTATAAAACTAATGTTTCTGATCAACATTGTACTTCACTCAGGAACTTATTATTGACTGAAGAAAAGATGGTTATAAAGAAATGTCTTATACTGGAACTTATAAGCAGAACTGTCTTTTATTGTTTGAGTTGCATGCTCTAGTTGCTACAGAAAAAGAAACTGTTAGCACATCTTTCATTAATACAGTAAATACAATTTTTGAAACTTCAAGGAATTTGCGTAATACCGGTGTGCGGGTTGCTTCACGTCTGGCCAGGCTGAATTCTTTTCACTCCGTGGATGATTAGACTTGCTCATGAATCATTTCACAACAATAACAAGTAAAATTAATATTCCCTAAAGCAGATTTCCCTTTTATAACTCTCCATACAATTACAATGGTGGTTTTGAGAAGTCTGGTAAATTTCTATGAAAGAATTGAACATGTTTGTTGTGCCTTCATGGTTGGTAATCTTGACTATTCCAAGGATCATGTAAAGAATTTCAAGAATGTACAGAATACAGTTCATTGTCGACAGCTGTCTGTATTGCTCAGTGTGTCGACTGTGATTGAAAATGGATAAAACCGAGTTTCATACTGTTATTAATAATGTTTTTATTTAAAGGGTTTGACTGCCGCACATATCTAAACAGAACTGGATGAAGTTCGTACATAATCTGAACCATTGTAGAAGTATATTTACTTTTGGATTAATGATTTTGAATGTTGTTGGACAAGCACCAAAGACAAAGCCTGCTCCAGCCATCCAATTGAAGTCACCACAAAGGAAACCATCGACAAAATCTATGAAGTGGTAGCGCAAGACCACTGAATAAACATTCATGAGATTTCTGAGACTGTAGGCATCTCAACTGAGCGAGTGCATAATAACCTGCATGGATAATTGGCTATGAAGAAGCTATGTGTGAGATAGGTTGTGCGATTGCTCACTGCCAGCCGAAAGCACATCTTGCACAACATTTCAAAATGATGTATGCCGATGTTTAGTCGCATTCCACACGACTTTTATTTCTGATTTCTGAATGTTGAGACCTGGATCCATCATTGTGCACCAGAGTCAAAATGGCAGTCAAAACAATGGACAAATACTGATGAAAGTGCAGCAAAGAAGGCAGACACAGTTTTTTCAGCTGATACGGTGATGACCAGTGTTTTTTGGGCTTTCCAAGGAATAATCCTCATAGATTACATGGAAAAAAGCAGAACCATAACCAGACCTTATTATGCTTCATTGTTGGATCATTTGAAACTTACATTTGCTGATAAAAGATCAATGGTGTCGTGCAAAACAGTGCTCTCACTAGGATAATACACTAGCACATGTATCAGTGATAATGATGGCGAAAGTGCATGAAGTGAGCTTTCAGATGGTTCCTCATCCCAAAGTGACTGCTTTCATTTCCTAACTTGAAACATTGGCTGAATGGAAGAAATTTTCATCGAATTAGGAAGTAATAGTTGCAGTCAATGAGTATTCTGCAGTGTTTGACAGAACATATGATGATAGAAAGAAAGAGCTGGACGATTGCTAGACCAAGTGTGTACCCCCCCAAAGTAGACTATGTTGAGAAGTAAGTGAATTGTTTACAAAAAAAAAACCTTTTTTTTCTTGCTTTTTTACCAGACTCGTCAAACCACTCTTGTATTAGCTTTGTGTAAGTATAAGCAGGCAAACTTTGCTGTGTAAATTGAAGCTTGTTATAATGTAAAATTTTAGATTGTGCTGTACTGTCACAGATCCCCCTCCTCTAGGTGAGTAAGTGTAGCTTGTGGCTTTTCCAAATCAACACAGGCAATTAGTTTGCCTTGACATAGAATCTAACCGAAACAGTATTCTAATATACACTGATGAACCAAAACATGTGACCACTACCCACTGTGAAACTAAATGCCACCTCGTAACATTACGAGCACTTAACACAGTAAGGAAAGTGTGTAAGAGGAGCAAGGACAAATGGGGATCATCCTGTTAATGGTAAAGGTTGCAAATGGAGAAATTCAGAGACATAAGTAATTTTGGTGAAGGACAGATTGTTATGGCCCTGCACCTGAGAATGTGCATCATGGAAATAGCAAAGCTGGTTGACTGTTCGTGTACCACTTTTGTGAACATCTGTGGAAAGTGGCAGAAGAGCTACAAAACCACTTCATTACAGAATGTGGAGGTCATTTATGCCTACTCTATAAAGCAGGATAGGTGGTGAGCTGTGCAGTATGCAGTGCTGGTGCAAGCAAAAGTGTTTCCGAGGACACCTTTCAGCACACATTGTTGGACATAGTGTTACACTGCAGGTGACACCTGTTTGTTCCCGTGTTGACTCAGTTAAATCATCAATTACAGTGAACATGATGGGATAATGGAGAGTGGGCCGTGAATCAATGAAAATATGTCAGCTGGTTAGAAGAATCACATTTCTTGTTATCACCAGGTCACTGGTTGTATCTGGATGTGACGTTATACGGGCGAACAGCTGCTTGAAACATGCAGTGAACCATGAATACGATACAGCGGTGGCAATATTATGCTATGGGAACATTCACCTTTGCCCCCATGAGACATGTGGCAGTAGTCAAAGGGACTGAGAGAGCTGTGGACGAGGCGAATATTGCTGCTAACCATCTGCATCCCTTCATGCTTGATGTCTTCCTTGACAGTAAGGGAATCTTTCAGGTGGATAACTCTTCGTGTCACAAAGCCTGAATCATGCTACAGTGGTTTGAGAAGTAAGGTAGTGAACTTGAGTTGGTGCCTTGGCCACCAAATTCACTTGACCTGACTCCAGTGGAACACATGTTAGTCCAAATTCATGCCATGAAGAGTTGTTGCTATATAAGAGGGTGGTTTGAAAAGTTCTTGGAATCACCACAAGAGGTCAGTGCTAGCGCAACGATTTTTTCACGTGGTATTCATTGCCTGTAAACACGTGCCACATCAGTGCTCTTGGAAGAGAGCTGAGGCAGTGAAGTGGCTCTGTTGTTGTACCCGTGTAGTGATTTGCGAAGATGGAAAAAATTGAGATTTGAGCAGTGACTAAGTGCTTCATAAAGAAAGGTATGAAAGCAAAGGACATTCATGCTGATTTCCAGTATACACTTGGGGGGGGGGGGGGGGGGAGGGGGGCTCTGCTCCTTCATATTCAACTGTTGCCAAGTGGACAAATGAATTTAAATTTGGCCAGGAGAGCTTATATGACGATCTACGCAGTGGTCGGCCAAGATGTGTCACTATTGCAGACATCATTGCAAAATTGCACAAAGTGATAATGGATGATCACCAATTGAAAGTGCGTGAAATTGCTCACGCTTGCCAGATGTCATCTGAAAGGGTATATCATGTTTTAACTCAAGAATTAGAAATGAAAAAATTATCTGCAAGATGGGTGCCGCGACTCTTGATATTGGATCAAAACCGCATGAGAATGGACATATCAGAACAATGTTATAGGAGAATCTTGGGTGCACTATTATACCCCAGAGACAAAACAACAGTCAAAGCAGTGGAAATATGTTGATTCTCTGCCACCAAAGAGAGCAAAGACAATTCCTTCAGCAGGAAAGGTCATGGCATCAGTGTTCTGCAATAGAAAGGGGATTCCGTTCGTAGATTATCTCCCCACTGGGCAAACAATTACTGGAGAATACTATGCTAACCGCCTGGACAAGTTGCAACAAAAGATATGCGAAAAAAGGCCAGGTTTAGCAAGGCAGAAAGTCATCTTCCATCAAGATAACGCATGCCCGCGCACACGTGATGTTGCCGTGGCAACATTACACGAACTAAGGTATGAGTTGTTGCAACACTCATCTTATTCACCCGATATGGCTCTATCAGATTTCCATCTCTTCTCAAAACTGAAACTTTTTCTTGGTGGGCGAAGATTCACTTCAAACAAAGAATTGATAGCTGGAGTTGACAACTATTTTGCAGGCCTGGGGGAAACTCATTTTCGAGATGGGATCAAGGCACCGGAACATCATTGGACCAAGGGCATTAATCTACAAGGAGACTACATTGAAAAATAAAAAAAGTTTCAGTGATGTAAGTACTTTTTTCTATTCCATTCCGAGAACTTTTCAAACCACCCTCGTACTTATTAAGCAAGTAGCTATGATGTTATGGCTCATGAGTGTATATTGAATGAAGTGCGACCCATAAAATCTAAAAATAAATTAATACATTAGCACAAAAGCACAAACAAATTAAAATTATTGGTTGTATGTTTTTATAAAACATACCACTGAAATAAGAGATATAACTTATCAAACCCTAAACCAGAATCACAAATAAGTGTGTATCATTGAACACAAGAATTTCATTTTCTGTTCAATTTTAAAACAAATAGTTCTCACAGAATATAACAACAGGAAGGATTATGCATATCCCTAAGCACATAAGAAGGATTAAAAAAACTTTAACCTTTTCGTTTCACTACTTAATGAGTTCAAGAACAGGACCTAAAAGGACTGTACTTGTAATAATTTATAAACTGGTGTACTATAATTGCTCATCAGAAGTAATGCAAATAGCGGTGGTGGTGATGGTCATGGTCATCATGCTCTTAGGGCACATATCAGCTGGGGTATTAGCACATTTTCTGTTTTTCACAATTTGACTTGCATGAATAAGAGATTTGAAATGATACATGTGTGTATGCTTTTATACACAGGTATCCACTGAAGCACCAAAGAAATTGGTATAGGCATGTGTATTCAAATACAGAGATAAGTAAACAGGCAGAATACGGCACTGTGGTTGGAAACGCCTATATAGGACAGCAAGTGTCTGGCACAGTTGTTAGATCGGTTACTGCTGCTACAGTGGCAGGTTATCAAGATTTAAGTGGATTTGAATGTGGCGTTATAGTTGGCGCACGTTGATGGGGCACAGCATCTCCAAGGTAGCAGAGAAGCGAGGATTTTCCTGCATGACCATTTCACGAGTGTACCGTGAATATCAAGGATCCAGTAAAACATCAAATCTACGATGTCACGACAGCCAGAAAAAGATCCTGCAAGAATGGGACCAACAACAACTGAATCTGTCACATTTAGTGTGACAGAAGTGCAACCTTTCCACAAATTGTTGTAGATTTCAATGCTGGGCCATCATCAAATATCAGCGTGCAATCCATTCAACAAAACATCATCAGTATGGGCTTTTGGAGCTGAACACCCACTTGTGTACCATAGATGACTGCATGACATAAAGCTTCATGCCTTGCCTGGACCTGTCAACACCGATGTTGAACTGTTGATGACTGGAAACATGTCTCGTCGGATGAGTCTCATTTCAATTTGTATCAGACAGATGGACATGCACAGGTATGGAGAAAACCTCATGAATCCATGACCCTGCATGTCAGCAGGAGACTGTTCAAGCTGATGGAGTCTTTGTAATGGTGTGGGGCGTGTGCTGTTGGAGTGATACGAGACCTCTGATACGTCTTGATGCAACTCTGATAGGTGACAAGTACATAAGTATCCTGTCTAATCACCTGCATCCATTCATGTCCATTGTGCATTCCAATGGACTTGGGCAATTCCATCAAGACAATATGACACCTCACATATCCAGAATTGCTACAAAGTGGATCCAGGAACACTCTCCTGAGTTTAAACACTTCCACAGGCCACCAAACTCTCTAAACCCTTCCTCTGGACACCAAACTCCCTAGACATGAACATTACTGAGCATAGCAGTGATGCCTTACAACGTGCTGTTCAGAAGAGATCTCCCCTCATACTCTTGTGAATTTATGGACAGCCCTGTAGGATTCATTCTGTCAGTTCCCTCCAGCACTACTTCGGACACAAGTCAAGTCCATTCCGTGTCGTGTTGCAGCACTTCTGCATGCTCGCAAGGTCCCCACATGGTATTTGGCAGGTGTACCAGTTTCGTTGGCTTTTCAGTTTAAAAGAAACCCAGTCTTCGTACAAATTTATGTCTAGGAAGTAAGGGAAAAAAGAGCGGGGTCAGTCATAGGTACAGTGAGAGAAACAGAGAGCTGAAATGAATGTGTGGGACCCTGCCCACTCGTCTATTACAGGGTGCTAAAGGATGCTGCATTCTCAGATAGCTATACAACAATTCAAGCAAATCACATTAATGATTTTTATTACAATAAAGTACATTGACAATACTTAACTTTGGTTTACAAGAAGTGTTGCAAGTAAGGGGTGATATGCAAACAATCAGTGTCCTTTGCTATATACAATGTTCATGCAAATTTGTCACACAGTTTGTGGATCACTAATAACTGCTATCATAGTGCTCTCTTCTAAGGCATGGTTTCTACTAATGTCCGTCTTCTACTCTGGCCATGGCTGGCAGGAGCGGCCCTTATATAGTCTTCTTGTAGAGGCTGCTCCTGCCGTGGTGACGTCCTAGTCAGCATGCTATTGGCTGACTTCATCTCACAGCCCTTTCTGCTCTTGTGTTCTTCATCTTCATGCTGGCACTTGTTGTTAGGCCATAACATTCCTCCTCCTCCACCCCCCCCCCCCCCCCCAAAGTGAGGGCTGTCCTTGTGTAGGGAGTGCGACCATGGCAGGGGAGGTAGGAGGGTGGGCGCACTGCTCAACCGGAAGCTGTGGCTGCAAGGGACGTCCAGATTCCAGTCATACCTTGCCATTCGGCCTTCACCCTGGTGGAAACATCCCCTGGGAAATGACCAGAAGGATATGTGTCTACCTCCTGTTGCCATGAACCAGATGAAGAAGGCAGTGACTGCTGCAATGTCGGCAGCTCCAGCTCCATCGGTAGAACAAGAGGAGGTGGAGGAGGCGAAGCCTCAGTCCTCGTGGGGTCATCCCCTCTGGTGGCTGCCGTGGCTGCACAGTCCTCTGGATCTGTGAATCAGGGGAAAGAGGCACTGAAAGGTCATTGTGCATATGAAGGCATGAATTTGATTTTGATGTCAGAGCTTGCAAGCACCTGGACCGGAAACAAGATAAATGCAAGCCCCAAGTTGACGGCGATCTCACCTTGCACCCACCATCTGCTGCCACTAAAAACCCTGTAAAAGACAATATTAAGCAGTGCGAAGCGATACTTGTGGCCTTCCTGCGGTGCTGGATGCTGAGGAGAGTGGAGCAGTGTCCGATGGCAGCGGCCGTGAAGCGATTCCACCAAAGGTGGTCTATCTCATGGGTGCGAATGATAGGAGGCGAGAAACAGTTGCAATGCTTGATCCCTATTGAGAGTGGAGCGAAGTTTGGCCATCTGCTGCTTGAAGGTTCTGATAAAACATTCCACTTCACTGTTTGACTGTGGATGGAACGGTGCACTAATTAGATGGTGTATGCCGTTGCATTCACAGAATGTTTCAAATTCATTTCATGTGAACTGAGTGAATGTGACACTGTTGAGTTCATTGGCACTCTGAAAGGAAATTTGCTATATGAGTCAACCACAATCAAACAGCAAATGTTCCAAAAAGGTCCTGCAAAGTCTATGTGCACACGTTGCCATGGCAATTGTGACTTAGGCCAAGCAGAGAATTTTTGTGGCATAGCGGACTTATTTCCCACACATGCATGACACTGTGATGTCATGTGTTCTATTTGGGTGTCCATACCCTGTCAAGTACAGTGTTGACATGCTAACTGTTTCATACGAACAATCCCCCAGTGTCCTTGGTGAAGTAACTGCAACACTTCTTTTTGCAAAGCTTTAAGGATCACCACACGTGACTGTCCATAATCATTTTGAACAAGTATCACTCCTTTCTGAACAGTTAGGCTATGCCAACGAGCAAAGTATTGGTGCACTACAGAGTTCTTTATGCTACGCAAGGAACGAGGCCAAGATGTGCGAATGTATGTTAACAAAATGTTCAAATCTGAATCAAATTCCATGGCCTGTGCAATTTTTCTATAGTTCAGCGGAAAAGATTGATGCATTTCAGAATCCTGAGCATCAATGTGACAACAAATTGCAACAGAAGCATCAAAGTCTGTATCAGTGCTAAATGGAAGATGTGAAAGTGCGTCCGCATTACCATGTTTAGCCATTAGACGATACACAATCTCATACTTGTACTGAGACAACAGCAAAGCCCATCTTTGCAGTTTTTGGGCAGTTCGTACAGGAACCAGTTTCATCGAATGAAACAAGGACTGCAAAGGCTTGTGATCTGTTACTAATTAGAATTTTCTGCCATACAAATAGTGGTGGAATTTAGTGACACCATACACAATAGCCAAAATTGAGAAAGACTCAATTTGTGAATAGTTACACTGAGCTTTGGACAAGACTTTTGATGCGAAAACAATAGATTTAAAAAAAATCTCACTTGACCAGTCTACACTTTAGTTCTGCTGCCGATAACACATAAAACAAAGCACAAAAATTTGCAATATGTTCTTTAGGTGTACGACCTGCAACGACAATGTCACTTTGGTACTTGTGCAGTCAGCTGTTCCAAATACTATTGGAAAATGGCGGGTGTGGAAGCACTGCCAAAAGCAAATGCAAATATTTAAGCAAGCCCAAATGAGTATTTACTACACACACTTTTTGAGATTCATAATCTAGAAGTATTTGAAGATACGCGTCGTGCAAATCAATTTTTGAAAAGTAGTGCCTAGCACCTAATTTGTTCATGAGATCCTCTGGCCGTGGCAACAGATAAGTATCAATCACAGTTTGTGGGTTGACTGTGGACTTGAAGTCAACACAGAGGCGAATGTGACCTGAAGGTTTGGGGAGCAAAACCAGTGGACTTGGCCATTGATTAGCTGATATGGGTGCAATAACTCCGCTATCTTGCAACTCTTTATGTTCATTGGCAACTTTGTGCTGGGCCAGAATTGCAATGGGAACAATTCTGGCCCAGCAAAATTTTGGCTGAGCTTTATCTTTTATAGTAATAGGAGCAACAAAATTGATAGCCTTACCTAAACATTCTGAAAAGAGTTCCAGGAATTCCTTTAACAAGCTAGCTAAACTGCATTTTGCATTGAATGCAAACACTGACAACACATTGTTCTGAATATTAAAGCCAAACAAATCAAAAGAATCAAGACCAAATATGTTCTCACACCCATGTGATTGTAGCACTGTATAAGAAACTGTTTGCGTATGTGAGCAATACATGATAGGCAAAGTACACTTTCCGAAAAAGGGAGTGTTTTGTCCATTATAAGTTGTCTGTTGCGTGCTAGTTTTACACAGGCGTGGGGAGCCAACAGTTCATGTGCGTTATGATTCAGCAATGTAACAGAGGCACCCATGTCCAACTGAAATTTCAAGTTTCCCACAAAGAAGTAAATGACCAAAAAGTTTGTTCAGCTTGTGTATCACTGAAGAAACTGCATGCCTCTTGCAGATTTGGAATAAATGCTTATGTTTGTTCCATGGCAAACATACAGTCTGTACATTTACTTTCCATCTACAAGCATAACACTGAGCTTGTTGGGAGGGACAATCTTTGGCGTTTGTGCCTTGAATAACACCGAGCGTAAGACTTAGTTCTGTTCGCATGTTTAGCAGCCTGTTTAGCGAACCGCTTATGTGGCGTGCAGGGTTGTTTACTCGGCATGGCCAGTACAAGCTGCCGCCGAGTGGGCCAATCACAAATAAGGGACTCAACCTGGCAAATAGCTGGCTGCTCAAATTTAATGGCTGACAGGACACCGGAATTATACTGATCTAGTATTTGCTATACCTGCTGAAATGATGGATTGTACTGTTTCAGAATCTGTTCTCTGAGTTTGACATCAGGGACATTGTACACAATCACATCATGTAACATAACATCTGAAGCACTGCAAGCACATTTGAACTTGCATTTCCTTGTAATAACCTGCAAACCTGTTACCCACTCACAATGTTTGTTCTGGCCATTTTTTGCGGTTAAAAAATTGATACCTAGCCACTACCCCATTCATTTGTTGGTCATAATAATTAGTTAGTGACTCAACCAATTGTCCGTAAGCAAGTTCACTAGGAGTGGCGTTGGAAACATCTTCTGAGTTAAGCAGAACACTCCACTTCCTACCATGGATAATACATATGGAAGTTTCTCAGTACCTGGTACGTTGTTTGCTAGTAGATGTGCCTCAAACAGAGACAACCACTGGAGCCATTCCTCTTCTTGTTCAGAAAACTGTTGAAAAGATAGTATAGCAGCTGGAGTAGCTGATGTTTGTTCCATCAGACATGCAGCATTGGCTAGTAGCTGCCGCACCGTGTTGAGTAACGTAGACATTTGCTGTGTCTGGAACTGAAACATCTGCATTAGCTGTGTGGCATTGTAACGCTTGCGGGTGTGGTGCCTGAACAGGGGGCGGGATAGGTGGGGTGGGCATGTTGGAAGTGACAAATGCAACAGACAGGCAAGACAAGCAAGCAAAATAAGGACAAAAGCAAATAAAATTTCTGCAATGCCCATCTGAAAAACTGATTAGCGGTAGTATCACGTACACTAGGTATAAAAGGCCATTGCGTTGGTGGAGCTGTCATTTGTACTCAGATGATTCATGCGAAAAGGTTTTCAACATGATTATGACCACACTATGGCAATTTAGACTTAGAGTGCGGAATGGTAATTGGAGCTAGGAGCTAGACACCTGGTACATTCCATTTTGGAAATCATTAGGTACCTCAATATTCTGAGACCCACAGTTTCAAGAGTGTGCCAAGAATACCAAGTTTCAGGCATTACCTGTCGCAATAGACAACACAGCGGCTGACGACCTTCACTTAACAAGCAAGAACAGTGGCATTTGCAGAGTTGTCAGTGCTAATAGACAAGTAACACTGCATGAAATAACTGCAGAAATCAATTTGGGACGTATGAGGAACATGTCTATTAATGGACAGTGCAGTGGAATGAGGTGTTATTGAGCTATGGCTGCAGATGGCCAATGCAAGTACTTTTGCCAACAGCATGACATCACCTTCAGTGCCTCTCATGGACTTGTGACCATATCAGTTGGATCCTAGAAAACCACAGTCAGATGAGTCCCGTTTTCAGCTGGTAAGAGCTGCTGGTAGGGTATGAGTGTGGCAGAGTCCCCATGAAGCCATGGACTCAAGCAAGTTGTCAACAAGGCACAGAGCAAGCTGGTGGTGGCTCTGTAATGGTGTGGGCTGTGTTTACATTGAGTGGACTGAGCTGGTCATTGACTGGAAAAGGTTATGTTTGGCTACTTGGAGACCATTTGTAGCCATTCATGAACTTCATGTTTCCAAATGATCAAGACGTGTTACCAGGCTACAGTTATTCGCAATTGGTGTGAAGAACATTCTGGACAACTTGAGTGAACGATTTGGCCACCTAGATCACCCCACATGAATCCCATTGAACATTTATGGGACATAATCGAGATATCAGTTTGTGTATACATTGTGCACTGGCAACACTTTCACTATTATGGATGACTGTAGAGGCAGTATGGCTCAGTATTTCTGCAGGGGACTTCCGACAACTTGTTGAGTCCATGCCATGCCGAGTTGCTGAACTATACCAGTCAAAAGTAAGTCCGACACTATATTAGGAGTTATCTCATGACTATTTGCACCTCAGTGTATGCTGTTAATGGTTCTTGGAAAATTTTTAAGACTTAAAACATTCCATTGAGGGTCGCCATTCTCCTGGATATATCACCTTGGGAGGACATTGATACCTCTTAACCAACATTCTACAACAAAGGACACACTATAATGGTAAGGCATGCCTGAAATACCCATTTTTCCTATTATTGGATGATATTGCATTAATATATAGGGTGGTAGGCTTTTTCAGTTGCAAAATGTATTTCTATTAAAATTTTCTGTGGAAGAAAGTTGAAGTGAAATACATTTACAGATTCAGTGTCACATGTCTTGTAACCCAGCCGAAGATGACTGAGAAGTCTTCTGGATTCTAGAGGTCACATGAAAGAGTTGTTCATAATCTGTTCTAATGTCATCCTTGTGGATAATAAGAGAGCTATATTAAGAATAACTACTGGGGTTGATGCAATCCATCCTTCATTCAGGAATGAAATTATGACTATGTCTCTTTGGGAATCAGTATATTATCCTTCAAGCCAAAGTGTGTTAAAACCAGGAGAACATAAACTTAGGATGTGAAATGCAGGTGTCCTGATATACCATAGTGCACTTTGGATCTGGCACAGTGCAGTGAAGCATAGATATAGCATGCTCTAAATCTCCTAATAATAAAGATGGTTATACATTCATTCATTCACACATTGTGTTCCTTAAATCCTACCATTAAGTATATCCTTCAGTGATATGTAATGAGTCAAGTTATATGTCAACAGGCACAGTCTGCCTCTCCTGACTACTTCTATAAAGTATACCAATGACAGATTGTTAATTGGCACTAATCTACTCAAACCAGTACTAATAGTAATTGCATCCAGAATACTTTTTATTTGTATGTTAGTATAAAAACAATGACTTTGAAAAAGGCACTCTCCACTTCTCCTACACTACTCAGCTTCAGTTTGACGTGTAACCTGTAGCTCACAGAGAGGCACATGTTCCACCTATTCCTCAAGGTCAAAAAAAAAAAGATGATCATGTAAAAGCATAAATAGCTTAGTAGTAGGTGAGAGCATCCCACTGTTCGAGGTTGTTATAATTTGTAAATAAAATCCATGAAACAGGATGTATACAGAATGTCTACAAGGCACGACAGCACCCTAGCAGACCTATTTGCTGTGTGGAGGTTTAATAGTGCTGGAAAACAATTTGTTTATTCATTACTAAGCTGAACTTTGGTCCTTAGATGTGATAGATACATTTAGATGTGTATTGATGTAATGTCTCAGAAATTCAAGATGTGTTAAAGTATGGGGGTCGGAACTTAAATAGTGGCAACTATTTGTTCACAACCAATACAAAAGAGTTACATGTTTTCACCTGTTACTGTCCTTCAATGTAGTCACCAGCATTGTGTAGAACCCATTGTCCTTCAATGTAGTCACCAGTGTTGTGTAGAACCCGTTGCCACTGATGTGGAAGGCATAGTATACCGTTAGCAGAGTCGATAGTGTGAATGGAGCAGTCTAAAGCTATGGTGATTCTCATGTACGACTGTGATGGTGTTATCCTAACGCAATATCTTCCTCCAAGGCGGACCATCAGTGCACAGTATTACTGTTCATTTTTGGAGCATAACCTGTGACCAGCATTGCGAAAGAAGCAGTGACACTTTCTGCACAATCCATCATAACATTCACTCATAACTAGAGTTCTCTTCTCGTAACATGTTACCCCACTGACTACAGGTGACTTACTGTTATGTGCAACTGCACATATCAGTAGCTTTGTTGAGGCGAGTGATGGTAAGTAAGCAAGCTACTGTACATGCAATAACATCAGCTGCCTGCATGTGTCTACCTGTTTGGGTATGCATAGTTCATTATGTGCGCCCCTCTCTCCCCCACCCCTGCTGTCTGAATGCACAATGCATCAACATGCAGTGCGTACAGGGGGGCATGGGAAGGAGCGCGCACCTATGCACCTTGCTACTGAAGTGAGTATACAGTATACAATGTGTACATTATGCAGAAAATATTGTGGGCATATGGATTAAATATAGTGAAGATCGTATAAGCATTGTATTCATTACTTTGAATCTCGTCGCACAGCACAAATCGGCTAGTAAAAGCATTTTCACAAATATAATAAAAATTGAAAGTCAAACAGTAACAAGCTGTTTTAGAAGTAGCTTATGTTGTTCTTCAGGTTTCAAACTATCTCCATACCATATTTCTTCAAAATCAGTTCAGCAGACAGAGTTACTTTCGCATTTATAAAATTAAAATGCATAAAACTTTCAGTTAGGACGTCTTTTTTTTCTCTGTGATCAGATTTAGGTGAAACAAAACCGTATGGTGTCCCAAGCTATGCTGAGATTTCCTCTGAAAGCACCAAGAAAGAGATTAGCATGTTCAAATGGAGAAACAGATAGAGATGGTGGTGTTAAAGAAAACTTTAAATCTGTGATCAGATTTTGATGAAACAAAGCCAATCCTGTGCCGCAAGCTATGCTCAAGTTACATGCAAAAACACCATGAAAATTCACCTAGTAATTTTGAAGGTTAGCATGTTCAGACAGACAATACAAATTTGGTGAAACTTTAAATTACAATATCTTTGCTCCATGATCTGATTTTGACAAACTAAAGCCTAAACATTGCCCCAGGCTATGCTCAAGTTACGTGCAAAAACCCCATGAAAATTCATCTAGTAGTTTTCTAGAAGTGTCTTCAGACAGACAGACATGACAGTTTTACGGATTTACTATTAGTACAGATCGTAAAAATCTACGTAGTCATCTTCAACACACAGGGCTTTCAATTGTTTTCTCACTTTAATAGAATTACCTGTTTAGGTGATTACAATAAATATTTCGGTAGGGGGGGGGGGGGGGGGGGGGGACTTTGTATGCCGTGAAATAGTACAGTTTTGTACCAATCCAAATGTTACATGTTATGTTATTGAATATGAATGTTTTCACAACCAATCTTATTTGAAGAACATAACAATTCATCACCACCAAGAACTGCTAGGTGTGTGTGTGTGTGTGGTGTGTGTGTGTGTCTACCACCATTTAAAAAAGCTAATTTTGTATATTTTATCTCAGCTTCAAATTTTGTTAGCTATTTTTCTGTGTAGACACTAAAGACAGCATAGTTTCATTGCATATATTTTCAGAAAAACTTCTGTTTCCTTTTTTCAGAGCAGAGTCCTGTGAAAGTTCCAGAAATGTTTAAATCTGAGGCTGTGCAGGAAGAGGTACGTTTACTGCCAACATGTGGTGTATACATTTTCTACAGTCATGTTATCATTATAGTATTGTGTACCATATTCCCATATTTGAGTTTGGTTGTAGATTTATTTGCATAAATATCGGTGGATGAACCAAAGTTGACAATTATTTTTATGACAAAAGTAACTGAACCTAAATGTTTTAGCAGATCTGCTATATGGTTTTCCCAGTTTAATGTTTCCGGAATATGCACTCTGAAGAACTTGGCACTTTCATCCCTGCTTTTTAATTTTTTTGTTGATAAAGTACACTCATTATAGGTGGGGTATTTTTCACAGAATAAAACTGGGTGGGCTGTGGTTTTAAAAGTTTAAAACTAGTGTTTGTGTATATCCCTTTTCTTAAAAAAAAAGATATCTGTGCCTTAAGTTCGCTAGAACTTACAAAATCCCTTAGCATCTGTCCATTATTGTTAATTATGCTTTCTCCAAAAGAACCTAAGGAATTAGAAACACATCTGTTGCCTATTCTTGCATTAATCTCCAATTATGACAGTCGGACAAGTATTTGCAAATATGTTAACAACTTTTGTAACTTTTTATAAAATTGTTCCAATTCTTCTGCATTGCCCTCCTCTGGGGCATAGACACAGGTTAGGGTAAGCATTCCTCTTAAATGTTTTAGACATAGCAGCATAATTCTTTCTAACATCTTTTTATTATAATATCAGTCCTTGTAGAAAATTCATCTTGCTTTACTATAAATGTTCGATGTGTAATTAAATCAGATGGAGGGAAATTTTCCAATCTCATAGTCAATGAACGTAATGCAGAATCAAGACAAGCAATAGCAACAGTAAGCTGAGCTTGACCAGCTTGAACTCCAACATCAGTCAATGCAAAATCAATCCAGCCACCACAAAATGGTGATGGCCGATGTTTATAATAGTAGCAACATTCATATTAAAGGTAATTTCAACATATAAAATAGTCTTGTAAATAGTAGGGTGCCAGAGGAACACACAATGTCTCAGTGAATGAGTAATAGTGCAAGAGTGGTTACTTCTATAGCAAAGAGCCAATTGCTGTCTGTCTGCTGCTGGGCCACCCCACTGTAAAATATTATATACACATTAGAATAAGTTTTGCATCACACCTGTTCCCAGAACTCCTGAAGATAGATGTTGACTATGGATATTTTATCACAGACACAGTCCCTTTGACTGTTCAGAGATGTCACTAAACCCACCCAAAGACGTAAACAACCATGCATGAGCAGCGCCTATTAGACAGAGAGGGTCCTACAGCCGATCAGTTCCAGTCATTCCACCAGGAAGGACGTACACAGCTTGTGTTGTGTGTAGTTCACCCATGCCTAGATGGTCAGTACCATGGTTCGATCGCATACGCATTGTTACTTTGTGTCAGGAAGGGCTCTCAACAAGGGAAGTGTCCATGCATCTCGGTGTGAACCAAAGTGATGTTGTTCAGACATGGAACTGTCAATGACATGCCTCGCTCAGGCTGCCCAAGGGTTACTACTGCAGATGCCGAATGGATCGCTCAGGATTGGCATCATGTTCTCTTCACCAATGAGTGTCGCATATGCCTTCAACCAGACAGTCATTGGAGACATGTTTGGAGGCAACCTGGTCAGGCTGAACGCCTTAGGTACTCTGTCCAGCGAGTGCAGCAAGGTGGAGGTCCCCTCATGTTTTGTGGTGTCATCATGAGGGGCCGATGTATGCCGCCGGTGGTCATGGAAGGCACCATAATGGCTGTACAATACCTGGATGCCATCCTTTTACCGTTAGTGCAACCATATCGGCAGCATGTTGGCGAGGCATTCATTTTCATAGACGACAATTCGCACCCCCATCGTACACATCTTGTGAATGACTTCCTTCAGGATAATGTCATCGCTCGACTAGAGTGGCCAGCATGTTCTCCAGACATGAACCCTATCAAACATGCCCGGGATAGATTGAAAAGGGCTGTTTATGGATGACATGACCCACCGACCACTCTGAGGCCTCTACGCCGAATCGCCGTTGAGGAGTGGGACAACTGGACCTACAGTGCCTTGATGAACTTGTGGATGGTATGCAACGACGAATACAGGCATGCATCAGTGCAACAGGACATGCTACTGGGTATTAGAGGTATTGGAGTGTATAGCAATCTGGACCACTACCTCTGAAGGTCTCACTGTATGTTGGTACAACATGCAATGTGTGATCTTCATGAGCATTAAAAAGAACGGAAATAATGTTTATGTTGATCTCTATTCCAATTTTCTGTACAGGTTCCGGAACTCTCAGAACTGATGTGATGCAAAACTTTTTTTGATGAATGTTTAATCCTCCAAATATTTGCTACCCTGAAGCTTTCACAGATAAAGGCAGGTCCACACCCAAAATTTTCAACAGTCTTACTAATTCATTTTTTTTTTTTTATTAGTTACTGATCTAACATTCCAAGCCCCAAGGCTATTCTAGTTTCTGCCAGTAATGTACTTTTCCCCTGAGCTTTCACAGATAAAGGCAGGTCCACACCCAAAATGTTCAACAGTCTTACTAATTCATTTTTTCTTTTATTAGTTACTGATCTAACATTCCAAGCCCCAATGCTATTCTAGTTTCTGCCAGTAATGTACTTTTCCACTGGCTGTGTTATGAGTGCCTGGTGGAGGGCCTGCCGCCTTAGCACTTCTGAGCTTACAAGAACTTCATTTGGGTTTAGTCCCCTAGGCTCCTATGCTCTCTATTGGAATAATCCCCTTACACCTTCAAGATAGGATTAGAGAATGAACATGAAAGATGCCCTCAGGCCTCATAAGCTAATACCATTGGGGTTGAAAAAAACAAGAATTGGCAAATATGAAAGAAAACAAAAGAAATTTGACACAAGTAATTGGAAACAATGTCAAACTTAGGTAAGGGGCCATGTGGTTGTCACTCTCATACTCTCAAGGCAGGTGCCCGCTAGGAGTACTACTCATTGTCTGGTCTTTCACCTGCTGATCAGTCTGGCACGGGTGACCCTACCAGGTGCATAGCTCCCATAATGATATCTCTGTGTGTCATCAAGACACAAAAATCACCTCACTTTCAAATAAAATGGTAGAATATTAACATAGAGCAAGAACAGTAATGGGCCCATGATAGAACCCTGCATAATAGCAATTGCTGTTTCTACCTGTAAAAGAAATGGAGTCTCGGCTTGTGTTAATCAAAGGCCTAGGGTAACTTCTTGCATTCTGTTTCTAAAATAGTAACTAAACCAGGCACATGCTAACAAGTATCCGATAAAGACTGAATTTTTCCAATGGAATATTATGACTGACACAATCAGATTCCTTTAATAACTCACAAAAGATCACAATTGGTGATATTTTACTACATAAAAATTTTATTACTCACACAGTGAACGCATAAACAGCTTCCTCAGTAGAGCAGCCCATTTGAAATCAAAATGTGATTGACTAAGTATCCCATTACAACAAAGGTAAGTGACAATCAAGGAGTAATCGATCACTACAGAAAAGATTGTTTACAGTTAGTTTGCAGAATTTCATCACCTCATCATTGCATCAGCTACGAATATCAACACAGTTGACCAGAATTGGTTGCCGTTCCAAAAAACATTGATGCTTTGCACAACATGAGTGAAGAGGCCTGACGTGTGATTTACTGTGAGAGAGATATTGTATCCAAGACTGCACCACGTTTCACTTTTCATGAGTATTTAGCTGTCAAAAGATCTGTCCCTGGTGGAGTGCACACAGTTTGATCAAATTTCAAGTACGGACTTGTGTGAATTGACATAAAATTAAAAACTGAACAGAAGATGAAACTAGGACTTATTTGTATGAGCTGGAAACTAAGCAGCAGTTAGTTGCTCAGGTACTCTAAGATCAACTGAAACCAGCAAAGGTAATTTGTTCATGAAACACATTTAAAAAATGGCTGCTTGTTTCTTTGGTTTTACTGGTCATTTTATGGCTGCCTCTTTACAAGTTTACACAACAGTTAATGCTGAACAGTATTCAATAGTTTTTTGGTCAAGTCATTAGTGAAATTAGGAAATACAGCTTTAGACATTGAATTAGTCTTCATTGTAACAATGTACACTGTTGAAAAACAACTTCTGGAATTGATTGAAAGACATACAAAAGAATGTAAATTTTAAAGATTAACGTTTTGAAAAATGACAGAATGATATGTACCAAAAAAAGTTTTTCTTTCATTGATTTTGTAATAACTTAAAAGGTGGTCCCATACAGATTTTGTAGATCATTCCCATGTCAGTGATCACTCACTATATATAGCTCATACATCATTATTTGTTTGTTTGTTTATGTTCTGCCTGTATTGATGTGTATTTTTGTGCAGGTTCTAGCTCCACCAAGGCAGTTCGAGCAAGAGTCTCCTACAGAACTTCTTCCTCAGGAGGCAGGCACAAACCCCAACTTAGACAACTGGCAAGGTAGCTAAATTACACATTTTTGTTTTTAAGCGTGGAATTTTTCTGCTAAACAACATAAAAGCCCTACATAGAAGTGAATATGCATATGAGTAATAAAAATACCTCTCATTACAAACTCACTCCTCATTAATATGCCATTACATTATCATTTCATTTAAATTTATTGTGTATTTATGACTCTGTGTATCAAGTGTAAATAAAATTTTCTGTTTTTGAATATAAACTCAGTTAAATCCAACTAGTCACTTTTAAGTATGTAACTTCTGCATACTGCATCTGAAGGTGAGCCGGAAAAGGTTGGAATCTAGTTTATAGAGATCAACAAATACTTCAAAATTGACTGGTCAAAGTTATCTGTGTTTATATTCAATTAACACACAGCCACATGCTTTGAAATGGCCATGATGGGTAATCTTATTTTATCTATTTACTCACTGTGTTTGGATACATGCATGAGACTTTACATAGCATGAAACACATCAGACAAGAAAAAAAAAAGAGAAAAAGAAAACAAGATTTGATGCTATAACAAATTATGCCTAGAAATCACTCAGGCACACAAAGGGTACTCTAAATGTGGATGTGTAAGTGCTGTCACGCCTGCACAATTTTCTGAATAATGCTTTACGTTAAGCAGAAGATTCTTAATGAAATATGGTTACAATTCTTAAATAATAATAATAATAACAATAATACCAGTGGGCTGAAAAGACTACAGTCCTCAATCGCCATTTTAGCCTGGTGGTTAAGGTGGCTGTTAGTAAGAAGCACGAAGACCAATTAGAGTTGTAGTCTTAGCACAGGTTTGTTGCAGTCTCTTTAAATGTAAATATAGAATTGTT
This sequence comes from Schistocerca piceifrons, assembly GCF_021461385.2. Classification (NCBI taxonomy): domain Eukaryota; kingdom Metazoa; phylum Arthropoda; class Insecta; order Orthoptera; family Acrididae; genus Schistocerca; species Schistocerca piceifrons. The sequence goes on along the minus strand of NC_060140.1, from coordinate 715,985,941 downwards.
TAACTCATATAGAGAATAATAGCTGACGAGTACTGGCTTTTGGCTATGAAGTTTCCATTTCAGGCATTAATTATACATAAGTGATACACTCATACAGGCCTAGTTTTCATGACAACAGATTTCATACCAAGCAAAAGCTGAGGAAAAGGCAGTAAAAAGTGAATGGGACAGGATGGAAATGGTCTATCAAAACCAAGATTAAACAGGGTTCATGTGACTTTCAGAGGCAGTAAGATGACAATTAAGGGAGTAATGTCTTTATGGTTATTGTCTCCCTCCTTCCAGAGTCCATCTTGAGTGGCTTTCCTGCTCCACTTGCTATCTCCCTCTAACCACTTCCTCTTTTCCAGATCTGGCTCTAAGAGGGATGGAGGGGGGTGTACCACTGCCCAGGGCACCAGGTTTTTAGGGGAAGAAAAATCTTAAATTTTAATATGGGTCCAAAAGGATGAATTAAACAAGACTTAAAAGGTTTGCGCAAATGAAGAAGTATGAAAATAAGCTGGAAATACATATCAGTGACACTCAGTAAAATCTAGCATGTTACTGGAAACTGTCTACGACATTGTGAAACAGATGACATAGGAAGTGCTGGAGTTGGTCACCTTGGTTGTATCTTTGAAAATAGCATAGGTGTCTAGTGGCAATGTTGCCAACTCAGTTTCTGCCATGCACATGCACATACACATCACTCGAAATGAACCTACATGAGCTTGAAAACACCTACAGGAGCAAAACACTTTAAAATCTATACTCTATATTATGTAAATACAAGTTTTTCAGTGTTTTTACCAAAAATCTCTAAATTTTCTTGACCCACTTCTTTAAATTTTTACACAATCCATTAATAAACATTCAGATGAATGTAGGCAATATGCAGGGTTTTCATTTCAACTGAAGACACTGAAATATCTCGGAAATTACACATCGGATCGAAACAATTTGCAGTTCCAATTTGTTTGTCTTGGAGAGGGCATCCAATGGTACCACACCCAACCAACAACCCCACCCTGTGCATGGGTAGTGGGGAAAACTTTGAAATCTTCAGTGGGAACTGCCATTTTTTATTGCAGATTATGGTTCTACAGCAAATCTACAAACATTTTGTCTGAAGCGTTTTCTTCATTTCGCCACAGATGGTGCTGTAATCGGAAGAATAGAAGTGGGTACACAATCATTATTTACAACATGCTACTCAATGGCCCTTGAGTATCCAGTGGTTTGTGGGACCCCACCTACATGCTGTGAGGGTAGGACAGACCAGTAATTCATAACATCTAATTAGGAATCCCATTTGCAACATTGTATTTCTCCTACATGTCTAACAGGGGACTACTCAATGCATCACCGCAGCGACGTAGTGAACTGCGACATATCAAAACAGGCGGTACACTGTGACTGGAGCTCTCATATCGTGCAGACATAAAACAGATAGCAGCTCTAAACATTACAATACTTGCACAGTTTGTATTTGACCTATCGTTTGGGGAATAGACGTGCAAGTGGATGATGATTGTTAGAACAGAGAATGTAGGAGAAATGTTGAGGCTGCTGTTCCCTTGTATGCCAAGCATTTTCCAGAGAAAACTCACTCTCGTTTGTTCTTTTACAAGGTTGTGAATGCCTCTATGTCTGATGGCAGCATATAGACTAGCAAAAGGAAATGAAGCAAAATCTTACAGAAGAAGCTAATGAAATAGCTGCACTAGCATCATGCACTACAACCCACAGATAAGTACCTGGCAATTACACCGCAATTCTGATATGTCTGTAGGTATTATTTTCACAATACTGCATCCTTATAAGTACCATCCATACTACATGTCACTGCATCAAGAACTTCATGGCACTGATTTCCATAACTGGGTAGTATTTTGTGAATGGGCACATCAACATACGCAGACAATCCCCATGCTCCTTGCCGAGGTACTATTTTCTGATGAGTCTACATTGACAAACCAGCACAACATGCATTACTAGAGTGTAGCCAATCCTCATTGGTTACAGCAAGTTGACCATCAACGTCCTTGGTCAGTTAATGTATGGTGTGACAGCATGGGCAACAAACTCATTGGTCCATACTTTATTGATGGCATGCTGACTGGATGCAAATATTGAATGTTTTTGGAACAGGAAGTGCTGTTGCTACTGCAGGACATCTCCTTGTCTGTTCGACAGTGTATGTGGTTTCAGCATGATGGTTGCCCTGCACATTTCGTAATTGAAGCATGGGAACTATTAGACATGTTTACACAGGTCGGTGGACTGGCAAAGGTGCCCCTATTAATTGGCCCCCTTTGTCACCTTGGGATGTTTAACACATGTACCAGCAAGTGCCTAAAGGCCGTGAAGACATGGTTGACTGCATCAGAAACACCTCTGCTGACATTCCCGCAGATAAGTTTCCATCCTATGTACGGTCATGTGAAAAGCGGATCACTAAATGTAGTGAAGTTGGTGGTGCTACATTTGAACATTTACTCTAATTGGAAAAGTAGGGTAGCGTTTGCCTCAATCCACAGTCACAGTGGTGCATCAAGTAATCTCCTGTTTGATATGTCAGAGGAATACAGCATTACAAATGGGGTTTCCAATTAGAAGTTATGAAATGCTGGTGTGTCCTACCCTCACAGCATGGAGGTGGGGGTCTGATGTGCCATTGGGTATTCAAGGGCCATTGAGCAGTATGTTGTAAATTATGATTGTGTACTTATTTCTATTCCTCCAATTACAGCACCACCTGTGGCAAAATGAAGAGAATGCTTCGGACAAAACATTAGTACATTTTACCATAGAATCATAATCTGCAATGTAAAAAGGGGGGTTCCCATTAAAGATTTCACAGTCCCCACCCTCACCTCCCCTGCCACCTACGCACAGGGTGAGGTAGGGGTTTAAGTGTGGTATCATTGAATGCCCCCCTCTGAGACAAACAAATTGGAATTTTAACTTTTTCTGATCTGATGTTTAGTTTTTGAGATATTTCAGTGTCTTCAGTGAAAATGATCACCCTGCATTTTTTCAATTACAAGGTACTGGTTCTGTGTTACAACTGACTGCGAGTGGGAAAAAAATGCTGTGCTTTGAAAATGTGCATTTTCATTATCTTCATCACAGTCAGTTTTAACTACAATATCAGGCTACTTAAACCATTACACAAATTGTTTCTCCCGTGTATATTATTTTTCGTGTAAATAATTTTAAACAAAAATTGTACATACAACTATGTGCTCCTTTGTTTTCTTCCTTGTAGTCATTTTTAAAAGAAAACATGAATATTATGTGTATGGCTTATCAATTTATGATTAGAATACTACTACAAAATCTGAATCATTCGAAGTTTTGTAATCCTACTCATTCTCAGATTAAAATTGTGCGAAATACAGTCATTGAAGTTGCAGTCCTCATACAGAGTGGTATCTCATACCCTATATACCAACTATCCCAACCGATTAATCATCAATTTTAAGTGACTTTAATCTCCAATCAGGGCTACGTTGGTGATAACAGTGAAAAAGGTTCATGGTTGGGGGGAGGGAGGGGGGGGGACAAATGGCCACAGAGGTGTGGAGGAAGGGGATGGACAGAGAAACAGGGGAGGAGGAGGTGGAGAGAGAGAGAGAGAGAGAGAGAGGGGGGGGGGGTGGAAAAGAAGAGAGGGACAGAGAAAGAGGGAGGGGGAGGAGTGCATGAACAAAGAGGGAGGGGGGGGGGAGAAGATTAGGACTTATATCCAATTCCCATACGTATTTAGCAATTGTGAAGCATTGCCAGGTTCACTAGTAAACAAATAAAGATAAATGTCAGCTTATTATGGCCTAACAGTTCGTTATATATCAATAGCAGTATTGTTGAGAAATACAGTATGTAATAAACAATGAATAAGTAAAATATGCACCGCCCATTGCACGCCATAGTCTTTTGAACCTCAGACATTGTGACTAAGAGTCATTTAGTAGTCATGGTAAGATGTATGGCACTCTTCCCCCAATAGACCTTCTTCTGTGGATGTGACATAAATATCATTTACATTGTTCTTCTTCATGCCACACTCCTCTAAGTTTTCTGTAGTTACCTTTTCTTTCAAAGCTAGTTGTTTGGAGCTGTAAATTGTGTTGGAAAGCATGCTTTCTTGATATTTGATCCTTTCCATTTTTCCATTTATGTATAATGGTCGCACTAAATAAGCCTGGCAATTTCAACATTTTTTTTTTTTTCAACAAATGAAGGCTTTATATGTAAGTAACTCACTGCCTTGTGACCTTCCACATTGTACAGCAGAAGGGATGACAATACCACCGACAATGTGGTACCGAGCTGTGCTGGTTACTTTAGGTCTCGCTGTTTACGTACGGCTCTGCTCAGGGAACAAAAGAAAGTTATTGGCCCTGTGTACATTCCACTCTGCTCAGTGACTGAAAGAAAGTTAGTGTTGGAAAACATTTGATGATCAGATTTTAGTTGAATATTACGCGAGTGACATAATTTTTGATGGCATAATTAATTTTGACGTCATAACTCAAAATGTATTACACTGAAAACATTTCACTTTGGTTTCACTTATTGGTACCCCATCCTTGTTCTGGTCTTAAAGACGTATTCATGTCAAAAAGAGATGAGTAAGTGTGATATGTGAAAATAAAACAGCCTGCATGAATTACAACGTCTACTACACAGATTGGCAAAGTCCCTGGAACCAGCTCTGCTCTGTTCTGTTCTTAATTTAAAGAAGGAATATATGGGAGTAAAAGCTAGGGATTTCTTCGTTGTTGAATATACACGAAGTAAGTAAAATATTTTGTCAGTAAAACTCTGAAATCATATTCAAGAATGATTAACTGAGTGTAATTGCTAGGAATTACTAACGTCCTTTGCATAAATTTACAAGCACGATATTCCACTCTACTTAATCAGTCATTTACCATCAGCTATACTATTTGAAATGTTGGCAGCCCTGCACCAGGCGAGACGTCTGAGTTTTTGCACTCTCATAGAGATAAGTTACAGTTAATTTAGTAAGTTTACTCTTTAAATATATGTATAAGTGCTTTCTTTTAAGCTTGCTATTAAAGGTATCACTTTGCAGCACATATTAGCCCGGAAAATGTGAAAAGATCATGAGATTGTGTTGTTTAGGTACAATTGTGTTACAGAATTCCACTTAATTGTTCTGTGTTTCTCTCAAACAATTTAATTTGAGTGTGTCCATTCATTGTAAAGTTCATATTTCCAGAAAGTAGCATAAATCTTAATTTAACAAGGAAAACAAACTCTGTTTTTGACAATATGATGTAATTGTATGGATAAAAAAAATCTACTCACCAGGTGATGGCAGAACACACACTTAAAAGGAGGTTACAATTAACCAGTTGCTCCTTCTTCAGGAAGAAGGGTTGAAGGGGAAGGAAGAGGAGTAAAGGAAAAGGACTGGAGCGTTCTAGGAAGACGGTTAGATTTCAGAAAAGTCACCCAGAACCACGGATCAGGGGAGACTTACTGGTAATCTTTCCTAATTACAACCTTCTTTTATGTGTGTGTTCTGCCGCTGCTTGGTGAGTAAATTTTCTATCTATCCAATTACGTTAAAAATCTCAATTTGTTTGATTTAGAATCTTTCGCACTTGTCGATTGTTTGCATACAACAGAATTATATTCTGTTGTTATTAAGATAATTCAACGGATACTGCATTTGAGTGAGTGCCAAGTTCTTGTTGTAAGTGAAAATAAATAACTTTTTACGTTATATCATACAATGGAAGCAAAACCTGTAGGCCTAATTTTTGCTGCTCATAAGTAATGAAAATTCGTATGATGTAAAATGTATTAAGTGATTTATTTCTATTTTTAAGTGTGCAGTCTGTGTTTCGATGTGTGATAGGGTGACTGTAGTGGGGAACTGAATGGGGAACTCAATGAGGCTCTCCCGTGGCACTGTAGTCTCTGCAAAAGAGACAAGAGAATCGCTGAGCAGGAGGCAAAGATTTGTGCCCTTCAGATTGAATTAAATCATGTGAAATTTGAACTACAGTGGTTGAGGTAGAGGAAAAGATCTTGGGAACAGGGTAAAGGTAACAAGCAATGGACGAAAGGGGAACAGCTCTTCAACTTAATCTACATTTGAGGTAACAGTATCCAACAAATTTGACTTGTTACCGGAAGTAGGGGAGCAAGAGCCTCTTCCAACTGTAGTTCACAGTAGGGTGCAATAGACTTCTAGCAAAGAAATTCAATGTAGGTCGGTACCGAAAGAGAATTGGGAAAAAAAGAGTCTCGCTGCTAGGTAGTAGTCATGGGAGGGATGTAGGCCAGATGGTACAGGACAAATCAGGGATAGGGTACCAAGTCACAAGTATGATGAAGCCAAGTGCTGGTAGCCACATGACAGAGGACATGGGTAATTTGTGCAAAGATTTTGGCAATGAGTATCAGTTTCTTATAGTTCGTGGCTGAGCTTCTTGAAGATAATATACAGGGGTCACCATCACACATAGCAAGACCTCTGTGGTTGCTGTTGTCAGAGGGCACCTTTTTTAAATTAGAATTGGGATTCAGGCACCCTGTTTTGGAAGAATTGAAAATAACAGAAGAGCTCCACAAAATGCTTAATAATGCACTGAAAAGTAAGGTTAGCATATTTCATCAAAGTATTAGAGGACTGAGTAGTAAGGTGGAAGAGCTCCTTGTTGGTTTGGAAAATTTAGAGAGCTGTGAAAAGATGGACATTCTCCCTGTCTGAACACTTCATAACCACAGGTTTAGAAAAGTTACATGTGAAAGATAACACTATTGTAGCTTACTCATGGAGAAATAACGTAGGGAAAGGAGGAGTTGTTACATACATTAAGACAGAGGAAAGTTAAAAAACATTGAGACAAGTAGATTTTGTAGTGATCAGCACATAGAAGTGAGTGCTTGTGAATTAATCCTGAAAAATAGTTTGCTTTTAATTGTAACTCTATAGAGATCCCTACTGGGAAATTTTGAGCTATTTATGAGGAATCTGGATTCCTTACTGTGCTATCTATGAGGCAGCAACAAACAGTTAATAGTCTATGGTGACTTCAGTGTAGATTCTGATAGGAAAAATGACATGGAAACCTTATTTGGATCCTACAATTTGGTCTCAGTAATAAATACGGTAGAATCCTAATTCATAATGTTTTATTTTATGAAGTTCAACATAGGTAAATAACTGTTTACCTAGTAACAAATAGTATCTCTGATTATGATGCACAGTTAGTTAGGATAAATAGCATAGTGCCTTACAGTATTGATACTCCTCACTGGAAATCAGTTAGAATAATTAATGACTCTAGGACAAATGTTTTTAAGAATAGTTTACACTTGTTGACATGGAATGTACATCTACATCTACATGGATACTCTGAAATCACACTTAAATGCCTGGCAGAGGGTTCATCAAACCACCTTCACAATAATTCTTTATTATTTCAATCTCTAACAGGGCATGGGAAAAACAAATACCTACATCTTTCCGTGTGAGCTCTGATGATCATTTCTCCCTAGGTAGGTCGGCATCAACAAAATATTTTCGCATTTGTAGGAGAAAGTTGGTGATGGAAATTTCGTGAGAAGATTCTGCTACAAGGAAAAAGCCTTTGTTTTAATGATGTCCATCCCAAAACCTGTGTCATGTCAGTGACACTCTCTCCCCTATTTCGCAGTAATACAAAATGTACTGCTCTTCTTTGAACTTTCTCGATTTACTCCATTAATTGTATCTGGTAAGGATCCCAGACCACACAGCAGTACTCCAAAAGAGGATAAAGAAGTGTAGTGTAGCAGTCTCTTTAGTAGATCTGTTACATTTTTTCTGTGTTCTTTCCAATTTAAATTGTTTGTAATTGTAATTCATAGGTATTTATTTGACTTTACGGCCTTTAGATTTGCCTGATTTATAAGTTTAATGAATTCCTTTTAGCACTCATGTAGATTACCTCACATTTTTCATTATTTTGGGCCAATTGCCAATTGTAGCATCATTCAGATATCTTATCTAAATCTTTTGCAATTTGTTTTTATCTTCTGACGAGTTTACTAGATGATGAACAACAGCGTCATCTGCAAAGAACCTAAGATGGCTGTTCAGATTGTCTCTTAAATCATTTATATAGGTAAGGAACAGCAGAGAGCCTGTAACACTACCTTGGGGAAAGCCAGAAATCACTTCTGTTTTATTCAATGACTTTCCATCAGTTACTACGAACTGTGACTCCTATGGCAGGAAATTACGGATCCAGTACATAACTGAGATGAGATTCCACAAGCATGCAGTTTCACGATAGACCACTTGTGTGGTACAGTGTCAGAAGCCTTTTGGAAATCTAGAAATATGGAATCAAATTAAAGTCCCTTGTCAACAGCACTCAACACTTCATGTGTGTAAAGAGCTAGTTATGTTTCACAAGAATGATATTTTCTATGTCCATGTTGACTCCGTGTCAATAATCCATTCTCTTGGAGATAATTTGTCATGTTTGAGCACAGTGTATGTTCAAAAATCCTGCTGCATATCCATGTTAATGATGTGGGCCTGTAATTTAGTGGATTACTCCTACTACCTTTCTTGAATATTGATGTGAACTGTGCAACTTTCCAGTCTTTGGATATGGATCTTTCATCAAGCAAACGGTTGTATATGATTGTTAAGTATGGAGCTAATGTGTCGGCATACTCTGAAACGAACCTAATTAGTATACAGTCTGGACCAGAAGACTTGCTTTTAATAAGTGATTTAAGTTGCTTCACTACTCTGAGGACATCTACTTCTAAGTTACTCATGTTGGCACTTGTTCTTGATTCGAATTGTGGAATGTTTACTTTGTTTTCTTTGGTGAAGGAATTTCGAAAGGTTGTGTTTAGTAACTGTGCTTTTGCTGCACTGTCATTGATAGTATTTTCATTTCTATCGTGCAGAGAAGGAATTGACTATGTCTTGCCACTAGCATACTTTACATACAACCATAATCTCTTTGTATTTTCTGCCAGGTTTTGGGGCAAAGTTTCAGTGTGGAAAGTATTATAAGCATCTCACATTGATGTCCGTGCTAAATTTCAAGCTTCTGTAAAAGATTGCCAATCTTGAAGATTTTGTGTTCTGGTATAAATCTCTCAATTGCTGTTGATACTATTTCTTCGAATTCAGTCCACATTTGGTCTACTCTTATATTGTTAATTTTGAACGAGTGGAGATTGTCTCTCAGGAAGGTGTCAAGTGAATTTTTATCTGCTTTTTTTAGAATAGGTATATTTTTTTGTTTATTTTTGGAGAATTTTGGGTTACTCTATTCAATCTCGCCACAACCACCCTGTGTTCACTAATCCCTGTATCTGTTTTGATTGCTTGTTGTTATCTCAGAATTATTTTGGTGCTATGAGGTCAAGTGTGTTTTACAACTGTTTACTATTCAAGAAGGCTCATGCGCTAACTTCTCAAAATAATTTTCAGAGAATGCATTTAGCACAGTTTCAGATGATTTTTTATGTGTACTTCTGGGTTGAAATACGTATTTTCACCAACATATCGAGGGTAAATTAAAGTCACCACCACCTATAATTGTATGAGTCAGGTATGTATTTCAAATTAAACTCAAGTTTTCTTTGGACCTTTCAGCAATTGTATCATCTGAGTTGAGAGGTCGGTGAAAGGCTCTAATTATTATTTTATTCCAGTTGCCAAGAATGACCTCTGTCCATACTAGCTCACAGGAACTGCCTGTTTCAATTTTGCTACAAGATAAATTACTTCTAATAGAGAAAATCATGCCACCACCAACTGTGTTCAGCCTATCCTTTCGGAACAGCATTAAGTTCTTTGCAAAAATGTCAGCTGAACATATCATCAGCTTTAGCCAGCTTTCAGTGCCTATAGCGATTTGAGCATCAGTGCTTTCTATTAGCTCTTGGAGCTCAGATACTTTCCCAACACAGCTACAACAATTTACAACTGTTATACCAATGGTTCCTGTATCTATGTTCTTCCTTTGTTTGACCTCCACCCTTTGAGACTGAAGCCCTTTTTATAAAACCCCCCGCCCGTCTAATGTAAAAATCCACTCAGTCCAAGTCACACAGCCCCTGCTACCTGTGTAGCTACCTCCTGCATGTACTGGACTCCTGACCTATTCAGCAGAATGCAAAATCCAGCAACCATTCGCACAAGTCAAGGAATCTGCAGCCTATACTGTTGCAGAACTGTCTGAGCCTGTGATTCAGATCTTCCACTCAGCTTTGTACCAAAGGTCCGCAAATGGTCCTATTGACCGTGCTGCAAATGGTGCGCTTTGCTTTCTCGCAAGCAAGACCAGCAGCCTTTACGACTTCTGTTAGTCGCTCAAAACCAGAGACAATCTCTTCCAATCCAAAGCGACACACATCATTGGTATCGTTGTGAGCCACTACCTACAGTTGGCTGTAACCTGTGATCCTCATGGCATCCGGAAGGAACCTTTTCATGTCTGGAACGACTCCACCTGGTATGCTCATGGAGTGCACACTGGCTTTTGTCCCCTCCTTGGCAGCCATGTCCCTAACGGGCCCCGTAATGCATCTGACATTTGAACTACCAATAACCCCACCCTCTGTGATCAGGGTGTATACGACCCGGGAGATCTGGGAAAGACCCGGGAATTTTTTCATCCAGGAGAAAACCGGGGAAAAACCCGGGAATTTTTTGGAATTCTGGGAATTTTTCATTGTCTTAGTTTTCAGTTAATTTTTTGTAATTTTGACTGGTAAGCACCAATACTCTAACAATGTCTATTTCTGTATCCCACTACTGCAGAATAATACTGCAGCAACAAAACATAAACAAGAGAATAAAACTTAAATTGCAAAGGAAGTGTGCCACATGAATACACACCGAGCTCATACAAGCATCTGCCAACAGCAGAGTGCGTGAAAGGCTTTAGGAACACTATGCAGTGCTCCTTAGCAACAAATTACCTCCGCTGAGCGTGACATCACAACTTTTGCGTTAGATTCATTTAAGCAGTTACAAGCGGCCTCATGCGCATGCACAGTTGAGTCGCGTATGAGTAGTACCTTCTCCCACTTCTGGCTTCAGAAATGTCGCTGTTGGCTGTGTAAGCAGCAAACCGGGGTATCTCAACCGGTCAGCAATTTCTGGGAGGGGTGGGGGCAAATTTATATCCTCGAGGGGAAGAAACCCTTGTTTCACAAAACGCCTAGCATCTATTGCACATTGGTTTATCGATTATTTAGATGATTTCGAAACAAAACTCTATTGGTTTTTGAACACATCCCAAGTTGATATCTGAATGAATTATAAGTTGATATTTGAATAGGTGTTTAACATTTTAATGTTCGGATAATAAGTTGCCGTCTCTTCATCTAAGAATAGATGATGAATGCAGCTAGCCACTAACTCTGTGTAATGTCTTGTCTGTATAGTCGTGTATCTGTTGCCTTTAAGATCCCTTCACCTTCACACATAAATCTATACAGTAAAGTAAGGGCCTCCCATTTCTTGGCTGATCCGTGATAAGACAGGCGAAAAGTTAGACTAATGGAGGATTATTAGTATTATCTCTATTTTCATTTGCTCTCTCTCTTTCTCTCCTTTATCTATGTACAGTTTTTAATAAAATTTTTCATTACGTGAAATCAGCCAAATAGAATCTTTGGTGGAGTCCTCCTTCTTGGTAATCAGTGGCTGGCTTGCTGTAAGAGATCTTTTAAATTTATTATTACTGTTAAACACTGCAGTCAGTTGGGAGAATCAATCGTGTGGACAATTTGTTCCTTTTACGAAAGATTGCGAATTCCATACGTGTATGAAGCCTTTTTGGACGATTTAACACAGACTCAGTGATTGCAGGCTCTCTTCGACACAGCTGAAACTTCCCCACTAATTACAGGGCCAACGTGATCATCAAATGATTCAGAAAAAACTCATTCGTTCATTCACTCCAGAACAAAAGGTCACAAACCTTATTTATGGAGGAAATCGTGTATTAAATCCATCTCCATTACATGTCCAGATCTCCGGTGATTCCACGCCTTAATTATTTTCATTTTACAGTCTCTTTCTCTTCAAACAAACCGCTAGCGGCACAAATGTTAATTGGCTCGCTTTAGCGAGAAGAAAAGCAGAATATGTATCCCTGAGAAACACGTCAATCCCTCAACAGATACTCCAGAAGCTGTCCTAGTTACCACTCTAACAACCATGGAGAATGCATATATGCATCTCTGTTATTTCAAAGAATAAACGCACTAGAAAATACTTTGGCGTCGTCGAGCTGTCGCCACATATATTATGAGAAAATCAGATCAGATAACTTTTCCAAAGTGAATGAATGTGGATGGTTTGATTGAAAATGATTAATTGGTGCGTGGTAGAGGGTAATTTCTGTGGGGACATTACAGGTGCATAGTGTACATGATGTCCCTGCCAGGGGAATCCATCTAAAAATAAACTTTCCTGCAGACAAAAGGGGATGGGCTATATGAGCTGAGCGGAATAAAGCCCGAACAGGGGAATGCCAACTGCTGTTTGTTTATGTGATTGATTGGGTACGCAAATGATCAGCATTGTTATAATTACTAGCGAATTCTATAGATTCAGACTACCAGAGTGGAAATAAATGAGTAACAGGAATATCAGGTAAGAAATATTACATATTATCTTCTCGGTGTATGCAAGAAAATGAAATTTTGGCAAAAAATTTTTGGCCAGACCACTACCTAGAAAGGACAAGTTGTACAGTCCCCGGCTAGCAGCCACTTAAGTTCTGTTCTGGGAGTAGTGTGGAAAACGCATTGTATGAACACATGATAATGCCCAACCGCAGAATAATCGCTGGATAACTAAATCGGTGATTCTGTCAGGGTTAGTAGAGTTAACAAGAGAATGGGTTTTGTCAGTGGTAGGAATAGTTACAGAATTAGTGATGAGAAGATTGTTTGTTAGAACGAAGAAGGAGAAGAAACGGGGACATCACACAAATTATGGAAGAGTATAACTATTCCAAATTTATACAAAAATTTCATACTACTGCCTTTCGATCTCGTGCTTGAGAAACTGGAGCATATGAATGAAACTTGGAACTATTTCCTAACATAAACCTTTTTATTTGTAGTAGGCTAAATAGGCATTTCATATTGGTACTTCATGAATGATATTTTGTTGTATTATAAAAATGACAATTGTTACCAAAACAGTCTCACTTATTTGGTGTGTGTTACAATTGCTGCAATATTAGAAAGGTCTATTTTCTTTTATATATTAGACACTGACAAAATAGACGTAATCAGATCGAGAAACCACACCAGTCTTGGGTACTATTTGTATTAACTGCTTTTTCAGTATTAGACAACGATATTTCGATTTTTCATGTAGCAAAACGTTTGACGAAATTTGATGGTGTAATAGATTCTGTCACAGAAAGGAAAGCACACCATGTAAAGCTGTAGCAAGATTAGACAGAAAAAATTCTAGGAGCTAAGGACTGAATGCTTTTCTCTTGTCTATACTGTTTTTATGTATCCTATATTTAATTTTATGTCACACAGATCAGCAAGTTATTAGCTGATAGGCAATAGAGAGTCCAGATTTTCTGAAGAGTTCTTGTTCTGATTACAAATAATCCCATCCAGTATTAATGGTGTGGGGTTTACAGTGACGCACGGTAGAAGAATGCTGTGTGAAGAGGCGTGGCACTGCACATTGGCACACTTAAGACCAAATAAAACTTCTTACATTTCCTTGAAGTTATATGTTTTATGCATCAGACTCTTCAGAAAGATGTGTGCTGCAAAATGAACATACTTTTCAAAAGCCTTTTTTTTAAAAAAAGAAAACGTCCTATCTAAAACGCTTTAGCAAGGCAGGCGGAGGGGGGGGACACCACCATCTAGTATTGCCCCGGTTCAAAATATCGTAGATCCGGGCCTGTTGCACAGAGCAGTCTGAGTTATAGTTGGAAGGGGGGGGGGGGATAGTCTCCACGTGATCCGTGTTTACATTTAGTGATACTGCTTTTTCCTCTTCGTTTACTGCTCTCGCATCAAGCTGGGAGCTATCAAGTGAATACACATACATTCACATAATTACAGAGTGTTAAAATATGTTATTAGTTTCAGATTTCATTTTATTTCCACCTTTCTGACAGTCAAGCATTAATCACCTTGCAGAACAATGAAGTTATTTTTGTCGCTTTGCTAAAGAAATTCGACTTTTATTTATCTTTTCCGCTGAGGCAGCCAATTTATTTGAAACAAAGTGTTTAATTCCACACTATTGGCTAGTTTCAACTGTTCGCTGCATTTCAGGTGCACGTTTTCATCTTCTAGCATGTGCGGCATTTTGCCATAATAAAGTACCAAACATGAGATAATACAGTAATCTTACCTGGTACTCCAAGAAAATTTACGTCACGAAAACTACACTGAAAAGCTTAATATCAGGACAAGGCCTACTTCCTTGGGAATCTGGATATACGAATGTGCACTTTAAGGCGAATTATTCATTTCAGTATGGTTCATGAAATTGTGATGCTCTTCCTCGTAGTCCAGTGGTGGCCAACTTCTTCATGGAGCAATTCAAAGCATAGGCAATGGACTTGGCGACTTGGAAACCTAAGGTGTGGTACAGGTACGTCGATGATACTTTCATTGTGTGGAGCCATGGTGAAGAACAGCTCGGCGACTTCCTAAAACACTTGAACAGCCTCCATGCCAACATAAAATTTACCATGGAAGTAGAAAAGGACAATAAACTGCCATTTCTAGATGTGATGGTGAAGTGAAGTGAAGTGCGACACAGAACAACCAACCACTGAACGGAAACGCTATAAATAAGCCACAGGTAGCAAATGCATTTAATAATCATTTCTTGAATATAGTAGACAGCACAGGTATAAACAGATCAAGAGCAAAATCACTGCAATATGTTGAAAATATAACTTTCATTAAATAGAATTGTATGAATGTATCACCTACTTCTCCTCTGCAATTAAGAAAATTATACATTCTTTCAAAACTAAAAGCTCATCTCGTTTTGACGGTGTTTTCAATACAGTACTAAAAATTTGTTTCCATGTAATAGGTCCAGTCTTATATGAATCATGTACTGCATCACTGACTCGAGGCATTTTTCAGGAGAGACTGAAATATGCCATTGTTAAACCCCTCTTTAAGAAAGGTGATAAGGGAGATGTCAATAATTATCAACCTGTTTCACTGGTAACATCATTCCCCAAAATTTTTGAGAAGGTGATGTATTCTAGAATACTTAGTAGTAGCTGAACTTAGCAACAGTTTAGATTTTAGAAGGGTTGCTCTACTGAGAATCCATTTACATGCTCACTAACTAGATATTAAAATCATTAAATAATAAAATAGCACCAGTTTGTATTTTTCTGCGACCTCTCTAAGGCATTTGACTTTGTGAATCACGGAATTCTCCTAAATATATTTTACGGAATTGATGGTATAGCCAACCAATGAATAATGTTGCAATTACCCAAAAGAATACAGAAAGTTGTACTTAGTAATTCAAGCAATATAGTCCAGGGACACAGTTATGACTGGGGAGAAATCACATATGGGGTTCTCCAAGGTTCAATCTTAGGTCCACTACTGTTCGTCATATACTACTGGCCATTAAAATTGCTACACTAAGAAGAAATGCAGACGATAAACAGGTATTCATTGGACAAATATATTATACTAGAACTGACATGTGATTACATTTTCACGCAATTTGGGCGCATAGATCCTGAGAAATCAGTACCCAGAACAACCACCTGTGGGCGTAATAATGGCCTTGATACGCCTGGGCATTAAGTCCAACACAGCTTGGATGGCATGTACAGGTACAGCTGCCCATGCAGCTTCAACACGATACCACAGTTCATCAAGTGTAGTAACTGGTGTATTGTGACGAGCCAGTTGCTCGGCCACCATTGACGAAACGTTTTCAGTTGGTGAGAGCTCTGGAGAATGTGCTGGCCAGGGCAGCAGTCAAACATTTTCTGTATCCAGAAAGGCCCATACAGGACCTGCAACATGCGGTCGTGCATTATCCTGCTGAAATGTAGGGTTTCTCAGGGATCGAATGAAGAGTAGAGCCACGGGTCATAACACATCTGAAATGTAATGTCCACTGTTCAAAGTGCCATCAATGCGAACAAGAGGTGACCGAGACGTGTAACCAGTGGCACCCCATACCATCATGCCGGGTGATACGACAGTATGGCGATGACGAATACACGCTTCCAATGTGCGTTCACCGCAATGTCGCCAAACACGGATGAGACCATCATGATGATGTAAACAGAACCTGGATTCATCTGAAAAAATGACGTTTTGCCATTTGTGCACCCATGTTTGTCGTTGAGTACACCATTACAGACGCTCCTGTCTGTGATGCAGCGTCAAGGGTAACCGCAGCCATGGTCTCCGTGCTAATAGTCCATGCTGCTGCAAATGTCGTCGAACTGTTCGTGCAGATGGTTGTTGTCTTGCAAACGTTCCCATCTGTCGACTCAGGGATCGAGACGCGGCTGCACGATCCGTTACAGCCATGCGGATAAGGTGCCTGTCATCTTGACTGCTAGTGATATGAGGCTGTTGGGATCCAGCACGGCGTTCCGTATTACCCTCCTGAACCCAACAATTCC
Organism: Schistocerca piceifrons; assembly: GCF_021461385.2. Taxonomy (NCBI): domain Eukaryota; kingdom Metazoa; phylum Arthropoda; class Insecta; order Orthoptera; family Acrididae; genus Schistocerca; species Schistocerca piceifrons. Next base: position 715,969,274 of record NC_060140.1, on the reverse strand, counting down.
ATATTCTGCTAACAGTCATTGGATCTCGACCAACACGTGCAGTAATGTCGCGATACAATAAACTGCAATTGTGATAGGCTACAATTTGACTTTGATAAAAGTCGGGCATGTGGTGGTACACATTTCTCCTCCTTACACGAGGCATCACAACAAGTTTCACAAGGCAACGCTGGTCAAATGCTGTTTGTGTATGAGAAATCGGTTGGAAACTTTCCTCATGTCAGCACATTGTAGGTGTCGCCGCCGGCGCCAACCTTGTGTGAATGCTCTGAAAAGCTAATCATTTGCATATCACAGCGTCTTCTTCCTGTTGGTTAAATTTCGCGTCTGTAGCACGTCATCTTCGTGGTGTAGTAATTTTAATGGCCAGTAGTGTATAATAAATGATCTTCTGTCTAGTACACAAAAACCAAATTAGTTCTTTTTGCAGATGACACTAGTATTGTAATCAATCCAAGTATACGTACAGAAACAGAAGAAATGGAAACCAAATTTCTTAAAAGTATCATTGACTGGTTTTCTGTGAATGGCCTCACCTCCAATTTTAAAAATACCCAATGTATTCTGTTCTGCACATCTAGAGGTACTACAGCAATGATAACTCTAACATATCACCATTGTTAGCTGCTACAGGCAGATGATGTGCTTCTTTGGTGCTGCACAATTTAGTAATTTTGATAGAGATAAACTTATGCTGTAGCATTCTTCTTCAACACTCCACTGTAGAAGTGTGCACAGAATCAGCTAAATGAAAAATCTGTGTAATAAGCATGTTTGTTTATTTGTAGCAGCCAACTAAGGAACTTTCCCTTGTGTGAGATAGCAAGTACAAGATAGTGTGCCGATTTAAAGTTATAGGTACGCATATGTTTTTGCTCGCATCACTTCTGCATAATCTTTCATTGATTATATCAATACACGTTTGCATTGCGATATAGAGTGAAATTTCAAACATTTGTGAGTTCCACAATAAACTAGTACTGTTGTCATCAATTGTAGGTTTAAACTAAACTGTTCTCTTTAAAATATTTTTCAGAACAGTATACCTATCTTCGTTCAAAACAGTTGTTCTCATAGTTTATTGTACAATTACATGAGAAATAGCTTAGTTTGGGAATTTTCAGATGCTTACAAAACTATATGTTCACAAGTTACTGGTACGAGTGCTTTAGATAGATAATTTATTTCATAGCAGATCAGCATTTTTGGTTTACATTTCAGCCAAATGAATCTCATTGTATATCAGTGCAAATAAAAGTTCATTTTTGAGTATTTTCATAAGCTTCCATTGTCTTTTGTATAATCTACAAGCAATTTGGCAAATTGGTGTTTGTGATTTAGTTACTGTTGCAGATTTTCTAACTAACATATAGTGTTAATCTAGTCTTCCTTTAAAGAGGAGTAGCTCTTCATATTATCCCATTTATCGTTAAGTAACTCTGTTTTCAAGTTCACTAACAACTATAATTAACATCAAAACATTTTAGAAAACTAGTAATTCTTACCATGGTTTTTTGTGTTACCTTAATAGAAATCTTGTTTTGGTAACTGCTTCAGTTATTATAGGGAATTAACAAATTTTTAGCTCAACAGATTAAAAGACAACCAGCAGACGTAATCTAAAGTTATTTGTTCACTGCCTTGTAACACATTGCACCAGCCAAAATGCAGCTCCTCTGTGAATGCTGTTCACATTCGTAAGCAGCTGGAAATTGCCCTGACTACTGTCAAACGATTGGCAGGTGCTGTGAATCAATGTGTTGGAAGAGCTCCTGAGTCATGCACCTGTGATACCTATACCAATGGTACCTCAGGTGCTATCCTCTCCTGTGGATCCTGCCTCTTGTGCTGAAAGTACAGGATCTGTCATTACCCGTCCACCTGACTGTGCATGGCATGTCAATGGTAGATCTAGGTGCCGTGTACAGGGTGGGCGGGGACCAAGGACGACTCAGGGTGTTGTACTGATCCCCATAACCAACAAATTTGAGGTACTCTCTTTCAATGAAACTGAGCTAATGGGACTCACTTCGCCTCTTTTGGGAAAAGCTGTTGTCTGGTTCAGCAGGAGGCAAACACAAAAGGGTAGGAGTCTTGAAATTGCCGGTAGTTCAAACATATGGCAAATGATGGTACCCCTTTGGGAAATGGCAGCAAAGGGCAGCAAAGGACAGGAAAGGACATCAGGTGCACTCAATGTGTATGCCTAGTGGCCTCATTTGACATGTTGAAGAGACTATTCTGGCAGCCAGTGAGAGAACAGAGTGCAACCAGCTGCAGATTGTGGCACACGTTGGAACAAATGATGCCCGTTGTATGGGCTCCGAGGTCATTCTTCGGTCATTCCAGCCACTGGCAGAGAAGGTCGAGAAGACCAGCCTTGCATGTGGAGTTTCAATGAAGCTTACAATTTGCAGCATTGTCCCCAGAACTGATCGTGACCCTTCAAAAGTTTTATGGCAAACTAGGCTGCAACTTCCTGGACTTGCACCATATGATTGAGAACTGTAGGGTCTCCCTGAATAGGTCAGGTGTGCATTACACATTAGAGGCTGCTACTCAAGTAGCTGACTGTGTGTGGGGTGCACAGAAGGGTTTTTTAGATTAAGCAACTCTCCATCCAATCCAGATAATAATAGGTGTAGGAAACCAAGAAGTGTGTGTGTGTGTGTGTGTGTGTGTGTGTGTGTGTGTGTGTGTGTGTGTGTATTGTATGATTTGAAGATACAGTATGTTGATACAAAATACAATGTACAATTATTTTCATATTTGCAAACATATACAGGTTTAGACCTCAATCTATGAGTAACATCAGTATTATTACAGATAGATGTCCAGTGTCCTTAACCACTCCACAGCTTCCTAACTGGCCTAATGGATCTCCTCCATTGAACCCCTGAACCTTTGAAGTGGGCAGTCCATAACGATGTGGCTGATGGTCTGAGGCACGTCTGGACAGAAAGGGCTATCAGCACTCTTTCACTTGTGCTTCCAAAACTGACATCTGCCATGTTGAGCTCTTATCCGGTTAAGTGATGTCTAGATTTTCCTGGGTTGGTTGAAACCGGGGGTTGCTTGGTTGGGTCCGAGATCATTCCAGATTTGACTGGGTTTGAAGACAGCCAGTCGCTGCGCCAAGCTTCACTTACTGTAAACTGATCGTGGGCCAGCTTCTTTCCTAGAATCCAAGAAGGGTTCTGAGATTTCAGCCTGAGATCCTCAAGTAGACAGTCTCCATGTATTGGTAGGAGAGGGTTGTCACAGCACTAATGCCATTCTTTCTTCAGTGCTAATGCTCTTCGGAGATGAGGAGGTGGAATGTTAGAAAGTACCGGTAGCCACTTCTGAGGAGTAGACTGGATGGTGCCTGATATAATCCTCATTGTGTCATTCAGCTGGACATCTACCTTCTTTGTGTCCGCCCCCAGTAGCTGAGTGATCAGCGCGACAGAATGTCAATCCTAAGGGCCCGGGTTCGATTCGTTGTCCTAATCATCATCATCATCATTTCATCCCCAGCGATGCGCAAGTTGCCGAAGTGGCATCAAATTGAAAGACTTGCACCCGGCAAATGGTCTACCCGATGGGAGCCTCTAGTCACATGACCTTCTTTGTATGGGCACTGTTAAGCCATACTGGACTGCAGTATTCAGCTACTGGGTATACTAGGCCAAGTGCTGTACTTCTGAGAGTAGATGCATAGGGACACCAGCCTGTTCCTGTGAGTTTGTGTTGGATGTTGTTACAGCTTTTGATTTTAGCAGATGTTTTGCTTAGGTGTGCACTGTAGGTCAAGGATCAATCCAAGGTGACTCCTAGTTATTTAGGGTGAGGATTGAACTTCAGCAGGTGGCCACGATATTGAATTTCAGGAATATAGTTGGCTTGTTTGTTGCTCAGATGGAAGCTGCTGGCCTCTGTTTTCTTTATGTTGGGTTTCAGTCTCCAGGTTTTGAAGAACTTGTCGAGTCTCTGAAGATCTTCTGTGAGCGAGGTTTCTGCTGCTGCAGAGTCATTGGACTGGGCTGTCAATGCAAGGTTGTCAGCGTATATAAACTTTATAGCAGTATTAACTGGTAAATCCGCAGTGTATATGTTGAACAGTAATGGGGCAAGGACCAATCGTTGTGGTAGTCCATCATTCAGTTTGTAAGATCTGCTTACTTTGCCATTTAGGTGCACTTCAATTGCTCTGCTGGCCAACATGTTGTTCAGAAGGGTGGCAAGTTTTTTCCAGGGATTATTTTAAGGAATTTGATGATCATTGCTTTTCACCAAACTGTGTTGTATGCTGATGTCAGGTCCACAAACACAGATACAGTCTTCTTGCGATCCTGAAACCCTCTTTCTATGTGACTTGTTAGGGCCAGCACCTGGTCAGTACTACTGCACTTTGGTCTAAAGCCGGCTTGCTCTGTTAGTATGTTATCTAGGGTTGTAGCCGAGATTCTATTATAAATTATTCTTTCCAGCCGCTTATAGCAGACACTCAGGAGGGCAATAGCCCCATAATCTTCTGCATTATCTCCACTTTTCCGAGGTTTCAGTTTTGCAACAATTTTAGCTCTTTTGAGTGTTGGTAGTAGCTGTCCTTTGCGTAAGATGATGATGTAAAATTTAGCAAGATATTCATATGTTTGAGGACCACAGTGTAATAAGAATTCTGGGTAAATACCATCTAGTCCAGCTGCTTTTCCTGATTTTACTTCCCTTAGCATGGATGAAACCTCAACAGCCGTGATATCACGTGAAAACTGAGAAACTGCTTCAGCCTGGGACAACTACATTTTAATTCTGAACAAATTCTTTTTGCCTCTTTCTTGTCATTGTCTGCAGGTTTTTTTGTCAGACTAAATAATCTGTTTGCTATTGAATCTGGTTGTATCTTCGAGCACTTAGCACTGAATTTAGGAGTACTGCTACAAAGTTTCCATAAAAGAGACCATGCTTTTCGGCTGGAGTGCTGAAAATTTGTATTTTCCATGAGGTTGATCCATTTTTCTCTTGTAGCTGAGTCTAGGGAATTAAGTAATTCATATGTGGTTTCAGGGTCACCACGGAGTTTATATTCTTCATATAGTTCGTTACATTTTAGATTCCAGCCAGACCATCCTGTATCCTCTTGGAATATGTTTCTTTGCGATGGCACATACTACTACCTTAAAGCGCTTATAATTTTGTATTGTAGATGGGATCCACTGTATATTATGTTCTAGTTCACTAGTGAATTTTGACCAGTTGGCTTTGGTAAAGTTCCAGTGTGGCAATGGGACTGATCTGATGGCAGGCATTTCTAGGCCGACTTTGACGAGTGCTGGTCTGTGCTGACTTTGTGGGAAGTTGTCTAGAATCTTCCTGTTGCACTTCAGAGGTCTTCCGGATGAGTCCTTTGAGACAAAACATAGATCTTGGTTATAGTTCTTGTTCCATCTAGCGGAGTGGAAGGAGCCCTTTTCTTTGGCATCATACAACAGAAAGAGGTCTTCAGCATCGGCACCCTCTGACACGTCTTGGCCATCTTTCTCGGTATAATCGCATCCTCAGTTGGTGCTTTTGCTGTTAAAATCTCTGAGGATTACAACTGGGTGTTGGATGTTCTCATTCAAAATCCAAGGCTGTGATGCAGGCTTATAGATGTTTGTAATTTCAATGTCTGCAATCTTCATTTTGGAGGCGAACATATTATTGTTAACATTTGTGCTTATTGTTTCAGTTTCATCTATGTTGTTTTTGCTTATGTTGCAGTACCATAACTACTGTGAAATGTTGCATTAAGCAAGCTATACCCTGGAATCTTGCATCTGGCATGAAGCTGCTGTTTATTTTTGCAGTGAGTCTCTTGCAGCAGGACAACATCCACCCTGTGGTTGGACAATAGTTTTGCTAAATATTCACTTTTTGATAGGCTTACCCCTTCTATACTGAGTTGGAAAACTCTTAATGTATGGTCGAGGTCTAAAACGGGACTCTGAGAAGGGCCATTTTGAGCTTGAGTCATGTTGCTGTATCTTCCAGTTGCTGGAATATCCTGAGGGAAAACTTTGGGTCCAAGCAGTATCATTGTAAGATCAAATGAAATGGCTCCCACAGGTGTGAGTATTAAAAGCCTAATGGTAAACTGTTGAAGCAATCGGAACAAAGTGCGAGAGTTAGAAGTGATCATGAAAAGTGGTGAAGCTCACATAATACTAGGTACAGAAAGCTGGTTCAAACCTGAAATTGATAGTAGTGAGATTTTTGGGGAAAATTTAATTGTATATCCAAAGGATAGACAAGCAGGTAATGGAGATGGTGTATTTGTCGCAGTAGACAAGAAACTCAAATCCACTGAGATAGAAGTTGAAGCTGCATTTGAGATTGTTTGGGCAAGACTTAGTTATCAGGGATGGGCATAAAAGGATAATAGGATCCTTCTATCGCCCACCAGACTCATCTCCTGATGTAACTGAAAACTTTAGAGAAAACCTCAGTCCACTTGTACGTAAATTCCCCAATCATATTGTAATCATCAGTGGATGCGTTCACTGAAAACTATATAGAACAGAAATATAGGAAGCCCACTCATGCTGGAAATATATTGGATCTAACGGCAACAAATAGCTGTTACCTCTTAAAGGATGTTCACATCGAAACTAGTATCAGTGACCATGATGTGGTTTCCACAACAATGGTTATGAAAGTACAAAGGACAACTAAAATAAGCAGAAAGATATACATGGTCAGTAAACTAGATAAAAAATCAGTAGTGTCATATCTCAGTGAGGAACTTGAAACTTTCAGCACAGGACAGGAGCATGTAGAGGAACTCTGGCTCAAATTTAAAAAAATAGTTGACTATGCACTTGATACATATGTACCAAGTAGAACAGTTCATAATGGGAGGGAACCTCCATGGTAAACAGCCACTGTAAAGAAACTTCTAAAGAAACAGAGACTACTGCATAATAGGTTTAAAACATAGCAGAAGGCTATAGATGGCGAGATGGAAAATGAAATGCATTTGGCTATCAGGAGAGCAATTCATGATGCCTTCAATGACTACCATAACAACACTGTCAAGTGGTCTTTCACAGAACCCAAAGTTAGTATCCAGTATCTAACAAATGAGACAGGAACTGTCATTGAGAGTAGCAAAGCAAAGGCTGAAATTTTCTAATGTTCATTTACAAAGAAAGTCCACAAGAATTACCCCAATTTGAATCCCCATGCCACTGGAAAGATGAATGAAATAAGTATTAGTGTTAATGGTGTTGAGAAATAGCTGAAATCATTAAAACTGAACAAAACTCTGGGCCCAGATGGAATTGCTCTCAGATTCTATACTGAACTTGTGGCTGAGTTAGCCCCCTCTTCTAACTGTAAGCTATCGTAAAAATCTCGAACAAAAAACCGTCCCCATTCTTAGAAAGATTCACAGGTCACACCTGTCTGCAAGAAGAGTAGTAGAAGTGATATGCAAAACTACTGTCCATTATTCTTGACTTCAGTTTGCTGTAGAATCTTGGAACATATTCTGAACTCAAACATAATGAGGTATCTTGAATGAAATAACCTTCTCAATGCCAATCAGCATGGATTTCGAAAACATCAAACATGTGGAACCCAAGCCACTCTTTTCTCACATGACACACTGAAAGCTTTGGGTCAAGGCAACCAGGTAGATGTCTTTTCTCACATGACACACTGAAAGCTTTGGGTCAAGGCAACCAGGTAGATGCTGTATTTCTTGATTTCCAAAAAGCATTTGTCTCAGTACCTCACCTACACTTATTGTCAAAATTATGATTACATGAGATATCAAGTCAAGTTTCTGACTGGATTGAGGACATTTTAGTATGGAGGACACAGCATGAAATCTCAGATGGAGAGTCATCGTCAGATGTAGAAGTAACTTCAAGTAGGCCCCAGGGAAGTATGTAGGGACCCTTGCTGTTCATATTGTATATTACTGACCTTGCAGACAATATTAACAGTGATATTAACAGGCTGTTTGTAGATAATGTAGTTATCTGTAATGATGTACTATCTGAAAGAAGCTGCATAAATATTCAGTCAGATCTTGATAAGATTTCAGAGAGGTGCAGAGATTGGTAACTTGCTCTAAATGTTCCGAAATGTAAAATTTTATACCTCACAAAACGAAAATAAGTAGTATACTATGACTATAATACCAATGAATCACTGTTGGAATCAGCCAACTTGTTCAAATACCTGAGTGTAACACTTTGTAGGGATATGAAAAAGAATCATCACATAGGTTCACTCGTAGATAAAGCAGGTGGTGGACTTCGGTTAATTGGCAGAATACTGGGGAAGTGCAATCAGTCTACAAAGGAGATTACTTAGCAACCACTCATGCAACTGGTTCTAGATTATTGCTCAAGTGTACAAGATAGGACTAATGGGGGATATTGAATGTATACAGAGGAGGACACCATAAATGGTCACAAGTTTGCTTAATCCATGAGAGGGTGTTGCAGAGATACTGAAGGGACTGACCTGGAAGGCCCTTGAAGATAGGAATAAACTATCCTGAGAAAGTCAATTAACAAAGTGTCATAAACTGGCTTTAAGTGATGACTAGGAATACACTACAACCCCCACGTATTGCTCACACAGGGATTGTGAGAATGAGATTAGAATAATTAGTGCATGCTTAGAGGCATTGAAACAATCTCTCTAGCTGCACTCCGTATGTGAATGGAACAGGAAGAAATCCCAACAACTGGCGCAGTGGAACACACCCTCTCCATGCTCTTCACAGCGGTTTGCAGAGTATAGATGTAGATATAGACAAGGTGAGGAAATAATAAATATGGTGGAAACTTAAAAATTCGTAGAGGTCCATATTGATAAGAATTTAAATTGTAAAAAAAACACTCTTTGAAACTCCTAAAACAACTTAGTTCAGTCACATTTGCACTTAGAATCATTGCAAATCTTGGGGGGAGAGAGATCAGTAAGTTGACATATTTTGGATATTTTCATTCAATAATGTCATACAGAATAATGTTCTGGGGTTACTCATTCTTTAAGAAAGAAAATTTTCATTGTGCTAAAACATGCTGTGAGAGTGAGTTGTGTTGCTCACTCACGATCATCTTGTAGATGTATATTTAAGGAGTTGGGCATTCTGACTTCTGCTTCACAGTATATTTATTCCCTTATAAAGTTTGTTGTAAATAATCTACTACAGTTTAAGAGGAACAAGAAGGAACATAATAACAGTACCAGAAAGAAGGTTGTCCTTAGCACAGTGCACAATGCTGCAACAAAAGTTTTTGATCATTTACTCAGTGATATAAAATGTCCGATAGACAGCAAAGTAAAATTTGATAACAAAACTGATAATGTTTCTCCTTGACAACTGCTTCTATTCTGTAGACAAACTTTCATTGTTATACTTTGTAAAAGGTGGTGGGTAGGAATTTTTTTATTGTTATACTTTGTAAAAGGTGATGGATAGGAATTACTAATTCACATCTGTGGGGTTGAGAGAGAGAGAGAGAGAGAGAGAGAGAGAGAGAGAAGTTAGAAATTCAGAACATAACCATAAGTACAAATTAATTTGTGATGTGAATGTACAATGACTCGTTCCATATCATGATCTATCATGCAAAATGATCTATGGAACATGCTGCTAACTGCTAACACGCTGTTGCAAACTTTTATGTAAGGCAGGAACAGCGTTACATAAGAAACAGAAATTCTAATTTACAGCAATCAAAATTCTGTTCCCTTATAAAGATATGCTCAATTCCCTATATTTACTGTGATAAACTGTTGTAAATGTTTATTGTAATTCAGCTACTTATTTTGTGTCTTTACTATTTATTTATACTGGTGCAAATTTGCAAGAGTTTAAATATGTTTTAAACAAATTTTCAAAATGTCCTCCGTCAAATTCAATTAACTTTTACACTCCAAGGGAGCATGTATTTTGTTTGTTTTACTAAATATTTATGAGTTTGGATATGTCCATGACACAACCTAAGAGTTCATCTCTCATTTCCACCTCCTTTCTTTACGCGTCTTTGTCTATCCAAATACCATGAACAAGATTATACTGTAATGGTGTTAGTATGGATATCTTGATGACCAGATAATTTTGCTAACATGACCAGTCCACTGATTGTTGCCTCACATGTATTATGAAACATGGAGGTGCTCAGTAATGCTCGAAGTACACTGCATCCTATGTGCCCAGTGTGATGTTCATTATTTTGGATATTTTACTCATAAATTCTCTTTAGCTCAAATGTATATAGCCACAACAACTGACAGTCACCCTACAGGTTAAACAGTATCATTTTATGGAGGCATAGACAGATGGAGCACAGTCATGTGGAGCAAAGAGGATAGATGAGTGAGATAGAAACTGTACCATTAGTGAGAAATCTAATTTGCATAAAATGTTTTCTGCCTTAATACCCTTCTTGTTAGAGCACATGTCTATACAAACTTGACTGCTCTTCAAATAGCAATTTTCGACACCATCTAGAACAATTTATCTTCTTGTCAATGAGCTCCCTGTGGTGTGAGCTGCTTCTCCTGAAGGTAAAATAGTAGCCAGCTGATCTTGATGTATGTACATTCATCTCTTTTATACATTTTTCCTCATGAACACACTTGTGTATTTTATTTAAAAGGTAACAGCCTTTATAAGAAAGTATGATATGGACACCTTGACATAGTTGATGTAGCAGCTGATTCCAGTTGGTGTGGTTGTTGCTATTTTTGTAATTTTTGTGGTCTTCAGTCCACAAGTTTGATGCTGCTTTCCACAGTAGTCTAGCTGTGTCGATCTCTTTGTTTCTGCATAACTGCTACTAAAACAGTATGATTCCAATTTACCACTGCAGTTCAGGTAAGACTGTTTTTGTGAATACTTGAAGAGACTGTTAATTCAGCTATGTGTTGTATAATGATTTCCAATGCACAGCTGCTACCTTCTCCCACCTTGTCAATGAGCTTTTAATATCTGAAATCTCCTTAATGCACATACCCCATAGAGGTTCTGTGGCAAAACACCACCTAAATTGTTACCACTAAAGTGGCACATATCTTTCAATTTAATCCAACCCTAAGCAGACTGTTTCTATCCTGGACTAATTACTCTGTTATTTTCTAGTAGATAGCATCTATGAGAAAGACTGTCTGAGATTGCTGTTGCTGCTTGCAATCACATTTCAGTTAGTAGAAGACTAGTGGCCTCAGCTTAAATGTTATGTCAACACACTGTGTCCTATGACAATTTTGTTAAGTTCTGACACTGAAATAACGCTTAACAGCACAAATGTAATTTTAATTTTGAGCTGTAAACTGGAGGAGAAATCCTGAAAGATAAATTGAAAACTGATTTTAATCTGTGTAACACACTTTAGTAACGTTTGTCTGTAAGAGTAATGAGATGTTGGTTGACAGTGTGATAGCAGAGATGTGCATGCTGCAACTTCATACCCCTCTCTCTCTGGTGCCAACACTCTGTTGTCTCATTCATCGCTAGTCTGTCAAAATACACCATAATAAACTTTACCTGTTTCTGTAAATGGAATGAAATGGTGCTTGTCAGATTAATGTAATATTAAGAACATAAATTGTCAGAAACAGCAATGGACAGCAGGTCAAATATCAACTCAGTCATGCAGTCTGCCCATTTATTTGCACATCACCAAAATTAAACTGTTCAGAAGCCCAGCCATCACATAGATTCCATTACAGTTCTGAACATACCCAACCAAACAATACACAGTTTATTGCTGTTAATGACAACAGACTGTGTTTTAATCATGATATTCTACTCCAGTTACGGCTGCCACTCTCCATGGCTCACCATTGCACCTCACCTGTCTCTTCCTAACAGAGTGCAGGCAAATCTTCTCATACTATCATATCTCCTATCCGCCTGCTTAGCTGGGTGGTAACTTGCTTGCCTCCCATGCACTGGGTCCGGGTTTGATTCCCAGCCGGGTTGGAGATTTTCTCCACTCAGGGACTGGGAGTTGTGTTGTCATCATCATTTCATCCTTATCATCGGCCGAAAGTCTCCCAATGTGGCACTAACTGAAATAAACCTTGCACTTGGCAGCTGAACCCGACTCGGAGATCCTGTCCAACAATGCCATACAATCATTTCATTTCATTTCATCATATCTCCTATCTCATTTTCAGTTACTTCCTTTTTCCCTTTCTGTAATATTGTCTTAAAGTTCATTTCCCTTGAATAGCCGTTTTATATATTCCTTCCAGTACAATTCAGAATGCAGGAAGAGTATAAATAACAGCAAAAGCCATAAGGAGAATATATGAAATCCCATTAGGTGTCATGTTAGGTGCACAGTTTCACTTGAAGTTTGATTCCACATTTATGATGAATAAATGTTGAGTGACTATCTGGTTATTATATTTCTTTTATTTTGGACATTATTTTTCCTCTCACATTTTGTTCGGAATGTGAACAAAGTAGAAGTGCATCAAAAGCTTTTATTTTATTTATTTATTTATTTATTTTTATAAATATTTGTTAATTACCCAGTTAGCAGTGTGCATCATTTATCACATGCCAGCAATGTATTACATTCTTATCAGATGATATTAAATTAAGTTCAGTGCTACAAAAAGCAGACCATTCTCCATAATGAAGTGTTGGGATGGAATTATTCTTCGAGATAGAACTTGAAGTGGTACAAGCCATTTAGGCAAACAAAGAGGGTGTGAGATGAGAATGGGGAAGAGATGACAAGACAGAGGGAGTGAAAACTGTTGGGTGGAGGGTGAGGGGACAGTACGTTACCATAGGTTGATTTCAATGGCTGCTTCACTACCCATGCCATCTGGATCCTCTCCTACAACCAGCTTTTCTGAATTGCACTGATGGGAGTTATCCTTACAACACATTCCCTGCCCCTGTAATTACCCCAGCCTCAACCTATGGTAACATACTGTCCCCACACCCTCCATCCAACAGTTCCACCCTTTCTGTCATATTGTCTCATCCCCATTCACATCTCCCACCCTCTTTGTTTGTCACTCTGCCAATGCATCTGCCCATCCTTCCCTGCTCGTCTTCCTTTTTCACCACCTCCCTGCCCCACTGCATCCTGATGCCATGCCTGTTGGTGTTATAGTCACTGCACACTCCGTCAGACAGTGTTCATCTCTCTCCCCACCCGTACAGTATTATCCCTTCCCCTTCCGCACCCACTCCACATTGCTGCTTGCATCCCATGTGGTAGTTGCATTCTGACCCAAGATGCTGGAGTTGGCGGTCATGTGTGCATGAGGTGTGCTCGTTTGTGTGTATAAGTGGTGTGTGTTTCCATTTTGCTGATGAAGGCTGCAGCTGAAAGCGTTATGTAAATGTCTTTTTAATTTTGCCTATTTGCTACTCAACATCCTTTACAGCAAGTAGCAATCGATCTTTTTCTACAAAGTTGTTATTCCTACCTGGAGTTTGACTGTTTGATCATATTGTGGGTTTGTGTGTAAATAACTTTTCTGCTAAGAGTCATAATTTTCTTTTATTCATATTATACATGACGCATTTTGGGAAATGATTCCCATTTTCAAGTGTGGTTTCTCTTTGTACTATGCCATTTTTATGTAATGTTTTTGCTTTGTACATGAAAATGGCATAGTACAAAGAGAAAACATACTTGAAAGTGGGAATCATTTGCCAAAACACTTCGTGTGCAATATGAATAAAAGAAAATTGTGACTGGTAGCAGAAAAGTTATTTGTAAACAAACCCACTGTTTTCACAGTCGCAGGCTTTTGCAGAACCATGTATAATGGACAAAATCAGATCATCTATACTGTATATTAGATAAGAGTAAGTTGGGGGTTGTTAACTTGGAATCCCATTTAGAACTGAAACAGATCAAGCTGGAAGGATTTAGGGAGGGATAGAAGAAGAAGAAGAAGAAGAAGAAGAAGAAGAAGAAGGAAAAAAGTAAAGATGTTGAGAGATATTCACTAGAATGTTATGTTAATTTACAACACTTCCAACTATGAGAATTTAAAGCCCTTTATGTTTTTAACATACATAAATAGTGATACACTTTACATACAGTTACTATTGGTTGCTCTGTAATCTCTTCATAGTATCGTTACATCAGAACGAATTTTACATCAAGTTCCCTAACAATGATAAATGGAAGGGAGAATGTGTGCAATATTTATAATACTAACCAAATATGAAATATAACTTCAGTAGAGCAAACAGTTTAACAGTTTCATTTGTTTGTTTATTTATTTAATTTTGTATTGGTGGTCACACAAATTTTTTGTCACGTTGCAGTCCACCACAGTGATATAGAACCAGAGCAAGAAGTTTTGTTGAGTGATGATGTTGGACTCAGAGCTCGAGCTCTGTATGATTACCAAGCTGGTAAGTTGTATGAATGTATTTTTTTCCTATCCATGTCATGGTATAATTTAAAAGGGAATTGTTTAAAACTTAGTGCTTTCTAAAATGAATTTCCTCTTAACAACAATACATCACAATAGTCATGTGACTGTTCTATAATTCACTAAAGTAATAACGATTGGTTGCTGTTAGTTTGGTGACTGCTTGAAACAGAATTAAGTGTTATCATATAAGTATTTGTTTGTGGCTTATTTCCTGGGAATTATATACAAATTGTGTTTTAAAAATAGTTATAACTAGCCACCTGCCTTGGCTTCACATGGGTAGCACTAAGTATTTATGAACAGCTGACATGTCTGACATAGTGACAATAAATTACACATGCAAACCTCCTTGTGAATCTGTCAATGTATGCATGAAAACTATCAAAATAGCTACAGTAATTCCTCCTGAGATTAGCCCTCACATACAGATAGAAAAATGTGGTGGGGGACTTCAATTTATAGTATATACAGATATAGATATGTATAGTAGAACCACCATAGTGGCCAGTACAGAATCTTATAATGTATTTCCTCAAAAAAAGGTAAATTTTGATGGTAAAACAAGAAATCACTTGTAAAATGTAAAGGTGAAATATCCAAGCTAAATAATTGTGTTATTAATTTGTGACTTACGATAAGTGCAATAAAAATTAATATAGCTTAACTTATATAAGAAAAAATGTGAGCTGATGTCTTAGCAATATATGGTACAATGAAATTAACTCAAGAAAACTCAACGTCTTTGGATAAATGAACTGTACTAAAACAGTCCACAGAAAGTGGAAAACTGGAAAAAAGTGTGAAAGTAGTGTAAACTTAGAGCTCAATAAACACTGAAGTACTCTTTGTAATGAACTACGAAAACTCCAAAAGTAAATAATGCATTCCCGAACAGTTCATAAATGATGAGGACAGTTAATCCTTTAAAACATGTAGAAACAGATGACATAGATACAAATTTCAGCAGTTTCCAAGCAACTTTTGCAAACAACTAATACAAAAGTGATTCTGCACGTATCACACTGCAGAATTGACAATGCAAGCCAGTACAGTAGGCTATATAAAACAAACAAGTTTGTACCATCCAGCGCAATTTTGCTAAGGTAGTGGCAGTTAATCTGTTTTTAAGGGGGAGAGTGGGATACAAGGCATGGGCTGCATCTTGTTATGAAAGGAAAGAAAATCTTTGTAGGAACATTATTCAGCTGTGGTATAGCCCTCACTCTGTCATTAATCTCTGTGAACTGCCTGCAACACGAAAAACGGACTGCTATAAAAAATGAATGCTCACAGTCTGGCAAAGTCACAACAAAAAGAATTATCAGTAAATACTTCTTCTTTGACCCAAGTAACTGACAGAGTGTCAGTCCAAAAAATTATCTCTATGTAAAGGTCCTGAAGAAAAAGCACTACCAGAAAAAAGACAGAAGAAGACAAAGAAGAAGAAGAGCACGGTGAGACAGAGGACAGCTGCTAAACAACACATACAAGATTTGTTATGGCTCAATCCACTGCAGAAGAATACAGAGAAGTAGTCCAGGACTCCCTGGGTATGCAGATCAAGACATTAGAAGAAAATAAGACTTTTCACATCAAAGAATTAATAAAGAAAAAAATATACCTCATATAGAACTTAATAATTCTCCAACTCTGCTATGTCATAATATAGAGGGCATGACCTATAATTTACACGAGCTAGAGGTCCTTCTGAACGATACATAGGAGGAGGTTCAAGCCTAATGTGTAACTGAACATTGGCTTCCAGAAATATAAAAAAATGTACTTCTGGAATTTCGGACTATTCAGGTGATTATCAGCTTTTGAAGGGAAATGTACGGAGAAGGTGTGACATGTGTATATGTATGAACAGGTATTAAATCAAAGGAAATAAGGTTTAACAATGTCAAACATATTGAAAAAGATTTTAAGTATTGTTGATGTGAACCAACAGAAATAATTACTCCAAGAACTAACACTCCCTGCTTCTAATAACCCAGTGAAAACATTGGACAAACAATTACAAGCTATCATAATTCATGAAAGTAATAACAATATTATTCCAGGTGGTACTCAATCCACCCATCAACAGGCGGCAGCTGGGTCTTCGGAGTCTGGGGGGCCTGGGCAGTCACGGACACACAGAAAGTCTGAGTGCTCTGGCAGACTTCCATCCAAGACCATCACTTATATAGGCACATTTAATATCAACACTCTAATTCAACCGGGAAAATTACACGATCTAGTACAGGAGTTTAGTACAGGAGTTAGTGTGACAAAAAATTAAGATTTTAGCCCTTCAAGAAACACGATTCACAGATGAAGCCACAGTAGATTATGGGAATTACCACATCTCTGTGTGTAAAACAGAAAATTGTATTGCTAAAGGTGCTCCGCTTCTGGGAATGGCTGTTGTCATACATAAAAATACAACAGATTCCATAGGAGACGTGTGCCCCATAAGCAGCCACCTTATGACAATACACACACTGTGCACTAACAAGAAATACACCTTCATTAATGTTCACACCTCCACCAACATTGCTAACTAAAAGGATCCACAGACTGTGGAGAAATTCTGGGCCGATCTTGAGAAAGTAATGGCCAAAAATTCCGAAGCAGGACATCAAAATCGTATTGGATGATTTCAGTGCTCTGATAGGCAAATCAAAACAATACTGGAAAACAGTAGAAAAATATCTCACCCATAAATTTACCAAAAAAAAAAGGGTTATCGAATTGTGCCAACAAAACAACCTTAAAATCATGTCAACATAGTTTTGACTAAGCCTCCTCGAAAACAAAAGACCTTGAAGATCCCCAATAACAGATCTCGGTGAATATTAGATTAATCATGTTGCCATCTTGTATCCTCTACAGAAGTAAGTTCGTGACACACAAGCCCGTAGAGGTGCAAACACAGATTCAGATCACTATCTAACATGGATAAAAATGAAATTTACCCCAAAGAGAATGCACCAGCAGAAATTTGACACCAGAAGAATCAAAGAAACTAAGTTTGGAGAAGAACTGTAAAAAGTCCAGACGGATACTTAGGAAAAATTTCACAGTAAAATAATCCAGAAGGCTAAAGATTTAGTCCCCCTGAACATAAAAAAAAACCACACAAAACATACATGGTGTGATACAGTGTGTGATAAAGCTTAAAGAAAACACCGGAAAATCCTCAATACTATTATGAAACTAGGAAACAAGTGGTGAAAATCACTAGGCAGACAAAAAAAATACTTAAAAAAAAACTGAACATAATCAAAGAAAACTTCCGCAACTACAATACACAAGATTTTTACAGAACTTTTGCAGAAAAAGTTTGTGGATGCAGCCCACAAAATTTATGTTTCAAGAAATCTGACAGAAAACTTGCACTCACTAACCAGGAAAACTCTAAGGAACTGGCACAATATATTTCAACACTCCTTAATTGTCCGGAACCACCTTTGAGATTCTCTAAAAAAGAATCTGCTTACAAGCACCCTGAATCATCTCCACCAATACAAGTAGAAATTCACAAACACATTATTAAATTAAATAACAAAACAATAGAACATCTGGTGAAGATGGGTTTATTGCTGAGCTACTGAAAACTCCAGGACCAAATTTTCTCGGAGTGTTAGCCCAAATCATTGCAGATATTTTGGAGACAGAAAAATTATCCGAGGAATGGAAATGTGCACTTACTTATGCATTACACAAAAAAAGGAGACAAATCTGACGTAAATAATTACCGAGACATGTCCCTATATAACTGGAAAACAAAATTGGTGAATACCAAGGTGGCTTTTGCCCCAGTATATCCTGCACAGTATAAACTTTCAGTCTAAAGACCGTGCTAATATATAAAGCAGTCAGAAGCAGCCCAATAATTTGCATGTTTTTTTACTTTAAAAAGGTATACGACTCAATTGACCAAAAAGCACTTTTTGATATCCTTGAAGAACAAGGGTTAGATCCAGAAACCCTTAACCTCATCAAAGAAACATTGACCGATACTACCTCCAAGGTGAAATTCATGTGTGAAATATCTGAGCCCTTCCTGATCAAAACTGGCATTTGACAAGGTGATGGTCTATCTCTTCTCCTATTCAACCTTGTGCTGGACATGGTGATCCACAAATGAGAAAAGGAATTGAAGAATAAAAACTACTGGAAACCTATACAGATGGGGTGAGTCAAAAATGACATAAGAATTTCATGTTTAGCTTTTGCTGACGTCTTAGTCTTACTAGCATATGATGAGATAACAGCAATCGAACAGGTTGAAACCCTTAAAGAATGCACAGAGAAAGTTAGTCTGTGAATGTCTTTCCTGAAGTCTGAGTTCATCGCCACATGAACTGACACCCAAAACTTTGCTACAAAATACGCTCATATCAATAGAGCCCATTTTTCAAATACTTAGTTGAAGTCCTTGAACCTATGGGCCGAGACAAAATAGCAAAAAGCATTTGCCTCTAAAAACTAAAGAGAGACTGTGGAAGAACCTACAAAGTGTACAATAAAAAGTGCTTGTCCAAAAAAAACTAAAATTAGGCACTATAATACGGTATTAAAACCTGAAGTCCTGTATGCCAGTGGAACCCTGACAGTCCACATAAAAGGTGACCTACAGAACTTATTAAAGGAAAAATGTAAAATCATCAGAAAGATACTAGGGCCAAAGAAAACAGAAGAGGGCTATAGACTACAATCTTGTCGATCAACTGGGAAATTGTCCAATCTTACAGCAGACATTTGAAAAAGGTGATTAAAATTATATGGGCACATCTCTAGGCTTTCCAAAACAAGACTTACACACAAAATTTTTAAATGCATAGAAGGACTTAAAACTCTTGCCCTTGATACTAGAGATCAAAAAGAACCTACAAAAAGCTCCCATAAATTATTAAGACATTTTGGACAGAAAGGTATTTAAGCAGAAAGTTGACAGATGGGAAGTCAAGTCAGAGAACAAAGCTCCAAAGAAAGCAGAAACAAAATGGACAGAGGAAAGAAAGAGAGCCCATACAGCAGAAAAATGAGAGCAGTGTGGAAAAAAAGGAAATTGTAAAGTGTTGTCTGACAACCTGGGAAACCTCTTAAACAGTGGGGATTTCATTGTTAATTTCAGGGATAACTGAACAAAAGAGCAACATCTTGTTAATGTGCATAGAACATACAGTGTAGATACATGAATACAAGATGCCACCAGGCCTGGCAGCAGAAATGAAACTACAATTGACCCAATATTCATTGGTAAATAAAAATGTGTCTGTAAAGGTGAGGTCATTGATACAGTTATCTCAGATCATCAGGCAGTTAAACTGATTTAAGAGAAATCACCCAAGAAATTTAACAATAGCAAATATATAAGGGAGATTAATAATGAAGACAGCATTAGCATCTTTAATCTCACCTTAAAAATGTAAATTGGAACAAGCAAACAAATAGTTCTGTAGATGTAAAATTCAACATATCCTTGTTTTTAAATAGCATAAATACTTTTATGATGCCTCAGCCCCTCTGAGGAGAACAAAAGGTAACAAAAAATCAAATGCATGAGTAACAGGTGAAATCAAAAAGTCAGTACGAAGTCTCTGGATGCTAAATAAATATGCAAAGCAGACTACTGTTATGACACCATATATGAAGTTGTGTAGGAAGAAGTACAGAGAAGCTGTAGTAGCAGCAAAATAGTAGTATATTAATTTAGTCATTGGAAAGGAGAACAAGAAACTGAAACTAGTGTGGAAAGTTATAAATAACACTAAACAACAAATTAAGTGAAATTGTGTAAATTGCATGATTTTGAGTTAGTTATGTTTATTTCAGTATAAAATGATACAAAATCATCATCTTCACAAATATTTAGCTCTAGTTTTTTTTAAAGTAATCTACATTTTTGTATAAATAACTCACTAACTAAATATGCGTTCATGTCCTAAGATTCAGCATAACAAATTTTAAGTGAATAATTATGTGAATTATGTTATGTGTTATGCATTGATATATTTTAGTGCCATTCTGGAAGTACAAAAGTAAAATACTATGGAAATATCAAGATAATATTACATGAATGAAAATACTTTGTAAGCCCACTTTGTAACAGATCTATGTAAAACACAAAAGAAAATATAGAAATTAACTAGTCACAAATGTATATAAAGGACTGCAAATGTTAAATGTCCATATGTACAGTATATACAATTACATATTTTGTTCATGGGCCATTCATGTTTATTGTAATGAGATGCACGAGCTCGGCTATCCCATTCACAGAGAATGCAGCAATATTTAATATACCCTAACTGCATACTTAATAGCAGTGCAACTACTTCCAAGTCACCATAAATCACCATTGAGAGTCATTATACTTGATGGCTTGTAGTAAAATTTTCATGTTTTGGTAAGACTCTTCCATACACACACTGTGCCCAACTGAAATAGAAGAAAACTCATACCAATATGTAACAGCACTCCTTTTAAGCTCAGCTTTGATGAATCAATAAAGAGTCTCCACTCATCAGGGTTGTAATTAATTCTGAGAGTCTTATTAGACCATTTCTGTCTGCTCATGCCCCAAGACTATCTTGCATGTTAAAAAAAGGAGTGAATTGTTGCTCTCTTCTGTGGTAGAATGAAACACTTACATTGCTTTCCAGAAAGTAGCACTGCTGCAATCTTGATGCTAAAATCTCAGCCCTAGCTTTAGAGATCAGCCTTAGCTTTAGAGAGCTCCACATCTCTAATGAGATCACTTAACTCATTTTGAGACAGTTTTTGTAGATCACCAGTTGATGATATATGTGGAAGAAACTCTGGATCTTGCGATGTACATGGTTCAGAACATTCAGAATCCCCATCAGAATCTCGTACTCTGTTGGTGGTTCAGGTATTGGCAATCCTATCCCATGTAGCACTAGGCATATGGCACATTGAATTTAGAATAGATCACTGTCCACGTCTTCTTCTTAGATATTCCTTTCTTGATAGGAGGAACCATACAAAAGGATCGGTCACTGACATGGTTAGTTGGCTCATGCCAGATCGTGGCATTGCAAAGGGCATTGAACATCCTTTCCCGTCTGTCCAGTTCCTGAGGTTGCTGGCACAAGTGTTGCAGATCACATGTGATGCCCAGGTTTATCTTGATCACCTATTTTGCACCCAAAATAACAACTGTAAGCTTTTTAATCATTGGAGTTACTTGCTGTTTCTGTGAAGCAAATGTCACTTCACCACATGCATAGCAAAATGTGTCAGCACTGTTAACACAAACTCGTGGCATTTTTGTTCACTTCGGTAGCAGTCAGCTTGAACAACTGGTAGTGAATCTGGAAACAAATATGCAAAAATTATTACATGCATTAATAAAGTCACTGAAGTTGAAGAGGAGGGAAACAAAAAGATCACTAAAATTGGTATCAAAATGTTTATATCCAAAATATTGCACACAAGTAAGACCAGGGACAATAATATAATCATTTGTTACTAGTTATGACTTTGACAAACAATTATAACATTTGATTTTAAATTTAACATAAAAATCCGAAAATAATTCTCTCACCATAATAAAATACTGTGAAATGAAAACTAGACCTAATTTTGAATTGTCTTTGTGATATTCGTGATCAGCACATTAGAATTGATAGGTCTTGGCTATTTTCATTCGATTTACATTTTCATTGTTGCACAGTATAATCATAGGGGCAAACATAATAAAGCAAGTAATAAATTTACCATATAACACATAAATTAAATTGTTGATGACCCACTTCTAATATTTAATGATCATTATATTAATGTAGCTCAAAACCTGATCACATGTAAATGTAATCCAGGCACAAAGGGAGAAATTACAGTAAGTTAAATAATAATGTGCTCATATCCAGTAACACCCAAAGAAATACAAAGGGTTATCAGTAAACTGGAGAGTAAAACTACTTGTGGATTTGATGGTATCCCAACTTGTTGACATAATCAATAAGTCTTTGCAACAAGTGTGTTTCAAACAGGCTTAAATTATCAGCAGTAATACCAGTTAATAAAAGAAGGTGACAAGTTTAACGTTAGTATCACTATTACGTGTATTCTCAAGAATAACTGAAAGAATAATACATGATAGATAATTAAACTTTATAAACAATTAATTATGTAAATAATTTTTTAAATATAAGCCATTTTTAAAACAGACTAAAAAGTATAAAATAATTTCTCCTGGCCCCATACAGATTTCTAACACGACACAGTTAGTCTTGAAAATTAGTGTCTTTGAATTTTTGATAGATGTGACAGTACTTCTACAAATTAAAGCAATAGACGTGTGTGTACACACACACACACACACACACACACACACACACACACACACACACACACACACACACACAACTCACAGAGACAACAGCAGTCTCAGGCAACTGAAACCACACTGCGTGTAGTAGCAACACCAGTGCATGATGGGAGTGGCGACTGGGTGGGGTTAAGGAGGAGGCTGGGACGGGGAGGTGGAGGGATAGTATTGTGTGGCTAACAGACAGTGAAATGCTGCAGGTTGGATGGATGGCAGGAGAGAGGTGGGAAAAGGGGGGAGGGGGCAGAGAGAAATAGCGAAAAAGGAGAGAAGTAAAAAGACTGAGTGTGACAGTGGAATGATGGCTGTGTAGTGCTGGAGTGGGAACAGGAAAGGGGTTGGATGGGTGAGGGCAGTGACTGACTAGGAAGAGTTCCCACCTGCGCAATTAAGAAAATCTGGTGTTGGGTTGGAAGGATCCATATGGCACAGGCTGTGAAGCAGTCATTGAAATGAAGGATGTCATGTGTGGCAGCGTGTTCGGCAGCAGGGCGATCCACTTGTTTCTTGGCCACAGTTTGTCAGTGGCCATTCATGCAGACAGACAGCTTGTTGGTTGTCATGCCCACATAGAATGCAGTACAGTGGTTGTAGCTTAGTTTGTGGATCACATGAGTGGTTTCACAGGTAGCCTGCCTTTGACGGGATAGGTGATGTTCATGACCATACTGGAGTGGGTAACGGTGGGAGGATGTATGAGACAGGTCTTGCATCTAGGTCTATTACAGTGGTATAAGTGATGAGGTGAGGGGTTGGGAGCAGGGGATGTGTAAGGATGGACAATATATTGTGTAGGTTCGGTGGACAGTGGACTACCACTGTGGGAGGGGTGGGAAGGATAGTGGGCAGGACATTTCTCATTTCAGGGCATGAAGAAAGGTAGTCAAAACCCTGCAAAGAATGTAATTCTGAGTGGTACTGAGTTACGAGGGGAATGCTCGTTTGCGGCCAGGCAGTTGGACTTTGGGAGGTGGTGGGAGACTGGAAAGATAAGGCATGGGAGATTTGTTTTTGTACAAGGTTGGGAGGATAATTAAAGTCTGTAAAGGCCTCAGTGAGACACTATAATGTTGACGAAGGCCTTAATGGCTGAAAGCTTTATTTGTGACAGTCTTTTTGTTGTACCTATCTGCGACTCAGCATTTCTGCTATATGGTGAGTAATAGATAATTGATGCATGAATACTTCACCTAAGTCACTAATAATGTTATATGAATTGTTGTGTGATATTTCTCAGTTCTTCTTACTATTAGGAATTGCATGCATCCCACATTTCTTATTTTAAATTTTACAAGAATTGTCATAGTTATTAAAAATTCACAAGCACATATTTTCGGGACTATCTATATGGGGCTAGGAGAAATTGCATTATTCTTTGTGGTCCAATTTAAAAACATGTTGCATTAAAAAGATTTTTATTTAAAAAATTATTTTATTCTTTTTAGTCTTTGTTATTGTTGTTGTCTTCAGTCCTGAGACTGGTTTGATGCAGCTCTCCATGCTACTCTATCCTGTGTAAGCTTTTTCATCTCCCAGTACTTACTGCAACCTACATCCTTCTGAATCTGCTTAGTGTATTCATCTCTTGGTCTCCCTCTACAATTTTTACCCTCCACGCTGCCCTCCAATGCTAAATTTGTGATCCCTTGATGCCTCAGAACATGTCGTACCAACCGGTCCCTTCTTCTTGTCAAGTTGTGCCACAAACTCCTCTTCTCCCCAATTCTATTCAATACCTCCTCATTAGTTATGTGATCTACCCATCTAATCTTCAGCATTCTTCTGTAGCACCGCATTTCGAAAGCTTCTATTCTCTTCTTGTCCAAACTATTTATCGTCCACGTTTCACTTCCGTACATGGCCACACTCCATACAAATACTTTCAGAAATGACTTCCTGACACTTAAATCTATACTCGATGTTAACAAATTTCTCTTCTTCAGAAACGCTTTCCTTGGCATTTGCCAGTCTACATTTTATATCCTCTCTACTTCGACCATCATCAGTTATTTTGCTCCCCAAATAGCAAAACTCCTTTACTACTTTAAGTGTCTCATTTCCTAATCCAATTCCCTCAACATCACCCGACTTAATTCGACTACATTCCATTATCCTCGTTTTGCTTTCGTTGGTGTTCATCTTATATCCTCCTTTCAAGACACTGTCCATTCCATTCAACTGCTCTTCCAAGTCCTTTGCTGTCTCTGACAGAATTACAATGCCATCAGCGAACCTCAACATTTTTATTTCTTCTCCATGGACTTTAATACCTACTCCGAATTGTTCTTTTGTTTCCTTTACTGCTTGCTCAATATACAGATTGAATAACATCGGGGACAGGCTACAATCCTGTCTCACTCCCTTCTCAACCGCTGCTTCCCTTTCATGCCCCTCAACTCTTATAACCGCCATCTGGTTTCTGTACAAATTGTAAATAGCCTCTCGCTCCCTGTATTTTACCCCTGCCACCTTCAGAATTTGAAAGAGAGTATCCCAGTCAATGTTGTCAAAAGCTTTCTCTAAGTCCACAAATGCTAGAAATGTAGGTTTACCTTTCCTTAATCTATTTTCTAAGATAAGCCGTAGGGTCAGTATTGCCTCACGTGTTCCAACATTTCTGCAGAATCCAAACTGATCTTCGCTGAGGTCAGCTTCTACCAGTTTTTCCATTCGTCTGTAAAGAATTCGCGTTAGTATTTTACAGCTGTGACTTATTAAACTGATAGTTCGGTAATTTTCACATCTGTCAACATCTGCTTTCTTTGGGATTGGAATTATTATATTCTTCTTGAAGTCTGAGGGTATTTCGCCTGTGTCATACATCTTGCTCACCAGATGGTAGAGTTTTGTCAGGACTAGCTCTCCCAAGGCCGTCAGTAGTTCCAATGGAATGTTGTCTACTCTCGGGGCCTTGTTTCGACTCAGGTCTTTCAGTGCTCTGTCAAACTCTTCACGCAGTATCGTAACTCCCATTTCATTTTCATCTACATCCTCTTCCATTTCCATAATATTGTCCTCAAGTACATCGCCCTTGTATAGACCCTCTATATACTCCTTCCACCTTTCTGCTTTCCCTTCTTTGCTTAGAACTGGGTTTCTATCTGAGCTCTTGATATTCATACAAGTGGCTCTCTTTTCTCCAAAGGTCTCTTTAATTTTCCTGTAGGCAGTATCTATCTTACCCCTAGTGAGATAAGCCTCTACATCCTTACATTTGTCCTCTAGCCATCCCTGCTAAACCATTTTGCACTTCCTGTCGATTTCATTTTTGAGACGTTTGAATTCCCTTTTGCCTGCTTCATTTACTGCGTTTTTATATTTTCTCCTTTCATCAATTAAATTCAATATTCCTTCTGTTACCCAAGGATTTCTACTAGCCCTCGTCTTTTTACCTACTTGATCCTCTGCTGCCTTCACTACTTCATTCCTCGGAGCTACTCATTCTTCTTCTACTGTATTTCTTTCCCCCATTTCTGTCAATTGTTCCCTTATGCTCTCTCTGAAACTCTGTACAACCTCTGGTTTAGTCAGTTTATCCAGGTCCCATCTCCTTAAATTCCCATCTTTTTGCAGTTTCTTCAGTTTTAATTTACAGTTCATAACCAATAGGTTGTGGTCAGAGTCCACATCTGCCCCTGGAAATGTCTTACAATTTAAAACCTGGTTCCTAAATCTCTGTCTTACCATTATATAATCTATCTGAAAACTGTCAGTATCTCCAGGGTTCTTCCATGTATACAACCTTCTTTTATGATTCTTGAACCAAGTGTTAGCTATGATTAAGTTATGCTCTGTGCAAAATTCTACCAGACGGCTTCCTCTTTCATTTCTCTCCCCCAATCCATATTTACCCAGTATGTTTCCTTCTCTCCCTTTTCCTACTCTCGAATTCCAGTCACCCATGACTATTAAATTTTCGTCTCCCTTCACTACCTGAATAATTTCTTTTATCTCATCATACATTTCATCAATTTCTTCATCATCTGCAGAGCTAGTTGGCATATAAACTTGTACTACTGTAGTAGGCATGGGCTTCGTGTCTATCTTGGCCACAATAATGCGTTCACTATGCTGTTGGTAGTAGCTTACCCGCACTCCTATTTTTTTATTCATTATTAAACCTACTCCTGCATTACCCCTATTTGATTTTGTATTTATAACCCTGTATTCACCCGACCAAAAGTCTTGTTCCTCCTGCCACCGAACTTCACTAATTCCCACTATATCGAACTTTAACCTATCCATTTCCCTTTTTAAATTTTCTAACCTACCTGCCCGATTAAGGGATCTGATATTCCACACACCGATCCATAGAACGCCAGTTTTCTTTCTCCTGGTAACGACATCCTCTTGAGTAGTCCCCGCCTGGAGATCCGAATGGAGGACTATTTTACCTCTGGAATATTTTACCCAAGAGGACGCCATCATCATTTAAAAAAATTACGGCTGTAGTTTCCCCTTGCTTTCAGCCGTTTGGAGTACCAGCACAGCAAGGCCGTTTTGGTTGGTGTTGCAAGGCCAGATCAGTCAATCATCCAGACTGTTGCCCCTGCAACTACTGAAAAGGCTGCTGCCCCTCTTCAGGAACCACACGTTTGTCTGGCCTCTCAACAGATACCCCTCTGTTGTGGTTGCACCTACGGTACGGCCATCTGTACCGCTGAGGCACGCAAGCCTCCCCACCAATGGCAAGGTCCATGGTTCATTGGGGGTAGGTTTTTAGTCTTTGGTGTGTGAAATTTTTCAGTTGATTTCAAACATTTTGATAAGATTACAACAGAGAAATGTGGAAAATTTCAGGTTTATTTCAGTTTATCTTCATCTGAGTGAACTAATGTATTGCTTCCTACCATGTATATATTAAAAAGACCATGAAGGTACAAATTAGAGAGGTTTGAGCCCACACGGAGGCTTATCAGGATTCATTCTTACCACAAAACATTCATGAATGGTACTGGAAAATGCGGAAACAGCAGTTCTACACAAACTACCATCCACTACACACCAGACAAGAAAGTGAGTTAATATTGCATTGTCACCTATTTCTGAGCTATGTTGAAAGTTTAATGTCACTAGCTCATCAACAAGTTAGTTTGAAAGCAATTGCAAAATTCGTACTGAAGAGGCAAACACACAAGGAAGCAGCCTAATAAAAATGTGATAAAACAAAATTACTGTCAATGCAAAGGAGGATTTCAGGAAAGGAAAATAAATTGTAAATCTGTCTTCAGTTTCCAAAAACTTGTTTTTGAAGCTATAATGGATAATTAACTAAAATTTTGTTCATTTTTGCACCTTTGCGAAGCTTTCAGCCTTATAAATTATGATCTTCTACTTTAAAACTATATAATTATGGTGGCCATGGTGTTGTCTAGAAGTGATTCAAGTCATACTTGTCTGATAAGAAACAAAGAGCTGAAATTAGTCAGGAAAGTAAAGTGTAAACCCATTTTAGGGAATAGTCAGATTCATCAAAAGAATCATATTATAATTTTTTAGAATTTTAGGCAGATGAACATGTAAATGTGGGAAAAACTTGTAGAAACGCGTAACAAAAAGTTAAGCAGGTGGCATTGTGTGTTAAGAATACTCAAAAATTGCTGCAAAGCTGGAAAGTGTTTAAGTGCTTATCACGCCTAATTGTATAGCCTACTAAGATGTAGTATACTGTTCTGTGGAAATACAACTTTCACAAAACTCTCCATGCAATATATCCTATGTTCCTGTAACCCTCCCGGCCTCAGCCTTTGTTAGCCATTGTCTTCACCCATCTAGCTCCTTCTCTGTTCCCATTCCAGCGCTACACAGCCATCTATTCCACCAACACACCCAGTCTTTTTACTTCTCTCCTTCTCCACCCCCCCCCCCCCCCCCCCCCCCCGCACCTCTCCCCTGCCCTCCGTCTAATCTCTCGAAAGCCAGCACTTCACCATCCCTACCATGCTATCCCTCCCCCTCCCTGCCCCAACCTACTCCTTACCCACATCCAGTTGCCTGCTGCTGCTCATAGCGTTGCTTCAGCTGCCGGATATGTGGTCATACATAAGTGAGTTGCATTTGTGTGTGTGTGTGTGTGTGTGTGTGTGTGTGTGTGTGTGTGTGTGTGGATGGGTGGGTGGTCTGTTTTTGCCAAAGGCCTTGTTGGCCGAAACCTTATTTTGTGAGAGTCTTTCTGTTGTGCCTATCTGTGACTCAGTAACTCCGCTATATGGTGAGCAGCAACTATCCTTTACATAATTTTGTTACTTTCACAAAACAATCATTTAAATTTTTGAAGAAACATGTAAGATTGATATAGGAATCTTGTTGAGGTAGTTTTAAATAATTAAATATCATGATCCAGTGAGCTGTGTTTATATTTGAAAGAATTTGTTTCATTAAGAGTCAGAGAGTTTTCAATTTTGGAAACTGAGATTCACAATTATGAAACAGTGGATACGGATGATGTTCATAGCAATGTATACACAAAAACAATTTATCAGGATGGAGTATTATATAAATTGATCAATTCTTTTCAGTGCATTGTCACATAAGATCAAAAGAATACCAAACTTAATACATAGTGTGTCATAATTTTATTGTTTTCTCAAATGAATTCTTCACACACTGTCTTTTGATCTCAGACTAATCCATCAATACCATGAAATATGCCCCAAAAAATTCCAGAGTGATGTGGTTTCTGCAATCGCCAATTTAAGTTTTTGAAGACTCTACCTCTGTGATGGTATTGAGGACTGCCCCTAGTTTAATATGTAATTTCTAGCCAAAAATTCATGATTGACTACATGAAACTGCTTTTTGAAGCTTTCGGTGCTTTTTGTTCATTTTTATCTCTCATTGTAAATTAAATTTAATCACATAGTTTCATTGTTTTAAAGCATTTATAGGTGTTATTAAGATAAAAAGTAGCTCCACAACTGAGTTGCTTAGTAAGGAATACCGTTTGGCTTTCATGTACTGTTGATATCTATTTTATGGATCGTGGTGTAGCAGCATAACAGTCAGATTCATTATGTGAACAAAAAGTTTAAAATGTCCAGGATTCACCCTATTCATCACACAAGACGGTCAGTATTTCTTCTATCAGCTTCTGAAGTGTTACTGAATACCCATTGGTTTGAAATGCAGCTGATGCCTATAAAAAATAACATTTCCTTCTACCCCCAATAAAAAGTGAAATCATTTTGTTTGTTCTGCATAGGAAATAAGAAATTTTAGATAGAAGACTGATGTATAGTTACTAGTTGAAACCTACATATCTCTAAGAAGAAAGAGAAAGATGGTGTACTATGAAAAGGTCAACATGAATCATGTAGAGAAGAGTAAGTCTTGCCCCTTCAAGAATTAGGACAGGCACACAAAATGGGAAAAGAATCTCAGGTTGGATTACTTCGTTATAGTCCTTTTCCAAACCATATTGGCAGATATTGGTGTGGTATCTTCAGATTTTCCTCTGTTGATTCTTTTCCCAGTTCCTGAATGCAGAACTAATGCTCTGTTTCTAATATATGCTATGTTACTTAGATATTAAGGAAAGTCATAATAGTAGCAGTTACATTTGCATCCATATAAACCAGTTTTATTAATTTTTCTGTGTGGAATGTTATCAGATATTAAAATGTAATTGTGCACATTATAAACAAGTCAAGCGTTATGTTTGCTTTGCAGCCGATGCTACAGAAATAACTTTTGACCCTGGTGATATAATTACACATATTGATCAGATTGATGAAGGCTGGTGGCAAGGACTTGGACCTGATGGAACATTTGGTCTCTTCCCGGCAAATTACGTGGAACTGATTGACTGAGCTGCTGGCATGTATACATGGCAATTATACTGTTGATGTTCTGTGCATTGTATTAGTAAGGATCATTTGAAAGATATCCATTTTATAGATTTTATTATTTTCACTGTTATTGTGCACTTTTGATTGTGACGGTACATTTGCATCCAGAAAAAGATGTGTGAAACTAGAGAGTATGAGTTTCTGTCTTTGTAATAATTTTGTTTGAGCATTACTGTGAAACAGGATAAGTCTTTGCATAGGATGTCAGGTTATTCCATTTCAGATACACTATAGCACTGCTCAATAGACTGACTGACTGTTTACATTCATAGGTTCTTCCAGCAGTGTGATACTTCTGTAATTGTCTTGCAGCTCACACAGGTGACCACATATACATATTTGCTCAAGTTTTGAGAAAGAATTTTTGATGCATCTCAAATTTGAATTGTTATGTGAGTCATTTGGGTAGAATTGTTATGCGAGTCATTTGGGTACAGCAAGTCGTAGCAATTTGTAATTCATATCCCAATGGGCATTATGATGAGAGGGACACATGTTGCGTCACAAGAAATAATTGTTAAAGAGATACATTTAAGTAGATAGTATTTTAACATATTTATGGAGTGTTAAGTAACAAGTGTTGTAAAACTATGTTATTGCTTTGCAAATGACTGTTAAACATTATACCCTTCATTTTTCTTCATGGTGAGTTCTTAAAGTTGGAGATGATATGTGTTGTTATTGTTGCTGGACACACATTTTGATGCTAGAGGGTATAGCACAGTCGCTAACTAAGTGCATGAGAATAGTACAGCAGCATGTTCATTTGTAGAAGACAATCCTGAGATCACAACAAGTCAAAATGTTGTATCTTGACAAAGTGAAGTGTGTGCCTTGAAGGACAGCAATGTATTTTGAAAATACTTAAATTGTAGTCTTAAAGGGCAATTTCCCTTCCATTTGAATGAGTTCTTAAACACCTTGATTTGTTTGTCTGCTAGGCAAGACAAGGCCTTTGTCACTGAGAGCACACTACACTGATCTTGTTTAGGAGGAATGTGTTATACATACTCATTGTAAAAGATTTTCCTTCTTTTGTGTTAGTTAGCATCTTGGCTTTCTGGAACTGTTGGAGAGCACCTGTCCTGAATAGATGATAACACAAACATAGGCTTTCCATTGATCACTTGTTTTATTAATGTCCTGTCATTATGACAACCTGCTACGTCAACAGAGAGATACAGAGTGAAAATTACAATAAAGAATCCTTGTCCGTACTATCAGTTTCCCAAAATTCTTAATCTGAATCAAAATGCCTACAGTCTTTAACTTTTATATGAAGCAATTGTAATTTTCTCTTTTTCTGTTTTTACTACCGATTCCAAAAATTTTAGTTAGAATTCAGACTCATAAACAAATATTTTACTTTGTAATACACATGGTAGTTACAGGGAAAACATACAGTTATACATCAACATAGTCAAGTATGTAAATGTGTCAAGAGATACTTTTTGCATCTAAATATGAATGTGATAGTCTTCCTGTGGCCTAAAATGGAACTTGAACAATCCACAGTTCACCATCTGTTCTTTCAGTCTTCTTTGTATACATAGATACACTCAAGCTATACCTGTTGTAACTACAAATAATGATGAAAAAGAACACTTGTGTTATACAGGGCAAGATGATTGCTGCATATGATGTAATTTTGCTTGCCTAACAGTTCTGTAGCAAGAAGTTTGAAAAAACAAGTTAGTGATACTTAATCTGTGTATTCAACATGATGCATAACCTATGTTTATATGTCCGTGAATAAACAGTGAATTAGAACTGAGTTGGAAACAACTTCAAATTTTATGTTATAGTTGACACTGATACAAAATCTCACTAGGACAAAACATCAAAGTTAGAAATTGTATTAGGCCATTACTTTTACACTCAGTGATGCTTGTACAAAACCTTCATCCTTGTTAGTGATTAAATGAGCCTTTTTGTGCAATTTTTCTTTTACTGTTCATATCTGTAATGAGTTCATTTTACAGTTATAATAATTTATTTAATTTTGTATGTACACTTTCAGGCATTGCTTAGTTGTCATTTCAGTATGAAAGTGCACCTGCAACAGTATTA
Source organism: Schistocerca piceifrons (assembly GCF_021461385.2). Lineage (NCBI taxonomy): Eukaryota > Metazoa > Arthropoda > Insecta > Orthoptera > Acrididae > Schistocerca > Schistocerca piceifrons. The sequence continues at coordinate 715,936,598 of NC_060140.1, read as the reverse complement.
TGTCTCACTTTATAGTTCTAGATTGAACTGTGTAACAGACTGAGTATTACATAAATGTGTGTGTGTTCATTGCAAAATCTTCAGTCCATGAACTATCCAAGCATATTTTCAATCTGTTATTTATTCTTGCCTTAAGACCCCAATGAAGCAAAAAAATATAACTCGACAGAAAACAGCAATTTCAGAGTATGTTATATTGCTGTGGCAGTTTCTATGCATCTTAAGTTTTATTTAAGACATGAAGTTACTGTCTTTGATGTTGTACATACATGTGTTACATTCTGCCATTTTTTTTTCCTTTTTGGAAATAGAAAACTTCTTTTTAACTGAAAATTCTTTGCAGATGCAATTTCACTGTGTATATTTTCTATGTTGGTAATCTATTTGCAAGTCAAACTCAGCAGATATTGTCAAGTTGAGTGTTGTATTTAAATCATGTGTGAGACTTTCTGAATATCTTTGTTTGGGTCTTCATATTTACTGCTGTTAATCTGACTTTAATAATTTTGTATGGTTAGGGATTTAATCACAAAGGCAGTCACTATTTTAAGTTTTATCATAACTAAAATATAACATTTAAATTAAAAAAAAAGCCTGACACTGTATTTTGGAGATTGAAGTATTACAAATTTCATCGTATTCATTAGACTGTAACAAATAAAGTATGAAATCGCCATGAAACTGTGTTTTCCTGTATAGAATACACACCCAGAATTTCGATGTCTGAAGGAAAATGTTCATTCAGTTGAAGTGTCTTAAACTCTCAGTGTAAGACAGTAAAGAAAATACTCTTGTAGTGCTCTCCAATTTACTGTTCAATAATTTTGGAGTTTAGTTCAAACCAAAAATAATCCCTAATTATAGATTCATTGTTGATGTTTATATTGTAACAAAATTTTTTATGTTTTCATTCTTGTGTAATTACAAGGATCCCACATGAACTATGGACATTGCCACTATGGGATGGCTTGCATGCCTCATTGAGATAGGTAGCTGCTTCATAGGTGTGACATTGAGGGGATATGATTCCTAAAAGGGAGCTGCAGGCTTTGCAGAAGTTGAGAGACAATATTGTAAATGTCTGTCTGTTACAGGATCCTAGAGCATATTCTAAGCTCAGACATTGTAACATTCCTAGAGGAAAACATGTTCTCTCAAAGAATCAGCTTGGTTTCAGGAAAAGTCACTTGTGTGAAAAACAGCTTGCTTTATTCATATAAACAATCTTGCAAAACCATAGGTGCAGGTTATTACAGCCTTCCCTTCTATTACTATGAGAAACCATATTCAAGTGCACTTTGTAGATAGTCTGACTTCAGTTTAGTGAAACCATTTCAAAAAATAAGGAAGTTTGAGTAATAGTCATCACTTTACTTGTGCGTTTCTTGTTGCTGCTTGTCAATAATGTGACTTGTTGAAAATATGGCCCACTTAGAAGAACCATTTTTTACATCCAGGTGGTATAGCTGGGTTTTTATTTCAAATTTGGACACTGCTTGTTACGATCTTGTTTCATTTTCTCCATTTTATATTTCCACATCACATAACAAATCAGTCTAAATTCTGCTACAGAAAACAAACAACATTTAGGTAGAACAGACCACAGCTCGCACCATAACAAGAAGTTAACTCAAGGAAGAACATAGATAATACAAGCTTTTCCAATTCAGCAATCTTACAATCAAATTTACATCCAAAGAGGTTACGTATATGATTAATCTTTTGGTTTACAAAAGTTTTCTGAATAAATTACAAAAATAGTTATGATGACAACAATTTTGCATGTAATTACAACTTCAAATTAAATTGGAAATAAGAAAAATAATTATGTTTTCTGAAAATACATTTTTTTAACCTCATGTTTTATTTCTGTTTATAAAAATATAAGCTCATTTTAGTTATGTCATCAAAACTACGGTAACACAAGATTATAATTTGGGTATTGTTGGATTATGTTACCAATTTACTGCATGTCTTGCATACTAAAATGTGTTACAAAAAAGGTGCACTGACCAATTCCAGTACAAGGTGAACACACAGATTTCCAAAAGGTGTTACACTCTGTATCCTATTGTCAACTACTAACCTGAATATCTTTGCAGGCATGTGATTACTCAATGAATATTTGATTACTAGAACCTAGTACATTGTAGTGGATGGTGAATAGGGAAGTGGAAATGGAAATGGATTAATAATTGCTTGAGTAATTGGAAAAATTGATTGGATAGAATAGGTAAGAAAATTTTAAAGGTAATTTATGAATTGTTCACAATCTTGGGTAAGTTTTAACTGATATGAATATCAACAAGCCTTGAATATCATTACCTTCAAGGTCAATAAACATAATTTGCATTACATACTGCTGCTTCCAGTAGTGTGTGGTACCAAATAATCATTGCAACCATTCAAATTGCCAATCTGTATATAAGTTCTTAAACACACAAAGCACAGTATTTTTAGTGTAAGTAAACCAAGTTCAATAACTGCTTTTCGAGTCTCAGTCATTACCTTCGCATTAATTCCATTGTGTGTAGTCTTGAGTGTGACAGTGTTGATGCAGAAACGCTCCTCCAGACACTGCGTTAATTATTCTTGTCTGCACTGAACCTCTAGAGGCGGGATCTCAGCGGCTAGTGAAATAATGAACAGATAGGAGTTGAACTTACAAACATGTGAATAAATACTCCTTTTCTGATAAATTTTTATAATACTTTTAATGAACGCTTAAAAATACACATTTTTAACAGTGCGGGTACGACGAATCCAAGCATATGTTCGCATGCTACCTCTTCCTGAAACAAAAGGATGAAGATACATGAATTAATAAATTGAAGAGCATATTTCTTACTTTTTCATACAGGTATTTAATGATGTATCAAAACATTACTCTTGCTACAAAACAACTCGTTAATTTACTTTTGGCAGTGTCTTTGGTTTATAGCTCATTCAGTTTGCATATAGCTTATATATAAGAAAAGAAAAGAAAGAAAAATAATATGATTCAATGCAGTTGCCCCCCCCCCCTTCCCCCACTGTACACTGACATCATGCAGAGGTGCACAGTGGCTGAGCTTATTTTTCTATTTCAGGTTACACACACACACAAACACACACACACACACACACACACCCTCTATCTCTCTCTCTCTCTCTCTCTCTCTCTCTCTCTTTCTCTCTCTCTCTTCAAGGTTTAAAATTAAGGAATTAAACAGTTTTATAAGTTTTCTCTCCCAATAAACTGCATGCTGTAACTGCATAGTCCCAATGATTGTCATTCAGCATCTGCACTGTGTCTAGCTTGCGAAGTATGTGCACGCAGCCCAACGTCTGTTATCATCACAGTTCACACTCACATGTACAGTATGAGGCCTGTGTGTGTGTGTGTGTGTGTGTGTGTGTGTGTGTGTGTGTGTGTGTGTGTGTGTTGACAGTGGCTTTCACTGCATAGATTCATGAAGCTCATGTTCAACATTGTTATCCTTTGTGAAATCTTCAATTTGGTGATAACTGGTTTCCATATCATTGGCCCAAGGAATTTATTTCACCTCGTCGCTCTCAATTTTTTAGTGGGGAGTCCAGCTGTACATCCAACATCTGTTGACAAGGTAAGTTCCTTGCTGCTTTTACGGCATTTTCAAGCACAGAAAATTCATTTTACACAAAGTATTGCCATTTTTAGTTTACCACACGCACACCCATATATTGTTTTAACACATGTACACTTAACACTTTGCAGCCAGGTTTCATATGTTTTTGTGCTTTTGTTTTTGAGCATCTTTCATACAGTTGCATTACACACAGTGTCTGTAGTGTCCTTTTCGCAAACTGTAAACATAACATAATAAAATACAAATACAATTACAAAATACACTTACCCTATTCATTTGCTGACATGCCATTGTCATCACCCATATACATAATTGTCTGTAACATATTCTCTGCCCTTTTTATATATAGGATTATTGCTTGTCGTATGGTTTTAGTACATTTTGTCAGAGCTCATTTTTGTTACATTATTTGATTCCAATTATATGGGTACACATTTTACTCTCATTTGGTTATACATTCTTCATATAACATTCATACAGTAATAGATTCCGTTTTCATTTATGGCATATACTGACATACATTTAATTTCAATTTACAGTGACTTCTTGTCAGAGCATATTTATCAATTCAAAAAAAATCAAAGAAGTAAATAATAGTCGCCACAATAGATACTACACACCGCTCAGATAACTATGCATGGTCTCACCTCTCTAGCATTCTCCAGGAAGGATCTACACACTACAGGGTTGTGGAAATTCCATGGAAAGGCATTTATAAGCTCACTTATGTCTCGTTAATAGACTTAACTGTGATCCCAAGAACAAAACAGTTTATTGTTTCTAGGCAAGAGTCAAATCTGATGATACCAATGTATCCAATATTTATTCAGTGTTTAAAAGTCCTGCTCACTATTTACTTGTTATGTTCATTGTATGAAGGATAACCATTTCATGTGCTGAGGTTTACAGAGTTGTATCATCAATACAGTATGTTACGCATAATTAGCATAAAACAGTCTTTACATAAGCAACAAACATGCATAAAAATTTCAATGTAATTCAGGTGTTTGACACTTTCATGGGTAGTCAACAATCACAGTAGTTAGAGTTTGACCCCTTGATTATTTGATAGTACTCAACCTTAGTTCAGCATCATGATATGTGACATACTGCAACTGTTTTCTTCTTCACATACTTTCACATTATACATATAATAAATTTACAAGTATGTTTACTTGTGGTGCAGTCCTTTCTTATGTTTATATAGTACCGTCAAACGGTATGATTTTGGACACGGGAGAATTCAGACAGTATGGCTTATTTGCTCTTTGCCACTGCATAGAAACAAAGAGTTACTTATTTTAATGTCTGTGAGCCAGTTATTTTAAGCGTAAGATTGCATTTATTGCTTTCCACAACTTTTATTTTGCGTCAGTTGTTTCCCTACGTGAATAATTGACGAACAGTCTCAGTGTTAAAAATCCATGCATTATCATAAAGTGGAAACTTTCTATTGTTGCGCCGAGCGAGAAGTTATTGTAACCGCAATTGTCGATGCACTCAGTAGCTAACAGCATTGAGACAATTTCTGTACAAGTTTGTCTAGTTTCTCGTGCAAGGTTATAAAATAATGACGGTTTTTGTAAAACTGTATGAGGTGATTTTGGACAATGCCAAGAACATATAAGAGCAGGAGAGGTGCTACAGTACAGTGTAATTATGACCCGGAACTTTTAGATAAAGCTGTTTGGGATATTCAGAGTGATAAATTATCATACAGGTATGGTATACCTAAATCAACCCTACAAAATAAAGTGCAGGAAGCACATCTGAAAAAAATAGGAGGACAGCCAGTGCTAAATAAAGAAGAAGAAGAAATGTTGAAGCAAGGTATCTTGAGGGTTACACATTGGTGATTTCCCTTCACTAAATTGGATATTAGATATTTAATTAAAGGCTACCTTGATAAATAAAGAGAAGAAATTTCGTAATAATTTACCAGGAGAAGAATGGGTGCATTTATTCCTCAAATGACAGTCAGAAGATCTTTCCGTTTGCTTAAGCGAAAATCTTAAACAAGCTCATGCAGAAGTGAACAAAGAGACTGTTAAGATGTTTTTCTCCAATATCAAGGCAAAGCTGGAAAATTTCCCACCTACCAACATGATCAATGTGTAAAATGTCACCAAAATCAAATAAAAATCATGTAGGATTTTAAATGAAGGCAGTTAATGTCTGAATGTCTCTATATACTGTAACTTTGGACAGAGATTTAAAAAACACATGTGTCTGAAATCACCCCAGTCCATTGAGTGATTTCGGACACTTTATTTAACTGCCTCAGATAAATATACCTATACATACCCTTTCTGGTTCTGGGATATTTTATTTGTCACACCTATATCCTACCACTTCCATAACAATAAATTTAATCTAACAATATATACGAAAGTTACAATCAAAATAACAACAAAACTGTCTGAAATCACCCCATTTGACGGTACCTAACACTCTACAAACATTTATCTTTCTTCACTTTAGCACGTGTCTATGCATCATTCCCTGGAAGAAAAAAACTTAGTATTAACTTAAAACTAAATCTTCATAGATAAATGTATAGTGGCTTGATGGCTACTAATACTTTACTCATATATTCAACCATGTATTCATTCACTTCAGTGTGCAGTCACATTATGACCAAACTTATTTCATATCATGTGTTCGTGTCTACTTTCCTTATAAATCTGAAAGATGTGTATTAGAGGCATGGTGCGACCTCTTATTCAGTTTGCCACTTATATTGTACTCTCTTGTTTACCTTCAGCAAAACTTTTCTCGTCTATCAAGTATGGTTAGTGCATGCACTTGAATTTACAGCTTTTGCCAATGCCGCTGTGATTATCATTACCATAGGTCTGTGTGGGCTAAGGTTGCCGTCCGTGTTGTACTATGAATCCGTTGTTCACTTGTTCGTCTGTAAATACCTGTGGCACTATCTGTGTATTAACAGGCTTGTATTGTACTGGTCTCTCTTTGTATATCAAATCTATTGAATCCAGTACAGAGAGAAAGTATTGGGTGTCATGTTCTGGAATCGTAATGCGATTTTCCGTAATGTGGCTAGGTAGATGGCTCTTTAAAACTTTCAGCGCATCTACTTGAGATACTGGGTTCGTCCAGTATCTGGTTTTATTCAAATATTTTTCAAAATAGCCCCTTAAGCTTCCATGTTTTCTATTGAATGGAGCTGGGTTGAATACTTCACGTCTGAGCCCTCTTGTACGGCCTCAGTCCAACATTTGTCCAGAAAGGCTCTCTCAAACTGTTCACGGTTGTGGAAATGTTCTGCAATGTCCGTAGCCCATAGCAGAACATCACCCTGTGTGTATCCAATAACAAATGAAATTTTTTGGGCTTTGGTCCAGGTATGAGGTAAAACATTTCAAATGCTCTGATAAAGACCATGGGATTTGTTGTTTTCCCTGCAGAGGTAAATACCAGAAACTGTCGATGACTAAGTAATCCTTCATCTGCAAGTAATGTTGATAAATATGCTGCACTGTCAGTGACAGGTGTGTTTATGTTCGTTTGTGACGTAGTTCATGGCAACTGCACTCACTCGACAGGTACAGCTGCTGGCAAGTGTTGTCGCATTCTACAACCTTCACTATTATCCTTCGATGGGCTAGCCACGTATTGTGGCTAATCAGTGAAAGTATGTAACTTCTCTAAAAGCATGGGTTTGTTTTCTGTAAAATGTTCTTTTGGAATGTTAGTAGTTTTACCAATACTGCCTCATAACCTTTCCTCTGCTTCCTTTAAACCTGAATATATTTTAGCTAGAAACTGACTTCCTTTCTCTTTGGAGCTGTTTCTACTGTACCTAAATAAATCTTCCACTCTGATACTACCTTTTGAGCAAGGTTGCTGCCCTTATCCAGCATCCCAACTTCAGCTTTTTCAATTATTTCCTTTACATTTGCGCACATCTTACCTCTCTGTTTTTTGGCAAATTTTGACTCTAAACTTAACTGGTCCACTCTTAGACTTAACTTTTGCACTTCTGTAGGCAAGTTTTTGCAGTCGTCTTGCAGCTCACTGACTGCGTCCGTCACATTTTGTCATGACGCATTCACTTGGGACTGCATCTCCTGAATTTGAGAATATACTTCACTAAGGTTTTGTAACTCACCTGCAAGTTGTTCCTGTTTATCGTCTATGGCTGATACTCTTTCCATTAATGTATTTATATTGTGGCATATGTTGGTAATTATTTCTTGTTTCAGTTGTTTACCTAGCTCTGTCAATTTCTCGGATAGTTCGTCAGATAATTGAGTGCGTATAGTTTTGCTCACCTCACCTCACTGAACTGTTGACTAATACTATTCTTGAAATTTACATTTTGGAATGTAAACTGTTGTCCTATATTTTCCTGATGTTTTGTGAACTGCTGTGTCATACCCTTAAGTTGTTGTGTGTCACTCTTTCCTGAAATTTCTGTTGTTTTCTAAACTTGTGTTATTTTTTGCATGAATTTTGTCGAACTGTATGTCTCACTAGTACTTACATTGTTTTTACAGACTGTTTCTTGTTCTTGCATTTTCAATGTCGTGAGCAAGTAATCAACGGAATTTTCACTGTTGCACCCCTCAGTTTCACTATTTAAAAAATGTTTCCCGTTGAGAACTGAGAAATTGTCTCATCAAGTGTCATAAAAGTGACATCATGATTAGTTATATTACCAGTGTCATCATTTATTGATAGTAGTATGCCAACCTCGTTGTTTCGGTTGCCATCAGCATTACCTTCAACTGTTACCCAGCTCAGATTTCCGACATCTTGGCATATTGCATTTTGTAATTAATTTTCAACAATGCCAATTTCCTTTGACTCCATTGTGAACATTTTTTAAAATTATGAATAAAATTTTTTGAAAATGAAATGTTGTCGGCGCAGTACTTTTCAATTGAAGTAGGTTTAGCTGTGTATTCACTAATGAACCTGGTTATTGTGTAACACAGTCTTATAGAATTTACATGACTCATCTTGCACTTCAAGGATGACTTTGTACAAACTCTTGTCTTTTCTTTAAAAATGCACTTTCCATAAAGGATGTTAATTGGAAAGAAAAGAGATTGTCTACTGCTTGCTCAAAATTCTCTCGGCGCCATCCTTTAAACGGTTGCCATTGAATAGGGGTGTGGAAATGGAAATGGATTAATAATTGCTTGAATAATTGGAAAAATTGATTGGAAAGAATAGTTGAGTAAATTTTGAAGGTAATTTATGAATCTGTGCACAATCTTGGGTGAACATTAACTGATACCAATATCATCAGACCTTAAATATCATTACATTCAAGGTCAATAAACATAATTTTCAGTAGGTACTGCTGCTTGCAGTAGTGTGCAGTGCCAAGTAATCACTGCAACCATTGAAACTGTCGATCTGTCTTTAAGTTCTTAAACACACGAAGCACAATATTTTTAGTATAAGTAACCAAAGTTCAATAGATGCCTATAAAGTTTGAGTCATTACCTTCACATTAATTCCATAGTGTTAAGACTTGAGTGTGACAGTGTCAATGCAGGAATGCTCCTCCAGATACGGTGTTAATTTTTCTTGTCTTGTCTTCTTGACGAGTGAAATGATGAACAGATAGGAGTTGATCTTATAACTGTGTGAATAAATACACCTTTTCTAATAACTTTTTATTATACTTTTAATGAATGGTTAAAATACACATTTTTAACAGTTCTGGTATGACAGATCCAAACATATGTCTGTACGCTACCACTTCCCAAAAGAAAAGGGTGAAGATACATGAATTAATAAATTTGTTCCATATAGATATTTAACGATGTATCAAAACATTATCCTTGCCACAAAACAACTTGTTAATTTACTTTTCGTGGCATCTTTGGTTTATAGCTCATTCAGTTTACATATAGCTTATATATAAGAATAGAAAAGAAAGAAAAATAATATCATTCAGTACAATTGCAAATGTCGTATAGAAACAAAAGTAACATCAGATGTGCCCGTAAGAGGTATAACAGAACTTCTAGTTTTCTCAACATATACAAACAGTTATCAGATAGCATCAACACCACTTTAAGATTGTTAACTGTTCCTGTTGTCAACAGGAAAGTATTGTCATTGGACAATTAAAAGTTAACGGAGAAATACTTGGTCAAAATGATATGTTGGTAATGCAATGTATGCCCATGTAGCAACTGCAGCCATCATCTGGCGTGTGTTGTGTTAGTGTGGAGTGTCAACCCAAGTGCAAGTGTCAATTTTGACATGTGCGCCAAGTAGTTCCATGCGTTCCATTAGGGGCACTGGTTTTGTTCTCACAACGCACAGAACTGTTATTCCTTGTTTTGTTACGTTTTGTATGTTGGTTATTCTACATTTTTTCGCCTTTAGTCTTGTATGGGTTCCAATCTACAATGTACCTAGTAATGCAAGCAGACAACAAACTCACGATGCACAACTGATCTTGTCTAACATTCCTAGTCTCATGAACCTGATATTTAGCATTCACCCTTGTGAGCTCTGTATTTAGCATTCTGCGATCAAATAAAGTTCCTTTGTTGTGTCGAAGATATTCTGCTGTACATGTTACTCCTGTAGAGGGCATAGTGTAGTCTCAAGGCCTGGTTCTCACACACAGCGGCTAAACCCATAACAAAGGGAAAGAACCTGATTTTATCTGATTGCAAGATTAGTGGTGAACATCTTGAGCATACCACATCAAATAAATGTTTAGGGGTCATACAAAGAAATGATATGAAACAGAAGAGTCTTGTAAAATCAGTATTATGGATGGCAAATAAACGACAAGACTTTTGTGATAGTTGTGGGGAAGTGTAGCCCATTTGTTAAGTAAATTGCTTACAAGGCACTCATGTGACCAATTCTAGTGTGTTGTTTCAGCTTTTGCAGTTCTTATCTGGTAGACAAGAAAATCAACATTACACGAATGCAGAGATGCACTGCTAGGGTAATAGCTGGACAGGAGAGTCCCTATGAAAGGAGCGAGGTGGCGCAGTGGTTAGACACTGGACTCGCATTCAGGAGGACGGCGGTTCGATCCCGCGTCCGGCCATCCTGATTTAGGTTTTCCGTGATTTCCCTAAATCACTCCAGGCAAATGCCGGGATGGTTCCTCTGAAAGGGCACGGCCGACATCCTTCCCCATCCTTCCCTAATCCGATGAGACCGATGACCACGCTGTCTGGTCTCCTTCCCCAAACCAACCAACCAACCCTATGAAAGTGTAATGTAAATCCTCGGTGAACTTAAACAGGAATCCTGAGAATAAACATAGTTCTCGCAAAATGCTCTTGGGTAAATGTGGAGACTTATATTCAAGGGAGCCTGTGTGACCACTCTGCTGCTATCATCTTATACCTCATATGGGGATCATAAAATTATAATAAAAGAAATTATGGTGCTGTAAGATATAGACAACACTTTTCCCCCATTCATTATGTGTATAGCATGGGACATAAAATTGGTAGTATTAGTACAAAGTACACTCCTCCATGCAGTGTACATTGGCATGCATTGTATCTATGTACATGTAGAACTTCTTCGTGTTCTTATGTAACACAGTTTCTCTACATCATACAAGTATTATGTATACTCTTGCCATCTATCTGCTCTTCTGGATTTAATAGAGATTGTCCAACTACACCTGTACATTACCACTTTACAATTTACCTCTCTGAAGTAACTTTAAATCTTCCTATTTCTCATGCAAATTTTCCTACAATTAGACTTTTCTCAAGTATATTTATATGTTCGTCTTGTCCACTTTTATTTATCCTGTTCATGTGCCCAGCTAATTTCATTGCTAATCAACCTTCCTCACTCATAAGATATGTCTTTGTTCTTATTTTTGCGAGCTCAATCATTATGTGAGTTATCCACTACTTCTTCCCTCAGAATTTGCTATACCTATGCAATCCTGTCCTCTTGTAATTATTTTCCTTTGTTACATCCTATGCCGCTTGTGCTGAATTACTCTTGACACATTTACTCAGGTCATTGGTCAGTATCTCAGAGAATTCCCAGTTTGTATTATTCTAACTTAAATTTTCCATATTCAACTTCAGAATAACACATTTTTCATTATCTTCTTGAATTCATTATGAGGTTATGATCTGTTCTGTATCCACACCTGTGTATTAAAACAGAAGGAATTTTACTTGCAGGGAACAAGGGAGTGGTTGGCTGAGATAAATTCATAAAGTGGGGAACACTGTTAATGATTTATTAATCTCACAAATATCAATGTAAACACAGCAGTCATTATTAAGAAAAAACAGTTGTCAAGCTGCAGTAAGTTATGTACAGTTACCGACATAAGATGACATATGATGATATGTACAGTTACCGACATAAGATGACATATGATGATGTAATGTCTTTGATGTGGATTCAGTCCTATGGAATATGACAGCTGGTTTTGTATGTGTAAAGCAGAAGAATGAGATAATTACATGTGATATGTGACACCACATATGTGCTTGAAAATGACTTATCTTGGAGAGATTTTTTTTTTTTTTTTTTTTTTTTTTAAAAAAAGAAAGAATCAGCCAACCAGTTGTAAATAGGGTTTTATTGGAATACAAAACATATGTTTCAATTTTTTTTTAATTGGCTTCTTCAGAAGGTGTAAATGACCCAAAAGTTACATTAGTGATTACAAAAAATTTTAAGCAAAACAAAGAAGTAGCAATGTAGATGAAAAATTGTAAGATAAACTTACTCATTTGTTACACCACATGCTGATAAAGTATATTGAATAAAGTCAAATGGCTAATGTCATATGAGACATTCATCTTAAGAACACAAATAATCACAAGCCATGAAGTAAAACAGCAGCAACAGAGTATTTCATATGTGAAAATTAAATGCCAAATGTATTATCACAATAGCATAAGGCTGTTATTGACATAAAAGTTGACTTGTATGTAATAAAATACAATGATGGCATCTCAATTACAATAGCATGCCCATGACAAATTGCAGAAGTTAATTGCCCAAATGTACAGGGTCTAGTGCTAGTGAAAACTACATGCAGAGTGCAAACTGCATGCATGTAAGATTTGCACCTAGACTGCATTGAGTAGATTATATAATAGAAATAAAATAAGAAATTTGTGTCTTGTGTGAGGTCACAATTCATCTAAACTGATATACAATTATACAGATATAGAAGTGCATTTAAAAATTGAATCTGAAAACATTCTTGTAACTGAATAGGATTGTAATGACATTTTACTGTTCATGTAGTAAAAAGTGTTACCAAAAGTAGTAAATACTGTAATAAGGAAGGAAGGGATGATGATATATAAACTTTGTTAAAACCAGTAGGTAAGAGGAGTAACATTGTAATATGATATTTCACTGTGTGTGTAGTAAATAGGGCTATTAAATGTAATAAATACTGTGGAGATTTGTAGGGGGGGGGGGGGGGGAGACCAAGAAGTAAAGTTTGTTTGGGGGGGGGGGGCACCAAGAAGTAAAGTTTAATCTAATTGATAAAATGGAGAAACTTCTGCTTAGCGTTAGAGGAGTTTACAATCAGCAGATGAAGCAGAACAGCCAACAGCTCCCAAATTAAAATTAGTCTCAATACATTACAAGAATGTGTAAAAAGGCTGAAAATAACACAGTGTATTTGTATAAATTGTCAGACAAATGAAAAACAGTATTAAAATACTGTAAAGAGAAAGTGTTTTGAGAAAAAAGACAAGGGAGTTCTTATTTGCCAGTTCCTGCTGATCATTCAAGACGTTACCATCTCCTTTAGCTAAATGCCTGAATGTGTCAAGTTATTATAACAAATCTAATTTCCAGCCTTTTACCTGTTTACACAGACTAATTGTTTTTTTCCAATTTCCTTGGAAAATTATCAGAAATGAGGAAATGTACTCCCAAAAGAAGAATGGTACACATTACCACTTCTCTTTCCTAATACATGCTGCTTATGGTTGACTTTAATAGCCTTCCAGTCAGTCCTATATAACAACAAGGACAACTATTACATAACATTTTGTAGATGCTTGAGTCTGCAAAAGGATCTTCTTCAATTTTTAACATGTGTACTAAATTTTTCCTTAAATTCTTGTTGGTGGGGAAAGTAACCTTATAGCTGCATTTTTTAGTCAAAAGGCAGATAATCCTGTAAGACATATTACCTAAGAATGGTGTAAATATAAACTTGCCATTCTTCTCTTTATTTTTGTTTTGTTTATTACTTCCTATAGTTGAATTTTTCTTTTTATTTTACTCATTTTATTATTAAGAATCTGGTTGACTGTCCGCTGTTCATGGCCATTATTGCTTGCTGTAGATTTAATCAGCTTAGTTTCTATCTGTAAACTGTCATGGGAAAGTGGCATCCTTAAGTGTGATTTATTGTGGAATGGAAAAAGACTAGTTTATGAACCTGTGGGTGAAAGGAGTCTTCTGGAATAATACTGTAAGGATAAGTTGGCTTATTATGAATATCAAAGTTAACCCTGTTATTCTATGTGGCTAATTTCAGATCAAGAAAATTTAACTCTGCATTCTCATTTTGAATTTCTCCAGTAAATTTAATTTTCATGTGATTCTTCATGTGCTGGGAAACAGCATATTTTGATCATTTTACAAGGAAATTGGGAGAAACAATTATTCACTGTTAAAAGGTAAAAGGCTGGAAACTAGATTTGTTAGAAGAGCTTGGAATATTCGAGCATTTACCTAAAGGGGATGGTAACATCTTTAATGATCAGCTGCTGGTGGCAAATAAGAATTCCTTTGACAGCTTTTAAGCTGCTGCCCGCGGCCACATTGCAGATGTTTGCCAGTGTCCAGTAGCTTCAGCAAGCATGTCATTTTTTGTCAAAACACTTTCAGCTTACAGTAATTTAATACCGTTTTTCATTTCCATGACATTTCTACATGTACACAGCATTATTCTCATCTTAGTCTTTTTGACACATTCTTGTAATTTTTTCAGCTTAATCTGAATTTGAAATTTTGTAGCTGTTACGCATCTGCTGTTTGTAAACTTCTCTAATGCTAAGCAGAAGTTTCTCTGTATTAGCAGTTAGGTTTTAATAAATTTTAGTTCATATTCCCCTCCCACTCCCCTCTTTATAGTATTTACTGCTTTTAAGAATACTTTTTACTACATGCGCAGAAAATGTAATTGCAGTCTTACTCTGTTACAAGAATGTTTTCAGATTCCATTTTTACTTGCGCTTTACTGTCATACAATTGCTGAATTTAGAGCCACGTTTAAGGTTTTAAATTGACATGGCCAGAATCAACTAACCACGTGATTTAAACAAAGAATGTTTACCTTACAGTCTCAATGGACCATATTTTCTTTTATAAAACAAATTTTGTTTGTAGGTCCACAAAATTTATAAAATTATTATAAAACCATTTATGTAAATAATTTGAATAATTTAACAAGCCAAGGCTTACCATTTTGTACAAAGAAGATTGTGACATAAAGCACTTGGGCAAAGATACTGTCCTACATGTATGAAGGAATTGATAACTGTGTTAATAAAAGTGATATTCCTAGCATGGGCCCACTGCTCATAAAGGCAGGAAAGTTTACTACAGCATACTTGCTTTAATGTGCATGTATTTTTCACCTAATACTGCTTCATCCTCATACTAGTTGCCTCTTAATTCCATTGCGGTAAAGTGGTAATAAAGTTATTTCAAGACATTGATTTAACTTGATTTACACAGGAAGGCACAATGACAGTGGTCTTAATCCACTGCTGCCTGCATGAAAACTGAGCTGTACAGTTTCTCCTCCTGTCATTCTAGTAAAGCCTTAGAGTACCCTTAAAGAGTAGTAGGAGACCCTGTACTAGATATGATTTCTTCGGGGGTTAATCACCCACATACTCTTTGTCTTTTGGCCTCTGATGCTTCACATTAGAAGGCTAAAAGGGGTGCAGTTTTGTCCCCCTCACCACATGCTGTACACTTAGGAGCTTCTTTCTATACTCACATAGTGTGTAGAAGTTTCCTCAAAGTTGGTCCTACTATAAGTTTAATCTGTTTCCATGCCAAGCACAGGATTGGAGAACTTTTGGATCTTAGTCCAATATTCTGCATGTTGCCTTCTGATCCGGCTATGTAGTTCAGATTTTATCGCTGTCTTAGTGATGGTTAAGACAGGTTATGGTCCAACAAATGTATACATCGCTCCTCTCCAAGCCAGCCTATCAGCTTGTTTATTGGCACCAGGGACCACAGCAGGTTAAAGGCCAACTCAGACTGGCCGTCACATCACGTCCTGTCCCGTCTCGTCCCATCACATCACAGCACCTTCAACATTCTTGGATAAAAGTTTTGACAGCTTGCCTTTTTTGTATCTTCCTGCCCTAATATACAAGCTATCCCTGCAAGCTGCAATCCATTTGAGACTGATGCCATTTTCATATAAACGGAGACTGCAGCATCCATGTATATAAGCTACCACTTTGTTTATGTGCACTTTGTGTGTAAAAACAGGTGAAACTCATCTTGTGAAAATCACAGTTCCTGCAAAACAGTTGAGGGCAGCCACGTGAGGTGAGATCATATGACTTCAATTGAGTTGACATGCCATGATGTGACAAACAGTATGGACATACCCTGATGTGACAGTGCTGTGACATGATGGCTGGTGTGGATTGCCCTTTACCCTGCTGCTGTCCCTAGCCTCACCAGGAATTCATGGTACTATGCAACTATCTTTGCTCTCATTGCAGGGGCTGAAAGAGATATCAGAGTTGCTTGACTGTCTGATGGAATGTACAGGGTGTTCATAAGGTCAGGGCACATAGGGAATTCTAATACACTACTGGACATTAAAATTGCTGCACCACGAACATGACGTGCTACACACACAAAATCTAACCGACAAGAAGAAGATGCTGTGATATGCAAATGATTAGCTTTTCAGAGCCTTCACACAAGGTTGGCGCCGGTGGCGACACCTACAACGTGCTGACATGAGGAAAGTTTCCAACCGATTTCTCATACACAAACAGCAGTTGTTCAGTATTGCCTGGTGAAGTGTTGTTGTGATGCCTCGGGTAAGGAGGAGAAATGCGTACCTTCCTGTTTCTGACTTTGCTAAAGGTCGGATTTTAGCCTATCATGATTGCGATTTATTGTATCGCGACATTGCTGCTCGCATTGGTCGAAATCCTATGACTGTTAGCAGAATATGGAATCAGTGGGTTCAGGAGGGTAATACGGAACGCCGTGCTGGATCCCAGCGGCCTCTTATGACTAGCAGTCGCGATGGCGGGCATCTTATCCGCATGGCTGTAACGGATCGTGCAGCCACGTCTCAATCCCTGAATCAACAGATGGGGACGTTTGCAAGACAACAACCATCTGCACGAACAGTTCGACGACGTTTGCAGCTGCATGGACTATCAGCTCAGAGACCATGGCTGCGGTTACCCTTGACGCTGCATCACAGACAGGAGTGCCTACGATGGTGTACTCAATGATGAACCTGGGTGCACGAATGGCAAAACGTCATTTTTTCGGATGAATCCAGGTTCTGTTTACAGCATCATGATGGTCGCATCCGTGTTTGGCGACATCGTGGTGAACGCACATTGGAAGCGTGTATTCATCATCGCCACACTAGCTTACCACCCGGTGTGATGGTATGGGGTGCCATTGGTTACAGGTCTCGGTCACCTCTTGTTCGCATTGACGGCCCTTTGAACAGTGGAAGTTACATTCAGGTGTGTTATGAGCCGTGGCTCTACCCTTCATTAGATCCCTGTGAAACCCTACATTTCAGCAGGATAATGCATGACCGCATGTTGCAGGTCCTGTACGGGCCTTTCTGGATACAGAAAATGTTCGACTGCTGCTCTGGCCAGCACATTCTTCTGATCTCACACCAATTGAAGATGTCTGGTCAATGGTGGCTGAGCAACTGGCTCGTCACAATACGCCAGTCACTACTCTTGATGAACTGTGGTATCGTGTTGAAGGTGCATGGGCAGCTGTACCTCCACACGCCATCCAAGCTCTGTTTGACTCAATGCCCAGGCGTATCAAGGCCTTATTATGGCCAGAGGCAGTTGTTCTGGGTACTGATTTCTCAGGATCTATGCACCGAAATTGCATGAAAATGTAATCACATGTCAGTTCTAGTATAATATACGAGGGCTATCCACAAAGTACATTACGTTTTCGTTTGTGTCCGTTAGGGGCCATCTTGACATTCCGCTGCTCAGTTGGCATCCTGCCGTGCTAGTGAGGGGTTCGTGCTGTACTCCATTGAGTTACTGTGACAGTTTGAAATGACAACGTTAATTGAAAATGCCGCGAAGTGTGAAGTGCGTGCTGTAATAAGATTTCTGACCGCAAAAAACTGTACACTGATAGAAATCTATCGGCAGCTTTGTGAAGTGTATGGGGACAACATAATTACTGAAGGTGGAGTGCATCAATGGGTCATAAAATTTAAAAATGGCCGAACTAACGTTCACGATGAAGAGTGAAGTGGAAGACCCAGCATAGTGACTGCTGAACTTCTCGAAAAAGTCAATGCTGCTGTCAGTGAAAACCATAATTTCACAATAACGGAACTCTCTATGAGTTTTCCACAAATTTCACGAAGTTTGTTTCACGAAATCATTACCGAAAAGCTTGGTTACCACAAGTTTTGTGCAAGATGGATACCAAAAAATGTTGACAGAGATTCACAAAAATCAGCAAATGGCTGCAGCGTTAACGTTTTTGGATGCTTACGTTTCTCGTAAGCATGATGGTGACTCATTACTCGATCGCATCATTACTGGTGACGAAACATGGGTTAAGCATGTGAACTTTGAGACAAAATTGCAGTCAATGCAGTGGGGGCACACAAATTCCCCCCAAAAACCCAAGAAATGCATGCAGACAATGTCGGCAAGGAAGGTGATGGCGACTGTCTTTTGGGACAGAAAAGGTGTGATTTTTGTGGATTTCCTGGAAAGAGGTGCTACAATAAACTCTCAAAGGTATTGCCAAACTCTGCACAACCTCAGAAGAGCAATACAAAACAACCGAAGGGAAAGTTGGGCTCAAAGATCTTGCTGATTCACGACAACGCCCGGGCCCACACGGCAAATGCCACTCGTGAAGTTCTTGAATCTTTTAAGTGGGAGTTGTTTCCTCATCCGCCATACAGTCCCGACCTGGCACCAAGCCACTTCCACTTATTCCCAGCAATGAAGAAGTGGTTGGCTCTGCAGCGTTTTGATGACGACGCACAGCTTCAAGAAGAGGTAACCACGTGGTTGAAGGCGCAGGCGGCCGAATTTTATGACGAAGAAATTTCCAAGCTCGTCCATTGCTACGATAAGTGCCTTAATTTAAATGGCAACTATGTAGAAAAGTAGTATTTAAGTGTGGCTTTCATCTGTATATAATAAAAAAAAATTCCAATACTTCATTTATTTTTAATTCCAAAACCTAATGTACTTTGTAGATAGCCCTCGTATTTGTCCAATGAATACCCGTTTATCATCTGCATTCTTTCTTGGTGTAGCAATTTTAAATAATAATAAAGCACATTTTAGGCACTTTAATGTTAATAAAAATATTTTCAACATTAACTCCATTCTTTCCAGTACATCATTTGACGCGCTTTGCAAAATTAAGGTGAGATTGATGGAATAGGTCTTAATTGCCATCAGTTTTAGAACACTGATAGGTAATGTGAATTGCAGGTGGTTTAAATTTGTAATCTTCCTTGAGTAAACTTTCTTTTTCAGCATAACCCAGAAAAAGAAATCTAGGGGAGAAGGGTCTGGTGAATGAGTGTACCACTCCACATGACCTTTTCTCCCAACCCAGTGAGGAAAATTGCCATTGAACCAATCTCTAACAATTGCAGCAAAATGGGCAGAGGCCCCATCCTGCTGAAACCAGTCTGGAAGTCCCTCACCCAAATGCTCAATTTGAGGCATCAGTTTGTTTCTCAGCTTGTTTAGATTAGTCTCAAACATTACATTTTCATCCCAGAAGAAAGATCCTAGCACATGAGCTTTCCACAAACCACACCACACCATCACCTTTTGGCAGCCCTGCTAAGTGGATGGACTCATCCAATGTGGATTGTCTTGAGACCAGTATCAACGATTTTGTCTGTTCAGTTCACCATTGATGTAAAACACAGCTTCATCACTTAACAACACACAGTCTTTAGTAAAACTGATATTTTCATTCAATTTATCTGCAAACCACTCACACATCTGCATGTGTCTATTGGGGTCATCTTCATTTAAGTGATGCAGTATCTGCTACTTGTACATATGAAACCTCTCCTCTGTCAGGATTTTGTAGATGATTGAGCTTGGAACACCCAACTCCATGGATGTCCGACCAAGTGATTTTTTTGGTGTAGCATAAACCTCAGCCAAGATAGCCTCTTTTGTTTCATCTGATGTCTTTGGTCATCCAGAACAGGGGGTTTGTCCAACATAATGCTTGTTTCTTTAAACTTGATGATTAATTTCCTCATAGCAGTAAAAGAAATTGGTTGGTGATGAGGATGTTCTAGGTTAAATTCTTCCGAAATTCTGCACTACTACCATCCTTCTTGTCCACTTAAAAGCACCAACTCCACTTGATCTTTAGACAGAGCCATCATTCATTCCGGAAAATAAAATTTATTAGAGTTGTTAGAATTTACTATATTATCATTTTTATTAATATTTGCAGAGTATAGAATATTTATTAGAAATTATTACAATTCCCTGTGTACTCAGACTTTGTGGACACTTTGTAGATGCTATGATCCTTGTAGCACCTACATACATTCTCCTACTCACACACTCTGATAGCAAATATTTCAACCTGGAATACTGTGGCTAGCTTCCCAAGGTAGATTGTGGCTACATGTGTATACTCTGGTGCCCGCACCTTTATCTGTTTTTCACTCATCAGTAAACCAGATTATTTCTCATTAATGGTATTGAGGTTTATTCTTCCACTGCTGCCTATTTCCAGTTGTTACCTTAAAAGGATTATTAAAGCAGCTGGAAGTTATTGTGTAGTTGTTGTGTATTTCCTTGACCATTACTATATTTACTACATTCATTATATGACTGTGGGATTCTGGAAATCATAAAGGTTTTCAGTTTTTAACGTGTACGGCCTTGCCATTGCCTCTGTTGTAACACAAAGATATTATGGGGACATATTCAGCATGGCCTCCATCGCAGGAGCAGATGAGATGCTAATTCCACCTATTATGGCTAAGCAGGCCAACGTATGTGCCTTCCCAAGCTCCTTAGTGGCTGACCCTCTGTTCTACATTATTCCAGCATACTGTAACCTGTAAATTATCATAGGTATTATTACAGAGATGTGTATCCAGTACATGCTCGTGAGTTTTAGATGCCATTTTTTACCAAAAGCGGTTCTAGTGCACATGAAAGAATCTTTTGCATTGGCACGTATATTCTTTATAACAGGTCCATGATAGTTCCGCAGTCAGGATTACCCCTAAGTACTTCACTAAAAGATGCTGGTACATATCCTGGATATGCTTCCTTGCGAACAGTACTACAACAGTTTTACTAGGACTGGCCCTGTGATCTGGTTTCCTGTTTTGCACAATTTTCAGAGTGCATTGTGTCATCATTCTAAGAGTGCTTGCAACACTGCGTAATATTACTGTACTAAATTGTCTGAGTATCCTCAACAAAAGTATCCTCTAACATTTAACTGTCTGATGAGTTAATTTGCCACAAAGTTCCACAGTAGTGGAGACAAAACCCCTTCTTGTTGAGACTTTCTGACAATGTTGATCACCATTCCCTCATTCATCGTGGTGGCTTCTACCTTTTGTCTACTTAGCATAGTCTAGCCACCATGCTCTTTTGCAGCTGTAACCAAGTATTTAAAGGTTTTATTGCCAAAAGCCCCTGCAATGTCCAGGAAGATGCAGAGAATAATTTCCTGAAAGTGTAGAGCTTTATACATGCTCCTAACAAGATGGTGAAGCACTGTTCACACAATTTGCCTGGTTTATAAGCACATTGGTTTTCATGTAGAGGAAGCTCAATTAACCTCAGTTTTTTTCTGATGTCTATAAGAAAGAATATCAGACTGAGTGGTCTCATACCCTTAGCCTTGGTATGATAGCTTATCTCTGGCTTTGGTGTGAGAACAACAGATTATTGTACCACCACAGTACAGTCCTGCATGTGCATTTCTTGGTGACTGGACAGTTTTCTAAGTATGACCCCAAATGGCAGGCATCCCTTCATCTGCCATTTCACGTACATCTGCATGACTGCTCTGCAATTATGGAAAGAAAGATGACACACTGAGTTGCAGGAAGGCACAATTAAAAGACTTGTTACACATTTAGCTCTCAGCCAAGTCTTCATCAGAAAAGGAAAAACACACACATTAACACAAACAAGCACCCTTCACACACACATGACCATTATCAGCCAGAGATAGCAGTCGTCTGTGTGAGGAAGCAAATACTTAAATCTTTCTGTGCAAGCTCTGATTTCTCTTATTTTATTATAATGATCATTTTTCCCTATGTAGATGATGTCACAAAATATTTTTGCATTTGGAGGAGAAACTTGGTGATTGAAATTTCTTGAATGAATCTCAGTACAGTGAAAAACATCTTTGTTTTAATGATAGCCACCCCAAGTCATGTATTATATCTGTGTCTTTCTCTTTGCTATTTTGTGATAGTACAAAACAAACTGCCCTTCTTTGAACTTTTTTTAAGTGTCCTCAGTCAATCATATCAGGTAAGGATCGTATACCACACAGCAGCAGCCCAGAAGGGGATGGACAAAGATAGTTTGGGCAGTCTCTTAGTAGACTTGTTGCATCTTCTAAGTGTTTTACCAATAAATCAGAGTATTTGGTTTGCCTTCCCCACAAAATTTTCTTTATAATTGTTCCAATTTAAGTTCCCATAATAAATTTTCACTGGGCAGCAGAGAATGCGCCGCAGAATTCCTGGGTTCAAGTTTCAGGCCAGCACACAGTTTTGATGTGCCAGGAAATGGGAAATTTCCATTTTAAGTTGTTTGCATTTGTAATCTGTAGGCATTTAGTTGAATTGACAGCCTTTAGATTCATGTGATTTACCAATTATCCAAAATTTAACAGCTTTCTTTTAGTACTCATGTAGATACCATCACACTTTTCATTATTTTGGGTGAATTACCACCTTTTGCACCATACAGATATTTTGTGTAAATTATTGTCTGATTGGTTTTGATCTTCTCGCGACTTTATGAGACGGTAAATAACAACACAATCTGCAAACAATCTAAGAGATATGCTCAAATTGTCTCCTAAATCATTTATATAGATTGTGAACAGCAGACGGCCCATAACACTTGCTGGGGAAATGCCAGATATCACTCGATGACTTTCCATCCATGACTACAAAGTATGACCTTTCTGATAGGAAATTACAAATCCAGTTGCATAAATGAAAAAGGAAAGGAAGTATTGGGTGCACGCATATAATACTATAAATGTCAATTATAGTTGAGCTGTGGTTTTTCATGAAGTCTCTCAACAACTAGCATAAATTCTACAGAATCAATCCAGACAGTTACCACCTTTTGAAGCAGCTAATTATCAGCTACTCTGTCAAAGCAGGACACAAAGTTTCAACTTGCAGTTTTCCTGCTGGGAAGCTACTCGTTCCAATGAAGTAAGTTGGTGAAAGTGTATGAATTATATTGAAAATGCAACCATGAAAAGTTTAATTTTTTTAAAACCACCTAATATACATTAGCACTTTATTCAGTATGGCACATAAATAATGGCTGCAAATTAGTAAAGCTAGGATAGTTTTCATATATCTGTTCAATTTTTCCAAGTAGAATATGATTCAGCTTGAGGAGTATTCAGAAGAAATATTGATGGATTTGAAATGAAATAAGTCACCATTGATGGTGTAGCAGAGGGTGGCGAACTCTGTGGAGGTCTAGACCATGTGTTTTAAGAAATGGAAGAAACCTGTAATGATAAGGAAAATCATGACATTCAGAAGTAATGCTAATTTAACTTTCCAATCTCTTTTATGCCCATCAAAGTTTTGCTGAAATCAGGGAGCATAGACTAAAAAAACATCCAGTCAGCATCATCAGCTGCTGACTACTGGTGTCTTTTCATTTCAGTAAGTTCTTTCATTTCCAGCTTTGGCTTGTATCCACAGCATATGAAAAAAAGAAACACTAGGTACATCTGCACTCGATATAGCAGGCAGCAATAGCCTCACGTGAACACGTAACTACCAACCTCATTGCTGACAACCTCCAACACATCTCAAGGTTTCTTTCTTTCTTCTCTTTTTTTTCCCCAGGGCTGGAAACAGGTATTGTTCTCCTTACACCATTAAAAAGAATTTTGATTTGCTAGTTATATGTCACATGCAAAAATCTGTAACCTAAAATGCACCAAAAGTAAACTTGCTGGCGAATACTGCAAACTTTTCAAAATATGTCCAGTGGTTTACTTATTTGCTAGTTATCACAAGGACTATGGGCAATCATGAAAAGGAAATGTATAAGGTGTGAAAAAATCACTTTTTGCGCCAAATTGTTTCCTTGAAATTGAATGAGAAAGACTGCATAACATGGAACACATTCGAATCTATAAACTGTGGTTTTTAATTGTTTTATGCAAACAATAAAACTTTACTGAGAAACTTAGTAGAGAGAAAGAGAAAGAGACATAGCTCTGCTTCATTTATATAAAACCATTTTTTGAGACATTTCTGAGTACTCGAAACTTGTATTATACAACCCAGTGGTGTGGAACAACCAGCATTCCCTGTTGCACCAGGCAGTAAAGCAGAGATATATTTTGGTGTCATATTGTTATCATCCCCCTGTGAACCAATTAAGTTATTACTCTCATAGTTTTTTGCCCTGTTATCTCCTAAAGTAGAAAATTTTACAGCTGTTTTTTTCTTAGCAATTTGGTCAATTAATTTAGGGTCGTATCCATTGTTAGTAGCTATTGATTTTAATAAAAATATTTCATTTTCAAAACAATTCTGTGCTAAAGGTGTGCTCACAGTGCGATGAACTGCAGAATGAAAAAAGGCGATCTTGTGAGTTTGAGGATGACAGGAATCCGCTGGAATAATATTATCAGAAAAAGTTTCTTTACGGAAAATGTCGAAGCTAATAGTGTTACCCGATAACTTAAGTTTCAAATCAAGAAAATTGAGTTCTCTCTCGTTATTTTGTATCTCTTTTGTAAATTTCATTTTCTCGTGGAAACTGTTGAAAACATGAAACAGTTGTTGTAGATCTTGGTCACAACCTTGAAATAGTATGAGTATATCATCAACATAACGAGCATAAAAAGAAATCTTATTGCCTAACGTAGGGTTGTTTTTGAAGAAATTTTCTTCTAGTGCATTCATAAAGATGTCAGCAAAGATGCCAGCTAACGGGCAACCCATGGCTAAGCCGAATGGTTGCTCATATATTTTACCATTAAACTGAAAGTAATTGTAATCTAGTACAACCTGCAGTAGTGACATAAGTTCCGACAACTGTAGCTCACTTAAAGTTTTATGTTGTCGAATGTTGCCTTCAATAATCTTAAGAGTGATATCCACTGGAACATTAGTGTATAAACTTACGACGTCAAAAGAAACCAAACGAGAGGAAGAAGTGATCTCTATTGATTTTAGCTTGTTTATTACCTCAGCACTATTTTTAACAGAGTAATTGTTTTCAAAAACAAAGGCTTCTTTAATTTTAGTGTGTAAAAATCTCGCTAATTTGTGATGTGGGCTCTTTATTCCATTAACAATGGGACGAACTGGGTGTTGATTTTTGTGTACCTACGCTTAGAAGTCAGTTTAAGGTACACGAGAAAATGAAATTTACAAAAGAGATACAAAATAACGAGAGAGAACTCAATTTTCTTGATTTGAAACTTAAGTTATCGGGTAACACTATTAGCTTCGACATTTTCCGTAAAGAAACTTTTTCTGATAATATTATTCCAGCAGATTCCTGTCATCCTCAAACTCACAAGATCGCCTTTTTTCATTCTGCAGTTCATCGCGCTGTGAGCACACCTTTAGCACAGAATTGTTTTGAAAATGAAATGTTTTTATTAAAATCAATAGCTACTAACAATGGATACGACCCTAAATTAATTGACCAAATTGCTAAGAAAAAAACAGCTGTAAAATTTTCTACTTTAGGAGATAACAGGGCAAAAAACTATGAGAGTAATAACTTTATTTCTATTCCATTTTTAGGGAACGTTTCATATAAGATTAAAAGACTTTTACAGAAACAATACAGTTATAGAGTTGCTTTTTCCGTAAATAATAGCCTCAAACGTAGAGTAATTCATAATATTGGAGCACGAGAAGAACTCAGCACTAAGTCCGGTGTATACAAAATTACTTGTAACGACTGCCCAAACTATTACATAGGGCAGACAGGTAGACCCATTAAAGTTAGGTATAAAGAACACAGGTTAGGTAAAAATGGGGAAAACGTATATAATTCCACCTTTGCTGAACATCTATGGCTCTTACAGCACACGCCAAGTGAACTGGACGACGTAGAGCTGCTTCATGAAGCTGATAAAGGTGACAAACTAGACTTGCTCGAAGAATTAGAGATTTTCAAGCATCTGTCTCTAAAAGATGGTTTTGTTCTTAATGAACAGGTGCAGCTTCGAAACAAAAATTTTTTAGGCAGTTTCAAACCCCTCATTGCCTTAATGTAATATAGTCTGGCTGACTAGGAGTTATTTTCTTGCTTGTTGATGCCGGTGAAATGCGCTTTTCCTGTCTTGTTGGGATCTACATATTGTGATGTTTGTTAATTATGAATTTCAATGTGTATGTGTGTGGTTAAATGACTACTATGTTTTATTCATACAGACAGATGGTTTCGTTTTATTATAACATTTTGGTTGTTTCGCTAGTATGTATTTCACTGCCTACGTTACGCGAGACTCTCGCACATTACAGTAGTGCCCTCTCTCGTTAGATGTTCCAAGCGCAAGCTTTATCCGTTTGACACTAGGACACAGGTAAATTTGGTTCTATATTTCTAGTTTACATAAATGTCTTTAATTGGCGTGATACGCTTTATTTATTAAGACAAAGTTTGAATTAACACAACCTTTAATAATTTTTGATGCGCTTATGTATGTATTTATGGATTGTAATATGCGCGAGTCTGGCACATGCAAGTGCCCTCTCTCGGCGAAACAATCTACCTTAGTGCCTTCACACTCGTGTCTCAACAGTTCATAGGCGAAGTAACATTGTTAAACTGTTCGCTTTGTACCTGTGCCCATTACATATGTTGTACAAATGGAGATGATATTTTAATTACTGACGACGCCTTTTGGCATAATTGTTTTATTATTCTCCAGTGCATGATGTAATTTTAGTAAGTACTAAAGATTGTGTGCCTGTATTACTTTAGCAATTTCACCGTTATTTAAGCTTCTGTTTCTCACTTTCGTTGATATGGCTTTTCTAATGAATGTGTCTTTCTATTCAGGAAGTTTTACTTCTGATGAAGGTATATTTATATGTACCGAAACCTTGGTCAAGAATTTTAATAAAAAAATTCTATCCTGCAACTGTTTTTGGCTGCCATCCTTTATTGTGAAGAATTTTAACAGTTGCTGCTGCAGCCATGTTTAAAATCTTGAAATTCCATAAATGTTACCAGTAAGCTCTTCTGGTGGTATTAATGAACATTTAAAGTAATACCTCCTATATTAATTAGTGCAAAAGACCATTCTGTGAATGAAGGTATGGTGTCAACAGTCTATATCCTGTAATATGAATATTTTGCTTCAGTAAGGTTGTAACTCATTTTTTAGTAATAACAGTCTAACCTTTGTAACATGTATGTGCTTCCTAAACAAATGTTTCACATAATATTTTAATAAATATTTCATTAACAGCATGTAGTTTCACACTTCATTTCTACACTAAATTATTGTATCTTTTTAAGAGCAGCCTGATTTGCTTCATTTCGCAAAATATTTCTTGCCAGGACATCTGTGCCAGTTTTTCAGAATGATGTGTTTGATTTTATTTTTTAATTTCACTTTGAGGCTTTCAGAGGACATAAGCCTACACCAAGCTTTTTGATAAACCAACAATAATGCTAGGATGCCATGCAACATTTATTCATTCATCCGTCATATAGGAGATCAAATTTTGTACAATGTAGTTATCAGATACAATCATGAGCATAAGTGTGCTCAGTAAGAAATATTATGTGTGTATGAAGGATACATGGGAATAATGATCAAAGCACATCAGAATTTAAAATTTAGTTCATAATGCCATCTTACAGAGGAATGGAAGTATTATAAGACGCAAAGTATGTCTTTTGTAAATACAGTCAAGGTTATCGAAAATCTGTGCTAAAGTTTTGATGTAATTTTAGAAAAACCATTGAGGTCCACTGGGTGCTGAGGAAGAATAATCAAGATACATTTTCTACTTAGAGTCTCTTTGTCCTTCTGTTATGGTTCATCCTTTAATGCTGTAGTTTCATGTTACTGGCTTTCTTACAATACTTGCCAGTCTCTCACATATTCTAATGGTTTGGACGAAAAGAATGTGTGAAGTTGGACTGCAACATTCCCACTTCTCTTACGTGAGTCGACTTACGTGGTATACGCAGCTGATCTTCTTCACTGGTTAGACGACTACTGGAACCTCTAAAAACTTCTTCTCCGAAGAATTATGCTAGGTAAAGGAACATATAAGACACACTCTCTCTCTCTCTACTCATGAAATAAGTAGGTACTTGAAGAAATACTTTTAGTTCATTCTTGGTATATTTCAACTTCCAAAAAGAACAACTTGTCATTTCTCATATGAATATCTGACTTCTTGTAAGTCACCCGTGTTGTCTCCCATTGTTGTTGTTGTGGTCTTCAGTCCTGAGACTGGTTTGATGCAGCTCTCCATGCTACTCTATCCTGTGCAAGCTTTTTCATCTTCCAGTACCTACTGCAACCTACATCCTTCTGAATCTGCTTAGTGTATTCATCTCTTGGTCTCCCTCTACGATTTTTACCCTCCACGCTGCCCTCCAATACTAAATTGGTGATCCCTTGATGCCTCAGAACATGTCCTACCACCCGATCCCTTCTTCTGGTCAAGTTGTGCCACAAACTTCTCTCCTCCCCAATCCTATTCAATACCTCCTCATTAGTTATGTGATCTACCCATCTAATCTTTAGCATTCTTCTGTAGCATCACATTTCGAAAGCTTCTATTCTCTTCTTGTCCAAACTATTTATCGTCCATGTTTCACTTCCATACATGGCTACACTCCATACGAATACTTTCAGAAATGACTTCCTGACACTTAAATCAATACTGGATGTTAACAAATTTCTCTTCTTCAGAAACGCTTTCCTTGCCATTGCCAGCCTACATTTTATATCCTCTCTACTTCGACCATCATCAGTTATTTTGCTCCCCAAATAGCAAAACTCCTTTACTACTTTAAGTGCCTCATTTCCTAATCTAATTCCCTCAGCATCACCCGACTTAATTAGACTACATTCCATTATCCTTGTTTTGCTTTTGTTGATGTTCATCTTATATCCTCCTTTCAAGACACTGTCCATTCCATTCAACTGCTCTTCCAAGTCCTTTGCTGTCTCTGACAGAATTACAATGTCATCGGCGAACCTCAAAGTTTTTATTTCTTCTCCATGAATTTTAATACCTACCCCGAATTTTTCTTTTGTTTCCTTTACTGCTTGCTCAATATACAGATTGAACAACATCGGGGAGAGGCTACAACCCTGTCTTACTCCCTTCCCAACCACTGCTCCCCTTTCATGTCCCTCGACTCTTATAACTGTCATCTGGTTTCTGTACAAATTGTAAATAGCCTTTCGCTCCCTGTATTTTACCCCTGCCACCTTTAGAATTTGAAAGAGAGTATTCCAGTCAACATTGTCAAAAGCTTTCTCTAAGTCTACAAATGCTAGAAACGTAGGTTTGCCTTTCCTTAATCTTTCTTCTAAGATAAGTCGTAAGGTCAGTATTGCCTCACATGTTCCAGTGTTTCTACGGAATCCAAACTGATCTTCCCCGAGGTTGGCTTCTACTAGTTTTTCCATTCATCTGTAAAGAATTCGTGTTAGTATTTTGCAGCTGTGACTTATTAAGCTGATAGTTCGGTAATTTTCACATCTGTCAACACCTGCTTTCTTTGGGATTGGAATTATTATATTCTTCTTGAAGTCTGAGGGTATTTCGCCTGTTTCATACATCTTGCTCACCAGATGGTAGAGTTTTGTCAGGACTGGCTCTCCCACGGCCGTCAGTAGTTCCAATGGAATATTGTCTGCTCCGGGGGCCTTGTTTCGACTCAGGTCTTTCAGTGCTCTGTCAAACTCTTCACGCAGTATCGTATCTCCCATTTCATCTTCATCTACATCCTCTTCCATTTCCATAATATCGTCCTCAAGTACATCGCCCTTGTATAGACCCTCTATATACTCCTTCCACCTTTCTGCTTTCCCTTCTTTGCTTAGAACTGGGTTTCCATCTGAGCTCTTGATATTCATACAAGTCGTTCTCTTATCTCCAAAGGTCTCTTTAATTTTCCTGTAGGCGGTATCTATCTTACCCCTAGTGAGATAGGCCTCTACATCCTTACATTTGTCCTCTAGCCATCCCTGCTTAGCCATTTTGCACTTCCTGTCGATCTCATTTTTGAGACGTTTGTATTCCTTTTTGCCTGTTTCACTTACTGCATTTTTATATTTTCTCCTTTCATCAATTAAATTCAATATTTCTTCTGTTACCCAAGGATTTCTACTAGCCCTCGTCTTTTTACCTACTTGATCCTCTGCTGCCTTCACTACTTCATCCCTCAAAGCTACCCATTCTTCTTCTACTGTATTTATTTCCCCCATTCCTGTCAATTGCTCCCTTATGCTCTCCCTGAATCTCTGTACAACCTCTGGTTCTTTTAGTTTATCCAGGTCCCATCTCCTTAAATTCCCACCTTTTTGCAGTTTCTTCAGTTTTAATCTACAGGTCATAACCAATAGATTGTGGTCAGAGTCCACATCTGCCCCTGGAAATGTCTTACAATTTAAAACCTGGTTCCTAAATCTCTGTCTTACCATTATATAATCTATCTGATACCTTTTAGTATCTCCAGGGTTCTTCCATGTATACAACCTTCTTTCATGATTCTTAAACCAAGTGTTAGTTATGATTATGTTGTGCTCTGTGCAAAATTCTACCAGGCGGCTTCCTCTTTCATTTCTGTCCCCCAATCCATATTCACCTACTATGTTTCCTTCTCTCCCTTTTCCTACACTCGAATTCCAGTCACCCATGACTATTAAATTTTCGTCTCCCTTCACAATCTGAATAATTTCTTTTATTTCATCATACATTTCTTCAATTTCTTCATCATCTGCAGAGCTAGTTGGCATATAAACTTGTACTACTGTAGTAGGTGTGGGCTTGGGGTCTATCTTGGCCACAATAATGCGTTCACTATGCTGTTTGTAGTAGCTTACCCGCATTCCTATTTTCCTATTCATTATTAAACCTACTCCTGCATTACCCCTATTTGATTTTGTGTTTATAACTCTGTAGTCACCTGACCAAAAGTCTTGTTCCTCCTGCCACTGAACTTCACTAATTCCCACTATATCTAACTTCAACCTATCCATTTCCCTTTTTAAATTTTCTAACCTACCTGCCCGATTAAGGGATCTGACATTCCACGCTCCGATCCGTAGAACGCCAGTTTTCTTTCTCCTGATAACGACATCCTCTTGAGTAGTCCCCGCCCAGAGATCCAAATGGGGGACTATTTTACCTCCGGAATATTTTACCCAAGAGGACGCCATCATCATGTAATCATACAGTAAAGCTGCATGCCCTCGGGAAAAATTACGGCTGTAGTTTCCCCTTGCTTTCAGCCGTTCGCAGTACCAGCACAGCAAGGCCGTTTTGGTTATTGTTACAAGGCCAGATCAGTCAATCATCCAGACTGTTGCCCTTGCAACTACTGAAAAGGCTGCTGCCCCTCTTCAGGAACCACACGTTTGTCTGGCCTCTCAACAGATACCCCTCCGTTGTGGTTGCACCTACGGTACAGCTATCTGTATCGCTGAGGCACGCAAGCCTCCCCACCAACGGCAAGGTCCATGGTTCATGGGGGGAGGTGTCTCCCATTAGACACCATTAAGTTACATTTACAACGGAGTTGGTTTAATAATCACATCAGAAACATGTCTTGCCTCTAGCAAGTCCAAGTTAAGAGTCTCTAAAAAGTCTTCTCATCTCAACTGTTCTTTTGTCACTAACAATAGTCACCATTATAAAACAGCACAGAATAACACTGAAGTTCCTTGGTTCTTCTGTGTGCTTCCACTACGACTTCCATGGATCGACCGACAGGTACTTGTTGGTGCCGTTCGACCACCATGTCTACAGTCTTCCCACTACAAATTTCAGACCTGCATACACAGACAGGTGATGTGCAGTAGATAGGGTTCCTTTTCCCCACTCACATCTAAAATATTGTGTGTTCGAGATGGTGGAAGGCTGACTGGTTCTAGAATTTACGCAGAAATTCTCGAATCACTACATATCCCCCCCTCAGATCGAACACATGATATTTTATACATAATCATTATGTACCTTAATATCACACATAATAACAATTCACATTTTAAGAGTATACATTTCTTTTCTTTGAATAACCGTGAATAACCTTTTGCTTACTATTAAGCTATTCTTTTCTCATTTTACTT
The DNA here is from genome assembly GCF_021461385.2 of Schistocerca piceifrons. NCBI lineage: Eukaryota > Metazoa > Arthropoda > Insecta > Orthoptera > Acrididae > Schistocerca > Schistocerca piceifrons. Next base: position 715,904,202 of record NC_060140.1, on the reverse strand, counting down.
TGATAATAAAAAGTGAGCATTTCACTCAAGGTTTTACTCAGCTCTTTTAATATATAGGAATCATGAGGGCTATATTCTTCTTTTCTTTTTTTTTTTTTTTTTTTTCTTCTATCTTTCCAATCGTAAACTCCAGGTGTTCATGACACATGAGTAATCTACTTTCTGTTCTCACCTTTTGTATTACCTTTCCTAAGTATGTACTCATTCGTTATCTGTTGTAGTTTGGAGGAACTCTGGGCAATATCAAAGTGTTCTTTTTGACACTCATAAACTTACATAAAACGTAATGATGCTCGTTGTGCATAGAATACATACCTTCCAGAATGATTCCTATAAAATGTGTGACTTCTGTCACGAAACTGTCCCCTTCTGCTAGGATCAGTACCTATACCTTGCCTGTTGGTTGCCCATATGAGTGCACTTCCTCTTTCCATTCTGGTAGGTATGCCCCTTTATAAAACCTTCCTATTTTTTAGGCCATAGGTCATCCTACCTATAATTCAAGTCCTGCTGTCCTACAATTCGTCAGAGTATTTATTAAACTGACATTCCTTAATGATTATCACAATTAATTCCTCTCGCTTATGTGCTCTTTCATTACTCCTGCCTCCTCCTTATGTATACTCGATGTGAAATCGTCACAAATATGTGCATATGGAAATAGAGAAAAAATAGATAGGTCCTCAAATGAGAAGTAAGAAAGGAAATAAATAGAAATGGTTGCTAAGATCGAAGAAGAGAAAGAAGATAGCCCCAAAGACAGGAAACTCTTCCCACCCTCCTCCCCCAGGATCCCTACCTCGCAGGTACTTGAGTGAGATGCCGGAGGAGGCTTGGTGTTAAATCGTCTCCTAAAGAACGGACATTCCCACCTTCACACTTGAGGTCCCCGAAGGAAATCTTAGCAACCCTATGGAAACCTCAAATGGTGAAGAATCGGGCACACTTGTTTGCAAGGGTTGTTTGAAAGGTGTGGTGTGTGTTTTATGTTAGTCATGATCTATGTGTTCTCGTTAACCATGCTTTTATCCACAAAAACCACACCTTTCAAAACTGATTCAAACCCTCCCATCTACATTGCATCCCATAAAAGTAGAAAATATTCTGTAAAAAGTAGAAAATCTATATAATATAGTATCGCAGTTGTTTAATTAGTCACCCAATATTATATCTTCTGCTAACTTTATATTTTGTTCAGTTCAATAAGAAAAATATGTGTCAAGAAGTATAAATTGGGACTTTGACCCAATTATATTCCTTCAGTATGAGAATAGTATTCTCATGAATTCAGAAATTATTTTGAAAGTTATGCACCAGGACACGGTTCTCCATATTTACACAGAAATATGTGACAAATAAAGGGGTTACCTGGCAGCTTTCAAGAAAACCAGTGTTGGAGTCATCGTAATAACACCTTGTATCAATAGAACATACAAAATTGATGGTGTTGATTTCACCAAGACCTCTACACACAGGTTTGCAAAGAAACAGGTGAAGAGATTACATACAAAAAACATTTCAAGCAAAAAATGACTGCGCCGATCGAAACCCAGGGAGAGAAGAGCTGACCAGGTGGACTTAATATATCTTGTCCCAGAGCTGTGCCAAATGACAGGGATCGGAGACAACATGTGTGCAAATTCCACCTCATGCTGCAGCCGAGCAAAGTCAGGATGAGTCAGGACTGAAGGGCCTGGTAGGGACTGAAGGGGGCAAATGCACTGTGCAAATCTCTACCTCATGCGTGCTCTTGCAGGGCACATAAGAGTAGTACCATAAGCACGTATGCAGAAGCTTCTTTAGTTCCACAAGAGATTATATAGGGAGCCAGAGGTTGTGAGTAGTCTAACTGAATGGAACAACGAAATCCCACACCAGGAACAACTGTGGATGAGGTAATCACAAATCCTTGCTGGTATGATTTTTTTCCCATAGTATCTCTGAGTGTGGGATGATAGGATAGTTTAAGATGTTGAAGGAATTTGGTGCAGGAAAACTGTTACGGAAGAAACACTGAAAACAACTCGGGATCCGACGGTCGTCATTCCGCCCATTAACTAAAACATTAACGTCCCTGGGGGACAGATAACAGTGTAGTTTGATAGGAATTCAATGTAGAAAGACTATTGCAGAAGAGACACCGAAAACAACTCAGGATCCGACGGTCATCACTCCGCCCGTTAACTCGGAACATTTTCCTACTTGGTTAGGAGGTAAGGAATTCCAGATACACATAGAAAACATTTCTGTAAAATAGGGATCATGATGGATATTTTCTGTTATTCTTTGAGCTGTCTGTTGTACCCTGATGTTTGGATATTCTACTGACATAAAATTAATTGCAAAAATAACGCCGGGTCCTTCCGTTCGTATTAATTCTTCCATTCCTATGGGTAACCTAGACAAAGCATGCAGTACAATATTTTTGGAACCTTTTACATACTGTATCCTAATATCATATTCCTGTAGGAAAAGCATCCATTGCATGAATCTGCTGTGTAACAATCGACTACTCATTAGAAAGGACAGCTTGATGATCTGTATAAACATGGATTTCTGACCCTGTACTAGTGTTTGAAATTTTTGGATGCTCCATACAATTGCCAACAGTTCTTTTTCAGTAGCCATGTAATTTAATTCATGCTTATTTAGACTACAGCTAGCTATGGTTCGGTGTTCTACATTATTTAGATCCCACTCTCCTTGGACAAGTTCTGTGGCAACACCGTAATCAGATGCATCTGTTGAAATTTTAAATGGTTCGCCCATAACCGGATGATGTAATATGGGTGATTCAACAAGTGCACTTTTGATGTTTTCAAACACATCATTTGCCTCTTAATCCCAAATCCACAGTACTCCCTTCCTTAATAAACATAAAATTTTCGGGTCATTCAGTTCTTGACCTCGTATGTACCGTCGATAGTATCCTGCCATTCCTAAAAATCCCTTCAACTGTCTTACATTTCTAGGGTGTGGACATTCTTTAATAGCTCTGATGCATTCAGGGTCCGGTCTAATTCTCTGCACCCCTACAATATGACCTGAAAACTTAAGCTCTTGGCACGCAAAATACTATTTTGATAGCTTCAACGTAATACCTTTCTCTTTAAATATTTTCAGAGTTCTGCATAAGGTGAGACAATGTTCTTCCCAAGTAGGTAATATTATTAGAATATCGTTTACATATATTATCAATTCCCTTAATAAATCTCTCCCTAATGCCTCATTCAGCGCACGTATAAATACGGATACAGAAATATTAAGTCCGATTGGCAGTACATTGAAATGATATGATTTATTATCAAATAGAAACGCTGTATACGTTTTGGATTCTGTGTGTAATTTTATTTGCCAATATCCTGCAGTCATATCCACCGTGCTAAAAAACTTTGCTTTTTCAAATTTAGATAATAATTTGTCAATATTAATTGGTCTGTCCCTTTCTGTCTCTATATGCTTATTTAATGTACGAGTATCTAACACTAATCGTACTCCACCTGTAGCTTTTTTCACCACCAGGGTTATTCATGACATTGGAGCTACATTCTATTATATTGTTAGCAATCATTTTGTTGATTTCCTCCCTAACTGCTGCTTTCAAACTTACAGGTATTGGATACGGTTTACAGAAGAATAGCGTGTCATCTTTGATTTTGAATTTACAAATATAGTCGCTGATGTTACTGGGACAATCGGAGAACACTACTTCATAATCCATTAAAATTTTATATAAATCTTGCTTTTGTTGATCGGTTAATATTAGAGATTCGTTAACTTTGTCTTGTATGTCAGTTCGATGTGTTACTTGATCTACATTATCCGTCTTCGGTGACAGTTGTGCTGTAGCTGTTAATTGCAGACATTGACACTCCATTGTTTGTTTTCCCATTTAGCTATCTGCCACAAATGATGTCCAATATCTACTGTGCCCTTTACCAAAACATAGAAGATTTTCATCAAAGTTCAAGATAACTTTAAACTCTAATAGTCAATCTAAACCAAGCAATACATCTCTATTGATATTCTCTACTATTAACAGCATTTGATGAAATAATATATTTCCAATGCTGCAGTTTACCTGAGTCTCATACTTTATAATCTTACTCTTTGTTCCTGTTATTCCAACTGTGTAAACTCTGGTCACTGGTAATGATGGAATGTGTTGTTTAGACTGTAGTGAAGTAAAGAATGTGTTGGAGATGAGTGATGCCTCACTCCCTGAATCTATAAATATGTTAAACTTAGAATTCTCCACAGTCCCTGCTATTATAAGTTGTAGATTATTGGTAGTCAAGCTTGGTTCTTCCAGTAACAACCATTCCTTTGTAGGTATTTTGTGGGTAAAGTTAACATACTTGTATGGACTAAGGCCTCCTAGTGTATTTCCACGACCTGGCCCTGGCCCTGGATCCAGATCGCACTACGTTTTCCTCATTATTAGTAATCACAGGTTGGTTACTGAATCAAGATACTATGTTACTGCTTTGTGTTCTATTATTACTCAGTACAAATTTCTGTGAAGTTACTGGACCTAGATTCAAAGGTGGATGCTTCTTCTGATAATTGTCATTACCATTTTTTCTGTTGCACTGGTGTACTCTAGCTAGGTTAGCCTCATGTTTTTTTTAAATTATTACCAGTGTTCCTTTTGCAGTTCGGGCTATCACTTTGGTGTAAGTTTTCATTGCAGTCCTTATTTAATGCATCCAGTGCGCGCAGAAAGGGCAAAAATTCTTCTACTGTTTTCCAAACACTACATAATATATCTTTTCTCGCATAAATGGGTAATTGTCTTATTAAAATTCTCACTAACCCTTCTTCTTCTTCCATCGGCTTATCTAAGTACTTCGTCTGAGTTAGATGCCAGTCGAAATACTTTCTCATAGTACCCCATGTATTATTGTAATATTTTGGGTCCCACGAATCTGATATTAATTTCTCTTGTGCACTAGCAGACCAGTATTTCTCTTTAAATTTCTTCTGAAAGTGTCCCCAAGAAGAAAAGTTCTCAATATTTACAGTACCCCATTCTGAGGCTTCCCCTACGAGGTACCCCACAGCAAATTCAATCTTTTTAGAATCATCCCAGTTCTTTGGCAAAACCTTGTTGAATCTTTTCAAAAAATGAGTCGGATGTACATCCCCATCTGGCTCAAACTTAGAGGATTGCCTGGATAGTCCTGAATTGGCCCCTCGTTGTACATCGCTCACCACTTCACTAGTCAATACCACATTAGGAGGAGTCACCCTCTTGTCTACTTTATCCTGGATAAGTTTAAATTCTTCCCACAAATCATCTATATCCTTTCGGGTATCTGAAAGTTTGGAAGAAACAATAGGCGATACGTTCTCGGAGAATACTCTTGTGGCAACTTTTTGATTTATCATTTTGTCTACCCATTACTCCAAACTATTTACATTTATGATGTCTGAGTTTGCTACTATCTCTTTGAAGTTTCTTTTAGACATTATATACTCATGTATTCACACCTGTTATTTGTGATTGGATTATTGGCATTAACTTTATTTTGCCTTTCACCTCTCTCTTTACAGCATGATATCAAACTTAACACTACATACATTTTCAAATGATCATAACTTTTCATTGATTTCAGATTCTACCATATTATTTTTTCATCAATATCGAATTCTAACTTTTTTGCCAAATTCCAAAAATTACCATTCTGATTTTGGTTGAATTCAGTAAACATTTGATTTACAAGAATGTTCAAAGGATTAGTTAGTTCATTCTTTAAATCTAATTTCAAATTTTCAACTTTACTATTTAGAGTATCAAATTCAGTCTTTAAAGCATCCATGCCTTCACATAGATTACTAAATTCTCTACTCTGTGCATCGACCTTGGCATTTAGTAAACCTATATTTGTTGCTTGACTATTCAAGGTCTCACTATGGTTATTTAGAACTTCACTCTGAGCATTTAAAGTTGTATTCTGATCATCTAATTTATCATTTAATTGAGTATTTACTGAGTCTAATTTAAGACTTTGATCTTCTAATTGAGAATTCATTAAGCCTAATTGTATACTCTGAGCTTTAATTAGATTTACTAACTCAGACCAGTCAGGCCCTTGTTTGGTAATTTTCATAGGCATGGCTGGTTCTAAAGTTTATCCCACTTGCTGAATGTTACCCATGATTTTACAAGCTTTAGACCTTGTGAGCATTTATAAATTAACTTTAAGTATAATAACTACACTTATAAAGTTCACTCAATAGTTTGTATCACTTCTTGCTAAGGTAATAAAGTTTTCTTTTGCTCTCACCCGCCGTAGACTTCTCGCAGCGTAGGTGAGCGGATGTGAGGCAGGTCAGCACTGGTGAACAGCAGCGGGTGCCGGCGACATCAGATGTAGGCTGGTTTCCATGTCTTCTTAGTTGTATCATTCTAGGTGTATCTCTTCTTAGTCTAATACGTCAAGATCTTCTCTCCGGTTTTTCACGTTGTGACTTTCTCACGTCTTCTCCCTTATTTGCATTTACATATTTTCTCCCTCGTGTACTCTGGCATAATCCAGTTTCTCTTCGTGGTTGCTATGGAAACACTTCATAGCTTTTTCTCTCGTTTTCATCTCAAAATTCCTTTTTTCCTTTGGTCCTTTCACACCGGTTGCCACGTTCTAACGGTTTGGACAACAAGAATGTGTGAACAGCTGATCTTCTTCACTGGTTAGATGGCTACTGGAATCTCTAAAAACTTCTTCTCCAAAGAATGATACTAGTTAAAGGAACATATAAGACTCTCTCTCTACTCGTGAAATAAGTAGGTACTCGAAGAAATACTTTTAGTTCACACTCGGTATATTTCTACTTCCATAAAGAACAACTTGTCATTTCTCACCTAAATACACTCCTGGAAATGGAAAAAAGAACACATTGACACCCGTGTGTCAGACCCACCATACTTGCTCTGGACACTGCGAGAGGGCTGTACAAGCAATAATCACACGCACGGCACAGCGGACACACCAGGAACCGCGGTGTTGGCCGTCGAATGGCGCTAGCTGCGCAGCATTTGTGCACCGCCGCCGTCAGTGTCAGCCAGTTTGCCGTGGCATACGGAGCTCCATCGCAGTCTTTAACACTGGTAGCATGCCGTGACAGCGTGGACGTGAACCGTATGTGCAGTTGACGGACTTTGAGCGAGGGCGTATAGTGGGCATGCGGGAGGCCGGGTGGACGTACCGCCGAATTGCTCAACACGTGGGGCGTGAGGTCTCCACAGTACATCGATGTTGTCGCCAGTGGTCGGCGGAAGGTGCACGTGCCCGTCGACCTGGGACCGGACCGCAGCGACGCACGGATGCACGCCAAGACCGTAGGATCCTACGCAGTGCCGTAGGGGACCGCACCGCCACTTCCCAGCAAATTAGGGACACTGTTGCTCCTGGGGTATCGGCGAGGACCATTCGCAACCGTCTCCATGAGGCTGGGCTACGGTCCCGCACACCGTTAGGCCATCTTCCGCTCACGCCCCAACATCGTGCAGCCCACCTCCAGTGGTGTCGCGACAGGCGTGAATGGAGGGACGAATGGAGACGTGTCGTCTTCAGCGATAAGAGTCGCTTCTGCCTTGGTGCCAATGATGGTCGTATGCGTGTTTGGCGCCGTGCAGGTGAGCGCCACAATCAGGACTGCATACGACCGAGGCACACAGGGCCAACACCCGGCATCATGGTGTGGGGAGCGATCTCCTACACTGGCCGTACACCACTGGTGATCGTCGAGGGGACACTGAATAGTGCACGGTACATCCAAACCGTCATCGAACTCATCGTTCTACCATTCCTAGACCGGCAAGGGAACTTGCTGTTCCAACAGGACAATGCACGTCCGCATGTATCCCGTGCCACCCAACGTGCTCTAGAAGGTGTAAGTCAACTACCCTGGCCAGCAAGATCTCCGGATCTGTCCCCCATTGAGCATGTTTGGGACTGGATGAAGCGTCGTCTCACGCGGTCTGCACGTCCAGCACGAACGCTGGTCCAACTGAGGCGCCAGGTGGAAATGGCATGGCAAGCCGTTCCACAGGACTACATCCATCATCTCTACGATCGTCTCCATGGGAGAATAGCAGCCTGCATGGCTGCGAAAGGTGGATATACACTGTACTAGTGCCGACATTGTGCATGCTCTGTTGCTTGTGTCTATGTGCCTGTGGTTCTGTCAGTGTGATCATGTGATGTATCTGACCCCAGGAATGTGTCAATAAAGTTTCCCCTTCCTGGGACAATGAATTCACGGTGTTCTTATTTCAATTTCCAGGAGTGTATTTGACTTCTTGTAAGTTGCCTGTGTCATCTCCCATTAGACACCATTAAGTTACATTTACAACGGAGTTGGTTTAATAATCACATCAGAAACATGTCTTGCCTCTAGCAAGTCCAAGTTAAGAGTCTCTAAAAAGTCTTCTCAACTCAACTGTTCTTTTGTCACTAACAATAGTCACCATTACCAAACAGCACAGAATAACACAGAAGTTCCTTGGTTCTTCTGTGTGCTTTCACTATGACTTCCATGGATCGACCGACAAGTACTTTTTGGTGCCGTTCAACTGCCATGTCTACAGTCTTCTCATGACAAACTTCAGACCTGCACACACAGACAGGTGGCATGCAGTAGATAGGGTTCCTTTTCCCCACTCGCATCTAAAATATTGTATGTTTGAGACAGTGGAAGGCCAAGTGGTTCTAGAATTTATGTATAAATTCTCGAATCATTACAACATTGCAAACAATGTTCAAAGTGTTACATTGTTTAGTAATTAAGCAAATACCAATATAAAATTACTTCTCATTTCACATTCAGAGTAGGCTGCAAATGGAGTTTTTCTCAGTAAGTTGAGCAAACACACTCATGTGTTACCGTTACCGAGATTGCGCATAAAGCAATTCTTAAGTGAAATGAAGACATCAGAAATGTTGGAGAATGAAGATGAACATTCCAGTCCTATGCAGAACACAAATAAAAGGAGAAGAAAAGTGTTTGGACGTATTTATGGTATTTCAAAAAGGTTACAGGGTACGAGTCAGGTTACAGGTGATAATTGGTAAGGGCCTTTTTAGTGAGATGTTTCAGAATGTTTCATTTATAGAACAAAACAGATTAATGAAGGAATTGAATCAAATGGCTTCCTATGTCACACAAACTCACCTGACTTGTCTCCTCAGTATAAATCCTGTGACATGAAGAAAGCCAAAGAAAAGTCCAGATGATTTTTTCTGTGTCTGTCAGGTGTGTGGACAAATACAGGATGTTCAGATATGTCATGCAGCACTCTTGGCATTGTCAACAAATGACTAATTACTCTTAAAAAAGCATTGACTTCCACAGGGAAAGCACGTGTGGATAGGCCAAGGAAACTTAAAGGACAAACCATATCTAAAGCACCTCAAAATAAAGGCTGCAAATCACCTTATAGAACATATAACAAGCAGTTATATTTATCGGAAAAACTTCATATTCGAAAGTGACACCTGTTATATTCAGAGAAAAATCACCAAAACCCTGTTTCATAGGTACCATATAAACTGCTCTTTGTGACTAATTACAACGTAAATTTTGGGTACGTTGGAATCGACACATTTTCAATGTGGGACAAATTTAGAGTCGACTCTTCTAGACTTGATATACAGATAAACAATGTGAAAGAAACAACTCAGATACAATCTTGGAATATGCAGAAACAACATCTAATGAAACTTCCTGGCAGATTAAAACTGTGTGCTGGACCGAGACTCGAACTCGGGACCTTTGCCTTTCGCGGGCAAGTGCTCTACCATCTGAGCTACCTAAGCACGACTGATGCCCTGTCCTCACAGCTTTACTTCTGCCAGTACCTTGTCTCCTATCTTCCAAACTTTACAGAAGCTCTCCTGTGAACCTTGCAAAACTAGCACTCCTGAAAGATAGGATATTGCGGAGACATGGCTTAGCCACAGCCCGGGGGACGTTTCCAGAATGAGATTTTCACTCTGCAGCAGAGTGTGCACTGATATGAAACTTCCTGGCAGATTAAAACTGTGTGCCGGACTGAGACTCAAACTCGGGACCTTTGCCTTTCGCGGGTAAGTGCTCTACCAGATGAGCTACCCAAGCAACACTCACGCCTCGTCCTCACAGCTTTACTTCTGCCAGTACCTCATCTCCTACCGTCCAAACTTTACAGAAGCTCTCCTGCGAACCTTGCAGAACTAGCACTCCTGAAAGAAAGGATATTGCGGAGACATGACTTAGCCACAGCTAATTTTTTAATCTGCCAGTAAGTTTCATATCAGCGCACACTCCGCTGCAGAGTGAAAATCTCATTCTGGAAACATCTAATGACTTAAAATGAACTGCATAAGGTTACAGTTTTCTTGTTTAAGCATTTCTGTTATTTTGTTTTTTTTTCTTGAAACTCATGCTGTAATTTTACAAAGTTGTTTGAAACACTTTTTTTACAAGCCTGTTTTGTTTTTGATCTTGAGTTTCATGAAATGAAACGTTCTGGATGTTTGAAGTCAGAAAATCTGTGATGAAGAAATAAATCTGTATGGATGACCAGAAAAATCTTTCTCTTTGTGATATTTCAACCAATGAAGCATATTACTGCAGGTATTTTATTCATTCAAGATTCATTTGCCTTCTTCTGGGGAATATGCATTTTATACATATGATGAAACACTCTCCATAAAGGACCTGCTGATGTGTATTCATTGTTGTGGCACTTCTGTTCAGAAATTTTAAATGTCTCCTCATGTGAATTAAGTGTATTCTATGATTCCTCTACTGGACAGAATAAAAACACCTGAAAGTAAAGTTTTGAGGTAACTAAGATGGTGGACACATTGGCTTCAAGTTTTTGACGTCATGACAAATCTGCTGAATTTTACCAGCAATACTCCCTATGAAGTCCTACATTACATTGCTATACAATCTTTATACAAAAAGTAATCTAACAGGACGAAACCAAAACCAATCAATCAAGTCTTGAAGCTTGTTCTTGATATCATTTGCTTTACCCATGACAATCAAACAAAACTTTTTTTGCAAAATTGTTGATCTTGTCTTTCACATTATTTATGTCTTCTTTAAGTTGCGCATTTGGTTTTATCACAGGAGATGTATCAGTGTCAGGCTGTATTTTTTTAGTTTGTCTTGCACAGCGCTGCCCATGACTGTCTGCTAACAGATTTTTTTGTTTCTTATCTCTACTTATATATTGATTTTTTACGTTTTTTGATTGCTGGTTTGTTCCTCAGTTCGTGTGTAATTTTGCATTATTCTTGTTACTCATTTTCCTGGATAACTTTTTGAGTTTTATCAGAAAGTTATAGTTTTCTTTTTTAAGCATTTCTATTATTCCGTTTTTTGTTGAAACTCATGCTGCAATTTTACAAAGTGTTTGAAACACTTTTTTTACCCGCCTGTTTTGTTTTCAATCTTGTAGCAATTGGACTTACATTTTTCAATTTAATTGCACATTCACTGCAAACACTTATACATTTTTGACACAACTTTTTGCACTTTACGCAAAAGATAGGCTACTCGTATTTATATATATATATATTTTGCACGCGATTTAGTGCTTCATCCCCTCTGGCCCCAAAAAGTGGTCTCATTACCCTGCTGTTATGGGTCAGTATGGATTAGTAATTCTCTGAGAGAGATGCACAACCAAAAAAATTGCAGTACCACACCTGAAATACAATAATTACAGATAATTCAATGTTGATTGTACGTAAATCCTTTTATGTACTGTCAGATATTTGTATTGCTTAAACATTAATCACATTTGATGAAATGTGAACTGTCAAATTTCCGTAAAAATCCTTCAGCTACTTAATAAAATGAATCATGTACAGTTGTAACTTTATGCAAGAATAATGGATACTTCCGTTTCATTGTTTCACCCTCAAACAAGAACCATGACAGACAGGTTTAACCGTTATATGGTACAATGCCGGTAGGATCTGATCCAACAGTTCAGTTTCCCACTACACTTCTCTACCCGCTTATTGCAGGAAACCGAGCTGGCCAGGAACCCTGCTAGCCAAATGTGCAATGGCTATTGGAGTGACTGTAGTTATCGCATAAGTGACCTCAGCTTGCTATGTGTATTCCAGGTCGTATCCAACCTGACAGTACCAGTAATGTCAGTAATTTTACTATAAATCATTTTTTTGTTTTTGTTTTGATACATAAATGGCTTGGTAACAACTGTTACACATGCCTGAGGCAGTTCTAGCTGAGTTATGTCACCAGCAGGACCTGTCAGACCAAGAGGACAGTGACTTCAACCTGGAAGAGACTGTACCAGACTCTAACAATGGAAGTCCTATGAACAGTGCTTGTAGGAGGACACGTTTTCGACTGTGACGTTGTGAGTGAGATTTACGTTCAAAATATTTACAAACTCCTCCTTCAAATATGATTACTCACCTGCCTGGACCTAATGGGAAGGCACAAGGGTTACAGATGAAAAAAAATTATTTTTACTTTTTATGTCTGATGAAATGATAGAAAACATTGTTCATCATACCACTAACGAAACAGGACACTCAACGCTCAAGTACAGTGACCCCAGCAATTCTTTTTTATTCCAACAGACATAACTGAGATAAAAGCTTTCATTGATCTCTTGTTCATGAATGATGACTTGAAAGATTCTGGCTTATGCAAAGATGATATGTTTTCTGACATCTATAGATCAATGATCTTTCATTGTGCTATCTTGCAGAAAAGATTTACATTGCTTCGACAACATTTGAGATCAGTGATAAAAGTACTAAGTAGTCAAATAAGCATGAGGTACCACTATCCCAGCTGAAACTGTAAAGTTCATCTATGAAGACAACCAAATGTTGGTTTTTTTCCATCCCTAGAAAGAATAGAAAAAGTTATCTTAATGTCATGAATATAATAGAAGGAAACATTCCACGTGGGGAAAAAAAATATATCTAAAAACAAAGATGATGTGACTTACCAAACGAAAGCGCTGGCACGTCGATAGACACACAAACAAACACAAACATACACACAAAATTCTAGCTTTCGCAACCAACGGTTGCCTCATCAGGAAAGAGGGAAGGAGAGGGAAAGACGAAAGGATTTGGGTTTTAAGGGAGAGGGTAAGGAGTCATTCCAATCCCGGGAGCGGAAAGACTTACCTTAGGGGGAAAAAAGGACGGGTATACACTCGCACACACACACACACATATCCATCCACACATATACAGACACAAACAGACATATACAGAGGCAACACACATACAGTTTGAGATTCTTCATCAAGTGTTTTTTGAAGATATGCATAGCGCAAATCAATTTTTGAAAAGTAGTGAGCAGTGCCTTATCTGTCCATGAGATCCTCTGGGCATGGCAATGGATAAGTATCAATCACAGTTTGTGGGTCGACTGTAGACTTAAAGTCAACACCGACGTGAATGTGACCTGAAGATTTAGGGAGCAGCACCAGTGGACTTGCCCAATGACTAGCTTGTAAGGGTGCAATGGCTCCACTATCCTGCAATTCGTTACGTTCGACAGCTACTTTGTCCCGTAATGCAATGAGAACAGTTCTGGCCTGGCAAACTTTCAGCTGAGCATTGTCTTTCATAGTAATATGTGCAACAAAATTATTAGCCTTGCCTAAACCTTCAGGAAAGTTTTCAGGGAATTCTTTCAGCAAGCTTTCAGTGAAAGTCACAGTTCACGTATGCGAATGATACATGGCAGGCAAAGTCCATTTTCTGAGAACAGGAATGTCTTGTCCATAATGAGCCGTCAAGTGCATGCTAGTTTTAGACAGGCGTGGGGAGCCTAACAGTTCATATGTGTTACAATTTCACAATGTAAGAGAGGCACCCATGTCCAACTGAAATTTCATGTGTTTTCCACTAATATGCAAAGGAACAAAAAGTTTGTTGGACTGACATAATGCTGAAGAAACTGTTTGCATGCTAGTTTTGCGAATGCCTGCAGCAGGCTTTGAATACACTGCATGGATTACACAGGCCTTGGACTAGATTTTTGTGAGTGGGTAGAATTCTTATGTTTGTTCCATTGCAAACATACGGATTGTATGTGACCTTTCTTGCCACAAGTGTAACACTGTGCTTATCTGGATGAGCAGCCTTAGCATTTGTACCATGAATAGCTCTGAGGGCATGACTTAATTCTGTTCGCCTGTTTAGAGAGCTGTTTACACAGTGTGGCATGCACATGCTGTTGCTGCCTACTGGGCGTCATAAGCAAGGAACAACTCAACCCGACAAATTGGTGACTGCATAAATTTATTGGCTGCTACAGCATGTGAATCATACTGATCTAGAATTTGCACCATGTGGTGAAATAATGGATCAGACTGTTTTAAAATCTGTTCTCTAAGTCTGACATCAGTTACGTTGTACATGATCACATCACGCAACATAATCCTGAATATAAAGCACCACAAGCACATTTGAATTTGCATTTCCTTGTCATACCCTGCAAACCTCTTCCCACTTGCGATAAGTTTGTTCTGACCTTTTCTTGCAATAAAAGAGTTGGCACCTAGCTACCACCACATTCACTTGTTGGTCATAATAGTCAGCGAATCTACAGCCTGATCATAGGAAAGTTCGCTTTGAGTGGCATTAGGGAACAATTACTGAATGAGGCAAAAGACTGCACTTCCTATCACTTACAAAAAGTAATCTAGTTTCACAGTACCTGATAACTTTGTGAGCAATGAAGTGGGCTTCATAGTGTTGCACCCACTCAAGCCATTTCTCTTCTTTTTCATTGAACTGCTGAAAAGGCAGTATGGCACTCGGAGCTCCAGGTGTTGCTTGTTGCGCTGCATTTATTGAATTCATCAGCAACTGCTGTACCATGTTTGGAAAAGAGGCAATCTATGGCATCTAAAACTGAAACATCTGTGTTAGCTGTGTTGTATCCATCCCTTGCAGCTGAGGCACCTGAGCAGTGAGTGGGGGAGGTGGGTTGCTCATTTTGGAATAGGCAGATACCTATCACTTTGGAAAGTGATGGTAATGAGTGCCAGTTAATCTCTGTGGTGGTATGTATGGCCCATGTAATCTATAGCCAAGAACCCACACATTCACTGAGAATCGATCCTGATGCCTTATTTCTTGAACCACATAGGGATTTTCATCAGCCCACACATGCTGATTATGGAAATTTACAATGCCATCTCATGTAAAACCTGCCTCATCAATAAACAAAATCGTGGAGGCAAAGTGTGGATCTGTACCACACTGCCACAAGAACCACTGGCAGAACTGCACTCTGACAGGATGGGCTTGTGCCCTAAGGGCCTGGAAATGCTGAACATGGTATGGATACAACAACTGCTCATGAAGTATCGCCCAGACCAAAGGATTACTAACACTTTCAGCTGCTGCTGTTCATTGCACACGAGTTCCAGCATTGTCGTCCACTACACCTGGAACACACTCCTCGATTTCAGGCATGTGAACTGAATGAGGCCTTCCACTGTCTTCTTATTTGGGTGCTACAGAACCTGTTTCCCCAAGATGCTGGAACAATCGGCTGAGCAGCTTAACATATGGTACCCTGCACGCTGTAAATCTTTCAGTGTGCAGATTACAGGCTCTCAGATTGTGGAATAAAAGGCCTCCATTGCTAGGTTGTGTCAGAGTATCTGCAAGAGAGAAAACATGTTGTACTGCACCACAAACATCACAATAACATGTACTTTAAACATGACGTGTAAATAGGCTAAACATTATGGTATGCACCCAGAGTTAGGAGAAATGTATGCAAGCATAAACAGATGTAACAAGACTACAGTACAATCATGTGACATAAATGGAACACACACTGCACACTACTGAACCAACTAATGTTTAGATCGATATTACACAGCAGTATCC
Source organism: Schistocerca piceifrons (assembly GCF_021461385.2). Lineage (NCBI taxonomy): Eukaryota > Metazoa > Arthropoda > Insecta > Orthoptera > Acrididae > Schistocerca > Schistocerca piceifrons. The sequence goes on along the minus strand of NC_060140.1, from coordinate 715,888,297 downwards.
CCGCAAGCTGTTGACCTGGTATGACACAAAGGGCCAATGCAACAATGGTGCTCACATCCATAAGCACATGCTCATAATGCCTTCCTACCATGCAGAATTCCATGCAAGGGGCTGTAATTAACATTAATCATTGAGTCATCAAATAATTCCCTTCCATGGATGAAATCGCAAGAGCACATTTTCATATGTCATATGTCGTCAGTAAAGCAGATGCCAGACTGAGATTCATTGGAAGAATCCTAAGGAAATACAATCTGAAAATAAAGGAAGTAGGTTACAGTACACTTGTTCGCCCACTGCTTGAATACTGCTCACTGGTGTGGGATCCGTACCAAAAAGGGTTGATAGAAGAGATAGAGAAGATCCAACGGAGAGCAGTGCACTTTGTTACAGGATCATTTAGTAATCATGAAAGGATTACAGAGATGATAGATAAACTCCAGTGGAAGACTCTGCAAGAGAGACGCTCAATAGCTCAGTACGGGCTTTTGTTGAAGTTTCAAGAACATACCTTCACCGAGGAGTCAAGCAGTATATTGCTCCCTCCTACATATATCTCGCGAAGAAACCATGAGGATAAAATCAGAGAGATTAGAGCCCACACAGAGGCATACCAACAATCCTTCTTTCCATAAACAATATGAGACTGGAATAGTAAGGAGAACCGATAGAGGCACTCGAAGTACCCTCCGCCACACACCGTCAGGTGGCTTGCGGAGTATGGATGTAGATGTAGATGTAGATGTAGATGTGGATATGTCAGAATGTATGCTTTATAGGACCCTGGCAGTCTGGCAACACTGTAATCACATGTATGGCTACTACCTCTTTCAGAATAGAGGAGTAATGCTATGTAGTTGATGCAACTGATAGCATTTAGGGTTAGCTTGCAGAAGGTTGAGGGTTCAAGTCTGGGCCAAGGCATATTTGTTTTTATTTGCCAGTTTCATACTGCCATATAATATTGTAGTATACACCGTTTCTTAAGCCACACGCATCCAATGCTTACATAGTACAGTATTTTGTAGCAGTGAACATAACAAAAACATGGTCAGAAAAGTCAGAAATAAACTGTTGAAACAAATGACATATCAAAAGACAGAATAATTACAAAAACAATATGAATTTTGAGATGTTAAAGATGACTGCACAGTTAAATAGCTCAACAGCTACTAGTTGTTTATACTACATGCAGTAAATCCACTAAGATGTAACACATTAGCAACCAGTGACAATAATTATTTCTATATTAATGAGCACATGATGTTTACAAAGAATACACTGTCATCAGAACAGATGCTCAAAGCAAATGCCCCTGCATGTCCAGACATTGCACTACCCGCTAGATAATACAACTCTAGACTGTTTGCAACATGGCTGCATCCACAGATACAAGAGCAGCACAAAGATGCACTATCAGTTCCTCCATATATGTCGGTGTAGTAGAATACTTGTGCTCCTTTAAGTGTCCCCATAGGAAAAAATCCAGCAGATTTAGGTCAGGTGAACGAGGAGGCCATACAACTGGACCTCCCCATCCAAGCCATTTCCCTGGATATGTTCTGTATAAATACAGTCCACATTAATTCCAAAGAGTGGAAGTGCACCATCATGTTGGAACCATAAACTCTGCCGAACATGGAGTGAAACATCTTCCAGTGCAACAGGCAATAATTTGAGAGGAATGCATGATACCTTCATACAGACAGCTGGTCAGGTAACAAGTAGGGACCCAAACTCCTGTCTTCCAATATTCCAGCCCAGACGTTGATGCCAAAGTGAACTTGATATCCATGGTTGTGGGGGATGTGTGTGTTAATATCACATCAATGGTGGGCATTGTGCATATTGAAGATACCATCACAAGTATATGTTGCTTCATCTGACCATATTGCAGTGTTTATGAAGTCATTGTTGGCTTCCTGTTGTTGTTGTTGTAATCATTCACAGAATTGCAGATGGTGGTCTGCAGGATGCAGGGGTTGTATTAAAGAATACTGATAGGGGTGCAGTCCATGCTCATGCAATACATCAATGACCATCCAATACGAAACATGCAGCTGCCTTGCTATGCTGTGAGTAGTTCACTGGGGTTCTTAGTCCATGACCTCCAGAATAACTTCCTCAGTAGCAAGAGTATGGTGAGTCCATGGACAGCCTCTGTCATGCGTTGGAGGAAGGAGAGAAACTGTCTCTCGAAGCTGAAGCTCCAGATGATGAAACACAATTTAATCTGGATGATGACTGGGATATCTAGCAGCATATTCATGAGTGGCAACACCAGCCTGGTTATCATATGCACGTCCATATACAAGCATATCCACATATTCATCATTTATGTATGCCATACATTTGTCACACTGTTTTAGAATAACACAAGGAGAAAATACCATATGTATATGAACGTACATGGAGTCTGTTATAAGTGAATTACTCTGTTAGCAACTAGACCATGTCTGCTGAACATCATATACAGTTTACACAGCGGGCTGTTCCACCTGACATGCATCACTTCTCTTAAGCTTTTGTTCTGCATGATTCATCCTGACACTTCTAACTGCGAAATGTTCATTTTCAAATTAAGCTTTTTCCTTAAAGATAGTGATGTGATGTTTCCACACTTCCAATGATAATGATAATAATAATAATAATAATAATAATGACAATAATAGCAATGCATGGAGACACTTACTAAACAGCATGCACTTAGCAGACTCAATGTTGAAAGGCATAATTAGTGGTTCCATGGTGTAATACAATATGAATGGTAACCGAGTTTGGAAATTATTTGCAAAGCACATCGCCAGTGCTGCTGGTGGCATAAGGTACTACCAAAATGTAATAGACCTGAATGTGACAAGACTAATAGCTGGTACTAATCAATGGGACTGTTTGGAGTGGATACACAGAAAACAAGTTTGGAATCTAGTAGATGCAGTGGTGCAAAACAACTCATATCCACAATGTGCAAAAGGCTTTAAAAAGCTTGACCAATGAAAATAATTGTACTTCTGTTTCTGTGTTCGTAGTACATAAGTGCAAATGTTTTGTAGAAGACCCACTGTAATCGCTCTATGATGGTTGAGATGCCAGTTACCATACCATGAAGATTTCATAAAGCAAATAAAAACAAATATATCTTGATCCAGAAATAAATCCTCAGTGACCTGCATGCTCACACAAAATGCTATCCACTGCACCAACTGCATAGCACCACTCCTGTATGCTAACAGATGTAGTTACCATACATGTGATTACAGTGTTGCCAGACTGCCAACCTTTAACATCCACAGGGCAAAATTTTGTGAGAGACATTTTTGTATTGTCTAGTACGTGAGGAATCATCTACATCTGCATCTGTACTGTAGAAACTGCCATGAAGTGCATGGCAGAAGGTATGTCCCACTGTACCAGTTATTATGGTTTCTTCCTGTTCCATTCACATATGGAGTGTGGAAAGAATGACTGACTGAATGCTTCTGTGCATGCACTAATTATTCTGATCTTATCCTCATGATCCCTATGTGAGCTATGCGTAGGGAGTTGTTATATATCCCTTGAGTAGTCATTTAAAGCTGGTACTTGAAACTTTCTGCCAGAAGACTCTAGAGAGCACTTGCCCATGAAAGGCAGAAGTCCCGAGTTCGAGTCTCGGTCCGGTACACAGTTTTAATCTGTCAGAAAGTTTCATATCAGCACACACTCTGCTGTAGAGTGAAAATCTCATTCTCGTTCTTGAAACTTTGTTAAAAGACATTTCTGAGATAGTTTATGTCTATCATCAAGGGTCTTCCAGTTCATTTCCTTTGAATCTCTTTGACACTCTTCCACTGATTAAAAAAACTGGTGACCATTCATGCTGCCCTTCTCTCTATACGTTCAGTATCCCCTGTTAGTCCTATTTGATATGGCTCCCACACACTTAAGCAATATTCTAAAACCAGTTGTATGAGTGTTTTTTAAGCAATATGCTTTGTTGACTGATTGCACTTCCACAGTATTCTACCAATAAACTGAATTCTGCTACCTGCTTCATCCCTGACTGAATCTATGTGATCATTCTATTTCATATCCCTAAAAAGTGTTCCACCCAGGAATTTGCACGAGTTGGCTGATTCCAACAATGATTCATTGATATTATAGTCATAGACTACTGCATTCTTTTCGTTTTGTGAAGTAAAAAATTTTAGATTTCTGAACATTTAGACCAAGTTACCAATCTCTGCACCACTCTGAAATCTTATCAAGATCTGACTGAACATTTATGCAGCTTCTTTCAGACAGTACTTCATCATAGATAATTGCATCATCTGCAAAAAGTTTGAAGTTATTATTAATATGGTCTGCAAGGTCATTAATGTACAATATGAACAACAAGGGTCCAACATATTTCCCTGGGGATCACCCGAAGTTACTTGTACATCTGACGATGACTCTCCATCCAAGATGCTATGCTACATCCTCCCTATCAAAAAGTCCTCAATCCAGTCACAAATTTAACTTGGTAACTCGTATGATTGTACTTTTGACAATAAGCACAGGTGGGGCACTGAGTCAAATGCTTTTCAGGAACCAGGAAATACTGCATCTATGTGGCAGCCTTGATCCAAAGCTTTCAGTATGTCATGTGAGAAAAGTGTCAGTTGTGTTTTACATGATTGATGTTTTCTAAATCCATTCTGTTCAAGACACCTCATTTTGTTTGAGCTTGGAATAAGTTCTAATATTCTACAACAAATTGATGTCAAGGATATTGGACAGTAGTTTTGTGGATCAGTTCTACTACCCTTCTTGTAGATGGGTGTGACCTGTGCCTTTTTCCAAGCACTGGGCACAGTATTTTGTTCGAGCGATCTATGACATATAGTTAGAAGAGGGGCTAAGTCAGCTGTGAAATCAGTATAGATCAGGGATTCCGTTGGGACCTGGAGCTTTGTTCAGTTTTAATAATTTCAGCTCTTTGTCGACACCTCTGAAACTAACATTTCTTTCATTCATCTTTTCCCTTGTATGAGGATTAAAGTGGGGAAAATCTCATGGATTTTCTTAGTAAAGGAACATTTGAAAATTTCAGCCTGTGCTTTGCAACCTCAGTTTCAGTTCCTGTCTCATTCGTTAGGGACGGGACTCTAACTTTGGGTTCAGTGAAAGACCTGTTGACAGTATTCTGTTATGGTAGTCATTGAAGGCATCGTGCACTGCTCTCTTGACAGCCAAACACATTTCATTCAGCATCTCTCTATCTGTAGCCTTCTGCTTTGTTTTACACTTATTATGCAGTAATCTCTGTTCTTTAGATGTTTCTTTACAGTGACTGTTTACCGTGGAGATTCCCTCCCATTATGAACTGTTCTACTTAGTTCGTATCTTTTTAAACTTGAGCAAGGGTTCCTCTACATGCTCCTGTCCTGTGCTGAAAGTTTCAAATCCCTACTGAGATATGAGAGTACTGATTTTTTATCTAGTTTACTGAACATATATATCTTTCTGCTTGGTTTAGTTGTCCTTTGTATTTTGGTAATCATTGTCATGGTCAGTGATACCAGTTTCAATGAGGGCATCCTCAAAGACGTCAGGTCCATTTGTTGCCATTAGATCCAATATTTTTCCATCATGAGTGCAGTTCCTAACTCTCTGTTCTAGGTAGTTTTCAGAGAAGGCATTTAGTAAAATTTTGCAGGATATCTTATCATGCCCACCACTAACAAAAATGTAATTTTTCCAACTAATTGTCGGATGATTAAAGTCTCCACTGATGATTGCAGTATGATTGGCCAACTTATGTACAGGTGAACTGAAGTTTTCTCTAAAGTTTTCAGTTACATCAGGAGATGAGTCTGGTTGGTAATAGAAGGATCCAATTATTATTTTATGCCCACCCTTATACTGAGTCTTTCCCAAACAATCTCACATGCAACTTCAATTTCTATTTTGGTGGATTTGAGTTTCTTGTCTGCTGTAATAAATACACCACCTCCATATCCCAGCTCCTTAACCTTTCAATATACACTTAAACTTTCCCCAGAAATCTCAGTGCTATCAACTCCAGTTTTCTGTACTAAGTACTATGTGAGCTTCACTACCTTTCACGAGCGCGTCAAGCTCTGGGGCTTTGTTGCAAATGTGTCAGCAGTTTACCATTATGTTTTTAATACTCTCATCTGTTGGAGACATTTTTTTCAATCTTACATGGATATTTCTAGGTTTCCTACAGCTATCATTATCTGAACTGGATGGAGGGTTGCCTAATCTACCTGAATAGCAGCCTCTCTGATGTGTCGTACACACCTGACCCGTTTTGGAGGACCTATAGTTTTCAGTCTTATGGCGCAAGTCCATGAAGTCGCAGTCTAGCTCGTCACAGAATCTTTGAAATCTCTGGTTCAATCCTTCCACTTGACTCAGAACAAGGATCAGTTCTGTGGACAATGCTGCAAATTGTGAGTTTCGTTGAAACTCCACACGCAAGGCTGGTCTTCTCAACCTTCTCTGACAGTAACTGGAATGACCCAAAAGTGACCTCAGAGCCTAGATGACAGGCATCATTTGTTCAACACATTGATTAATGCACCCAGGCATACACACTGAGTGCACCTAGTATTCTTTCCTGTACCTTCCTGCCATTTTCCCAAGGGAAATGCAGATAATTAATAGACCCACACACTTCTGCATTTGCCTTCCGCGGACACTGGACCAAAACAGGTTTCCTCAAAACAGGTGAAGTGAATCCCACTGGCTCAATTTCAGTTTCAATGAAAAACAGCACCTCAAACTTGTTGGTTAGGTGGATAGGTACAACATCCAGAGTTGTGAAGTCCAAGTGCAGGAATTTTTCTTTACTTATTGCATACTAATATTAGTGAATCATATTTCTAAGCTCTTCATAGGAAAATCAAGTTTAATGTTGTGCATCTTTTCATGTATCATATTACTGTTCTCTTCTCATCATTAGATTTCTCCGACAAATGAGGTGTACTGATAGATGAGTCAATCTTTTCCTTAACATTTAATTCAATTAAATCACTAACACATTTGTCCAATATTGCTAAAATGGAATCTGATATTGCAGCTTCATTTGAATCTTTACTTTGTACTGAAACATTAAGCCTACAATTATGTCTGAAATTTGTTTGTGGACATCTATAAATTCTTGTTCATTAAGTTCTTTGACTTGTTTTATATCTCTATTTATTTCTTTAAACTCCTCAGTTACTTCACTTCTCACTAAGACATATTGTTTAACTATCTCAAAATCTAATTCTCTTTGTAACCTTAATGTACTGGATTTGCAATTTTACCAGAGAAGAAAGTTGCTACTCACCATATAGTGGAGATGCTGAGTCGCAATAGGCACATCAAAAAGATTCACACAATTGTAACCACACACACATATCTGCAGTCTCAGAGAGCTGAAACCATACACACACACACTGTGTGTACAGTTTCAGAGAGCTGAAACTGCAAGTTGCTTTTGCGTGAGTGTGTGTGTGTGTGTGTGTGTGTGTGTGTGTGTCTGTCTACTGCTGACAAAGACCTTTACTGCCGAAAGTTACAATTGTGTGAATCTTTTTGATGTGCCTATCGCGACTCAGCATCTCCGCTATATGGTGAGTAGCAACTTTCCTTCTCTGGTACTGTTACATTCCATCCTGGATTTTCCATTGTTGGATTTGCAATTTTGATATTTGCCTGTACATTCCAAGTTTTTCCTGACATGTAGCACTAATATGAACACTTCCCTAACAGACAATAGTCATCAACACTATATTATAAAATTCAATAAAAACCTAACTGAGTCTTCTTTATAAAAAAATTAAATAAAATAAAATAAAAAAAGGGAGGATGATTGGGTTTAATGTCCCATTGACATCAAGATCATTATAGACAGAGCACAAGCTCAGGAGTTGTCAAGGATGGGGAAAGAAATTGGCTGTACCATTCCGAAGGAACTGTCCTGGCATTTGCTGGAATGATTTAGGGAAATCACGGAAAACCTAAATCGGAATGGCTGGACGTGGGTTTGAACCGTCATCATCGCAAATGTGACTCAACATGCTAACCACTTTGCCATCTTGCTCGGTAACTTAGTCTTTACTTGACACACAACGTCAATAAATAAAAGACTCTGTCATCCAGCATGCAGATTGTAATGCAAAACACCATGTGCCATTGCAACTCAGTGATTCTGTGAAGTCATAGAATGTAGAGCAACTACTGCTAGCTGCTGTGGAGTCATCAATCATTCACTGAAAACAGTTATCCTTCATAAGAGCTGCCAGTCACCCATCTTCCAAATAGCTCTTTTAAGGATCATCTTTCTCATATATAATGTCATTAATTTTAATTGTAGTTCATTGGCGATATACTCCTTGTTGATATTTGGATTTTAGTGTGTGTGTTTTAAACACATCCTTCTCATTGATCAATTAATATTTGGTTGTCGGGGGCAACCACACTATTTTACAATAAATATTTGCTCAAAACCATTATTCTTCTCAAATAATTACCTTTACTAATTGGTCTTATCATTGTTTTAATTTTTTACTCTCCTGCAACAGTAGTTAGCTGTGTGTCCTGCACTAGGGTGCCAAATGTAGGAAACCAGATTTGATTTGACATACTTGATTCATTGTAGAGGATTTAATTGGTTGTCATCGTTTCAGGTGCTCACTCTAGCGACATCATGCTTCTCCATTGTAGGCTGGTGATTCAAGGAGCTCTTCTATTACAACTATGTAGTTTCTTCTTCTTGCAGTGTTACTATGCTCGCTGTCCCATCTTGGGACAGGGATACACATCACTCTTCTGGACTGATATGTAACACTACATTATTCAGACTCTCCAATTTCCCTAATGTTTGTCCATGATATGTTGACTGCACATTGTTTGTCAGGAATGGCAGGAGGCATGTCAGGCCCGGCATCAGGGCAGCTGAGGGGTGAGGAGCATTGAGAGGAAGGCAGTGCCAGCTGCTTCCCTCAGTGTTGATATCATTACCCTTAACAATGTGTACAGTAATGCTTCACATCTAGGTTCAGCCTAATATTGGCAGCGTTCAGAGATTAATGAATATATTTCATCTAGTGCCAATTTTCCTCACTTCTGACAGCATCAGTGAAACCATCAAGTTATTGTGGACACACAGTACAGCATTTAGAATTATAATATTTCATGTTTCCATCACATTAACCTTGTTCATCATGGTCCTCCCGTTAACACCCTTGTGGGCAGTCCCACCAAGAAATATGGATGGGGTACAAGCTGAGTCACGCTCACCTTCCTCTGGCGCATTGCCAGAGGGGGTCATGGTGCTTATCCTGTGATCTCTGGCAGCTTTCGGAGAGAGAGGACGTACTAGCGTACGGGCAGTTGGTGGCAGGTGGCCCGTGTGGATGGCCGCATTTCGCGAGTAGGATTGTATCGTGCGATGAGCTGTTTTGAGGTGGGAAGCCATGCCTCATCGCAGTTTCAGTTGCGATGCTCACCTTTCAACAGTTTGAATCAGCCTGTGGTCACATGTGTGTGTTCACCGTGAAATGGTACATTGTCAGCTTGATCTACAAGTTTGCATCTTGTGGATTCGTGTCATGGATTTCTTGTAGTTTTCCTCGAATTTTCCTGTTCTTGTTAATGTGCACCACTGAATGGCAATTTGTTTAACAGCAAGCAACAAGAGGAACCTTTCGACAGACCAAAGTTGAGTGTTCAGTGAGCATACAATTGAAATTACTGTTATTACTAAATACACTGTTGCTCTGTGATTATTGAATAGTGTTGGCAGGATTCCTACCTTTCAACAGAGTGCTGTTGATATTTCTGTTGTTGTTAATGTGCACTGTTGAATGACAATTTGTTTAACAGTAAGCAACAAGAGGAGCCTTTCGACAGAATGCTGTTGAGTGTTCAATGAGCGTACAGTTGAAATTACTGTTATAACCAAATACGTCATTGCTCTGTGATTATTAATAACTTGGGCAAGATTATTACCTTTTGAGAGAGCACCGTACATATTTCCTGTTGTTATTAACATGCACCATTGAATCACCATTTGTTTAACGGCAAGCCACAAGATAAGCCTTTTGACAGAGTTCAGTTGAGTGTTCAATCAGCATACAATTGAAATAACTGTTATAACTCAATATGTTGTTGCTCTATGATTAAAATAACTTGGCAAGATTACTACCTTTCAACAGAGCACCATTGATGTTTCCTGTTGTTATTAATGTGGACCATTGAATCACAGTTTGTTTAGCGAAGCCACAAGAAGCGCCTTATGACACAGCGCCGTTGAGTGTTCAATCAGTGTACAGTTGAAATATAGTGATTACCAAATGTTTTACAGCCGCTAGCACTTGTACTTTGTGCTTGTGATGTGGTTGATTACATAGTTTTTTTTAAATATATATATATATATATATATATATATATATATATATATATATATATATATATATATATATATATATATATATATATATATAAAAAAAACAAAGATGAGGTGACTTACCGAACAAAAGCGCTGGCAGGTCGATAGACACACAAACAAACACAAACATACACACAAAATTCAAGCTTTCGCAACAAACTGTTGCCTCATCAGGAAAGAGGGAAGGAGAGGGGAAGACGAAAGGAAGTGGGTTTTAGGGAGAGGGTAAGGAGTCATTCCAATCCCGGGAGCGGAAAGACTTACCTTAGGGGGAAAAAAGGACAGGTATACACTCGCACACACGCACATATCCATCCACACATACAGACACAAGCAGACATATGTCTGCTTGTGTCTGTATGTGTGGATGGATATGTGCGTGTGTCCGAGTGTATACCTGTCCTTTTTTCCCCCTAAGGTAAGTCTTTCCGCTCCCGGGATTGGAATGACTCCTTACCCTCTCCCTAAAACCCACTTCCTTTCGTCTTCCCCTCTCCTTCCCTCTTTCCTGATGAGGCAACAGTTTGTTGCGAAAGCTTGAATTTTGTGTGTATGTTTGTGTGTCTATCGACCTGCCAGCGCTTTTGTTCGGTAAGTCACCTCATCTTTGTTTTTATATATAATTTTTCCCACGTGGAATGTTTCCTTCCATTATATATATATATATATATATATATATATATATATATATATGTTGCAGTTTAAGCCCCTTTTATGTATGTATATGTTGGGTCGCAGCAGATCTGGTGACTGATTATTAGCGTTGTTAGCAAGATAACATAGTTCTCATTGGAACATGTTTAATGACATAGTTATGGAACTGTGTTAGAATACTTGTAGTCTGATTTTATAACAAGATTATGTAATTCATTTTGTATTTGTATTTCTTTATTGGTCCTGTAAATCGTGTTTAGGTACATATTTTGCACAAATGATGTAGGACAAGTCAGGTTGGTACAGTATATACATCATCAAACACATTGTTATATTGAAAGGATAAATAATTAAAAATTATTCAATACATGTTGATATTGATGACAAATTTAATATAATAAAATAAAATGATAGACTTATTAAGAATATTTGAGCAATTACACTACACTTTTCTGGTTCTCTAAAAACTCGGAAACAGAATAGAAGCAGTGGTCAAGCAAGTACTCTTTCAGTTTCACTTTAAACTTTTGTAAATCTTGCATATGTTTCAAATAGGATGGCATGTGATTGTACAGCATTATGCCAGTATGATACACTCCTCTCTTACAAATGTTTGTACTTACTGTATTGACATCAAGTAATGTTTCTGCCTAGTATCATGAGGGTGGTAATCACAGTTATACTTAAAGATGCTTCCAGTTTTTAAAATACTTCCTTTTGTGAAATTTAATATTTCATACATATATAAGCAAGGAAGAGGCAGTATACTGAGATTTTTAAATAGTGGTCTACAGGAGTCGCTGTACTTAGCATACTTTATTATTCTAACAATCTTTTTCTGTAGCCTAAATGTTTTGTTTGTACCTACGGAGTTCCCCGAAAAGATAATGCCGTACATCATCAGTGACTGAATACTGCCATGGTACATTGTGATCACAGATGCACGGCTTGTATTTTGTGCGAGGATTCTTACTGCGTATGTTAGTGTGTTTAGCTTTTTATTTACATGGTTAAGATGTGTCTCCCATTTTAGGTTTTGCTGTATATGTATACCTAAAAATTTTGTGTCTTTCACAGATGAGACAGTTTGTCCATCAATTTTAAAAATTGGTCTTCCAGGATGTAGTTTCTGTGAATTGTGGAAACTGACTGTCACTGTTTTTTCATTATTTATTATTAGCTTGTTTGTTCTGAACCATTGTGTCAAATTTTGTATTATACCTGTAGCTGTTTTTTGTAGGCTTTCCTCACCACGTGATTTGATTAGGATATTTGTGTCATCTGCAAAAAGTACTGTTGTCCCTTTAGTTATTCTTTCTAACAAATCATTAACATAAAGAATGAAAAGAATTGGCCCATGGACTGACCCTTGAGGAACTCCATATGTAATGTTTTGTGCATTACTGTAAAAATTACAAATTTTTGTGTTTTTATGTCTTTGTATTTTATTTGAGTGATCTGTTGATGGTCATGAAGGTAGGAATGTATCCACTTGTTTGCCAGGCCTAGTATTCCATAATTACCTAGCTTCTGCAACAGAGTATTATGATCAATTACATCAAAGGCTTTACTAAGGTCAAGAAATATGCCAGACACGTGTTGCTTATTATCTACTGCAGTTATAATTTCATTTAAGAAGGTATAAATAGCTGACTGTGTTGATCTGCCAGTTCTGAATCCGTGTTGTGCATCGCTTATTATGTTTTCTTTATTTAGAAAGGCTGTCAGCCTTCTAAGAAATAGTTTTTCAAGAATTTTACCAAAGCCTGACAATACTGATACAGGTCTATAGTTTGCAGCTTCATGTTTGTCCCCTTTCTTGTACAGTGGTGTCACTTTTGCCATTTTCAGATTTTTCGGGAATATACCACTCATGAATGATGAATTGAAAATATCCATTAGTGGTTCTATGATAGATGTTACTCTTGCTTTGATAATAATATCTGGTATTTCATCAGTACCTGCTGAATACTTACTGGATAACCTTTTTATAATGACAGATAATTCCTCAGATGTTGTTGGAGACATGAATAGGGTTCTTGTAAGAATTTTTGTATCTGACTGGAGTGTATTGCTGTGTGGTTGTGAGTTGTAATGTTTGGTAATCAGGTTGTGTGCAACATTAGAAAAGTAGTTGTTAAATTTATTAGCCACTACTGTGGGGCTGATTATTTTATTGTTGTTTTCATGAGGTTCTATATTTTTGTGGGCTAATGATGTAGTACCTGTTTCTCTTTTTATGATACTCCAGGTTGCTTTAGTCTTATTCCTGGAATTTTTTATTTGTTTTGTCATTTTCCATTTTCTTTCCTTTTGTCATAACTTGTCTAAGTATTTGTTTATATTGTTTAAAGTAATTGATAAATACAGGATTTGTGGTTTGCTGTGAGTATTCATATAAGTTCCTTTTTTCTGGCATGATGTTTTTATTCTTGTTGTGATCCATTTATTTGATTTGTGCACAGAATATAAAAGTGACGTTTGTTTAGGAAAGGCTATTTCAAAAAAAATGTTTGTACGTGGCCATACATTTATCAAACTTGTCATCTGTGCTGTTTGAACTGTAAACATCAGTCCAGATTTCTCTTCTCAAGAGAGAACAAAAGTAATCTATGTTTTCATTATTAAACTTCCTCACAATAGTTCTAGTTTTCTGGGCTTTCATGTTTCCTGGAATAGTGATTGTTAGTATTTGAGCATTGTGATCACTAAAACCAGTGTTTGCAGTCTGTGTGTTGCAGATATATTTATCTGTGTTTACAAACACCTGATCTATGGCTGTTGCAGAAGTAGTGGTTATACGAGTTGGTTTGGTTATAGTTGGGTTTAGGTTAAAGGACTTCAGTAAGTCTTTGATTTCATCTTTAAATTTACTGGGTTTGGAGAAATCAACATTGAAATCTCCACAAATGATAATATTTTTTTAAGGGTGTTGAAGTCCTCTAACACCTCTTCCATATGATTATAAAAAACTTTTTTATCACCATCTGATGACCTATATACACAGATGATTACAGAATTGCTAGTTGGCAGTTCTACTATTGAGAGTTCTATGTCTCTTTCTTTAGATAAGCTGTCAAATTTGGTTATGTTAGTGAAGTCTATATCTTCTGGAACATATATGCAGCTACCACCATGCCTGAGTACTTCTCTACAAAATGTGGCAGCTAATTTAAACTGAGGTAGGTATGCTAGTTCTATCATGTCTTTATTTAGCCAGTGCTCAGTAAAGCATAAAACAGAAATATCACTCATATCATTTAACAAGATTTGTATTTCATTCAGTTTATTGGAAAGAGACTGAACATTCTGATGGAACTATTTAAAGTATGAATCAGGGACTATATTGTGTCTTGCTTGACCAGTTACCTCTTTTTTACATCTAGTATTGTTAGCTGTAAAAAATCCTCCTTGATTTGAGATGCGGGTGGTGTCTTCTTGCTAGCTGGTTCCCTGGATTCTGGGCCCTGCCTTTCGTGTGCTGTGGTGCTTCTAATGGTAATCCACTTGTGAAGTAGCATTTGTTCCATTTTAAGCACTTGTATTGCACTGGATTTCATATTATATTTATTTTGTTGAAGCACTGATTTCTTCAGGTAGACTGGTCGATTCAGAGATACATGCATCTGGTTTGTACAATTGTTAATTTTAATTAATGAAGACAGTCTGTTGCATACTTGCTCCTTCCCCTGTCTTTTCAAGTGGAATCTGTGATGTGTGAATTTATCACGAGACAGTCTTACCATTTCAAAGTTTATAGATATTCTACTTTTGTTGCAAGATTTTGAACAGTTCACTGTTTGCACTAAATGATGGTAACGTTTGGTAACTGCATCATAACCACTTATTGGACCTTTTAAATCTACTAACCTTCTGCCTCTCATGGCAAAATGGCTTTTAATTATTTTAAAATTTATATCTTATTCATTCTGAATTTTTTAATTACATTTCCTATTTTTGGATCATGTTTTGATTTTAATTCAGTTTTGATGTTTCCTAAGTATTATCTCATTAATGATGTGGCCTTTAGGCTGCAGCTTATTTCCAAAAATGCCCATTAACTACATTCAAATTTTTCGTTTAGCTTATAGCTATCTGACAAAATGTTTAAAACAAATAGATGCAAATAACCACATATTACTTCATTTAAGTTTTGTATTCGCTTTCCATTATAGAACAACTTACTTCAAACATAATATTTAACCAGTGCTCTAAGAATATTTCCTCTAAATGAATCAAAGGCCAAATTCTTGTTATTTGCTTTAAAATGACATATCCAAAATGTGCCAACATTATCAGAAATATCTAAATTAACTATTCCAGAATCAAATGTATTTGATTTATTAAGTTATTCATCAGTCATGTAAACACCACGAAAGTGTTTAATTTTTAATTGTTTTGCTAATTTTTCTAGATCAAAATTTGATAAAGGTTTATTATATTCTTTGATTGTTTTGTCGAAATTTTTTTACTCCAGTGTGTTTATTCTCCATTGGTAGACTGTGTCTTTTTCATTCTGCTGACTCCATTTTCTTTTTTTTTTTTTTTTTTTTTTTTTTTTTGTGCACTGCTTCTGCAGTAGCTGCTGCTCCACCAGCTAATGATCTCATTGCATCTAATGCTACTAATAGAACTGAAAGATGTCCTTCTTCATATTTTGTTACTCGAGAACTTTATTCCATTTTTATTTCATATTCAGTAATTTTTTTCACTACACATATACCAAATGTTATAAGTAGATTACCATGTTTTGTTATATCTCATTCTTTTGAGCACCAGTTAAAAATTATCAGTACCATTTAATTGTTCATTATTTAGTTCAATTTTAATTGCTTTAGCTTTAGTCTTGTCACGAGATAGCAATTTGTAATAAATGCTGAAGTTATTCATTGACATAGATAAAAAATTTATAGGGATGGATATTTTTGGGTGTTAACTTAATTTTTAACAGCCCCATTCATACTCATCAACATCCAAACCCATTTCCAATTTTAGTTTCCTATACATTATTCTTCTAACTGCTGTAGTTGCTAATTCTTCACCAAGTGAAGGGTAAGAAGCACGCATTCTTTCTTTTCCAGCAAACTGAAGTTCTATATCTGCTTCATGGCTTTTTTCTTAGTCTTTATTACCTCTGTAGGTAATATCACACTTTTGTAAACTTCATTTAATGGATTTATACCCTTATCACCATGTGCTAGCCTTTCACCTAGTTTAGTGAATGGACTGAAGTACGAATATCCTGGTAGGTACATCTCTGCCAATGGCAAATTTTTAAAGACCAATTTACTAATCCTTTACTGTGTTCTTCATTATGATGAAGATAATTGAAAATCTGATTAAATAAAGTATTCCTTTAGGATTGTTTATAATGAAAACGCCAAATTTGTCAATTAACATCTGTGTTATACCTACTTTTTCGTTATGTTAATACTTGTATCTAGCTAACTCTTCATCATGAATTACAACCAATCTAACGATTAACTGTCACACATCACTCACCACACATGTTCATTCGTTTTTTTGTATACTTTTTTATCACTCCTTGTCCTGTTTTCTTATCGAAACTTGATTCTAAAACTGCAGCATATTTTGGGAAATAGACCTCAGCAATTTCTTTCATCAGATTATTATATTTAATACCTCTACTTGAATGAAATAATATATCTGCATATATCGATAAATCATTACTGTTAAATTTCTTACTCTTATCATTTATAGTAATCTGTTTTTGGGTTCTAAGGTTCATTAAGCTGTCTGCAACCTAACATGTCCTTTCACCAACTATTAATTTATCTTAATCAGATTTAACTGGTAATTTACCAAAAAATTTAAATGTGAAAAAATATCATAATCCATGAAAATAAATCTGCACTATTGTTAATAAGTTTTAGCATTGTTTCACTCATGTTTATTTTTTAACATTTGTTCTTAAGCTTGTAACTTTGTTCTGTTTTATCATCTTCTTCATATTTCTTCAGTGCATCTTGTATCTCTGATTCGACTAGTGTATAACCTGTCACTATCATAGTGTTTAATTGTTGCTATACATTAAATTCTTGAAAATAGTGCTGATAAGGAACCGTCTGCATCGCAGCTTCTCTATTTTCTTCAATTTCCTTCAATACATCATCACTGAAACCTTCAGTTTCTTCTTTTAGTTGTTCAGTTTCTTCAATAACAAGCTGATCTTTTTTATATTTTTCATATTCCGCTCTTGGCTGCTTTTTTCCATTTTTAAATTCTTCTTTTAAGTCTTCCATTACTATTCTATTTTGTCCAGCTTTACTAGCAACATCTGTGTCATATTTTGCAAACATTTAACACAGATGAAAAACATTAACAAAATATTTTTAAACCTGTGATTAAAATGAATATCTTGCAAAAAATTAAGAAGAGGGATTCGCTACCCTTATATTGTTATAAAATTTTTAATTTCATCTTTGTACTTGCCATTATAAGGCTTCCTAGTCACCTTTATTGTAAGAAAGCAAAACTGGTCTTCTATCATTTCCTACTATATTCCATAAAATTATCAAAACTTAAACATGCTATAAATATGATTCAAATTTGTTTCACTTTTCTAAAAAGTATTTAAAAAATTTAGATTACCTCTGACTAATTTTTTGAATATTTTGAATATGTGTGAGCTAAATAAAGACATTCATTGCTTTCTGTCTTCCTCTAGTAGAATATTCTTTAATGACATCTTGGTTTTGAGAATGAAATCATCGAATAGTACAAGCTAGTTATTTTGAAATTAATCTAATAGTATAATTTCTTATTATTTTCAACAAAAGTAGCAATTTATCTTTAATTTTTTCACCTTTTTATAAATACTTGATATTTTGGCTAATCTAAACTTTTGGAATAAATATATAAATATGTAATTTTTTCCAGTTTAACCACCCTGGAGCTAAAATATAATTGTCAGTCTATGATGTTGTTCTCCCATATCCACTTAGTACTATTATTGCACATTGAATAGAATTAGGCAAGAGCTTGTTATTGTAATGACACATTCCTATGCAGAGACAGACAATATCTTAAAAGCTGCGCCAAAGATAAATTGAGAGGCATGTATATTATAATCTTTGTAAAGTTCACATTGGATTCTCTTTTGTTTGATACTCCAAGGAGCTAAGGGACACTTTCGATTGTTGCCTTGTGGAGGATGGACGTGATTTTTGGACTGTGCGGAAAGGCAGCCATATGGTTGGTAATTATGGTTTGTGCGACGAGCACAGCAAGTCTTATGGTGTTGTGAATAAAAAAATAGTGAAAAGTATCGAAGTGTTACGAAAATTATTTATAGCGACGTAGCATAGTATTCCTTGGTTTCCACCGTCTTCGTGAAGTGAACCGATGCCGACTCATACACGGTCAGCAAAGAGAAGAACATCGATGGCGACTAATGAATTAATATTGTGGCAGAAGGACTAATTCTACGTCTAAGGTGAGAACTCTGATTAAATCAACAATGACGTGGAATTTAAAATATAAAATGTTTTTTATTTATTTCGCCACACTGGCGACCGCTGACAGGGACAGTACTGGCGGAACAAAGAGTAAGTACTTCATTGTTGTGCTACAAATGTACTTGTACTAATTACTGTTTCTCTGTTACATGACGCACATGGAAAATGACGAATAAAGTGAAACAGTATTAACTGTATAAACGGATGGCACAATAACCAGAAGGAACAAGGACAAGGATTTACAAAACTAACGTAATCGTGAGTGACGCAGCTCAGTCGGAATTAAGGTAGGAAAGCGCAAACGCATGCAGTGGCTGCACCTTGGCTTAGCTCCACTTAAAGCAGAACCATTTCCTGTCCATATTAAAATCCTGGTAGTGTTTGTGGCAACACACAATTACACTTTGACAATTACTTTTTTATGTTCAACAATCGCAGAATTAGAAGACGTAGTGCGC
This sequence comes from Schistocerca piceifrons, assembly GCF_021461385.2. Classification (NCBI taxonomy): domain Eukaryota; kingdom Metazoa; phylum Arthropoda; class Insecta; order Orthoptera; family Acrididae; genus Schistocerca; species Schistocerca piceifrons. The sequence continues at coordinate 715,869,281 of NC_060140.1, read as the reverse complement.
CATCTTGTAAATTTCCGACGCGCAACAAATAACTATCGCGAGATATTTTTATTAATTCAACTGCGAGAGAATTTAAAGATTTAGATTAACAGTAAAGTACAGATAAAAATAATATCTTCACAATGGAATCGAAGAACTTTAATTTAACAAATGTTCATGGACACGTCACCGATTCTGACAATAGTGACGTAAATGATGACGCAATTAGTTTTTCAGCACAACATAATGTAGAAGTAAATACAATTCAATTGCACTCCACAGGGATTAACAATAACGAACCACTTGCAAATGAAACCTTGTGCACAGTCGATGAAGCATCGATTACCAGATCAGATGAAAATATTTCGCGTGAAATCAGTGAACCTAGCCCGGTTTCGATTCAATCAGACCGTGGCAGAGAAACAATGGCAACAAATAATGGCATAAATACAAACACACAAGCTTCGTCAGTTACGCTTGAGGCATTATATAGTCTGATGTCAAACGTGAGCGAGCAATTATCTGATTTAAAGATGAGTCACAACACAACGAACACAAAACTGGCGAATCTAGAAGTCAGCCACAACACAACGAACACAAAACTGGCAAATCTAGAAATCAGCCACAACATGACAAACACAAAATTGTCAAACATGGAAATTGGGTTCCAACAGCAGTTTTCAAGTGTAAACACGCAATTTGAAAACATACACAGACATTTCGATCAACACTTAAATAAACTCACCAATGAAATCGATCAAAAGATCGAAGACAAAGTCATCAAAACCGTCAATAGTGTATACAATGTATTGGCAAATGACTTAGAAAAGAAATTGTCAGATCTTACAAACAAACAGGAACAGGAACTGTCAGAAATAGTAGAAACACACAATCAAACACAAACCGTACAAAAAGAAATACATGAAAACGTACAGGCTATTCAATTAAATTTAACAAGAGTACAGTCCGCATGTGAAGAAATACCTGACCAAGTTAATAAAGTTAACGAAGAAGTTGGTTTTCTGAAACAGGAGACTCGACGTATCAACGCGGACATTATCAAAATAAATGAAACTTTAGGAAACGGTAATGTAAATGAATCAATAACTGACCGGGAAACAAAACTTTTTGAAAAATTAGGTAATGAAATCAAAGTAGCCGAGGACAGAATACGCAAGGAAATTGCTGGTAGACTGAATGTTTCAAATGACTTGCCTACGTCAAGCAACAGGCAGCGCGACACTTATTCGCCCGTGCCAGATTACGATGTCAATAACGCAGAACATCACGCGCCCAGTCCGGCGTATGTGCACGCACCGGCACAGGCAAACAATGGCTATTCGCCAAACGCGGTGCTGCAACAGGCAGTAGGTGTGTCGCCTTGCATCTCGACGATTCTAGTCGATGAGAGCCTGTTGAAACATAGACAGTTTCCAGTTTTCTCCACAGAATCCAGAAAAACTCATCCAGTCGTATTCGTAAGAGCATTTAAAAATGTCTTACCAAGAAACTGGACTGAGGCACAGAAGATTAGATATGTAGTAGGCTTCACACAAGGTGACGCACTTTTGTGGGCCACAGACATGGCTGAACAGTGCGTCACCTACGAACAATTTGAACGGGCTTTCTTGGAGAAATATTGGTCTGCTGGTGTCCAAGAAAGACTGCGCCGTGAAGTATTCAACCCACAACCGTTCAACCTCAAAAACGGCGGGTTGAGAAAGTATTTCGAAAAGTACTTGAATAAGACGCGCTATTGGAACAATCCAATACCGCACGTAGGTGTTCTCAAAATTCTGAAAAACATACTACCCGCGAACTTACGCGAAAAATTGGTAACCATACCGGAGAACGACCTTGAATACTTTCTTTCCGTGCATGACTCAATTGATCTAATATACGAAGAAGAGCCGAGCACAAGTAATCGGAATGAATATTCCGGAACCAATCAAAACAACGGTAACGGATATCATTTTAATGGCAGTGGACAAAACCCACACAGTTGGCATCCGTATGCGACAAGGCCAAATAATGGAACCTGGAATTACGGAAATCGGAGGAATTCGGCGCCACAGAGACGTGAAGACCGAAGGTACAGTACAGATTACGGTCCACGCCGGTATGGAAATGATAGAAATCACGTGAATGATTGGTCAGGCCCGCGTGATGAAAGGCGGCACACAAATGAAAATTACAATAGTTACAGTAATAGGAATGATAGACCAAGGAGGAATAGCGACGGCCGGTCGCAAAAAAATGTTGCACGCAGCGGTCCGGAAACTAATTGGCGACAGAATAACCACTCAGTACACTTTGTAGAGGTAACGGACAGTACTGAAGCAACGCCTTTGTCTCCCCCGGTAAACAACAATCGGTCGTAATGAGCCCCCACCGGCCGACCGATTTGACAACAGGGGGCACAAACAAGCACACATTACATCTTAGACAATTATTTTTAAGATATGATCAGGATGCGACCGTAGAAGATGATCTATGTGAAGAAGAGATGAAAGCACTGGACAAGGTAAGTGCAGGCTGTAATAACAACAAAGAGATAGGAAACGTTACAGAATTTAACATTGGACAGGAAGTACTATTACGTACCCACCCAAAATCCTCTAAAATTAAGGCATTAAACAAAAAGTGGCAGTTGTTGTATGACGGCCCTTTCATTATAATAGACAAACCTCACCCAGGATGTTATCTGTTAGGTAACACACGAACGGGCAAGGTGAAAGGGTTATACCCCCACAAGGACATCAAAGAATTTTTTCATTAAAGGTTATATGTTATTTTAGCAAAATTGAAATTGTACAACCTTGGATCACATAGTAAAATTGCTGTCATTAACCTAAGAAACTTGCGAACAACTGGGGGCATATGCCAGCTTAAAAACGCATATTTAACCAAACCTAATGAAACATGTGTTGCTGTGAGTCTTAACACTATAAAATAAACCATACGGTACTTTTGTAGTCTAACTCAGTTATTTAAGAGAGGGGAACAAAGACAAATTAGCGCGAAGGTCAGAGTTTGTTCGCTTGAGACGAGCAACAAACCACACATCGAAGTTGCAATCCAACGCTCAGCTCATGAGCACGCGGTAGCTGCATGTCAAGACGAGGTCATTGGCCGCGCTGTAGGCAGCGAGCCGGGGAGAAATCTTCCCCCCTTCCATGTCCGATCAGCTGAGCGTATACAAAGCGCAAAGGCGCATGCGCGGTCGAGTCCAGGTGTCACGTGACTATTACACGATGGTGGCTATCACGAATAATGTTCACCAACAATGCAGAGTTTTCCCCGCACCTACAGTCCAGTCGTGGTACGTAAGCGCGCATGCGCGGAAAGTTTAAAAGTTTTGAGACCACTCTTACTATGAGACATAGAGACGAAAGTCATTCAAAAACAAGAAAGGAAAGGGTACACAAGTCTTGTAAATAGTAACTTAGAAAATTTAATTATAAGCTGGTATTACGTAATAAAAGTGAACATACAAGAAAATACTGGTCATGGACGGTATTGTAATATTATATTATACTGAGTAAAATCTTAGCTTGTACGGAAGGAGAAAGAAAATAGAAAAATAAATAAATAAGGCAGATATATAACCGGAAGAAAGGCTATGTACACGAGAACAGCACACAATTACATATAGGGAAAAAGCAGCAAAGATGAAATCAAAGAGATAACGCATACATTTACATTACACAGTAGCTAGCGATTTTCAGAATGAACAACAAGGTAAACGCGGGAATTTTTGTGACTAAGGAAAAGAGTGACACAAGCTTTAAAATAGGGTAATAATAAACAGACCTATGCAGCGTGAGTAATGAACTGAATCGCTCTCAAAACAAATACCTATGGTTTATAGAGAGAGAGACACACATTAACGTTAGGAAACACCTGAAGCACTCAGCAAACAACTTTGTAGAATATATAAGCTATACACGAGGGTACATGTACGAAAGCTAAAGTGTAAAGGAGGAAAATAGGGAATGTTGCACATTAATGGACTGTAAGGCAGTTATGTATGTAAGAAGAAATATTTAGTTGTAAGTATTATTAGTATAAGGGACGATGCTCAGCACACCCTGAATTATTTTGGAATATTGAAGGAATGGTGCAGGGTACCGAAAAAGGGCCCCACCAGCAAAGTGTATATTATAGTGGTAGATATTTTTTTGTGTATAAACGTATGTATGAATGTGTGAAAGGCGAAAGAAGCTCTGTACATGTACGGAACTTAAACAACGTAGAAGTGTATAAGGAAAATTAAACTCTAAGACAACCTCTTATAAACATGTATACCTAACATCAAGAAACAACTTAATTAAAACCGTAAGACTCTACGAGTTTACGAGAAAATACGAAAAACCTGATACAAAGTGCAACATTAGCGATGCTTCACTCATGTATGCAGAAGGAAGGTATGAATTACTTTACCCACTTGAAACATGAAAGGATAAATCATGTTAAAATTATATCTTTCATATATATAACGATTTACGGTCACGAAGAATGAAAATGACATCGCCGCTATACGAGAAACAGGTAAGTAGTGTGATCGACGACCTGTAAGCAAAGGAATCGTCTATAAAATAAACTATGAAAAAAAAAAGTCATACAGAATTTCATGCTGCACTGAAGCTATGAAAGTGTGATTATTCGTGTACATAGATTTTCATGACAACCGATGCATTAAAATGTCTATTTTTTCTCCCATGATAACACAAGACGCCTATAAGCGCACTTTAATTGAAAATGATACACGCACACAAGGGCATGCCGCTATTATGAAACACTGTACATATAAATAGTAGCTAGACCCTGAACTTCAAGATTGTATGTTTATATGTCTATGTTAATGTAGGAAATTTTATTAGAGGTAATGATTTACAAGCACACCAGAACGTGCTTAAGCACAAAACACTGTACATATTAGGGTTATGCTGCATATAAATGATTATTTCGTGCATTTTCAGATTTTATACGCAAAAAACCGTAGCATACACGTAGTCGTTGCCACTACCCTAAGTAGAAGGTAGAAAATTCCCTTCCCAAGCTTCAGTGGAGCGGCTACAGGTGTGTTCTCTGCATGCTGATGCATGTCGTCGCGTATGAAGAACACGTAACGGAGGTAAACCTTAACTTATACTCGAGTTCAAGAAGGAAAACAAAGGACTTGTTCCTTCTAACAGATTAATGGAAAAAGGCGAGTGTGTGTGTGTGTGTGTCAGTAAAATCGAAGACGAAGAAGCCACTATGAGTGGTCAAAAATTTTTTCAATTTTAGTCGATAGTTTTTTTCCTGTAGTTAATGTAAACAATGTATTGTATGTATTATATGTTATTCCATTGTATGTGATGTATTTTGTATTTCATGCCAAGCCCCGTGACTTACAAATTATGTGCATTGACCAGAAGTATTGAGGGGAATGAATCTCAGTACAATAGGTAAAAGGGGTTAATGCGAAAAAAAAAAAGTGTAGTGAAAAGGAAGTTTCGATCGCAATACTCGCGGTTAAAGTGGTGTGTGTAGAAATTAAAATTGTGCAAAGTAGTGCTACGTTGCAAGTGTCAGCGAGCCTAAACAAGTGACATCGAAAATTGAAGCTTGTATCGTCAAACGACCCATGGCGTCACAGTAGGAAAGGACAATGCCAAACAAGTTTGACATGGTACGCTTCTTACCAGGAGCTGAATCGACGGGATCGTCCTCCGCCTCGCACATAGTGTGGTGTGTTCTTCGGGGCACATATTCCAATGTACCTCGTCGTATCCAGTCTAAGTACTGGAAGGAACTACAAAAAGCACACGCATACTGAGGTTCGGAAGTCTCGACGGTACCCGCACGTCGGTGTATATTCAGTGCACTGTCGCGCGCATTCAACCAACGTCGCCCACTAACGGACGACCAAACAATCAGGCGCGCGTATCACCCGCCCATATTCAACACGGGCTAGTGAACAAAGCTCGTCGCCCCAGAATAAATACAGAAAGCAATACAAGGACCTAATTTTCACCTCTGATGAGGAAGGAAACATTTGTATGTAACGTTGTATTCAGTGTATATTTTATTGTACAATCTTTACTACATGATGTCATTTTCTCAGTATTAACCAGATCTTTGTTATTAGGATTAAGGTTTGTAAATATTAGCATAAGTATACCAAAAAACTGACACACACTCAGAAATACCAAAGAATTCACAGTGCCATAAAATGAGACAATAAAAATGAAGTGTGTAAATAAAAGACCCCCAAACCTATCAATTGCAAGGTCGACTACTGTATCCTGTCAATCAAATAAAATTTTCTAGTGGACAGTATACAGTAGGGGGGCAGTTGTAATGACACATTGCTATGCAGAGACAGACAATATCTTAAAAGCTGCGCCAAAGATAAATTGAGAGGCATGTATATTATAATCTTTGTAAAGTTCACATTGGATTCTCTTTTGTTTGATACTCCAAGGAGCTAAGGGACACTTTCGATTGTTGCCTTGTGGAGGATGGACGTGATTTTTGGACTGTGCGGAAAGGCAGCCATATGGTTGGTAATTATGGTTTGTGCGACGAGCACAGCAAGTCTTATGGTGTTGTGAATAAAAAAATAGTGAAAAGTATCGAAGTGTTACGAAAATTATTTATAGCGACGTAGCATAGTATTCCTTGGTTTCCACCGTCTTCGTGAAGTGAACCGATGCCGACTCATGATGGTACACACGGTCAGCAAAGAGAAGAACATCGATGGCGACTAATGAATTAATATTGTGGCAGAAGGACTAATTCTACATCTAAGGTGAGAACTCTGATTAAATCAACAATGACGTGGAATTTAAAATGTAAAATGTTTTTTATTTATTTCGCCACATTAATAAGAGCTTGTTATGTTTATTTTTGATTTCTTCTCTGCAATCCTCATTTTTGGTTCCCAATCAGTTTTTATTTAATTAAATAAAATTTTGTTAATCTTAACTAAGTAGCTTATTTCAGCTGAATAGTAAGTCATTTGTTTTCAATTAAAGATTGGCAGTACCTGTAAGAGACAGCTATAGTAATGTTGGTTTTTATACATTTCTAACTCCAAATACTACATCAAAAAATAATAAATTGTATTGTGATGGAAAAACAACATAAATTCCTGTTGGCTGCACAGTTTGAAGAGCTTGGAAAAATATATTTATTCAGGATAGCCAAATATTGACATTAAAGCAAACAAAATTTAAACAGAGTTTTTACTAAGTGTGATATTAAGGTGTATATGGACATAAAGGATAGTATTGGGAGTGTGCTTGGATTTTGTTACCAAGCTATTGCAGCTAATGAAAAAACTGTTCCTAATGATGTTCCCAAAATTATTCCATTCTAATTAATCAGTGCAAATTTTAATCTAGCTGATGGAATGCTTATGAAGCATACTGATCACTTTCATTGAGAAATTAATATCATTGTTTCACTCAAGCCTAATGCTGAATTTGGTGGTCCACTAACTCATGAAACACATTATCCTACATATACACCAGTTTTTTATACTGTTCAGGATTTAGAAATAACTATCACTGATGAAAATGATGATTTAATTGTTTTAGAAATGTCACATTAAATTTATTCTTATTAAGTGAACAAGATTGAAAGCTACCAGTTTTTCTCATTTGCTGTGAATGAGAAGACTACAAATAACCTAAATCTTCCCAACAAGAACATAGATGTTAATATAAATGTTAATATATAAATGCTCTATTGTACATGAATGACAGTATTATTGATGCTGATGGTATATATTATCCAACATATGCAAAATCTAATAAAAAATTCACTGACAACCATGTGACAAAACTTTTTGATGTTATTGCCATAAAAAAAGGAAACAATATTTTGTCTACAATGGAACATTCTTCATTTGTCCTTATGTGATGGACTTCATCTCTAACTAATGAGTTAACCAACAAAGGCCATATCCTCAGTAGTTGAAAGGTGAAAAGTAAGCAAAATGAAATAGTTTTATCACTAGACTTGCTTGGTGCATTCTTTAGGGATTATAAAGAAGTGATGTGAGAAGCAGATTTAACCATAATTTTTCTAGGAGTTCTAGTGCAAATGATGCCCTTCTTTGATGTGCTGACCATAACCAATCTGGTGTTGAAGATGTGACCATTGTTCCTAGGTATGACAAAATTGATGTGTAATAAATGGAAATCAGAGTTCCTGTGTTAGGATATGAACCAGGATGTTCACTTGAGTCAGTGCAAGGAAGACTAAAAAGCTCTTTCTTTGAACCACAAACCATAGAGATAACTGGATTGAATGAAAGAGAAATTTTGAGCTACATGTCATCAATCACTATAATTCTGCAGAATTTGATATGTCTTACTTTATCTTTGTTGTTTCCCAAATAAATCAAAAAATAATTCGGAAGATTGACTCTTCCCTGTTAGATCACATCAAACTACAGAATATCTATATAAAGAATGACAGAAATGAAGTTTTTCCTCAGAAAATGTGGATTCTAGATACACCAAACAATTATCTGAAGGCATATGATGCTTTCCGAGATTTTATGCATGTTTATACAATTAAATGGTGATGTTAATGTAAATTCATACATTTTCATTACAAATTATCATATCTAAGTCATAAATATATCAAGAAAAGTAAATGTATTGGCTACACAGAAAACGACAATGAAGTCGCGTGCCACATTCAGTGATAAAATTCCGAATGAAACACTTGCCTACATAATCATGCATGGTAAGAGAAATTTGACATATGATATTCAGCTTAGAATTTTGAGAGAACATTTTAACTGTATAAAATTAAAGTATTTTTAATTTCATGTTAACATTTCCTTTTGAAGTACCTTAAGGAAGATAGACCAAAAATTTATGATGTCAATTTTAGGATTTTTTACATACAGCTCTTTTTATGTAGATTATGTTAGCATTTTTAATTGTTAAAATCGGTTAATGTTTGGATGGGAAATTAAGGAAAAAGATTTTGCCCTTGCCCTGCAAGTTAGGCTATGCATTTACTTCCATATATTGCAGATACTGTTTTTTCAGGGTCAAGGGACCTATTCAAAAATTCCTCACCTATGTGCTTAATATCGACCAGAAAAATGGAGCACTTCAGTAAATTCATAAGTTAGTCTCTGTGCAGCATAGTATACTTAGGGTCAGAGGAGACCAAAACACACAAGTTGTCAACGTGGGAGTTATTTTGCACTTTAAAAAAATTGAAGTCAAAAAGTGAAGTGAAGTGATATACTTTAAAAATTAGTGGTCTACAACTTTACAGAATGTGTATATATGAATACTAGACGTGATGAAAGAACTTGTATGGAGGTGAATAGCAAGTTGAACATTTTTCTGGCAAACAGATATAATAAATTAATTACTGGTTGGAATTTCAAATTTTTAAAGAAGGAAATACTAAGCTGAGATACAAGGGAATGAAGAAACTTACAAATAACAATAATATTTCATGATCTAGAATTTCTAGTTTAATTTTTTAATTCATAAATACTCAGTGCTAAGCCTTGCATGCTAAAACATTTTGATTTTATTTTTTGGTTTAGTGCCCTGTGCTGTCGCCTCGTTCACAGAAAGTAGGGACATTGTTTTACCCCCTCCCCAAGTGCACTCAATGTGCTCACTTAATAACGAGATCAAGGGGATGGGACAATGTGATCAGAAAATTCCTCATCGCCTATTGATGTGGGACAAAAACAGACTGGAGGCAGAAGTGGAGGGGGAGGGCGCCCTGTCTGGAAAATCTTTTTTGTCTAACCCGATACATTTTGCATTGTAGAATAGTTTTATCTGAATATTAAAGAACCAAAGTCTTCTTTGTGGAGCGTTAAGTTACTTAACCCTCAAGTGGTAGCATCAATTTTTGTAACAACAGTGGTCGCGTGGTTGCATCTGTCAACCAGCCATCGTTTTCCTTAAAGATGTGAAAAGTTCTACCATAATATGCTTGCTCCTGAAAAAGAATAAGTCCTTCTATTCTTCTACCTAATCCACAGCGCTACATGCACACTTTTCACACACAACTGTAGAATGATTCTTGCATACTAACATCTTACACTGACTACAACGAACTGTGGTGACAACATTGTTTTTTCTGCCACATATAACGGAGCAACTCTTTTTTTGTTTGGAGGTTCTTTTGGTTCTTGCAACTTATAAGGCATCAAAAATATTTTGAGATCATTTGGAGGCATTGAAATGTGGGATATTGTAACTAAATGATCTTTCACAAATTGTTGGGATAGCTGTTTCAAAAATAGCCTCCTTGGTTTTTTTGGGTTTTCTGCATTGCTGTGAAACAGTATTTGGGCATTGATACCAGCGATGTTTAGTAAAGCGAACCATACAGCCATCGTCCACCTCCTTATTTCTTGTGCAACAGAATATTTACTGCAGATTTGGTCGACTGTGTCAACCCCTCCTTTTGTCATGTTGTAGTCCATGATAATAGCGGCCCTCACACGGACGCTCCTAACCGCGCGATTTAGGACGCGCCACACAGTTCCGCACGCAAGAGCGCCCGAGTGATTGCAGGTAAATTCAAGACGGAGGTGCGCGGTCAAGCCGGCGGTTAGATGCGCCCACTCTTGCCCGCCAGCGCATACAAACTTTCACGTCTGAGGTGTGGCATTCTCACGTGTGCTGCTTGGGCTCCCCTGAGTTGCCTACAGCGACGTGAATTATAGTGCGCTCTCCCGCTGGTTGTTGTCAGTAACCGACAGTACTCGACGCTATCATCGCGGATTCCCGTTACTGGACGAAGGACTTTTTGACGGAATTTATGCCAGCCAGAGTGGCCGAGCGGTTCTAGGCACTACAGTCTGGAGCCGCGCGACCGCTATGGTCGCAGGTTCGAATCCTGCCTAGGGCATGGATGTGTGTGATGTCCTTAGGTTAGTTAGGTTTAGGTAGTTCTAAGTTCACGGGACTGATGACCTCAGAAGTTGAGTCCCATAGTGCTCAGAGCCATTTGAACCATTTGAACGGAATTTATAAACATCTACAAAGAACAACAGTGCTTGTGGAAAGTGAGATCAAAAGACTACATAAATAAGAATTTAAAGAACGAAGCTTATGATAAATTGGTTGCAGTTTACAAACCAGTTTTTTCTGAAGTGAACCGCCACTTTGTTGCAAGAAAAATATAAAGCTTACGGGGCTCATTTAGAAAGGAGCTGAAGAAAGTTTCTGACAGTAAGCGTAGTGGCAGTTCTCTCAATGACATTTATGTACCAACTTTGTGGTACTATGACTTGCTTTTATTTACTGTAGTTCACGAGCTGCCAAGTGCGAGTTGTTCAAACATGGATATTTCTGTGGGTGTGCAGAGCGATATCTCTGACTGTGAAGATGACAATGGAATTGACAATGAAGGCAGTGATGAGGTCAACGAGGTCACAATTGATGATGGAAGTCAACACAATGAACTACAACTTGAAAAAGTGAGTTAACGGTTGTGTATTTATATTGTTAAGAGTACAGTTACTTGAGTGTATTTTATAGCAATAGAACTTCCAGAAAAATGTTAGAACAATATTATATCTTTTACTATACAGTTCGTATGTAATGAAACACGTTACGCTCTTCCACATGTAACATGTCTTCCTGCCAGGGCACACATCCTTCTGATACAAAATATTTCTTATATGCTTCTCGATTGTCTTTTGCTCGTATAGATGGGTTTCTTGACACCGCAGACTGTAAACCAAGTAATTCCACTGCTCCATTTCGCCAGTCATCCTCATGTAATGTACAGTCTACCAAATCTTCCATGTCCAATGCTGTAACTGTAATGTATGCAGTGGTCGAAACTCGGGGCGGAGAAAAAAGCTCGCCTTCCACCTTTTTTTAATTTATTTACTGACGCAGAGGTTTTCACGCCAGTATTTCTCATTGTGCCTGCAAAGCATGCCGGTGTAGCGCTACATATATTCGACGGCAGAAGTTAGTTGTGGCGTCACCTACCAACATTTTTCAGAACTTCTGCATACTTTGCACTCGATTCTAAGCTGCAGGCGGGTTTTTGGATTACAAAAACCGGAAAAAATGTGCGGCTTAGATTCGAGTAAATACGGTAGGCAACTTACAACTGTGCAAAGCATTGATTCTGTAATGTTCTGTTCCCAGTCAATATTACACAGAGCAGCTTTCAGTGCATCTACGTTTTCCTTTGGTACAGCTCTCCTGTGAAATACATAATTTGATTACCATGTATTTAACTGCTAATGTCTCATAGTCTTTATTCAGGTATGTAGCTCCATAACTGGTGGAATATGATCTGCTAGCACAGGATCAAGTGTATTCATTTTGTGATTACAGCTATATACGTTAGTGATAATTGTATCAAGGCAAACATTAAGTCTTGTTGGAAGTCTGTTTGTTACAAAGCAATGAAGATCTCTCTTTTGCATTACTGTCACCTTTGTTACATTAAAATCAGCACACAATGCTACTGTTGACCTAAGGCGTGGCAGGTGACATAAACAACTTTCCAAATGCGCAGTAAACTATTCAAAATTTCCATTAGGAGAATGGTATACAGAAACAATGATCATATTGATATCAACTAGCTCTAAAGCAGCCTATTCTAAATCCAGATCTGAATTGAAATTCTTTAAGTTTATTTTCCTTACACTGGGAATCATGTTGGAATATGCAGACACATCTCCATATGTTGTAGTTTCTGGATACTATAAACTCAACATCTCAAGATATTCAGTACATCTATTGTAATTACCATCCTCTTTGCTTAGCATAGGTGCCTACAAGAGGTTAGATTTGTAATGCCAACTTCACAGCTCACTTTTGTATTTTAAAACGTTTTCCACATTTGCAGCATCCGTCAGAACAGTACACAGTAAGGAGCAAGAGAGTAAAAAAGTGCAATATTTCACTTTCAACATAGGATAAAATAGCTCTTTGTGCAAACCATGCTGAGCTTAGTTTCTTGAGCTGATGTTCGTTAAGTTTATTCCATATATATTGATTATACATTCATAGGCCTAGAATTTCATTAGTTTTCTGCCCACTGATACCTGTTTCGAGATCTTGTAGTTTTTTCTAAAGAATTAATGATAAATTATTTGCTGTGAATCATTTGCCTACTTGATGTGTTATTGTTTCAGTTGTAATTTGTATTGAGCATTTCATCCCTTTGATCAAGACACTGGTATCATGTTACCTTGTTATTTACTGCTGTTGGTGTATCATTAATGTATTTAAAGAAGTCAGGGCCACTCTTTGTTTCCCACGATGTAAGTAACATTCTAGCCATACTAGTGATTTGCATTTGATGCCATAGTATAGGAGTTTTTGCAGTAACAAGTTATGTTTTACATCATTAATACCTTTATTGAGATAAAAAAAAAAATCCCCTAAGAATACCTTATACAGTTCAGTCTATCTCCAGTGTCTTTTGTGGGACTGAATATTGCTCTCTATGGGGAGAGTCCTGTTGTACACTACCCCTTCAAACACTTTTGAAAGAATATGCCTCTATTCACGTTTGAACATTGTCATCACTGTAGTGTGTTTTAATCTATAAGGAAACACCTCAGATTTCACAGACTAGTTGGATAAATAGCACATTATGTTGCTGAATAAGCTATCACATCACTTTAGTGCCTGTTTGACATTCTGTATTATCCAGAAGATCTGTTGTTTTTGAGAGATCTGATGATTTACATAATGTAGTTAGTGTATGTTAAGTGAGATTAATTAGCTGTATGGCTTCTTAGAGAGGCCAAGTGTTTTGTTCGTATATTTTCAGCTACAGAGATGAAAAATTTATTCAACTCTGATTATGCCTCTTACATATTATATTTGTCTGTCCCATTTTCCATGAACTTTGATATCCCTCCTTATTCTAATTTTTGATCATTATTTATTTCAGATTTATGATTTTTCATGTAGTTTTATTGTTGGATCTGCTAATTTGATGTGCATAATGCACGTTCTTGGCCTTTTTGATTACACAGTAAGATTTTACAGCTTCTTAGACTGTATTTCCACTGCTCTCTTTATACTATCCTTCTGTTCCATGCTTTTCTGTCACATGATATATGAATCCCCGCTGTTATACAGTTTTCCCACCTGCTTATATTTTATTTAAGTTTCGTTTCTGTTTGGGGGGAAATGACTTCAGAGTTTCTGAGAAAAAGGTTTGGAAACGAATAAAGTTTCTTATCCATTATAGTTTCATCGTAGTTTCTTCCCAAAATTGCTGCCTTACCCCATTTCTAAACATGTTGATGAATTCAGTGTACATCATTGTAACATAACTCTGTTGTAAGTATTAGCTGTTTTTCTTTTAGCAAGTCTTAGGATTGCCATTTGAACATGATGAACTGATAGGCCACCTACAGTCTGTATTTTTATTGTCTTTGATGCTAAAATCTCTGTATTTGAATGTTCTGTTCCCTACTGCTGGTCTGTGGTGACCTAATAATGTTATGTCGATAGATAACATTAGATAACGAACAAGGAAAAAGTGAATGTGCATAGTGGAAGAATGTAAATCATGGTAACTTTAGATGAGGCCTGTATCTCACAGTAAATATAAAGTCGTCGAGGTTGATGACATTAAGCAGTGTCGTTACTGAAATCTTAATGTGATGTTACAGCTCAAAACTAATAATTAACAAATGTGTTAGTAAGTAATTTAGGTTTGTCTGTATCTGGTGCTGAGATGTAAATTACACAAAATTCAATCATCCTCATCAGTTATTCATGGATAACCCTCCACATAGATAACATACACTGCATAGCTTTGTTGAGTTAGCTGTCTACACTGTGAAATTCTGGTTGCACCAAACAGTCCTTACACAGCTTTGTTAAATCGCCCTTACAGTGTTTACCTTATTCTTCCATAGATGTTTTATTCCTTGAACACCTTAGCGGCAATAGCCTTTTTCGAAAATTATCAGTCTTGTCCTTTCTCCTGTATCTTCAGAGTAATTGTAAATAGTAGCTGCCATTTCACATAAAAGCTTAGAAATTATGCTTTTAGGATTGCAGAAAGCATATTACGATGAGACCAACACTGTCTCCAGTAACCAGGTACCTCAGTGTTACTTGTAACGTAATGCAGGCTGTTTGACAACTTGACTTTTGAAGAGAAAAAGAAACGCATATCTAAAGGCATTCAAAACTAATTTTACTCATTCGAAACATATATTCAAACGTCACTTCATTCATTTTTGGCGTATTTGGTGCGCATAGATGGTTTCTGTGGTGATTCTTTTTCGTGGTCAGTATTTAGTTCCCTGCTTTCTCCTCATTAACGATACTCAAAATCTTGAGCTAAAATTTAGCAAATATTAAGTTGGTGCGTAAGCTCATAGCGTTTTTCCATAGTTTAATACACACAGCAGATATTCATAACAGAGGCTTAATATGTCCTCCTCCAATATTTACAACAGTCTGCCAACGCCGGCGCAACATTTCGATTCTGCCACTGTAGAAATCACATGCTTTCCAGGCGGAGAACAAGTCAAGCAATGTTCGGAGCGCCTTTTCATCCAGAAACGAAGTTCCTTGAAAGTTGTTCGATAGAGAGAGGAAAAGATGAAAATCTGAGGGCGCAAGATCAGGTGAATAAGGTGGGTGCAGAATTACTTCTCAACCCCAACTCCTGTATAGTAGTGGTGGGCAGGAAATCGCGTATCTGTTAGAAATCACAGTGACTGAGAAGTCACAGATATCACAGTAGCAACTTTACAGAATCTAACTGCGATTTCAGTCACAGTTAGCAGTCGCAAGTAGTATTTCACATTGAAAGACGTGAGCCATCTATTGGTCGAATTTAGCACTGCTTTCTGCGATTTCAGTGACAAGTCGCAACTAAGAGTCGCAAGTAGCAACTAGAAAGCGCAGTTAACAGTGCCATCTGTGGGTCAAAGTTCGTACTACGTCCATCTCTGCAGTACGCTATGGAGTCTAACTGCAATTTCCGTGACAAGTCGCAACTAAGAGTCGCAAGTAGCAACTAAAAAGCGCGGTTAACAGTGCCATCTGTGGGTCAAAGTTCGTACTACGTCCATCTCTGCGGTACGCTATGGAGTCTAACTGCGATTTCCGTGACAAGTCGCAACTAAGAGTCGCAAGTAGCAACTAAAAAGCGCAGTTAGCACTGCCATCTGTTGAGCAAAGTTCATACTACGCTATTCGCTACCGAGTCAAACTGCGATTTCTGTGACAAATCGCAACTAAGAGTCGCAAGTAGCAACTAAAAAGCGCAGTTTACATACTTTTCCTAGTGTCATCTGTCGACCGACGTATGTACTTCATTATGAGAGCTTTGTGCCTCACGAGATCGATGTGCTGTGTGTGCATGTGAAGGGCTTATTTCAATAGTGGTACAAGTCCATTTTTGTTAATTTTGAGATATAGAGTCGTAAAGTTAAATGAGTGCTGAAAAATTTGCAGTTGAGATACCAGAAATATTCAAGCATATGGCTTCTTGCTAGAGATGAACCTTTATTTATGTTTGTTTGGATCACTAATGTCAGAAGCATTATAGGCAGAAAAGTGGAGGTAATGGACTTGTACCACTATTGAAATAAGCCCTTCATATTATATGACGACATGCACATTCAGCATCAGTTATGGTTGGTCAAATACTGCTGTGACTCTGAATGTATTATATTAATAAGAAGCGACATTGCCTTTTTCTCCTGAAAATATCAAGTAACGTAACAAACGTGTTTGATTCTGCTTCCAATATGACAGTTTTGGTTAATACTCCACATGCCTACAGGACTTTGCAATGTTAACACAGCAGAACTCAGACATCTGTATAAGTGTAGAGAAATGGAAACAGTCATATGAATGCCTCACTTTTGTTCCGACACAGTTCAAGACTCGGGAGAAAAGTTTTACACCTGGTGTTCTACATGGCAACTTCACACACAAGAACTTTTTGCCGACACTACTACCACCTACATAAGTAAGCTTTCCCTGTGTCACTTTCAAGTAATGCACTTAAGCTATTCCTGATTTAACTAGAAGATCAAAATGCATATTGTAGACTTCGGGATATGTTACAGGTCAGTGTCACACCAAGATTGTGGAGAAAGGGGGGGGGGGGGGCGGCATGTCACTCTCCAACAAGTGTTTACCAATAAATAAGTGGCGGAAAATTACGGGTATAGGACGGCTTAACATGTGGAAAATGAGATTTTTATTATTCACTCAATGTATTTAACATTTATTATTCCTTTAAAATCGCACATCAACTTCAATAAAACACTTTAATCAGTCACACACTTATTTCATAATTATTTCACTTTTAAACTGCAAATCCTCTAAGAGCTGTCTTGAATCTTCACGAGTCTCTCTCAACAGCCTTGATGTGGATAGATATGTACAGCAACCAGTAATCAGTCAGAACTGCGTCTGCAAAAACACAAGGATTATTAAACAATTTTTGCTGTCACTGATTACTAGCAATATAATTGACAGAGTAGATTGCTAATATTTGCTAAATCACATTTGCTAATATTTGCTATATCACATTCGCAAGAACGATCTCACTGAAGTAATTAAGTCCATCAAAACGCTTAGAAACTAACCTGTCGTCTGACGAAATCGGTCTAAAGACTGGCAATTTCTTCGGATCTGTTGACAATGATATTTTGAATTATCACTTTACTGAGTGACTGAAATGTAGTTCAGGTACCTATGAACATAACAATATGTTAGAATTCATTTTCTAAACACGAACTATTACGGTACTGTGCGGCTACTTACATATTAATTACACTATTAATATTTTCACAGTTGTTTCTTTAATACAAAATTAAAGCCAACGGAAGAATAAACGTAAAACATACTTACCAATGACAGGTTTGTTGAGATGCAATTTTCTGTGTGGACACATGTAACTTTTTCGTACGGTGGTACGTCGCAGCAATCGCAGGAGTCACAGAAATCGCAGAAGTCACAGAAATCGCAGAAATCACGGAAGTAGCAGAAGTAGCAGTGGCGGAGGGATACGCGACTTAGGTTCCTTAACTGCGACTCTTAACTGCGGCAAATCACAGTTAAGAATAACAGATACTGAAAAGTAGCATTCACAGAAATCACTGATATCGGAAAATCGCAGTTTAGCCCATCACTACTGTATAGTGTTGTGGCGTAGAGCGCCATAAAAATCAATATTTGTTCTGTGCGTAAGTGTGCTATCTTCGAGGAGAGGGCTTTGGGACAGCATGTTGGACGCTAACGGCAGTTAGCCTCCGGACTTGTATCTGTGTAGACGCTAAGTGTGAATAAATCTGTGTATGAGAGAATTCTAGTTGTTTACCTACAACTATACCATATTCCCTCAGTGTTTTTGTGCTTAGCAGAATGCGAGCAGGCGTTAACGTGGAGTAACATCACTTCACCCAATCTTCCTGCTCGTTGTTCTTGGACGGCATCTGCAAGACGTCTCAGTTTATGACATGGAGGTAGAATAAGGGGAGATGGCGCTACAGACTTGGGCTGCACGTTGTTTTGAAGCCAGTGGGCGGGGCTTGCCGCCATCTTGGATCCCCCAAAACATTAGCAGACGAGTGTTTACAATTGCTTCTTGTTCGTTATTTATGTCGTGTGCACGTGATATTTGTTTTATATAGTAAATGTTACTCGGTTTTAGTGAACAACACAGCATAAGGAACGCAACTTCAAACGTTTTTCTGGTCTTAAATGCGTATTCGATACAGTAATACGTAAAAATATTACGCTTCTTGCTTCAGTACTGTAATTCCTTTTTGTTTATACACTTAGAATAACCGAGAAGAGAGGTATGTGCTATGAAAAGTGTGCTTTTGTAATCCATTTCTATTCACTTTCATTGTGTTTGTGTCGATAATTGATAAAGTCAGAACTCCAAAAGCAATGATTGATAGTTTAGAGGCACCGATTTGTATTCGTTGCATTTTCAAGTCAAATGCAAATTTTAAAAGTTCACGTTTGCAAGAAACTTACCTTATTTCCTTTGGTGTCCCATAGATGTATGCAGGGTATGATATAAACAAGCCAGCTGTCATGTCAACAAAGTGAAAAATACGTTAAATTACGAAGGAACAGAACTGAATTTAAGATTGTCAGGCCCATTGCAATTTCCACATCTGCTTTCTTTTTAAATTGTACCTACCAAATGACATTCAGCGTGGCAAAGAACAGAAATTTACAGGGTAATACGACAACACAGTGATTAATGTAATGATCTAAGCCTGGACTTCGATAGAGAACTTTGCTTTAACAAATATGTAACCATTTAAGTACTTATAATTTAACCACTGTAACAGGTGTTCCACACATTTTACTGAAGATTTAATTAACTACATGTAGTTACATTAGTTTTATATTAAATTATTGCATTTTAAAACATTAGTCCCCATTTCCAGGATATTTCTTGCCAGGACTTTTCAGTTACTTCAGAATAACCACACAGTGAAAACCAAGTGTAATGCTCACTTCCAGACAGCTCTTCGCCTTGGATTGATAGAAATCTAAAGTTAAATCACAGAAATAAAACCATACTGTAAAACTTCACAGTGCATCAGAATTTCAAGTATATATAAGAAAATAGCGCTTAAATAAGTCCACTTACGAATGAAATGTGATTTGTTTAAACTTTAGACTACAATCAGAACGATTAGTACACCCGTGAGCGACGCAAGCCCGGCATTTTTTATCAAAACACTTCACAACTACACAGAATCAAACCACCAGAAGCGAATGTTTTGGGGTAGCTAACATGGCGGACCTTCTCTTGGGTCGGCTTCAAGTTTGTGACGTCATGACAACTCCTCTTATTTTTACCTCCATGGTTTATGACAGTGAATATCAGTAGTGATGGTTACACCTCGGGGAAGCAATTTGTAGTATATCACACCACTGCTGTTCCACCAGAAGCGTAACATTATGTTTTGTGGGTGCGTGCAAGTCTTTGCATGGGGATTTGCTACTTTGGCCTCAACCATTCCTTTCGTTTCCTCATTTTAACATAAAGACATCATTTATCGTCACCGGTACCGATACAGTATCGTAATGGTAGGTGTTGTTTATTTGCCAATTGATGATGAGCAAGCAGACATGCACATGTGGCCATCTGCTGATTTCTGAGATTTTGGCTTAGAGAATGTGGTACCCATACACCCGATTTTTGGACCTTCCTCATTGCATGCAAATGTCACACGGTGTGGAACGACCACAGTTCATCACACTGGCCAGTTCTCGTATACACTGACGTGGGCCATTGTGGATTCATGGGCTTAATCATCTTTTACATCTCTTCAGGTGCAAAACGTATGACCATTTCATACAAGCTAAACTACACTGCACAAATTTTACGTTTTCGTGCATTTTAATTTTCGTCATTTGTTAAAATTCCATACTTGACCATTTAAATCTGAGTAATGTTATTGGTTTTTTTGTGTGTGCTAGACTTACCTATGTGTTAGGTTTGTGCATAGGTTTGTAGCATTCTTCCATAAGTTTAATAGACACAACAGATATTCATCACAGAGACTATACTCATCAACAACGTATTCTCTTTCGCTATTTATAAGTTTGCAAATGCTGGGGTAACTTTCCGATTCCATGACTGTAGTACACCACATGATTGAGGAGAAAAACTCGTCGAGCCATATATGGAGCGCATTTTCATCCAGAAAGGAAGTTCCTTGAAGGTTATTCGATGTAGAGCAGAAACCACGAAAATCTGAGGGCGCAAGATCAGGTGAGTAAGGTGGGTGCATAATTACTTCCCAACCCCAACTCCGGTATAATTTTTTTGTCAGCATGGCGGAATGTAGGACGGCATTATCATAAAATAGCATCACTTCAGCAGTCTTCCTGGTCGTTGCTCTTGAATTGCGTCTGCAAGATGTCTCATTTGTCGACAATAGAAGTCAGCAGTGATGGTTGCACCTTGGTGAAGTACACACACATGACCACCCACTGTTATTTGTAATTTTGGCTTGGTGCTTGTGGTAGCCATACACCCGATTTTTGGACCCTTCCCCACTGCATGCAATTTTTGCACAGTGGTGAAACGATCACAATACATCACATCTGCCAGTTCTCGAGTATACTGACATTAATTACTGTGGATTAAAGAGCTTCATTAAACCCCTTGAATGTGGAGAGTCTGTGAAAACAATCCTTCATTTTGTTTCCATACGCTGTCCTGAGGTATTAGCCCCATAAATAACGCAAATGTTTCTGCATGGCTCTGCTGACCGTTGGGTCTTCATGGCCTGTTCAAGAGGAGTTTCGTTTAGTTCAGTAATAGTTTTGTGATAAGTTAAGGCTTTGCATAGAGTTTTTTGAAACTGGTGCAACTGGTATTTTATTCTGTTTTATGACAGTTTCTCAATCAGGAATACCCTCTATTGAACTCAAACAGAAGAGTTTGTCGGAATTTTTTATTTCTCCACTTGGCACTTCGCTCTACAGCTCCACTCCCTATCTCCAAATGACAAAATGACAGTATGTAACCTCAAATAGGACCCATGAACCACAAAAATGACAGTCGATAAGTAAACCCACAGTAACTGGAATACCATCATGCAAAACAAAACCGTTATGAACGTATGCACCAACCTAACACATTAACTGCCCAAACAAATTACTTTAATTGACACCATCTTGGAAACTTTGCAAGTGGTACTGATTCCGACCACATGTGTGTAAACACTTACTGGCGTCCAAAGGCTTTAATGAGTTGGGGAAAATGCATGTGCAAGCTATTATTGATTGTAGAAACAGCTTTACACAAATGAACGAATACTGCACATAAGCCAGAGCCTTCAATATGACAACATAGAGCTGCTGTCAAATAGACAGTCATACTTCTGGAATTAAGGTATCATTACAGGTGTGTGTGTGTAAGTATAATCTAACTTCTGCACCATTTCAGTGCAGTAATGTGTTCATTGTAAATAAGTATTACAGTAGTTGTATTACATGTTTATTACCTTATAAATAAATAAAAAACGTTTTTTATTTTAAATTCAGTGCATTAGTATTTGTAAAATGACTCTTAGTGTTCATTAAAAATGACGATCATTCCACTTGGGACCTGTGGAATGGTACATTAGCTTATTTGTTTTAGTTGTAAATATTTGTCAGGTATTGTTGTTTTTCTGACATGTTCCACATCCAGGAGGACCTCCTCACTACGGATCAATTGGAATGAAAGTAAATCTAATCTAATCTAATCAAAACAAAGCCGTCCTACTCTTCATGTATTTACATGTTTAATCACACATGTGCACAAGAATGGATCACTGATATCTTCACAATCAAATAGTAACAGAAGGAATTTTATCAAGTGTTTGCTTCCACTGATTATGCATTTGAGGAGACTAAATATCTATCAATACAACCATCAGTTTCCTATTTCTCCCTTCCCCCCCCCCCCCCCGCCTCCCCCCCCCCTCTCCAAGCCTGACTTCATGCATACCATCAATCTGTGTCTTGTGTAAGAAAATTTTCTAAAAGTTTGCATTAATATGTGTCTGAGCTGGGATGTGGGTCCAGCCTTTTATTCAACTAGTGGGATTTGGGAAACTGCCAAAAACCACATTAAGGCTGGCCGTCACAATGGCCCTCATTGTTCATCTGTCACGCAGATTTGAACTGGGACTGGCACACATCCAGGTCCTAAAAAACTACTGAACATGGAAACAGGACATAGTGCACAAGTCAAATATATGACAGGGAGTACTGTATTTATTAAGCAGGTACATACATTCATAGCATTTTTGTTTTATGTGTGGGTATTTTGACTGCAATGAGTTTGTTTAAAATTGTCATTTTTAATTTGTAGTTCATTGTTGCTAATTGAGTTCCATATTGCCATTTTGTCATTGGGAATAGGGAGTGGAGCTGTGGACTCTAGAAAATGGAATACCAAGTGGAGAAATCAGAATCGTTCCAACACATTCTTCTGTTTGAGTTCAGTAGAGGGGTGACAGCAGTGGAGGCACCCAGAAACATCTGCGCCATTTATGGCGATAATGCCATTGGACTGGTAAATGTGATAAACTGTGATCATTCCATCATTGTGTGACAGTTGCCTGCAGTGGGGAAGGGTACAAAAATCGGGTGTATGGCTACCACAAGCACTAAGCCAAAATTACAATTAACAGTGGGTGGCCATATGTGTTTTCTTCACCAAGGTGCAACAATCGCTGCTAACATCTATTGTCAACAAGTGAGACATCTTGCAGACGCAATTCAAGAGCAAAGACCAGGAAGACTGCTGAAGTGATGCTATTTCATGATTATGCCCGCCCACATTTCGCTAGGCTGACAAAAACCATTATACCGGAGTTGGGATAGGGAAGTGATTATGCACCCACCTTACTCACCTGATCTTGCGCCCTCAGATTTTCATCTTTTCTGCTCTACATCAAATAACCTTCAAGGAACTTACTTTCTGAATGAAAATGCACTCCATATATGGCTCGACGAGTTTTTCACCTCAACCATGTGATTTACTACAGTCTTGGGATCAAAAAGTTACCCCAGCATTTGCAAACTTACAAATAGCGAAAGATAATACGTTGTTGATGAGTATAGTCTCTGTTATGAATATCTGTTGTGTTCATTAAACACATGGAAGAATGCTACAAAGCTACACACCAACCTAATACATAGACAAGTCGAACAGACAAAAAAAAACAATAACATTACTCACATTTAAATGGTCAAGCACGGAATTTTAACAAATGACGAAAATTTGTCAAGTGTAATGTAGCTTGTATGATATGGACATACGTTTTTCAACTGAACAAATGTAAAAGATGATATCAACTGGATATTATGCATTACATGTAACATGTGCCAAGTGATCAGCAATGATATTGTACAGTCACTTAATTTAAAAAAAAACTCTTTTAGTCGGTATAAACAATAAATAAGGCATCTGGTTCGACAGACAACTTGCTTCTGATGAGCTATCTTGATACATTCATTTCTGTTGTGTTGCCTTTAATTATTGAGTTTAATAGTTTTTGGCCAACGGCCTTGCCACAATGGTAACACCAGTTCCCATCAGATCACCGAAGTTAAGAACTGTCAGACTGGGCTACCACTTGGATGGGTGACCATACCGTCTGTTGAGTGCTGTTGGCAAGCAGGGTGCACTCAGCCCTTGTGAGGCAAATTGAGGAGCTACTTGATTGAGAAGTAGCGGCTCTGGTCTCAGAAACTGGCATACAACTGGGAGAGCAGTTTGGTGACCACATGCCCCTCCATATCCGCATCCAGTGTTGCCTGTGGGCTGAGGATGACAAAGGGGCCGGTCTGTACCGTTGGGTCTTCATGGCCTGTTCAAGAGGAGTTTCGTTTAGTTCAGTAATAGTTTTGTGATAAGTTAAGGCTTTGCATAGAGTTTTTTGAAACCGGTGCAACTGGTATTTTATTCTGTTTTATGACAGTTTCTCAATCAGGAATACCTACAGGTAAAAGATAGAACCAGATATCTGATAACAAATATGAGAGTAATCGATTATAGGTGTATTATTTCTAGCTGAAATGTTTAAGTAACCAATATGCTTTCACTTACACTGACACATCATTTTCGAAATTATTTATATGATTTATTTGTGTGAGTTGTTCATAAAAGCAACGAAGAATTCCATTGATGTAAGACAGTTTCAACAAAGAAAGCATACACATTCATGCACTAGGAAGTAAATAATTTGTAACAGATAATGTTTGAGCCAGCAAGTAAGGGCTATCATAGCAGTAAATGATGTTGCTCCAATCTAGGTTTGGGGAGCACTTTTAAGTGTATAACTCTATAATAATTCCTTGTCAGTGAGACCTCAGGAAGCATTTCCACTGCCCATTACACATGGTGTATCCAGTTTCCATATGGACAGACACACTCCATTCTGTCAGCTTACCACTAGCTCATGGGGTGAATATGTTGAACAAGGCTTTGCAGTATTCTGGAGAATTCCGCCACCAACAAGAGTCTGTCTTGACTTATAAAGTTTTCGTAACATCAGGATAAAAATAATAGTAATTAGTGATCATGACAGGAGAAGAAGAGGAGAAAGAACCAATTAGAATGCTTATACTGAGGTGGAAGCCAGTCAGTCTGTTACCATGCACTTATTAGCTGAAAAATTTTATCTGAAATGAATGTCCTGCAGGCTGGACATTTCGAGAACCTAATAAGAAACCCTTGCAGAGGCTAGAACACGGTTAGGCGTCCTGCAGGCTGCAGGGTTCTGATTTTCGAGATTGAGTGCTTATTTATTAATTTAAGCATGATGTCACCTTTCGATTGCAGCCATGTGGTAGGTTCTAGAGCTAATGTTTGAAATGACACATGATAGAAGGATGTAACCAGGGTTGTCGAATCTGCTGTCCATGGGCTGCATATGACCCAAAGCAAGTAGTAATGCGGTCCTAGAATTGAGCATCTGTCACATGAGCGGTAAAAAAAATCCCATAAAATTCCGTTTATGTAAAGTTATGATAAATTGAATATTTTCAATTTGAAATTCCCACCACACTATGCTAGTCTCTCATTGGTCCATCCCATTCTTAACATTGTCGCCCTTGCTGTATTTGAACTCCTAGAGTCTCGCTCTCACAACCAGCCAGTCCATCAGATGCGCAGGTCTGTTACCTCATGGCTACTTCAGTTGCAACTGCGAAACTAGAGATTTAGAGACATATTATGAAATTAATTTATAGAAATACAAGGAAAATCTGTATTATTTCTGTACAATTATGATAAACAACCTTTTTCACTGTAGTTCTGATCACTAGAAGTCGGTAGAAGTCTCAAATCTTCATGTGGGTTGCAACTACTGCCAATGTTTGCTATCTAACAGTACCATAATTCTGATATAACAGTTTTAATTTAATATCGTATCCATTGTTCAAATAAGAACAACATTTGAACATGAACATCTCTATAAGGGGTTTTATGAAATCTTTTTACTTCCATGTGCAATTCGTACCATTTCAGATGATTGCTGCAAATCGAAATATGTTTGCATTGCACGTGATGGCGGAAAATGGTTCCCTTACCCTGTGTCGTCCTGCAGCAGTCACCATGCTCATTCCCCACACAACCCATCCAGAGTGCAGAAAGTTCTTTACAACATGGTTGTACTGCTGTACTATCTGGCCACAACAATTTGGCCCCTGTCTCTGAGAGATAGATATCAGAAGTCATCGTCTTGGAACTAATCAAGTACTATCTACCAATGTGAGCTAACATCCTACGTCTGACTATCGTCCCCCCCCCCCCCCCTTCGCCTCGACGGTGAAACCTCGCTTAACGAGCACCTCCCATAACGCGCAATTCGCACAACGAGCAAAGCAAATTGTAAAAGAATAACTCGATTAACGAACGATGTTTCGCATAACAACCGACGAGGGTTTAGTGTGACGTCACCAGCCGTTCCCGCACGGTAGGGGAGACGTTCAACAATATGAACACCTATCACTGCCGGCAGCGACACATGAACAATGTCTTTAGTATGCACTTCAATCTGGGTTTAGCGCTTTTTCTGCTACTAACTTAGTGAAGCTTGTGATCAGACATTTTTCTAAACTTATGTTCACGCATTTTTTTTGTGTGTGTGTGCAAATTTTAATTATTTTCATAGAAATGTCCCTCGAAGATAAAGCTGCAAGAAGACGACTGTAAGAGAGAGAAAATTACCTTAGAAATGATACGTAAAATCACTGAAAATCACGAACAGAATGTGAGTGTTGCTGATTTGGCACACACATACATCCTCAAGAACAAGGACAAGATTAATGAGACAGATGCTTCAAAGGGAGTGACAAGACTATCTAAACAATAGTTTCATGTTCTGTACGATGTCGAAAGGTTGCTCCTTATATGGGTAAATGAAAAACAATTGCTAGGCAACACTATTATCGAGAACGTTATTTGTGAAAATGCGAGAATGATCTTCGCTGACCTCGTTAAGAAGACGCTAGGATCATCAATGGCCGAAGAAGTGTTTAAGGGAAGCCATAGATGGTTCGAGAAGTTTAAGTGAAGAACCGGCATCCACAGAGTTGTGAAGTGCGGGAAATCAGCCAGCTCCAACACAAAGGCAGCAAAGAACTTCATCAGCAACTTCAAGATACACAAAGATTCTGAGGGTTATCGACCACAAAAGGATTTTATTTATGACAAGATGGATCTATTCTGAAAAAAGATGCCGCACCTTTATAACAGCAGAGGAGACTGCATTGCCTGGTCCAAAGCCAATGAAAGACCAGGTCACACTGCTATTCTTTACTAATGCAAGCAGCAATTTGAAAATGAAACCGCTACTTGTTTACCATTCAGAAATTCCGCAAGCCTTCAGGAAGTGTAAATTCCAAAACAGCAAGTTAAATGTGATGTGGAGGTCCAACAACAGGGCTTGGGTGACACATGATCCTTTTTATGATTGGATCAATGAAGTGTTTGGTCCTTTGGTGAAAAAATCTTTGCTTGATATGAATCTGCCACTCCATGTCTTCCTTGTTATGAACAACGATTCTACCCATTCTCCAGGCCTACAAGACTACCTCCTTGAAGAATTTCAATTCATCAGTATCCAATTTCTGCCTCCCAACACCACTCCAGCCTATGGACCAGCAGATCATTTCTAACTTTAAGAAGCTCACACTAAAACACTCTTCGAGCATTTCTTTGAGTTGACTGAAACTATCAATCTCACTCTCAGAGAGTTTTGGAAATAACACGTCAACATTGTATCCTGTGTCCAGATGATCGAAAAGGTGTGGGAAGTGGTTACCAAGAGAACTCTCACTTCTTCTTGAAAGAAGCAGAAGTGGCCGGAGAGTGTTGCTGAATGTGAATCTGAGGCAATGTAGTCAGTACATGTGGAGACTATAATCAATGAGATTGTGTCTTCAGCCAAATGAATGGGACTAGGAGTGGATAACAATTATATTGATAAGGTTGTGGAAGATCACAGTCAAGAAATGACCACTGAAGAGCTTGTGGAGTAGCAGTGCGTTTCACAGCAGGAAGTTGTGGAGAGGAGTTCTTCAGAAGAGGTGGAGGAGGCAGTAACAGCAAAGCAGCGATCTTCTGGTGCAATAAGAGACATGCTGAAAGCATGGGAATCCGTTGCATTGCACACTGAAAATCATCCCCCAATAAAGCAGCGGCTATGTGCACTGCAAATTTATTTTTTGCCAAGAGTTGAAGTGTTGTCAGAAACAAATGACTACATATAACTTCCTAGTAAAAAAGAATTAGTTATGTATCATGAGTAACAAAGCACATAATACTGTATGTATAATTTTCTTTGAATGACTTTTATACTTATAATGTAAATACTTCATAATATACTTTATACTTTATGATATACTTTATAACATATAACTCTTATACATTTTTGCATGAAATGTGTTATCGTATTCTTCATTAATTTATATCAGATAAATTTATTTGCTTAAAGAGTGCTTCGCACTATGAGTAAGATTCTGGAAGGAGTTATGCTCGCTATGCATGTATTCATAAATTAACCTGAAGTACAACAATCACTCAAACACATTCATCATCAGTATAAAGTTCCAAAGTTCATGGAAGCACTAACTTACCTTACACCAGTTGTAAAATGCATGAAAAAACTGGAAAGCAAAAAAAAGTGATGTTCTGATAATATTTCAAATGGATTAAAAATAAAATGTCTTTCTTAAAATAAAATTTTGTTCTGGGTTTCTTTTACAAGTCAGTGTCAGTGTTAATTTTTGCCTCTTTTTCGATAGCAAAAATAGCTTGATTTGTTAAACCCAAAGTGGTCATTGTAGATACTCAATAATTTTTTATCAGCGTCAATGTACAAAGGATTCTCTCACAACTGACATTGCTTGTGGAAGCTATGAGGATTACCTCAGCATTATAACTATATTAGGTAATGCCCCTTCAAGTTTGGACTCAAAAATAAACTTTAGTAAAAGCAGTGGGCTGGAACAATAAGTTGTTTCTTACAGTCTGTTGTAGCTATGAAAGCCTGTAGATGCACCCACTTAAGTGTAACTTTACATCGATGTGCAGATGTAGAAAAGAAAGCATAAGAATGTACCAATTTGCCAAAGAATTCACTGAATTCACATTCACTGAGGCCCTTGCAAGCAAACCAGATTTAGCGAGTGATTTGAGCAGGACATAAATTTGGCATTTGTATTGATTTTACTTGTAGCTGCATACCTATTTGTTTTCGAGCCATTATAGCCGTAATATCGTAAACTTGTCCACTAAAATTCGCGATATCGAATCTATCAGCATTGAAATTATGTAGTATCGTCTCACTAATACCAATGGCTCCCTTGCTTTTCGTTTCAGTGACAGATTCTGCTAGTCATATTTCCCCATTTTTCAGTCATCGCACATTGTAATATTCAGTTTGTTTGGCTTTTATGGGAAGTACTGTAGAGTCTCTTGGCATTTTTAACCCGACCTATAATTTTTTCCCTGAAATTTTATAAACTCTTTTTGAATTTCTGGTGACATATAAGTAAATTAAGTGTTTTTAGTCCATTTTAATTCTTGCCAAATGTCCTCAGAGAACAGGATATTACTTCGCTAATAGATGCACCAGGTCCTAAACGATGTCTCTATTGACACTGGTGTCATTTTGCCTATGGTCACATGACACCAAATTTTGTTTTACCAGAAATCATACATTCTGGTTAGAATTTCATGCATTTTTTTCCTATAGTATTTTGCCCTTACTTATCAGTAGGTTGTACGTTTTTATATTCTGTTGCCAGCTCCAACCATTGAAAAAAATTTGGTTGTGTGTAGCACTTGATTCGTAGTTGGCACTTTGTTTCCAGTTTGTATTTCCGATAGCACAGTGCTATTCAACCACAGTAGGCTATCCTCGAAGCGTTGCCACTTCTTATGACACCAGCTTCTGTTGTGTGCCCTCTGGATGGTCAACAATATTGAATGTTTCCCAGATGGACAATAATATTTACTTCCTAGGAGTGAGATTGAGAGGCTGTGTAAGAGTACCGAGAACTTCGAAACCTTTGGAAGTATATCGTGTTGCCTGGAAGTATTGTGCCATCTGTGAGCTCAAATGCCACAAAGAGCAGGGAGCTTAGGTTTGCTGTTGCGTGGAAAATAAGGTCAAAACAAGATGAAAGAGCGTTATTATTACAGTGCACTGAATTTTATAAATCATTGCTGGCACTGTGTGATGTTAGGTCAGTGGAGTACAAAAACAGAAGTGTTAAGAATGTAGTAGTAGTTTAATTCATCTATAGATCTCTTTTACAAGGATGCTGGATATCTTTTGGTACTACAATTGAAGAATGGCAAAAATAAAGAAATTGACATATACAGACATTTACAGACTCACAGGTCTAGTAAGATAAGAATGGGTAGGTAGACAGTTGTGGTGTTATAGTAGGAACAATTCTGGCATTTAATGAAGTAATTTAGGGAAACCACAGAGAACCTAAATTAGGATGGTTGGATGAAGATTGGAGCTGCTGCCCTTCTGAATACAAGGCCACTGTGCTTAAAACAGTGCTATCTTACTCGGTTTATACTGTTTTACAAATAAGCTATTTAATAATGAAAGAGGCTAATGCTACACTGTAAATTCATTTCCCACTCCTAGTTATTGCACATACTATACACACTGTACACACATTGCTTCATAACACTACACACCGTTAGCTGATGTCAGAACCATTTTGTGCATCTCAACTTTCCCATCGCAGCATGAGAAAGTGAGTCAGTATCAGTCTATAAAGAGCTAGATGTTGAGCTGAAAAAGAGCGTTGCATAGCCCTGACAGTAAGTTTCTCCAGAAAAGGAAAAAGGAAGAAAAAATATTGTTTGATATTATTGTGTGGAATGTTTTACGTTTTCTTCTTATTATTGTTTGTTTGTGTCACCTTTTTTACTAATCCTCTTATCTGCATTATCTGAGTACTCCCTGAATGTATGGAATGTATTGCTCAGCAGGCGCTTTTTAACTGCGTTTTTAAATAAGTTTGTTTTAGCAATGTTTTTAATCTCCTTTAATATTTCACTGTACAGTTTTATTCCTTGATAGAATATGCTATTTTGTTTTTCATGTTTATTCTTTCTTGGTAAATATAAGTTCAGTTTAGATTTCGTTCCATGGTCATGGGTGGAACTATTTGTGCTGTAATTATCAGTGTTATTTTAGATTGTACAATTTATACTAAACGTAGAATGAGATTTTCACTCTGCAGCGGAGTGTGCGCTGATATGAAACTTCCTGGCAGATTAAAACTGTGTGCTGGACCGAGACTCGAACTCGGGATCTTTGCCTTTTGCGGGCAAGTGCTCTACCAACTGAGCTACCCAAGCAGGACTCACGCCCTGTCCTCACAGCTGAGCTTTACTTCTGCCAGCTGCCTAAACGTACTGACACAGTGCAGTTAAAATCCACACTGTTTTGCACAAATATCTATATTGAGCTCGACTAATAGTTTTCGTTGTTATTCTCATGGTCCTCTTGAAACTGAATTTCATGGAATTTTTTTTCTTTATGCTCAGTGAATCTCTATTGCTTCCTCACCAATTGTAAGCTGCCTTGAGGATTTTGTTTGCTTTGATAAATCGTATGAACGCCAGAAAATCCAGGGAATGGCCATGAAGAAAGATTTTTTAAATTCATAGTTATGGATAAAAGTACATGTAGAAATTTGTCTCTATGTATACATTACTTACCCGAATATAGTCCCTTAGAGCATGTTTTATTCTATGTCACGTTTCCACAACTAAACCTATGTCTCAAATACTGTAAGGTGAAACTCCACTTGTAAATTTCAAGTCTTTGAATGAATTGGCAGTAACAAGGTATCGTCGCGCGGTGGATAAGAACGTTGGACCATATGTACACATAAATTTATGAGGTTGTTTTTTAGTTCAATCTAAATTCTGTCAACGAGTTTTCGTGAGTGACTTTTGATGCTCCTTGAACCAATTTTTTACCTACCTTTTTTCTGCTTGCAACAAAGTAGGGCAGTTATCACAGCAGCAGCATTTTTATCGTCCACAATTCCGAAAGACAGTAATATTGCGCAATGTATTTGAATTTTGACCTTCCAGGGGCCGCATTACAGTCGGCTGTGTATTTTCCCTCATGCATTGTGACTGGCACAAATGGCGATCGTGTGTGGTGTGCAAGTTTTCAGCTCCTCTGGAAGGTAACCCAAGTCACGCAACAGTTGTTTATGCTTGTGTTTGCGCGGGTAACTTGGAACGCGTCAAATGTATTGTGACCGTAGTATGCCATTTTAGTTCGCGTGTGCCTTTGTTCTGTGGAGTTCGGAAAAAGTCAGGATGCCGGCGCAGAGGAGTATTCTGAATTTCGTTAAACCGATTCAGATCAAAAGGCCACTATCATCTCTTTCAGAAAATGAGACACAAACGTTGAAGAAATTTAAAGAGAGCACAAATGAAGGCGTAGAATCGAAAACGGAGTCGCACACCTCTTCACCCCGAGAGTGGCCGAACGCTGTGATTGCAAAAATTAAGCTTACCAGTAAGAGGTGTCCTGCGCTACATCATAGTATTGGTGTCTCTTGGTTCAAGGCCCTGGAATCGGAATTTAAAAGTCCGTATTTTGAGAAGGTATAAATTGTGTGTGTGTGTGTGTGTGTGTGTGTGTGTGTGTGTGTGTGTGTGTGTGTGTGTGTGGGGGGGGGGTACTTTATTTCTTCCAGTAGGCCATTGGAAATAATGAGAAGGAATCTAATTTTAAGCCATTTTTTCCTTTGCAGCTTAGCGAATTCCTACAACAGGAGCGTGGGAAAAGCCGAATTTTCCCCCCAGATGATAAGGTATGGACATGGACGCAAATGTGCTCCGTTAAAGATGTGAAAGTTGTAATCCTTGGACAGGATCCGTATCACAACCCTGGGCAAGCGCATGGCAAGTGTTACAACAATTTTTGGGACTAGTGCAGCAGGGGATACAACCCGTCGGCTTTGGACAATGACGTCACAAGTGGCCAATCGAGAAGCGATTCTTCTTAGTGTTGTAGCTCCCTTCAGTGGCTGATAAGTGTTTTTTGACTTTTTAAAAAAAAATCTCACGAGATAGAATAAACAGATCCACTTTATTAAGCAATCAGTAAAAAAACTAAACTGAAACATAACAGCAAAAGCGAAAATGGTAAACTGCTCTCTGGCGGCTTGTGACGTCCTTGTCCAAAGCCGACGGGTTGTATCCCCTGCTGCACTAGACCCCAATTTTTAATATTACGTGATGTAAAGTTAGCAACAATAGTCAGGCAGTTTTACTTAACACAGAGAATTTTTGCTTGGATTCGCATTAAAATTTTTTGTTTTCAATAATATTTATTTTGGTTGTCTCGATTAGTTGTAGTTTTTAAATTTGTGGGAAATTTCTAGATCGTTTATTACAAACGAAGGTCCTCCAAAGTGCATTTGAGGTCTTTTTCAATATGCGTCTGTTGACCCATATTGTTATGACATGGGTTACTTGCCCGATGATGATTGCACTAAACAGTGTTGAAGTTTGTTTCTGGTTTGCAACCTCTGTTGATACCCGTTCATTCTGTACACAAGTGTGTATCAGTTCACAGCACTATCTCTCATTACCCATTAGGCTAACTCTGTTTCAGTAATGCTCACCCCTTACTGTTTCTGATTAAGTTTGCGGATTTTCAAATCAACAACATAATGGAAACTTTGAGAATATCATGGAGAGAACAATGGATAAAATTCAGATGTTAGTACTTTAATAAAATATGTTATTACCATCCAATATTCCAAGCAAATATAGATTGTTGCAACAGCAGTAGTAGCAGCTTTATTCATCCGTGGATCTATCTTTGCAAGGATATAGGACATGTCAAAATATTTACAAATTTAGATCAATTTAAAAAAAGCTAATTTGTATACACATATATTTAGCTACAGACTTCTAGTTGGAGACAATAATTAGATTAACTCCTCGTATAAAATTTTTTTTTTTTTTTTTTTTTTTTTTTTTTTTTTTTTTTTTTTTTTTTTTTTTTTTTTACAAATAACATACTAAGTAATGTAATGCCACATTGTTCACTACTATGTCACTGCACACACTATACACACATTGTTTCATAACACACACACACACACACACACTGGTGATCTCTGCGCCATTTTCTGTACTGCAACTTCCCATTTGCTATCCTGGAAAACTTGAGTCAGCATCCCTCCATACCGAGAGAGATGTTGAGCACAGAAAGAGGACGAGGTGATAGTATTGTGCTGTGCATGTCTTGGGAGGTAAGTATTTCTAGAAAAGAAAAAAAAGAAGGGTAAAAACATAAAGTGAAGGTGTTATGTGGAATGTTGGACATTTCATAATCATTATTATTATTATTATTTATTTGTATAACATTTTTTATCAAACCCCTACGCTATTTTAGCTAAGTAATCCTTCATTGTATAAATTGTATTGCATAACAGGTACTTTTTAGCTGCTTTTTCAAATAAGTGTATTTTGGCAATTTCTTTAATCTCTTTTGATAATTGTACAGTTTTATTTCTTGGTAGAAAATGCTGTTTCGAGTTTCATGTTTATTTTTCTTGGTAAATGTAAGCCGAGTGTCTCTCTTCTTGCGTGGTCATGGACACAGCTGTTTGTGAAGTAATCACTAATGCTATTTTTCATGTGTACAACTGACTGGTAAATGTATTCACATGGAGCAGTTAAAATCCCAAGTGTCCTGAACAGATCTTTACAATGAGCTTGACTAGTATTTTTGGTTATTATTCTTATGGTTCTTTTCTGAAGTTTGAATATTGTGTTCATATTTTGTGCATTTGTCCCCCAAAAAAGAATTCCATAGCTAAGAACTGAGTGTACATATGAATAATACGTAACTAAAAGACACTCCATGATACACACTGATAAGATTCTAAGGGCATAACATGCTGATGACATTCTGTTTGCAAGTACCTTTGTGTGGTTACACCACTTCAACTGCGAATCAATATTCATTCCTAGAAATTTTACATTTGTCACACAGTCTATAGAGGTGTCGTCTACATTCAATTTAACATTGTCATTTTTTTCTCTTCAAACTGATATTCGTGACATTAGTTTCCTGTATGGTCAATGTCACTTTATTACTTATTGACCAATCATAAACTTCCTTGAGAGTTTCATTTGCTTTCTTGGCAAGGAGTTCTCATGTTTTCTCAGTGACTATATTATTTCTGTCATCAGCGAAGAGGAATTTTTCACCATGAGTAACACTACTCGGAAAGTCATTGATGTATATTCAGGAACAGTATTGGTCCTAATACCCGTGTATTAATGTATTTTGGTTCTGATAAGTGTTGTACTAAATGTTTAGATGTATTTGAAGTATGTGTTATCTCTACTCTTTGTACCCTATCTGTTGGGTATGATCCAAACCAGTCATTAGCCACCCCTCTTATTTATTCGTAATGCTTCAATTTATTTAGTAGAATCTTGTGGTCGACTGTATCAAACGCCTTAGAAAGATCCAAAAATATGCCTGTGACACATACATCTTTATCAAGAGCATCAAGTACAACTTTTGTGAATTCTACTACGGCTACCTCCGTATTTTAGCCACTTCGGAAACCAAACTGTGATTTGCTTAAAAGATTGTATTTATTCAGGTAATTCATTAATCTGGGTATCATAATTGCTTCTGTTATTTTTGAGAATGCTGACAGCAGGGAAATAGGATTAGATTCCACCCGTTGGCTTTAACCCGTGGCATATGGCTGTTGTTGTGTGTGACATCATGATGGCATGAAGTTTGTGAGAGTGGTGTTTGTAGGTGTCGTTTTGATGTAATCGGTGGTGCTCTCTGGTAGTGTGTTTGTGTGCTGTGTGTTAGGTGATGTTTTTGGTTTAGATTGCGTGTGTGGCATGTTTATAGGTGGCATATTGTTGTGGTCGGTGGTTCTATCTGGTGGTGTGTTTATGGGTAGCAGGTTATGTGGCATATGGGGTTCATTTGTGTTGTAGCATTGCACGTGTGTGTTATCGGTGGTGGCTGTGCGTTCAGCGGAATATTTTTCAGTGAGTTAACGATTTTGGTTTTGTTATGTCGACATTATTGTAGGTTCCCCCCCCCCCCCCCCCCCCTGTTCGTTGTGTGCGAATTTTGCTAAATTGCGTTGTTTATGTCTTATGGTAGGTAGGGGTATGACCGACAAGGTCAACAGTTTTTGGTTGTCAGCGATAATAAAATTTCTTCAGCTATTCGGCCTGTTGCCTGAAGTCGTGAAGTGTTCAGCGTGAGGCTTACTTAAATTTAGGCGTCTCGGACCAGGGTCAGCTATATGTGATGTCGTAAGGTCACAGGAACTATTAGATTCTAATTTTGATTTTCTAGTTTTTTGTTTGTTTTAATAATAATAATATTAGTAGGATTAAGTGTGGTGGTGGTGAAAGTTTTGAGATTTATTGTGTGGTATCGGTAGTTGCTGTCGACCTATATAGGTCGAGGGAAGTGTTGTATTCCAATTTTATTTTGTTTTTTGAGGTAGTGACGATTGTGTACGTGGTTGTAGTTTAGGGTTTTATGATTTGGTATTGGTAGTTTCTGTTGACGTATGTAGGTCAAGGGAAGTGTTCGGTTCCAGTGGATATTGTTTCTAGTTGATTTTGGGAAGGTTGTGGTTGTTCCATTTTATCGTTTTTGTCATATGGTTTAGTGGTGTGTGCTTATTTTTAGTTTGTTCCCACCCAAGAACCCCCACTTGTCCCGTTAGTTTCATTATATTTTTGGAGGATTATGTGTTTCATGGTATTCCGATCTATTTTTGTGTTTTGTTGTCGTGTTTACGTAATGACGTCATAGTCGCGATATGGGTGTTGTTGTGAATGGTCGTTACTGCCATATTTATGATGTCATTGGTCAAAGCAGGCAGGTGGAATCGGACGTTTTCGTTAATTTCCAGTAATGTTGTATGTCTTCTGTATTACCTTTCTTAAACAAAGGCAAAACTCTTGCCTGTTTTAACTGCTCTGGAAATGTCCCTGACGTGAAGGATTCATTTATTATATTTGTTATGGGGCCTTGTATAATCCCTAAGCATTATTTCAGTACACACATTGGTACTTCATCTCAGCATACTGACTTTTTATTTTTTAGTTTTTGAATTGTTTCACGGACTTCGTTCTCTGTGGTTGGAACTAATATCATTGTATTTAGTGCAATATTATTTACGTGTGTTATATTTGTTTGGGGGAATTTTAGCTGTAACTGCTCTGCAATACTTGAAAAATGCTCATTTACATAGTTTGCTAAGTGCTGTGGATCATTTATTATTTTATCCCCCTCCCTTAGCAGTATGTTATTCTGCGTTTGTTTGCCTCTCCCCGTTTCCTTTTTTTTATAACATCCCAGGCTGCTTTGCTTTTATTCCCTACATTATTTATAATTCTGTCATTAAATCACTTATTTTTGCAGCAATCAGCATCTTCCTATAGATTTAATGGCATCCATCCATCCTTGAGGGATGATGGTGTAGCATGCTTGGTTTAGAGTCTGCAGCGTCTGCTGTGGCTAAAAAGTCCCACTCGAGAGTGGCAGTCCCTACTGTAGTTTGGACATGTGAAATTTGAGGGACTTCGAACAGAAGCCGCTCTGTCTCTTCGCTTTGTCCTCTTCCTGATTTGTTCCTGTGTGCGTTCATCCTCTGACAGCTTGACGCCATTGCGCACAGTTACTCGCCACTTGACACGGTTATCTGCAATGCTTTCCCAGCGACTTGGATTGATTCTCGTCTTGGTCAGGTCTCTCTTGCAGACATCCTTGAAACGAAGATGCGGTCATCCCACTGGCCTCACACGTTCCTGAAGTTCGCCGTACAGCAGCTGTTTCGGTATTCGTTCAGGATCCATGCACCTGACATGTTCCAACCATCTTAGACGTTGATGACTCAGGAGTGCAAACAATGATGCTGGTTGTGCTTACACGATGAAAGACTTCGGTGTTGGGTACTCTATCTCTCCAAGAGATCTGAAGGATCTTCCGGAGACAGCGGAGATGGAAGCTGTTGAGTCCAGATTCATGCCTAGAAAGAGTTGTCCATGTCTCACAGCTATAGAGAAGGGTGCTTATAACACAAGCATTATAGACTTTTAATTTAGTTTTTGTGGTAAGCAGTCCGTTGTTCCATACTCTGTTTTTCAATCTAGCCATGACAGATGATGCCTTTGCGATTCTGTAAGTAAGTTCAGTGTCCATTGACAAGTTGCTACCTATTGTAGATCCCAAGTAGGTAAAGTCATCAACTATCTGGAGAGGATTGCCATCAATGCTAATGGATGGAAGGTTGGTAGTGCTCTGCGCCATGATCTTAGTCTTTTGAAGGCTGATGAGTAGACTAAACTTTTCACAGGCATTTGATAATTTGTTGATTATATATTGCAGCTCATCTTCCGTGTTCGCTACTAGAGCTGCATCGTCTGCATATAACAACTCATGGATAACAATTGTATTTACTTTGGTCTTGGCCTTGAGGCAAGCAATGTTGAAAAGATTTCCATCAGACCTCGTATGTAGGTACACTCCCTCCTCACAGTCTTCAAAGGCAAATCTGAGAAGAAGGGAAAAGAAAATCCCAAATAATGTAGGAGCTAACACACACCCCTGTTTCACACCGCTATTAACAGGGAATGCTTCTGATGTTTTACCGTTGAAGCAAATTGTTGCTTGTGTTTTCTCATGGAAAGAGACAATTATCTGTAGTAGTTTAGGTGGGCATCCAATCTTCTGCAACAGTTTGAAAAGCCCATTTCTGCTCACTAAATCAAACGCTTTAACAAGGCCAATGAAAGCAATATAAAGTGGCCTCTGCTGCTCACGACATTTCTCTTGTAGCTGTCTTAAGGAGAAGATCATATCTACGGTTTATCGGCCGGGCCTGAAGCCACACTGAGATTCTGGGTAGATTCTGGAAGCTAAGATCTGTAATCGCATTAGGATGACTCCTGCATAAGCTTTCCCGGCTACACTTAGTAATGAAATGCCTCGGTAATTGTTACAGTCACTTCTGTTCCCTTTCTGTTTATATAGAGTAATTATCCTCGACTTCTGCATACTCATCGGAACATAACCTTCTTCCCAGCTGGTTGTGATAAGTGAATATAAATGTTTGAGAAGAACAGACTTGTTATACTTAATAATCTCTGCAGGGATCCCATCTTCACCTGGGGCCTTTCTGTTAGCAAGAGAATCTATTTCTCTACTAAGTTCTTCCATAATAGGCATTGCATGTAGTTCTTCCATAACTGGCATTTGTTTGATGGCGTCACATGCATCCTTGCTAACTTCATTCTCGGCTGCATACAACTCGAGGTAGTGTTCAACCCAGCGTTCCATTTGTTTGCCTTCATCAGTAATGACTTCACCCGTCTTTGACTTCAGAGGAGCTGTTTTTCTGACAGTTGGTCCAATTGCTTTCTTAATACCATCGTACATTGCCTTAGCATTCCCAGAGTCGGCCGCTTTCTGTATACCTGCACATAAATTCAGCCAGTAGTTATTTGCGCATCTCCTGGATGTTCGCTGTGCCCTGTTCTTTGCTTTTCGTAGGTCATCTCGAGTTCTTTCATGACTGGTTCCATTTCTTCCAAATTTTGCTCGTACCAGTCCTTATTTCTTTTTCCTTTTATTCCATAGGCCAATACTGCTGAGTTGTAGATTGCACCCGAGAGTTTTGCCCATTTCTTATCAACATTTCTTTCTGCTTGCATGTTTCCTGGGAAAGCACTTTCAAAATTACTGGCAAAATCCTGCTTTCTTTGTGTGTCATGAACATGATCTGTGTTGATACAGGGATGACCTCTCGGTTTAGCGTGGTGACATTTCTTAGGAGTGAGCCTCAATGTGCACGCCACTAGGGTGTGGTCTGTGTTGCAATCAGCACTATGATAACTTCATGTCAGTAGCACATTTTTGAGACCAGTACACCTAGTTATGACGGTCAAGTTGATGCCAGTGATGAGAGCGCAGGTGTCTCCAAGGCACCTTGTGCTGATCCTTAAGCTGGAAATATGTGTTTGTGATACAGAGTCCATAAAAGCAGCAAACTTCAAGCAATCTCTGGCCATTTTCATTCATTTTTCCCACCCCATGATGTCCCAGGCAATTCGGCCATATGTCGTTATCTGATCCAACTCTAGGATTAAAGTCCCCTAGAATATACAGTGTCTCGGTGCTAGGTACCTTGGCTATTCTGTCACTGAGTAAGTCATAAAACAGATCCTTGTCTTCCATGCTGGATGATAAGGAAGGTGCGTACACATTTAGGATGTTGACAGTGCCACTTGAGGAGCATATTTTCAAATCAATAATTCGCTCTGTTCCACTGGATGGTGGCACAGTGCAGTCCAGGAGGGCGTTTTTAACAGCAAATCCTACGCCATGAAGTCTTGGCTCGTCTTGAGACTTCCCCTGCCAGAAGAATGTGCAATTATCCTCCCTGATAGAGCCCGCGTCTGGAAGCCGCGTCTCCTGCAGTCCCGTGACGTCTACATTCAAACGATGGAGCTCTCTGTCAATTACGGCAGTCTTACGGATGAAATCAACCTCTTGAGCATCGTCGATGTACCTTGGACACATGGTCCTAACATTCCAGGTGGCAATATGAAATAGTGATTTCTTTATTATTTCATTTTTGTTGTTGGTAGGTGTACTATATCAACCCGCTTGTCGAAGATTACTTCTAAGCTTCACACACCCCGTGAAGCAGGCGGATAGTGGCAGGACAGCATCTTATTGGCTGGGGGCTGCCCAGCTTGAGGCGGGCGTTAGCTGTCCAATGAGATGCAATGATCTCTCCCACCGTCGGAAGTGGCCCCTGGCACTCGAGTCTTACACCAATCAGACAGAGCTTATAACCGGTAACTGCCTCTTCCCGTGTTGTGCCGAAGTCCTTGGACGTCGCTGAAGTGTCCTCTCCAGGATGCGACAAGCCTGAGCGATAAATATGAAGAAACGTGAGTTGCCCAATCATCAGTCTCCCTCTCGACCCAAATGATAATATCCAGAGGAAAGGCAAGCCAATACGTCTGGTATCACTTTGTTTGCAGGAGCTGCCGAAAGGGGACGTAGTACGCCTTCCAACTGCCTTAGGGGCCTCACTCCAGATTTTCTTTCAGGGTTTTCTCCCTTAGCCTTCATCCCTGCCGAGACCAACCACAAGGCAGTGGTGTGTTAAGGTAATTAGAGAAAGAAAAGAAATGGTAACTGAGGAGAGGGTAGGGAATAGGATATAAGACGGGTCGTTGTGAGGCACACTTTGTCTGGCTCCTCTGCTGAGACCTGCCCGGCTAGGTTGGACCTGCCAGTAGCTACGCTACCGCCGATATAGCTCTCAGCTTCCTTGGAGCACACAAACTCTCCCGCCCACACGGACAGTGCTACGATAAGGTGGTGCCTCATGGGAGAGCTTCCTATAGATGTACAACAGGTATTCGACCATGTGTTGCCTGAGATCCACCCCCTATACTTTCATGAATCAGCTGTACCAATCTTCCCTTCCCAGTCCTGTTTAGGTGTAGACCATGCCTAGTGAAGCCCCATCTGTTGATAGACCTGACGGGCACCAGAGAAACATGAGCAAAGGTGGCTGTCCTCGGAGCCATTCCTAACCCCACATTGATTCGCTTCACAGCTCCATCAATGTGTGGTTGATCATGACGCCGGAACAGCTCAACAAAGTGTACATTGGTGCCATGAGTCAGGGAAGCTATTGTCCAGGTCACCACCTATGTCATACACCCCATTCCTGTCCAAACTGTTTCCCACCCCACCCACTATCACTGCATGGCCCTCTTTTGTGAAATCCTTACATATATACCCTGCATTTGGCTTGAAGGTACTGGTGGCCTGGTATGCTGCCCCTAAACTTTCCTGTAACTGAGGGCGTACTCCTCGCCCATGGCTACTACCTAGCAACAGCACTTTCTTCTTCCTAACGCTGTGCACATTCCTAGGTGGCTTGGCCTCGGTTGAAGTGTGCTGCACATTTCCTGCTCCTTGTTCTACCTGAGGCTCTTCTCCACTTAATTCTGGCAGTGGTAGATACCTGTTGTGGTGTTGTTGATAAAACTTCCTATCCTCCTACCAGCTGCCAGTTCCCAACCACCCTCCTTCCCCCCTATCTCCCTTGATACTTAAGAGTTCCTTCCTTGCTTCCTCCAAGTGTGCCTGAAGGACGCAGATTTTCCTTTCCTGTTCCCCAATCAAAATGTTCTCACTGCATACTCTGCAGTTCCAGGAGAGAGCCTCCTCTGTTGTCCCAACATTCTCCCTGGGGTGTGTGGTTGGGGGGGGGGGGGGGGGATGGATTGGTGGAATATAGGGCTTGTGTAGTGCTGTAATGGGAACAGTGAAGGGGCTAGATGGCTAACGAAGGTTGAGGCCGGAAAGGTTACAGGAACAGAGGATATATTACAAGCAGAATTCCCACTTGCACAATTCAGAAAAGCTGCTGTTGGTGGGAAGGATCCCGACAGCACAGGGTGTGAAGCAGCCCTTGAAATGAAGAACATAGTGTTGGGTGGTGTGCTCAGCAACGGGGTGGTCCAGCTGTTATCCACAATTTGTCGGCAAACATTCAAGTGGACAGACAGTTTATTGGTTGTCATGCCCACATAGAATGCAGCACATTGGTTGCAGCTTGGCTAGGCTGTATGAAAAGGAGTTTTTGGTATGGAATGCATTGCAGCTGTTGAATTGGAGGTATTGCTGGTGGTTGGTAGGTTTGATATGGACGGAGGTACTGTCATAGCCATCATTGAGGTGGAGGTCTTCATTAGTAATTGCCCTTACCCATTGAGCTCCTTCCCTGTTCACATTCCAGCAATACACAGCCCTCTGTTCCACCAACACACCCACGGTCATTTTATTCTCTCCTTTTCTGCTACCCAAACCCTCCCACCCAAGCCCTCCATTTAACCTCCCAACTGTGCACCTAGCTGTTCTACCTTCTCTCCATTTGTCCCTGTATGCTCCCACAAGCAGTGCTTTACCATCCCCCCACCCCTACTCTGGAATCCCTCTCCCTCCCTGCCCCAGCCTTCTCCACATCTCCACAACCCAATTTCTTCTCCCATCATGGACTGCTGTCTCGTAGTCTGGCCTCAGTAGCCAGAGACTGAAGTCATGTGTGTCAGCTGCTTTCGTGTGCACGTGCGTGAGTGAGCGCGCAGATATGTTCTCTACTTTCGATGATGAAGGCCTTGTTAGCTGTAAGCTCACTTTGACTCTTTTTGTTGTGCCTATCCATGACTCAGCTTCTCTGCTATATGGTGAGTAGCAACTATCCTATTCATGTATTTTAAATTTTGTTTATAATTCAATTTTTGTACATAGCATGTGGCTTGATGATAAAGTTAATGTCAGATTACAAAATCAAGGATCCCGGGTTCAATCTTTTGTTGGTTCAAGGATTTTTTACCACTTGTTGTTTCTTTCACCTCTGGCAATGATCTGTCCGTGAAAAAGACAAAAAATAAATGCCAAGCTGCACAACCATTTCATCGCCATTAAACTATAGGCCTCCAACAACTGCATGATAATTCACGTCCAAGATTGAAGGAAGGCAAGGACAGACAACCCTCAGTTGGAGAATGTTTAGGAAGTAACTGTAGTGTTGAAACTAATCTCTGTTGTAGGCAGCCTCCTCCCCTCCTCCCAGACTTGGTGATCTGCGATCTTCAACCAACCTGGAAGCAGGCACATCTTATGAAGAAAAGAAAGTTATGCAGACTAGGCATTAATGGCAACATGACAAGATCATTAGTGGTAGAACACTGTCACTGAAAGGAAAGGAAGTCAACTTTCAAAAGGAACTATCCTGACACATGCCTTAAGTGGGTCAAGAAAACATATGTGGGGACAGCTGTATGGAAATTTCAACTGTTGTCCTCTCAACTGACGTCTTGTACCTTAACCCCTGTGTCACATTGAGAAAATCTAAGATCATTTCATGTAGCAGTAAGATGTGATGAAATGGATAAATATATTACTTACTTACTTACTGCGTTGGCCACACAAACAGCAGTCGGTCTGTGGCCTTTGGGCAAATATATTGCGCACATTAATTTGTTGACTCATTTGAAAATTTGAAACATTTTCTTACTAAAACAACTTATTAGGTCAGTAATTTTAAGCCTTTCTAATTTGTGTCTCTGTCTGAACCATTTTCTTTATTCAGAATATCTCAATGTCAAACCTCTAGTATTCTTGTTAAGTGCAATAGCTGCTTCCACAATTTGAAAAACTATACAGAACAGTGATAATTTAATTGTACTAACACAAT
The DNA here is from genome assembly GCF_021461385.2 of Schistocerca piceifrons. Lineage (NCBI taxonomy): Eukaryota > Metazoa > Arthropoda > Insecta > Orthoptera > Acrididae > Schistocerca > Schistocerca piceifrons. The sequence goes on along the minus strand of NC_060140.1, from coordinate 715,824,951 downwards.
TTATTTTGTTTGCTTTTAGGACTGTGTTTTAGTGTACCTCGTGGGGTACCACCTCCACCCAGGTATGTAACAGTAAAGTTTACAGTTTTCTGATGTTAGGAAAAGAGCCAATGCCGTTCTGAAAACTTTTCCCATACTAAAAGTCGGGCGGCATGTCATTTTCATGTAGCCAAAGTATGAATAGTTTCAGGTAATAAACTAAGCGATAGTCATATAGTTCTGATTAGCACCTTGGAAAAAAGGTTACATACTTCATCACACCACTAGAGGAGCTCAAACAAAACAAAATCATTATTTTTATATAGACATGCAAGATATTGTGGCACAGGCAGTTAAGTGAGTACCAGGACTGCAGACATTTACCTACCAGTAAACAAAACATGGAGTACATCACTTTATTTTTTCGAGAGGAATTAAAACATTGATTATGTCTTGTACAACTGAATAAACAGGCATTTAGTTTTTTTATTGTGAAATGGAAAGCTTTTCACATCAATAGTTTATCTGTTGTTGTGTTTAGGTTGGTACATGAGTGTTGAATGCAAATTAATTCTACCAAAGTGAGCAAATTCAACATTTATGTCGTACATCTACATACATTCTCTGCAAGCCACCGTACAGTGCTTGGTGGAAGGTACCGTATACCACTGCTAGTTGTGTCCTTTCCTGTCCCATGGGCAGTAGAACGAGGAAAAACGATCATCCATATGCCTCTGAATGAGCTCTAATTTCTCATATCTTATCTTTGTGGTCTTTATGCGAAATGTTTGCTGGCGGCAGTAGAATCGTTCTCCATTCAGCTTCAAATGCCAATTCCCAAAATTTTCTCAATAGTATTTCTCGAAAAGTAAATCACCTTTCCTCTATTGATTCCCATTTGAGTTCCTGAATCATCTCCGTAATACTTAAATGTTGCCTGAACCTATGGTAACAAATCTAGGAGCTCACCTCTGAATTGCTTAAATGTCTGCGTTTAATGTGACCAAGTGCATGTTCCAAATACTCAAAGAGTAGGTCACAGTAGCATCCTATATGTGGTCTCCTTTGCAGATGAATCACACTTTCCTAAAATTCTCCCAATGAACCAAAGTTGACCATTTGCCTTCCCCATTCACAATTCTCATTTCATTTCATATTGTTTTGCATCGTTAAATCCAGATATTTAGACGACATGATTGTGTCAAACAGTACTCCACTAATCTGCATTTGAATGTTAAGGGTTTGTTTTACCTAATCGTCTGCATTGTTGTTGTGGTGGTCTTCAGTCCAGAGACTGGTTTGATGCAGCTCTCCATGCTACTCTATCCTGTGCAAGCTTCTTCATCTCCCAGTACCTACTGCAACCTACATCCTTCTGAATCTGTTTAGTGTATTCATCTCTTGATCTCCCTCCACGATTTTTACCCGCCACACTGCCCTCCAATACTAAATTGGTGATCCCTTGATGCCTCAGAATATGCCCTACCTAGTCAAATTGTGCCACAAATGTCTCTCCAATTCTGTTCAATACCACCTAATTAGTTATGCGATCTACCCATCTAATCTTCAGCATTCTTCTGTAGCACCACATTTCATAAGCTTCTATTCTCTTCTTGTCTAAACTATTTATCGTCCACATTTCGCTTCCATACATGGCTACACTCCATACAAATACTTTCAGAAACGACTTCCTGACACCTAAATCTATACTCAATGTTAACAGATTTCTCTTCTTCAGAAACGCTTTCTGTGCCATTGCCAGTCTATATTTTCTATCCTTGCTACTTCGAGCATCATCAGTTACTTTGCTCCCCAAATAGCAAAACTCATTTATTACTTTAAACGTCTCATTTCCTAATCTAATTCCCTCAGCATTGCCCTACTTAATTCAACTACATCCCATTATCCTCGTTTTGCTTTTGTTGATGTTCATCTTATATCCTCCTTTCAGGACACTGTCCATTCGGTTCAACTGCTCTTCCAAGTCATTTGCTGTCTCTGACAGAATTACAATGTCATCAGCGAACCTCAAAGTTTTTATTCTTCTCCATGGATTTTAGTTCCTACTCCGAATTTTTCTTTTGTTTCCTTTACTGCTTGCGCAATATACATATTGAATAACATCGGGGATAGGCTACAACCCGGTGTCACTCCCTTCCCAAATCTATTTTCTAACAAGGGAACCTCCCCATCGCACCCCCCCCCCCCCCCCTTCGAGATTTAGTTATAAGTTGGCACAGTGGATAGGCCTTGAAAAACTGAACACAGATCAATCGAGAAAACAGGAAGAAGTTGTGTGGATCTATGAAAAAAATTAGCAAAATATACAAACTGAGTAGTCCATGCGCAAGATAGCCAACATAAAGGATAGTGTGAGCTCAGAAGCGCCGTGGTGTCGTAGTTAGCGTAAGTAGCTAAGGAACGAGAGGTCCTTGGTTTAAGTCTTCCCTCGAGTGAAAAGTTTAAATTTTTATTTCAGACAATTATTATCTGTCCGTCCGTCCGATGCGAGGTAACTGTGCCATAGTATGGGGATGCTACACCTAAACAAACATCGAAACACACGTCAATCAATTACAGGGCACGGAAGAGAGAGTATTCCTGCTAACGAGGCTCCATGGCTGGCAGTTGACTGTTTGCTACTTTGGACGAGCGTACATTAAATACGTGAGATGTATTCCGTGGGCAGTATGAATCCAGCAGATATAGCTTGCGACTTCAATAACAAGGTCAATGAATATTTTCCAAACTGTAAGGAATCGGAAAGTTCATTAAGGGATCGAATAATTGTCGAACATTTGTATGATTATTTCCTACATTTGTTGATAAACAGTACGTGTGGTGATGACGATACCGTGCTGATTGCTGCGGGACTGTATGTACCAGATGATGAGATTGTTGACGATCCGTACGAAGAACACGTAGAGAAAATACTGCGACTTCAATCTGATGGTATACCTTTGGGTTACATGAAGGAAATGCTCCAATACAGGTTACTGTCCAAACCAATTAAAAGACGCAAATATAGATTATGGATTGAAGTAACAAATAAATTTAAGAAATTTAAAAGGATGGAGGAAGAACGCACAATTAAATATTGCAAAGAAGTTGTGGAACCCGAAGACAGATATTCAGTGATCTAGAAAACAATGTATACCGATAATTTATTAAAGCCAGAAATGAATTAAGTGCAGTGCATGATACAGACCTACAGATTTGAGGATTGCATTACACTAAACAAATTGGCCTGGACTTCAAGGCTTCATCTCATTGGCTTGTCATGTTCAAAAGAAAATACAAAATTACAAGCAGGAAGATTACGAAATATGTAAGCAAGAACTACGCGAATAAACTGGAAGAACTTTTAGTGTGTTCCAAGACTTTTGTTACAGAAACTAACGTCAGATTCCAACAGTATGAAGAGACATATATTATCAACACAGATCAGTCCGGTTTTAACTATGAAATGAAATCGACCCGCACATTATAGTTTGTTGGAGAGGGTGACACGGAATGTATGTAGACCAGCTGCATGCCACTTAACATAGTTATACCATACAATATGCTCTGAACAAAGCAGGATTTCTTTTACCTACATTTTATTTATGTTTGCAGGAAAAAAATGGTGTATTTGGACCGCAAGTTCAGCAACAGGTGAGTAGGGTACTTGCGCAAATGCCGAATGTCATTGTGAATTGCAGTGCATCAGGAAAAATGGAGGAAAACACTAGTGAAAGACTTTAATGAACGTGTGATTGTTCCTTACACGGACAAAGATTTTGCCTTACTCCTTGACCGCTATACAGGACAGAAGGATCAGGCATTGTACAATTTTAGTGTGGGAGTAGACATGATTACCATTCCTCCAGGTTGTACACCTCTTGTGCAACTGTTAGATGTGTTTGGTTTTCGGCAAGTGAAATACTTTGTGAAAAGATTGTGTGATTTTGCGAAGCTGCACAGGTACACATTTAGTATTGTTGACGTGATCGTGTGTCAGTTATCAAAGTTCAGGCACTCACACATAATCAGCTTCACTCTCCAAAATTCCAGGACATGTTCAGATTTGCTTGGACATATGCAGGATTTGATGGTCTACACACGGAAAAATTTGAAAACGTTAACATATGTTTCGACAGAGCACAGGGAAAACTGTGCGACTGTGAAACTGTTGCATTCATTTGTTGCAGTTTATGTGACAAACTTCTATGTTTTCATCACTTTTTTGGGAGTGATTATCACACCCACAAGAAAACCTAAATCGGGCAAGGTAGAAGAATCTTTTTACCCACTCGCCAAGTGTACAAGTTAGGTGGGTCGACAAAATATTCCTGTCATGTGACGCACATTCTGTCATCAGTGTCATATAGAATATATCAGACGTGTTTTCCTGTGGAGGAATTGGTTGACCTAAGAACTTGCGATCAAATGTTTTCGGTTCCCACTGGAGAGGCACGTTCTTTCGTCTACTAATCGCATGGTTTTGCGGTGCGGTTGCTGAATACAGACACTAAACTTACTACAGTGAACAGAGATGTTATTGAACAAACGGACAGATCATAACTTTGCAAAAATAAAGAAAGTAAACTTTTCACTCGAGGGAAGACTTGAACCAAGGACACCTCGTACCGCAGCTGCTCACGCTAACCACGAGACTACGGCGCTCCTGAGCTCACACTATCCTTGATGTTGATTATCTTGCGCATGGACTACTCAGTTTGTATATTTTGCTTATTTTTTTCATAGATCCACACAACTTCTTCCTGTTTTCTCGATTGATCTGTGTTCAGTTTTTCAAGGCCTATCCACTATGCCAACTTATAACTAAATCTGAGGGGGGGGGGGGGGGGTGATGGAGAGGTTCCCTTGTAAGATAAGTTGTAGGGTCAGTATTGCCTCACGTGTTACAACATTATGTCTGAGGGTATTTCGCCTGTCGCGTACATCTCGCCCACGAGATGGTACGAGTTTTGTTAGGCCTGGCTCTCCCAAGGCTGTCAGTAGTTCTAATGGAACGTAGTCTACTCCCAGAGCCTTGTTTTGACTTAGGTCCTTCAGTGCTTTGTCAAACTCTTCACACAGTATCATATCTCCTATTTCATCTTCATCTACATCACCTTCCATTTCCATAATATTTTCCTCAGGTACATTGCCCTTGTATAGTCTCTCTATATACTCCTTCCACCTTTCTACTTTCCCGTCTTCGCTTAGAACTGGGTTTCCGTCTGAGCTCTTGATATTCATACAAATGGTTCTCTTTTCTCCAAAGGTTGTTGTTTTTTTTTTTTTTTTTTTTTTTTTTTTTTTTTTTTTTTTTTTTTTTTTTTTTTTTAGGCAGTATCTATCTTACCCCCTAGTGATATATGCCTCTACATCCTTACATTTGTTCTCTAGCCATTAGTTAAATTCAATCTCTCTTCTGTTATCCAACGATTTCGATCAGCCCTTGTCTTTTTACCTACTTGATCCCCTGTTACCTTCACTATTTCATCTCTCAAAGCTACCCATTCTTCTGCTACTTTATTTCTTTCCCCCGTTCTTGTCAATCGTTCCCTAATGCTCTCTGCGAAGCTCTCTACAACCTCTGGTTCTTTCAGTTTATCCAGGTCCCATCTCCTCAAATTCCCACCTTTTTGCAGTTTCTTCAGTTTTAATCTACAGTTCATAACCAATAGATTGTGGTCAGAGTCCACATCTGCCCCTGGAAATGTCTTAAAATACTGAATCTCTGTCTTACCATTATATAATCTGTCCAGTATCTTCATGCTTCTTCCATGTATACAACCTTCTTTTATGATTTTTGATCCAAGTGTTAGCTATGATTAAGTTATGCTCTGTGCATAATTCTACCAGGCGGCTTCCTCTTTCATTCCTTACTCCCATTCCATATTCACCTACTACGTTTCCTTCTCTTCCTTTTCCTACTATCGAGTTCCAGTCACCCATGACTATTAAATTTTCATCTCCCTTCACTGTCTGAATAATTTCTTTTATCTCATCATACATTTCTTCGATCTCTTTGTCATCTGTGGAGTTAGTTGGCATATAAACTTGTACTACTGTGGTAGGCGTGGGCTTGGTATCTATCTTGGCCACAATAATGTGTTCACTATGCTGTTGGTAGTAGCTTACCCGCATTCCTATTTTCCTATTCATTATTAAACCTACTCCTGCATTACCCCTATTTGATTTTGTATTTATAACCCCGTATTCACCTGGCCAGAAGTCTTGTTCTTTGTATCCCACCTGGAAGGCGGTGCATGGGTCTGCTCCTGAAAACTGAAAGGTTGGCAGAAGGAAGGAAGTGAGTAGGAGCAGGAACAGGTAACACAAGTCGGTACGGCAAGAAAGTAAAAGTGGTTTACTGGTGCTTGAATCTATACAGGGCATACATAACTTTGTAATGATGAGCAAGCCTTAAACCCGTCTTAAGTAGAGTGAAGTATATGAAGTGAAGTGTCCTAGCCGTCTGCTCTTGATCAAATGGGCAGAATCTAGAGCGGAGCTTGTAGAGCTCTCCCGTCCCGGCTATGGTGCATTGTCGTCGGTATCTGTCTTAGTGCCAAGCTAGCAGAGCGCACCTACGTTGTGACATCGTAGCTATCGATACCACATTGTTCCTCCTGCCACCAAACTTCACTAATTCCTACTATATCTAACTTTAGCCTACCTATTTCCCTTTTGAAATTTTTAACCTACCTGCCCAATTAAGGGATCTGACATTCCACGCTCCGATCCGTAGAACGCCAGTTTTCTTTCTCCTGATAGCAACGTCCTCCTGAGTAGTCCCCACCTGGAGATCCGATTGGGGGGACTATTTTACCTCCGGAATATTTTACCCAAGAGGACGCCATCATCATTTAACCATACAGTAAAGCTGTATGCCATTGGGTCATTTCGTGTCAGTTCAACCAGGGGCTCCAGCTCATAGTCCCAGATTTGACTGAAATTCAGTACACCAACATGTGTGGAACACTCGTGTGCAAAGTATTAGTTAGTTCCAGAATTATGGCTTGTGAAAGAAGGTGGTGTGACCCGGAAATTGCAACCCGCATCTGGCAGTCTATCTTCAGACCCAACTTCAGGTCTCGATAACTTTGGAACTATTCCACACAGTGCAGTGAAATTTTTACAACCCAGTAACATCCATTTAGAGAACACATGCCATGAATCAAAACACCAACACCACATTTCTGAGGGAAAATAAAAAATTCCAAAATTTGATTAAAAAATGTAATACGTTAAAATGTACATATTGTAGGTGCCCTCTATGCCAAATATAATTCACTCAAAAAGGGTATACATTTTTTTTTTTGTGGTAAGCTTAATGTGGCCTAAACACACACAGAACTCATCATGCCCATATCAGTCACACAAACAGAGTTACATGCTCACAAAAATACAAAAATTTGAAAAATTACCTGAAAAACATGGATTTTCGAAGTGTGGTTGCACAAAAACGACAAGTGGTATCAAAGCCAAATTTCACACATTGCATAAGTAGACCATAATGATATATATCTCAAAATTTCAGCATGTTATTGCAAGACGTTTGTGTACAATGGAAGTTTACAGATGTATTTGGTGATGTGGCCATTGTTCCACAACACAATTTTGTAAAAACTGGTCTGCCTCTTCTTATCCTCTCCCACAACTGTTTAATCGCTAAGCAACACCATATAGACAGATTAACACAACCTATCATTAATGTTTACTGCACCTTAACTGCTAAAAACCAGTCGATTGTGCTTCGAACAGAAGTTCTCCCACACTTTAGCTACTGTACTCTGTACATTGAGTGGCAAATTATACTTTCTTCCTGACACTGTAGGAACTGGAACTGTCATAAGAATATGTTCAAAAGGAATCCAACACCTGTCTGCCAAACGTGGCCAATGAAATGATCTTGCTGGTCCTGCTGGTGCCATGAAGTTCACAAATATATCACCTTCTGCTTCACAGCACTCTGCAACACATCCTAAGTACCATTTGTCATCATAAACAGCAATAACATAGTAACCTGGTTGTATGTTGCTGCTTTTGCTTCTGAATCCTGAGACACACACTGTGAAGACACATGTTGTGCATGAACCTATAGTCATAACTGGACAGTCTGCTCATCTGCACATTGTCAGAGTGCGCTGGAGAGAAGTGATGATGGCTCCTTGTGCCTGAAACAGTTTTAACGTGTTCTAGTCTGCTTCTGATTTCATCTCATCTTTTGAAACATAGAATGATTGTATGCCAGAGATATTTTTCTGTACCCAGGTAAATAATTGAAGAGGTGTTAGAATGTGACCTTCTGTAGGGTGCTGCAGACGAGCTCATGATGCCATGCGCTTAATGGTAGCACCAATACCATCACATAGATTTTTACCATGACTTGTTGCAAAAAAAATCCATTCTGCGTGAATATGAAAATCATGGTAATGCATACATAAATTTTTGAGATTTTTACAGTTTTTGTACTGACTAGCTGCCCCATCACTGAAGTATTTCGCAAAATGTATGTGAGGCAGCTTGTTTTTCACATATGCCATGACAGTGCGAATGTGGGCATGAACTGCAATGGCATCATGAATTAAACAGTCACTAAAAACGCACAGGTTCATGACAGACACATCACCTGATTCACCTCTATAGTAAATCGCAAATGGCTGGAGAATTGCTGGCTGTTGTCCCAATGATATCCTTGGATGGCATCTTGAACTATAAATGCATAATTTTCAGAAAAGTGTAGTATTACTGTAATTTCATCTTGTTTCAAATTATCCTTACAAAACTGGAGATAAGCCGATTGTGCTGTTGCTGTGAAGTTGTGTGTGGTCAGTTTGTCCATTTTTTGACAACACATTTCAACAAAATCTTCCACTGTACTTTGCTTTGTTTCAAGACTTGGTGCGATCCATGTTTGCCCATTGTTTATAAGAAACAAGTTCATTGTCATCCATAAGGAGTTCACCATACAGTTTGTTATTCATGTGTTCTGCAAGATTGGCCTTACCAGGACACTTTACACACCTGTGTATCATGCACTGGCAGGAACTGATGTCACACACTAGCAGCTTCATTGCACCTTTGTAATCCAGACCAGAATCTTTTATAGCAGCAAACATCAGCTTATCATTTTGATGGGTCTCACATACACAAACATTGTGTGTGCTCCTTGCTGTTACAGGCACAACCCATTTTGGCCGAAGATCGAAAAAAGATGATAACCCTACTTTGGTATTGGGACACTTTTTTTGAATTCTATATATATTTCTCATATGTTGCATAGCAACAGTCTTTTTTGCATCTGTACATGTACATTTCCCATTTTCACCATTACGTAGTCCTTTTTTTTTCCAGGCATTAATCGGCTGTAGTCATTATTTTCATAAAACTCTGACACTAGCACCTTTATTTCTGAACTCAATTGCTTACCCTGAGCCTGCTGAATTTGTGGAAGCACTTCTTGGGTTGCTTTTATTTTCCTAGCTTGTTTTACGATATATGTAGAAACATTGAATTCCTTTGCAGTGTAGTCGAGAGACCAGCTGGAAGATGCAAGGGTAAGAATAGCTACTTTTTTGTGGCGTGTGGATATGGCACGTTTTTCTTCCAAATCGTGCACAATTTTGTCCAAATCAGACCATTTCTGGCATGATTTCTGTTCCTCGGAGCAGATAGTTCTTCCTCTTCCACCATTAGTGTGTCAGCTATTTTGTGTTTTAATTCCATTTGAGCTTCTTGTAGTTTTCTTCTACCATAGCTGGGCCTGTCTCTCTTTCCAACTTTACGTGTCTTCATGGGAGACAAACCAAGAGCAGTCACTGAAGTATTTAATTGCTCATCTGCTGTGGTTTTAGGTGGCTGATACTCTTCGTCACTGTCATGTAAATTATCAGAGTATTCTTCATTTTTTAGCAGTGTAACACACCTGGAACATAACTTTTGTCTAACTGTCTTCTTATGAATCTGAAATGGATCAAAACAACTTCTTTGTAGGAAAGAATACATATCCAGAAACACTTTCATATAATGATAACAAACACTGAAGTTTCTTGGAACTGTACTTCTTGTGCCCACAGGGTGTAACCCGCATCTCCATAGCAACAAATCTTGGTCCGATTCATCCAGATCATACAGTCAAAGCGAATGCCACATTTTGTTCCATATGTTGTTTTATGACATTCAGATGCTTGTGCTCTACCAATACTGCAACTTGTTTGAACAAAAGCACCACTAGTACACTCTTGTGCCTCCATACTCACTTTCCAAAACAATACTGACCTGTCTGAACTAGAATCTTAAAAACATGAGTAACCTGTAATTGTTGCTTGTTTCGTTTGTTGTTCCTGCCTAACAATGACTCATTCTGTCCCTGAAAACTACCATTGTTTAACTCTCTGTTTCCTAATGGTTCCCAACAATTGCTGCAGCTTTATCTGAAACAAGCTGTCTGCATCATCACTATTACTTGCTAAATCGTGTTAAAAGAAACGTAACAAAATACATCTCCAACTTTTATTGTACACAAATGCCTTGCAATAACAAGTTGAAATTTTGCCACATATTATGGTCTACTTATGCAGTGTTTGAAATTTGGCTTGGATATCACTTGTCCCTTTTGTGCTACCACACTTCGAAAATCCATGTTTTTCAGGTAATTTTTCAAATTTTTGTATTTTCGTGTGCATGTAACTCTTGTTTGTGTGACTGATATGGACAAGGTGAGTTCTGTGTGTGTTTTGGCTGCATTAAGCTTACCACAAAAAAAAAATGTATACCCTTTTTGAGTTAATTAGGTTTGACATAGAGGGCACCTACAATATTTACCTTTTAATGCATTACATTTTTTAGTCACATTTTGGAATTTTTTATTTTCCCTCAGAAATATGTTGGTGTTTTGATTCATAAAGTGTGTTCTCTAAGTGGATGTTACTGGGTTGTAAAAATTTCACTGGACTGTGTGGAATAGTTCCAAAGTTATTAAGACTTGAAGTTGGGTCTGAAGATAGATTGCCAGATGCGGGTTGCAATTTCCGGGTCATGCCACCTTCTTTCACAAGCCAAAATTCTGGAACTAAGTGGCAGGGGAACTTAAAATTTTGTACACGGGTGTTCCACACTTGGTAGCATTGGTGTGCTAAATTTCAGCCAAATCTGAGACTATCAGCTGGAACATTTTCTCAAATTGGTTGAATTGACATGGAATGACCCCCTTGGGAAAAATTATGGCTGTAGTTTCCCCTTGCTCTCAGCCGTTTGCAGTACCAGCACAGCAAGGCCGTTTTAGTTAGTGTTATAAGGCCAGATCAGTCAATCATCCAGACTGTTGCCCCCTGCAACTACTAAAAGGCTGCTGCCCGTCTTCAGGAACCACACATTTGTCTGGCCTCTCGACAGATACCCCTCCGTTGTGGTTGCACCTACGGTTCAGCTATCTGTATCACTGAGGCACGCAAGCGCCCCCCCCCCCCCACCTACGGCAAGGTCCATGGTTCATGGGGGGGGGGGGCATTATCATATAAGAATATCATCTGCATTACCTTATATTTTTGTATATTTAAAGCTATTGGCCACAGGTCGCTGGCTGTGAATATTTTGAATAAATTTTACATGCTGATGTTTGGATTTGGTGGAATGTGAGAGATTAATTTATTAATTACTATGTAGCATGTTTTCTATATGCTGTTCTCACATTGGGTAATTAAAAACACCTATCAACGCATCACTTACATTCTCTTAAAGTCTAAATAAGTGACACCATTGTTCCACAAAACTTGTAAACAGCCACATTGTATGTTTATAACTTCAAAAACCTTGGCTTTTGGGTAGCCTATCTTTGACACCAGCTTAAAATCACCCAAAGAAAATTATTTCTAAATGATAAGAAATCTTGATCACAAATGAAACGTGTATCTTTCTACTGGGTAGTAGGAATGCCAAGTCCTAACAAATTCAAGCTTGTAATCAAAATGTATAAAAATGGAATAATGTAGCTCCATTAGTGTCATCATGTGTGACTGGTCAGATCACTCTTAACAGTTGAGTGTTGAGCTGCCAACATGAAAATGTGGAAGCAATCGTAAATATTCCTATACTTTCCTTAAAGTACATTTATGATTTACATGTGTTATGGAGAGTGGAGGTGCCAACTCATACCAATGAAGCCACATGCTCATGCAATTGAAAATTACTTCCCCCCACATACATCTCTCAAAATAACCATGATGAAAAATTTTGAGAAATTAGAGCTAATAACTATGATTTACCGACATTCATTCTTCCCAGGTGCCATTCGCTAATGGAATATGCTCAGCGGGGGATAAGTTAGTGGTACCAGAAGTACCTTCTGCCACAGTCAGGTGGCTGGCAGAGTATTAATGTTGGTGTAGGTGTAGTTGTATGAGTATGACGTGTAGCCTTCCTCACCTGCCCTTCCCAGCAAGGCATTTCTGCTTGTGCCTGCAAAACAGGCAACACAGTGAGCATGTGGAACTGTGATTTGCTGACACCTAGCCCCATGCCGCTTGACTCGCAGAATTTTCAATCACAATGTTATTTTAACCAAAGTGTATACTCCAATTGTGTACCAGAACCTGTGTAGAATGCACATGTTCCTTCTACTAATATCTTTAAGAGCCCCAGGCAAAAACTAGATGTTTGATAACCCATTTCTTGAAAATTGAAAGATATCAAATATGAAGAAAGAATATTATAATATTTATTGTTAACAGCAGCAAACAGCATTCGTTTGTCTCTCCCCCCCCCCCCCTTTTCCCTCCTTCCCTCCCACTTCAACCCCTCACCCCTCATGTCATTGCATGTTACATGATCTACATGCTTTGCTTGCCATAACCCATATCCTCTCCTATGCTTTGGCACTCTCCTTCCTTCTACCTTGACACTTGTCTGTGTGGGCTGTTGCTCATAAAGAGTCATTGTTTCTATGGGATGTACAATTTACATGTCTATGTGTGGAAAAGTATATGCTTTACTCAAACTGAAGTAGAAGAGTAGCTCTCTCAAGAAATAGTTTAAATTTTCTGTGCTGTTAAGTTTACATGTAAGATGCTTACATTATCAGCAGGTGAGTGGTTGCCTTTCTTTGTTTTTGTTTATTCTTTCCTCCCTAGAATTTCTATAAAGCTTATACATTTCATGTGATTCTTCTGACAGTATTAATGAAAGCAATAAATTCAAATATCTCTTGCAGTCTGTTGAACATGTATAAGGAGCTGGAAACTGACATACCAGGCTTCAAGGCACCTGTGCATGGAAATCTCTGTGGCTGGGCTCGTCAAGGTTGGTTTGACTTACTTTATTTGTTATGTTGTTCACTTATTTTGTAAGTCACATTCTTATTAAACATGGTAATTTAGCATTTAACACTGTAGGGGTTTAGCCCACATTGTGTCTTTGTATTCCCATAAGGTAGCTATTTCTTGATAGGTTCGCTATTGCATAATAACGGGATCTCTCTAATTTCATCCTTCCCCTTTTCAATCTGTTTCATTAGTTGTACTCTTAAATTTGTGCAGTGACATCAAATTATTACTGCTGAGGAAGTTTATATTTGTTTCTTTAGAGCTGTGAATATTTTTACTGAGAGTCGTGTTTCCAAATTTTTTTGTTTTGTTTTATTTTATTTTTTACTTTCTCGCTCTAGGAGTTTTATTACTTAATGCTGTCCTCACGGTTCGTTGCAACAATGCAAATTCCCACAAGGATCAAGGATGGGAGCAATTAACAGATGCTGTTATTAAATACCTCAGCAGTAATCATAACAATATTGTTTTTCTTCTGTGGGGATCATATGCACAAAAGAAGGCAGCAGTTGTTGACAAGGTAATTTATTGTAAACTTAAATATGTCATAATTGGGAAATTGATGTTGCTTTTTTTTGTATGTCTTGGAAATACTGAAAATATGCATGACTTAAAGGTGAAGAATGACTCATTCATTTATTGTGTATTAGGTAAATCAGGTTAGTGCAGTTATAGTGTCAGTTCCTGTTGTGTTGCATGTTGATGTTGGCAAATTGTTGATATGGGTTGTAGGCTTTTGGGTGATAGGATATGATAGCCAGTGACACTGAATCTAATGATTTCTTTTGGCAGGAAATAAGAATTGAATTAAATTTGTTTTCAATATGGAGAGCACTCTGGTTATTATGAATCCTAATGCAGGTTATGGATTTTCATATTTATTTGGTGAATGGAAAAAATTAATGTGCTGACAGACTGATCTGTAACTAACCCCAAGGCCTAGGTTAGGTTTGCATGTGGCAATTTGATATGAGTTGGCGAAGCCAATGAATGCGAATGGAAGAAGCTGACAAAATGACTTATAATGTATCCAGAGGGCTGGGTTATTTTGAAAAGTGACAAGTTATTTGTTAGTTGGTGAAGGCAATGAATCTCAGCACGAAAATAAGATTTTCACAATAGATTGATGTCTGGTGTAGCCTGGGATATTGTTCATCGCAGTAACCTACTTGTTTATCATATTTCATGACAGTGTGATAAAATTCTAATGTAATAGAACAAAATACTAGCCAACTTCATTTATGAACCAAGGAAAATTCCAAATGCGTATTCTGATTGGCTACTGACAACTGACTTTCAATTCATCATACTTGGTTGCTATTGTTTGTCACATAGGTTGCTACAATCATCAGCACAAAATGCACCAAGTGCAGACACCATAAGACCATGTTTACCAGTAGATCTTCCTATGAAGGAGAACCTTCAGATCTGTGGAAAGAAGTATTTTGAAGATTAACATAAGGGAGCCATTTGTTAAAAACTATATCTTACGTTCTGTATTACAATTGAATGACACTGCTCCTACACTGTGTATCCCACATCTTCAGGGATCTCTAAACTGAACATTCTGAAACAAGAAACCAGTGGATTAAATTAATATTTCAGTCCCTGAGTGGAGAAAATCACTGACCCCAGAACATTCTGTTAGACTTAAACAGACTACATTTAAGATAGAAAACAGAGCAAAAGCAAAAATCTACTTCCTCAGTATGTTAAGCAGATACTGTTTGTCATAATCCTTTGGTTATACTGTCACCAGCAGTTTTGAGTTAGGACTTTCATTGGCAGGCATCTAGTTTAATGATGATTTCTGTAAATCGAGGTACTGGTATTTATCATTTAGGAGTAATTGGGGAGGAGAATACCCTTGATTTAATGTCTCATAATGTCCCTGGAGTCTTTCCCTCATAAGATAATTAACTTGTGGCTCATGTGCATGATTCTACTGCACAATTGACAAGGAACGGAGGGATGTCGTGCTTGTAAACAGTATAGTATGATTGTTTTTAAATGTAAATGAGACTACATACAGAGGTCATTGTATGTCAGGAGTTGAAGCAAATGTAATAATCCATTTCATTGGCCATATTTAATCCTTGCAGTGGTCAGTAGGTATATGATATTTGTGATGAACTGATGTATGCAAATATATGCTGCCGAATGTGCCTTACAATTTTCTTGTTATAGTGCAATTCTCTGTATGTGGTTCAGGCATTGAAACAGCTGCTGAATTTCAGAAGTTACTTGCTTATGGAATTTGACACAGAATTTTCTACTTTCGTGTACTGTGTACTAAATAGACTCTTACTGAAAGCTTTGGTAAACAGGGACTTCATATTATTGAATATTGTAATAAATCTATCTGTATAAAAAATCTGTTGCTTGTTTTTCTTAAATGCTTAAGAAAGACTATGCTGTATTGTTTTACACAGTGTGTTTTTTTCCCATCAGTCTGACTGGTGTGATGCGACCTGCCACGAATTCCTTTCCGGTGCTAACCTCTTGATTTCAGAGTAGCACTTGCAACCTACGTCGTCAATTATTTGCTTGACGTATTCCAATCTCTGTCTTCCTCTACAGTTTTTGCCCTCTACAGCTCCCTCTAGTACCATGGAAGTCATTCCCTCATGTCTTAGCAGATGTCCTATCATCCTGTCCCTTCTCCTTATCAGTGTTTTCCACATATTCCTTTCCTCTCTGATTCTGCGTAGAACCTCCTCATTCCTTACCTTATCAGTCCACCTGATTTTCAACATTCGTCTATAGCACCACATCTCAAATGCTTCGATTCTCTTCTGTTCCGGTTTTCCCACAGTCCATGTTTCACTACCATACAATACTGTACTCCAGACGTACATCCTCAGAAATTTCTTCCTCAAATTAAGGCCGGTATTTGATATTAGTAGACTTCTCTTGGCCAGAAATGCCTTTTTTGCCATAGCGAGTCTGCTTTTGATATCCTCCTTGCTCCGTCCGTCATTGGTTATTTTACTGCCTAGGTAGCAGAATTCCTTAACTTCATCGACTTCGTGACCATCAATCCTGATGTTAGGTTTCTCGCTGTTCCCATTTCTACTACTTCTCATTACCTTCGTCTTTCTCCGATTTACTCTCAAACCATACTGTGTACTCATTAGACTGTTCATTCCGTTCGGCGTATCATTTAATTCTTCTTCACTTTCACTCAGGATAGCAATGTCACCAGCGAATCGTATCATTGATATCCTTTCACCTTGTATTTTAATTCCGCTCCTGAATCTTTCTTTTATTTCCATCATTGCTTCCTCGATGTACAGATTGAAGGGTAGGGGCGAAAGGCTACAGCCTTGTCTTACACCCTTCTTAATACGAGCACTTCTTTCTTGATCGTCCACTCTTATTATTCCCTCTTGGTTGTTGTACATATCGTATATGACCCGTCTCTCCCTATAGCTTACCCCTACTTTTTTCAGAATGTCGAACAGCTTGCACCATTTTATATTGTCGAACGCTTTTTCCAGGTCGACAAATCCTATGAAAGTGTCTTGATGTTTCTTTAGCCTTGCTTCCATTATTAGCCATAACGTCAGAATTGCATCTCTCATCCCTTTACTTTTCCTAAAGCCAAACTGATCGTCACCTAGCGCATTCTCAATTTTCTTTTCCATTCTTCTGTATATTATTCTTGTAAGAAGCTTCAATGCATGAGCTTTTAAGCTGATTGTGTCATAATTCTCGCACTTGTCAGCTCTTGCCGTCTTCGGAATTGTGTGGATGATGATTTTCCGAAAGTCAGATGGTATATCGCCAGACTCATACATTCTACACACCAACGTAAATAGTAGTTTTGTTGCCACTTCCGCCAATGATTTTAGAAATTCTGATGGAATGTTATCTATCGCTTCTGCCTTATTTGACCGTAAGTCCTCCAAAGCTCTTTTAAATTCCGATTCTAATACTGGATCCCCTATCTCTTCTAAATCGACTCCTGTTTCTTCTTCTATCACATCAGACAAATCTTCACCCTCATATAGGCTTTCAATGTATTCTTTCCACCTATCTGCTCTCTCCTTTGCATTTAACAGTGGAATTCCCGTTGCACTCTTAATGTTACCACCGTTGCTTTTAATGTCACCATAGGTTATTTTGACTTTCCTGTATGCTGAGTCTGTCCTTCCGACAATCATATCTTTTTCGATGTCTTCACATTTTTCCTGCAGCCATTTCGTCTTAGCTTTCCTGCACTTCCTATTTATTTCATTCCTCAGCGACTTGTATTTCTGTATTCCTGATTTCACAGTATAAAGTCTTAATTGACAATATTTTGGTGCCATTCATTCGGTACTGTAATTTTCTCATTCAGTCTTCTTTTCTGTTGTACTCAATCCTAACATTTGTCACCCAAGGAAAAGAAAGCGAAAAGATACTAAGTCTTGCTGAGGTCTGAAAGCAAATTTTAATTTTAACAAATAGTTTAACTATTGGGTCAATCCATACCAAGTGGTCCAGCACTTGCTTGACCATCTCAGAAAAATTTTATACCATATTTACTCGAATCTAAGCCGCACATGAAAAATGTGACTCAAAATTCAAGGGGAGAGAAAAGTTTGTGGCCGCACCTCCAAATCAAAACAAAGTTGGTCCATTGTAATATGAGACACAATTCAGGTTGAATGAATGACGATACAGCTACAGTAGTTTGGTTTGAGTCGTAAGCTTAGCAGTTAAGCTTTACCAGGTAGCCATTGCTATGCGTCAAGTGCTCCGTCATATTTATACAGGTATCCTTCCTTTTTCACTTGCTTCGTCTGGTTTGAATTGATTGCTTATTTTTCTTTGATCTGATAAGTGCCGTTCTTTTTGTTATAGGTGTTTACGTCACTCTCAGCTGAAAATGCATTATTGTACTGGGTCACGTATAACACTGCAACAGCGTTTTTACGTAGCTTATACTATGAAATACCAAATTTGGTTTATTACGTATTATGCCCCAACAGAACAAGCTAATCCTGTCACGGTCGCCACGTATAACACTGCAACAGCGTTTTTATGTAGCTTATACTATGAAATACCAAATTTGGTCTATTACGTATTATGCCCCAACAGAACAAACTAGTCCTGTCACGGAAAAGCCACGTATAACACTTCCACTCTGCTACTATTACTGCACCATAACCTCAATGCTAGAAACAGGTTGTGACATAAAACTATTTTGTAAAAGCAATTATGGTATAAAGCAGCAGAGCAGTGTTACCCTCTGAGAGGAATTTTGTTGTTTGACCGCGTTGTACCTAACAGAGGTGGCTTATCGGAAAAGAAAGTCAGAATTACGTAAATGTTTGAACAGTAACAAACAAAATTTTGCCTATCTGCACTGTTTAACTGATAATGGAAAACAGTCGCCAGCCTAACTAGGCAAGAGAATGATTAACATTCTTGTTTAAGAAAGTAGGTATAAGTAACTATAACGGACAAACACAACCTAGACTAGGTCACACGCGAGTGCAATGTTTTAAGATTGAAGCTAACAACTGGAGCAGCACAAAAACTATTTGCAAAATTATAACACGTACAGAAAAACACTATCACTTTCAAGGCTTACACAAACTGAGTGGTCTTTACACTGTTAGTTAATATGCACACAAGAGAGACAAACACTTAGTAATCATGAACATATAATTTCCTACTATGCAGTTTTCCACTTTTACTACCGTGAGACACAATGTTAACAAAATTGCAAGAAACTGACTCACCTTTTAGAATTTACTACAGATATCAAGGTGATCATTAGCTAAGCAAAACTTTAGAAGCCTCAGTCTTAAGAACTTTTAATTTTGCAGTTGGCGACAGCACTTTAATAAGCAGTTTTAATAGGAAAATTATTTTCAGCAAACAACATTTACTTTAACTCACTCTCTTGCCACATTAACTTTAACTTTCTTTTTACTAAGTTCAAGAGGCATTAATTAGCATAACATTGGTCATAAAAGTTCTTTCAATAGGGACACTCGGTGATTACCTTAGTTCAAACGGAAAGGAACCTGAGAGGTGTTATGATGAGGAGAAAATTCAAGGTTGGTACATAAATTCAGATATAAATTACCTTATATTTTAGCACAATAACACCTCCATTAAGCTGATCCTTCACTGTACATCATTATAGTATTACGTTACAGTGATTGCGCAACGTGGTGGCAACTGCATGTTGGTAGGTGGATTCGCAGACTGAATTGCTGGACTCTGTCATTTCTTGGTGGCGACGACAGATACAAATTCCAGAATAGTTCCAGCTATTTATCCATCCGTCCGAGGCATTGGAAAGTAGCAGGAAAAGCCTCTCTCAGAACTAGCACCTTTTACATGGCAGTGCACGGACTCGTAGCTCGTCTCCGACCCGCAGTTCGTTCCCGACTGATTATCAGTTCCACCTTTTCCACCTAAGCCAACCACAATTAGCGCGCGCTACACAGCTCCGTTCCCGAGGGGAACCACTACACCTCTTATACACAGAATACTAAGAGCCCTAAGTGAGGATCAGCAGTTTACATAACAGTAAACAATCATTTTAAACAAAACAGAACATTTGCACATACAGACATTTCTACAAAAAATTATTCACACAAAATTACAATTATATACAGTAAGTTTTGTTCCCTCCAAATGGGACAAAGCATTTAAATGACAGATACACTACTTTGCATTGAACCAAACCGTGATATCAAAGTTTGTACAAAGAAAGGAGTATACAATTTTATGTTATCGATTCAAACAAACACATTTACAGAAGCTCAATGATGTAACATTAAATGAAACAAAGGCCAAAATAAATCATTAGAGCATTAGAGCCATGATGTTACACATGCATCGTTTCACATTCTGACAATGAGTGTTTACGGCCTGTCGTCGCTCGCAGCATGGCTTGCTTTTGTGCGCGCTACCGCCGCTTACAATTAAGAGAGAGAGGGAGAGAGAGAGGGCGAAACAATGGCAAGAGACCACTATTTGTTGTTACTTACACTGCTGCTTTCTTTGATAATGATCAACAAGAACCAAATAATAGACTGCATATGATAGAAGATGCTCTGAACGAGAGTTTAGCGAAAATGTTCCTCCGTTTGAAAATCTTTGCAGGCGCCTCTTTAGTACATTACATTCTGCACAGAAGTTAGTCATCTTAGATTTAAGAATCTACTCAATTGCTGTGCTTCATTTCTTACTGCATCACTATTAGGCATAAGAATAATTTGGTTATAAACATGACATGATATGTATATTCTTCCACTTTTGCTGTTGTCTCACTCTAGTTTCGTAGTTTATTAGGCAGACAGGATTGAAATGAGATAGCAGCAAACCCGAAAGAATACATGGCAAAATGTTTATATTCGTATTATTCTTATGGTGAAGAGAATACTGCATGTGATTCACAATTCAAAAAGTCCCTATTAGCAACCATCTCTTCTCACAGGTAGGAAAAAATTCAGAACGTAGAGTTGGCCATATTGACAAACATCCCAAACGGTCTTGCCAGTCGGATTTTCGTAGTACATTGAAATGCTGCTACATTCCAAGATGAACAATATGGAATTTGTATTTACTTCGTTGGATAATGTATGGCAATGCAGTGGTCAAAACCCGGGGCAGAGAAAAAGGCTCGTCTTCCACAAACAGGTAAAAAAGTGCGGCTTAGATTCAAGTAAATACGGTATTTGCTGGGTGAATACCCCAATGTTTAGTAGTCACAAAAATATTTTTTTAAAAAATTTATTGCTTATTATTTTGAAATGGCGGCCAGATTTGTTCCAGGCCGTATGCATTTTTTCGTATTTGCAAGCATCTACATTTTTACATTTATACAGTAGTGGATTGTCCCAAGCCTTTCAGATAAAATGCATTTAGTTCAACACAATCTGGGCTACAAATTAACATAATTATCACTTAGCTGAATTAATAGTTCAAAGTTATCAGCCACAAATAAAAAAACTCAATTTCTGAACAGTAGTTTTCCAAAGAAAGAGCAATTTCTCAGCTTTATTATTTTTTCTGCTATTACACTGTATAGTATAGTTGCTTTTTATAGAATACATTATTTTAAAAATGGATTTTTTAATTTTTCCATTTTGTGGCCTACAATATCTTTGTTGGGGACCAGATAAAAATCTGAAAATTTCACAAATTATAGACCTTTATGATATCAAACTTCAGTATAAAATTCAACTTTGAGATTCAGTTGGAAGTTATGGAAAAAAGATTACAAACACAAGTCAAAAATAAGTTTTTTAACATCTGCGATACCTAGTAGGCCAATTAAATAAAGTATACCAATTGCATAATGTAACATACCACATTACACTAGCTGATGATTATTTGTCTAAACAACGCTGTGGTAATTGTTTCGGCAGGCTAACAGTTGCATCTACAAGCCTATACAAGTCTGACTGTTCTCTTTCCTCTTACACCAACAATTATCTACTCACAATTATTTATCTAGAAGTTCTTGAACTGGGCATGTGCAGTTGAGAAATGGGGTCTCAGTGTTCTGTTGGTGTTATTGTTAATGAAGCATGTCATAAAAGTGTTTATGGAGTGTATCCTAAAGACATTACTTTAATCGAAGATTACAGTTAAGAAGAAAAAGTGTTGTTTTAGTTAAGAGTCGACCCAGAGGTCAAATCAACATGCAAGTACCATGAAATGAAATAC